>NW_027361788.1:45655000-46255000 GCF_039654945.1 Dendrobates tinctorius
TCTCATTCTCGGATCCTACACCCGAATCCTCTCAACTCTACTGAAAATTACCTCTGTGGACAATCGTGGTAAAGCGTATTCCACCTGTGTATCTCACCTGACTTCTGTCACCCTTTTCTATGGCACAGCTGCTTTCATGTACCTTAGACCTCGATCTCTGTATTCTCTAGATATTGATCGTTTTCTGGCTCTCTTCTACAGTGTGGTGACGCCTATGCTCAACCCTCTTATCTACAGTCTAAGGAACCAAGAAGTAAAGGCCTCATTTTTTAGGATATTGAGTAGACCTCAACTTTTCTGTAAAACATAAAAACTTTATTATCTTCAGTAAACATCAATGACATTCTCAGTATTTGAAGTGGGCTCCTCCAACCCTGAACATTGAAGCATGAAGAAAATAGGTAATAATATTTGCCTTGACCTATGTTTTGAACCTTCAAGATCCAATTTGTAATTTTTCAATAGAAATTATGTGAACCTTGGAGACTGACTTCCTTGTTTAGCAGAAAAACTTATCTATTACCAGCTATACCTATGTATCTACAAAAAGAAAAATAGTGTAGGAAATGGTTGATGACCTGAACTGGTGAAACCTTCAAAAGATGGTTCCTGCAAAGGAATTAATTAGTACTTTAATTATATGTTTGGGATTCCCTTTAGTGAAGTTGGACTGAAAGGATGGTTGACGAGCCAATGTTAAATTTGATGTCCACTTAAGAAGGTAGAGAAACTTTTTCATATTTTTGTCCTTTTATTTCTAAAAACTCAAACATTAAAACAGTTCACAGGTATGAAAAATCCTACACTGTGGGTACAATTTCCTGTTGGACAAGTGATGTATGACAAATTGGAGGAGTTTGAAAAAGACTAGTGAGAAGGACAATTGGAGCATTTGATCCTAACAATTTTCAACTCTCACTTTTAAACCTCGTTCACAAATCTGATATTCTTGTACACATTCAATCCAGTTTCTCTTCACATAAAACACTCATTACAATAAATGAGACTTTTCAAATGCCATTGTTTTACAGACCATTACATCTACCCTCAAAAACATGTAGACATGTTCGACCCATTTTGCGGATCAAACTTGCCCAATCAAGTAAATAAATCCCCCCATAAAAGATGGACAGCACACAAATGTTATCCAAGTTGCATCCATTAACAGTCTGTTTTTTTACATTCTAATGCTAAGAGAATTTTAGGAAACCTCCATCAAGAGAAATGACCAAAAACGGATTCAATTTGGATCCAACACACATTGATACATGTGATGTGTAAATGAAATCTTTGAGGACATTTTGAGAAGAAAAGCTACTTTAGAAAACTCATTTTCAAATACACCATTAACCCCTTAATGAACGAGCCAATTTTGACTTGAAAGGGAACCTGTCTGCAGGATTGTGCACAGTAACCTATAGACAGTGTCAGGTCGGCGCCGTTATACTGATTACAATGATACTTGGGCGATGAAATACATCTTGTGGTTATTGTGAAATCTTTATTTTCTGTTTTTAATTAATGATATTCTTGTGCATTGGGGAAGCCTGTGGGGGATATTCATGTGGTACTCTGCTTAGGTATTCATACTGATGACTTATGACAGGTCACTGATCCCTCACTGACCTGCCCCCTATTTTACATAATGAATATCTATACATACTGAAGAAAAAAATAAAACCGTTCTGCAGGCAGGTGCCAGCCGTGGCACCTGCACTGCAGCATAATCACATGTTTTATGTGCCAATAATAAATATGCTTTAATGTTATTCAGATAGAAAAAAAATTAAAAATCGTGCATGCACCGAAGGTGCCATCTTGCTGGAGAAGAAAAAAAAATTTCCTCCTCCAAGATGACGTTACCAGCACCTGCGCAGGAGTAGCTGTCGAGATAGCCGAGAGCTGCTACTGCGCAGGCGCGGCGGGCACCATTTTAAAATTTATATTTTTTTCTATCTGAATATCTTCAAGCACAGTTATTATTAGGACAGTAAAAATGTGATTATGTGCAAGGAGGTGTTGGGGGACCCTCACTTGCCTCCTTTCCTCTGGACTCTGTTCACATATTACATGCAGCACCTCGTCATTCATTAATGTTTTGCTATTGTGTGTGTACTGTAATGTAAATGTATTTGTCATGTACTGTGCATAGGCTTAGGGATAGATTAGGAAATAGTATAGGACCATAGGGGGATTAGAGTAGGGGGTGCATCATAAAGAACAGAGTAGAATAGAATAGAATAGAATAGAGTGTTGGTTAGCATAGGGGTTTAGCAGCTGGGAGGAGTTACAAGGCAGGGCAATGCAGAGCATAGGGCTATCTATAGTCAGGACACAGGACACTTCTTGATTAGACAGCAGATCCTGGGCAGGCTTGCCCAGGGCATAGTGTAAGCAGTAGAAGAAGCAGACGGCCGCCATGGGGATAAAGCTGCTACGGCAGTAAGGGGCCCCAGGTGGAGAATAGAGCAGTTGGGCACCAGCTCAAAAGGACCATTCCTAATAAGGAACCAGGGTCTACGACCAGGGCGGGAGCAGCTGAGATGGTGTTCCCGACACCTTTCCATATTGGACCCGGATGAGGGGCTGACAGGGAGCTGGTGACACTGGAGGCATGAATGAGCCACGGATTGTCCAAAGATATTGCAGGGATTGCTGACAGAAGGGAGACAGAGCTGCTAGAGAGGATAGAGGCTGCCCGGATGGCAGGGAAAGATAAGAAGATGTCTCTGTGTTTAACCTGTGCTTCCAGTGTGATGAATGCCTTGCTGAATAGTAAGTTAATCTGTTGGAAAAAAACTGTGACTTTGAGATGTTTTGTGAAGCTCGGAAATGCAGAGCCGGAGTGACAGAACTTGAGAGGATCCTGACAGTAACTGTGAGTGCACTGCTGCGCATACTGCACATTCAGCAGAAGGGATATTGTATTTTATACAGTATGTGGGGTGTCAGGGTGTGGGAACAGTACAGCTCATTGCATATGGCCACCTTACATATGCTGCAGAGCAGGTGCCACGGCTGGTGCCTGTCTGCAGAGGGTTTTTTCGTTTTCTTAAGTATGTACAGGTATTTATTATGAAAACTAGTGGGCAGGTCAGTGAGGGATCAGTGACCTGTCAGAAGCCATACACATGAATACCTAAGAAGAGCGCCACATAAAGACCCCACCACAGGCCACCCCAGAGCATGAGCATATCATTAACTAAAAATTGAAAATAAAGATTAACTAACAACCATAAGATGGTTTTCATCAACCAAGATATCATTTTAATCAGTATAATGGTGCCAACCTGACACTTTCTGTAGGTTACTGTGCACAATCCTGCTGACAGGTTCCCCTTAAAGGGAATCTGTCACCTATTTTTTCGCATATAAGCTGCGGCCACCGCCATCAGGGGCTTATCTACAGCATTCTGTAATGCATTCTGTAATGCTGTAGGTAAGCCCCCGATGTAACCTGAAAAATAGGAAGAATGAGTTACCATATATTATCCTCACCCGGGGGAGCGGTCCGGGTCTGATGGGTGTCGCAGTCCGACGTCTCCTATCTACTAGCGATGACTTTTTGTTAGGAAGTTAGAACGGTTAAAAGTTTGCCAGCGATTTCTCATTTTTCCAACAAAGTTTACTAAACCATTTTTTTTAGTAACCCCATCACATTTGAAAAGACTTTGGGGGTCTATATGACAGAAAGTACCCAAAAGTGACACCATTCTAAAAACTGCACCTCTCAAGGTGATCGAAACCACATTCAAGAAGTTTATTAACCCTTTAGGTGCCTCACAGGAACTGAAGAAATGTGGAAATAAAAAATGAACATTTAATTTTCTTCACTAAAAATTTACTTTAGACAAATTTTTTTATTTTCACAAGGGTAACAGGAGAAAATGGACCACAAAATTTATTGTGCAATTTCTTCTGAATATGCCAATACCTTATTTGTGGGGGAAATCTACTGTTAGGGTGCACGGCAAGGCTCGGAAGGGAAGGAACCCCATTTGACTTTTTCAATGTAAAATTTGCTGGAATGATTAGCGGACGCCATGTTGTGTTTGGAGAGCCCCTGATGTGCCTACATAGTGGAAACCCCACACAAGTGACTCCAGCTTGTAAACCACACCCCTCAAGGATTATATCCAGGGGTAAAGTGAGTATTTTGAACCCGCAGGTACGACACAAAATTTGATAGCATTAGGTTGTCATATTGAATATGTCGTCATTACAGTAGTGTTGAGCAAAAGTGCTCATTACTCCAATTTGCATCAGGTGCTCAGGTATGCAGCGAATATCACCGGTACTTGAGTGACATGGTCGAGTCCCTGCCCCACATGTATCACAGCTGTTAGACACCCCAAAAAAACATGCGGGGTTCCGCGATACTTGCACACTCGAGCACCCGATGCAAACTCGTGTAGCAAGCACTTATGCTCAAAACTAGCAGTCATATCTTCATTTTCTTTTTACTTTTGAAAATCCCCCAATTCTAACCCCAACCATAACCATAAACACACACATAAACTTAACACAACCCTAACCCCAACTTTAACCCTAACCCCAAACCTATCCCTAAGTCCAACTGCAAAGAATAAATATTTCATAATTTATATCTAACTAAGGGGGTCACAAAGGGGGATTTGATTTACCTTTTTTATATTGATCACTGTGATCACTGAGGGTTTATCAGAGTGATCAAAAGGAACCAACAGGAAAAATTCCCTATTGTTGATGGGTACTGGCCGGCAGATCTCGGCGGGCGTACTTTGCGCCAATATTTTTTCGCCGAAGAATACACAGTTGTGGAGGACTGATCAGGAGGGACCGGGGGATGACAGGGGTATAAGGCGTTCTTGGGGGGCATCTGTTATGAATGAGTCACCGTAGGAGGCAAAAACAGAAATACTAGCTAAGTCCAGAAAACCAGAGAAGTTGGCAGCTATCGGATTGCAGACCCCTGAACCTATCAACAACAACTAGCAGTAGCCGTGGGGGGTTCCTACGGTGCCCTAGACCCCTCGATCCCAAAGCAATAGGCAGCCCCCAACATATAATGACGGTGAAGCAAGATGAAAAAACACTCACACAGATAGAAAGATAGGCTGAGCAAATGATGGGGCCCAAGCTAACTAGATAGGACAGGATAGAAAAGCTGCTGTCTGTAATCCGCCAAAACCCTATCAAAACAAGAGCCAACAGCTGATAGGGAAAAAAGCTCTGAAGACGCTAGGCTTCAAAAGACTATATCAGTACTCAGGTATTTTCTGAAGACAGAGCAAAAAGGAATTCAGCTCACCCCAGCAGGGAATGGCAGAAATCAAGGAAAACAATGCAAAACAAAACCAAAACACAAATGCAAAAACTAGAGCAGAAAACTTAGCTTTTGAGGAGCAGGAATCAAACAGGTCTCCTAGAATCCCTCAGAGAGATCACCAGCAAGGCAGAAGGGCGTCGGCTGCCTTATATCCAGTCAGTAATTTCCGTCACCCAGTCATCATCATCCTGCCCAGGTGCTTGATAATCAGCCTCACTACCTTCCTTCACCAGAAAAGGGAGTTCATCAGACCTCAATAGTGAAGGGGAAAATGAACTCACAACAGTACCTCCCCCTTGAGGAGGGGTCACCGAACCCTCATCCACGCCACCAGGGCGATCAGGGTGAGCCCGATGAAAGGCACGCACCAATATTTTGGCATGAATATCAGAGGCAGAGACCCAGGAATTATCCTCCTGACCATAACCCTTCCACTTAACCAAATACTGGAGTCTCCGTCTAGCCAGACTGGAATCCAGTATCTTCTCTACCTCATATTCCATGTTACCTTCAACCAATACAGGGTCCGGAGGTGCCACCCCAGGAACTACTGGTTCAACAAACCTCTTCAACAAAGACTTATGAAACACATTATGGATTTTAAATGTAACAGGAAGAGCCAAACGAAAAGAGACCGGATTAATAATCTCCAAAATCTTGTAAGGTCCAATAAATCTAGGCTTAAACTTAGGAGAAGCCACCTTCATAGCAATTTTTTTGATGATAACCAAACCATATCACCAACCTTAAACTGGGGACCAATGGTCCTATGTCGGTTGGAAAACCGCTGGGCCTTTTCCTGGGAGAGAGATAACTTATCCACCACTTGGTCCCAGATCTGGTGCATTCTCTCCACCACAGTGTCAACACCTGGGCAGGCAGAAGGCTCCACCTGCCCTGAAGAAAATCGAGGATGAAACCCAAAGTTACAAAAAAAAGGTGACATCAAAGAGGCAGAACTAGCTCTATTATTTAAAGCAAATTCGGCCAAGGGCAAAAATGAAACCCAATCATCCTGATCAGCGGAAATAAAACATCTCAAATACGACTCCAAGGTCTGGTTTGTTCTCTCCGTCTGCCCATTGGTCTGAGGGTGAAAAGCAGAGGAGAAGGACAACTGAATTCCCAGCTTGGAACAAAAGTCCTCCAAAATCTAGACACAAACTGAACTCCTCTGTCAGATACAATGTTCTCAGGAATCCCATGCAAGCGAACCACCTGTTGCAAAAACAGGGGCACCAACTCAGATGAAGATGGCAACTTAGGGAGTGGTACAAGATGAACCATCTTAGAGAACCTATCACAAATCACCCAAATAACAGTCATTCTCTGAGAGACAGGCATATCGGAGATGAAATCCATTGAAATATGGGTCCATGGCCTCCTGGGAACCGGCAAAGGCATCAACAACCCACTAGAGCGAGAACAAGGTTTAGATGGGGAGCAAGTCCCACAGGACTGCACAAAATTCCTGACATCACGAGACAAGGCGGGCCACCAAAAAGACCGACTCACCAGATCTCTAGTACCAAAAATACCTGGATGACCAGCCAATGCAGAGCAATGAACTTCAGACATCACTCTCTTCTTCCTCTGGTCAGGATCATACAACTTTCCACTGGGACAATGCTCAGGTTTGTCCTCCTGGAACTCTTCCAGAGCCCGTCTCAAATCGGGCGAGATGGCAGAAAGAACTACCCCTTCGCCTAAGATGGTAGCAGGCTTGGTCACCACAGGAGAATCAGCAAAGTAGCTCCTAGAGAGAATGTCAGCCTTGACATTCTTAGTGCCAGGAAGAAATGAGACCACAAAATCAAAACATGTAAAAAACAAGGCCCACCTAGCCTGTCTAGGGTTCAAGCGTTTGGCCAACCGCAGGTAAATCAAATTCTTGTGGTCAGTGAGGACCACGACTTGAAGTTTAGCTCCCTCCAACCAATGTCTCCACTCCTCAAATGCTCATTTCATGGCTAACAGTTCCCGATTCCCCACATCATAGTTACGTTCAGATGGAGAGAACTTTCAGGAAAAGAAAGCACAGGGATTCATTTTAGATGTTACAGGATCCTTTTGGGACAAAACAGCTCCTGCACCAATCTCAGAAGCGTCCACCTCTATCTGGAACGGGAGTGAGACATTAGGTTGCCGCAAAACCGGGGCAGAAGTGAATCTTCGCTTCAGCTCCTGAAAGGAAGAAACAGCCTCCAGAGACCAATTCAACACATCAGCACCCTTCTTAGTCAGATCAGTCAATGGCTTAGCAATACTAGAATATTTTGCTATAAATTTCCGATAAAAATTAGCAAAACCCAAAAACTTCTGGAGGGCCTTCAAAGAAGTGGGCTGAACCCAATCATAGATGGCCTGTACCTTGGCCGGGTCATTTCAATAGTTGACGGAGACAAAATAAATCCCAAAAAAGAAATCCTCTGTACCCCAAAAAGGCATTTCGATCCTTTGACATACAGGGAATTCTCCCTCAAGATCCGGAACACAGTCCGAACATGTTCCACATGAGAATCCCAATCTTTGGAGAAGATCAAAATATCATCCAGATAGATAATCAAAAATGTATCCACAAAGTCTCGGAAAATATCGTTCATGAAGCACTGGAAGACAGAAGGGGCATTAGTGAGCCCAAAAGGCATCACCAGGTACTCAAAATGTCCCTCCGGAGTATTAAACGCCGTCTTCCATTCATCCCCATGCTTAATGCGGATAAGATTATACGCCCCCCTGAGGTCAAGCTTGGTAAACCAGCAAGCACCTTTAACTCTGGAGAATAGATCCGAAATCAGGGGTAACGGATACTGATATTTAATAGTAATTTTGTTGAGGGCACGATAATCAATACAAGGCCTTAATGAACCATCCTTTTTGACCATGAAAAAAAAACAGCACCTAAGGGTGAAGAGGATGGTCTAATATGACCATTCTCCAACGCCTCCTTAATATAGGATCGCATAGCCTCGTGCTCGGGTACAGATAAATTGAAGAGCCGACCCTTGGGAAATTTACACCCCGGGCTCAGTTCAATTGCACAGTCATAACTCCTATGAGGAGGCAAAGACGCAGACTCCTTCTCACTAAATACATCATAAAAATCCGCCAAATAGTCAGGAACATCATGCGACTGAGGAGAGGTGGAAAAAACCGGAGCCTCACTAAGGGCACACCGACAACCCCAACTCACCACAGACACAGATTTCCAATCCAAAACTGGATTATGAATTTGCAACCAGAGAAACCCCAGAACAATGGTATCATGCAAATTATGCAACACCAAAAATCTGCAATTTTCTTGATGGTCTGGGGCGACCCGCATTACAACCTGGGTCCAAAACTGAGGTTTATTTTTCGCCAAAGGAGTAGCATCAATCCCCCTCAAAGGGATAGGCGTCCGCAGAGGTGTCATAGGAAATCCACAACGTTTAGCAAAATCCAAGTCCATTAGGTTCAGGGCTGCTCCTGAATCCACAAAAGCCTTGGCGGAAAATGTGGACAGGGAGCAGATCAGAGTAATTGCCAGAAGAAACTTAGGTTGAACACCACCCACAGAAAACGTGTGTGCAAAACGTTTCTCTCGTGTAGGACAGACAGAAATAATATGCGAGGCTTCTCCACAAAAAAAAACACAGCTTATTACGCCTTCTGAACTCCTGACGTTGCTCCCTGGACAAAACTCTATCACATTGCATAGGTTCAGACATTTGTTCAACAGGTGGCAACACCTCTCATGCAGTCCTGAGTTCACGTAAACGCCGATCAACCTGAATGGCTAATGACATAGAATCGTCAAGACCAGAGGGAACAGGAAATCCCACCATAGTATCTTTTACGGCTTCTGACAAACCCTTCTGAAAGAGAGCTGCCAAGGCATTATCATTCCAGGTAGTAAGGACCGCCCACTTTCGGAATTTTTGACAGTACAATTCTGCAGAATCTCGACCCTGGCTCAATGCCAACAGGGTCTTTTCAGCCTGATCAATAGCATTAGGTTCGTCATACAACAACCCCAAGGCTTGAAAAAAATGCCTTCACATTAGTCAAAATAGGATCATCTGGTTTCAAAGAAAACGCCCAATCCTGGGGATCACCACGCAGCAAAGAGATGACAATTTTAACCTGCTGCGCGGAGCTCCCTGACGAGTTAGGCTTCAAGGCAAAAAATAATTTACAATTTTTTTTGAAACTCAAAAATTTAGACCGATCCCCAAAAAACACATCAGGAGTAGGGATCTTTGGTTCAGCAGCATGTGAATGAGCAAGGTAGGCGGAAATTCCCCGCACTTCCGCAGCGAGCTGCTCCACACGATCAGACAATTGCTTTATCTCCATTGAGAGAAAAAAAAATTCCCCCTACGGCCTCAGAGATATAGAGGAAAAAATATACACACTTTTTTTTTTTTTTTTACAATTCTTTCCTGCTATTGAGTACCCTAGGATATGCGGTATGGCTGGTGATTCTGTTATGAATGAGTCACCGTAGGAGGCAAAAACAGAAATACTAGCTAAGTCCAGAAAACCAGAGAAGTTGGCAGCTATCGGATTGCAGACCCCTGAACCTATCAACAACAACTAGCAGTAGCCGTGGGGGGTTCCTACGGTGCCCTAGAACCCTCGATCACAGCCGGAAAACTACATAGCCTAAAGACAGAAAGGGAAATCTAAACTGCCCCAGAGCAGACCCAAAAGCAATAGGCAGCCCCCAACATATAATGATGGTGAAGCAAGATGAAAAAACACTCACACAGATAGAAAGATAGGCTGAGCAAATGATGGGGCCCAAGCTAACTAGATAGGACAGGATAGAAAAGCTGCTGTCTATAATCCGCCAAAACCCTATCAAAACAAGAGCCAACAGCTGATAGGGAAAAAAGCCCTGAAGACGCTAGGCTTCAAAAAGACTATATCAGTACTCAGGTATTTTCTGAAGACAGAGCAAAAAGGAATTCAGCTCACCCCAGCAGGGAATGGCAGAAATCAAGGAAAACAACGCAAAACAAAACCAAAACACAAATGCAAAAACTAGAGCAGAAAACTTAGCTTTTGAGGAGCAGGAATCAGACTGGTCTCCTAGAATCCCTCAGAGAGATCACCAGCAAGGCAGAACGGCGTCGGCTGCCTTATATCCAGTCAGTAATTCCCGTCACCCAGTCATCATCATCCTGCCCAGGTGCTTGATAATCAGCCTCACTACCTTCCTTCACCAGAAGAAGGAGTTCATCAGACCTCAATGGTGAAGGGGAAAATGAACTCACAACAGGCATCATTTCTCTCTCCTCTGACATGTATATCATTTCAGAAGAGAGGGAAATCATTGAAACAACGGGAACACTTTTTTTTGTGAAAGCTGTTATTCATGGAATAACAGCGATTGGACACCGGAAGCCAGAAAATCCGGCCCTGATCATGTTCTCTGGGGTCTCAACCACCGGTTGCTGAAACACTGGAGATTTTCCAACTCTGGGGGGCACTACAAGCTTATTCCCAATCACAATTTTAAAATGATGATGAGGGAATAAGGCCTCTTTGCGGATGTCATTTTGATTTGTATTGGAGGTCGCTAAGGGGTTAAGGTACTTTGAGTTTTCAACTAGAAGTCTCAAGTCTACAAAACACATTCTCACATACTCACCATATTTATACATTACAAGGACCACGCATTCATTATAATGCAAACCATGTAGTCCTCCAGACTATGTAGTTCTGCATTGAAATTGAACACTGGATCCATCAGGGATCCCAATAACAAATTAGGAATGTTTCCAAACTTGAATGATTTGTAAGGTCACCTGATCCATCTTTCTTCTTGCACTTTACATATTAAATATATTAATCTCTATATTATTTGGTACAATGTTTTTTGTGTTTGACAGTAAATATTGTTTGGTGTTCATTGATGGCCTTAAAACAATTATAAAACATTTTGAACCAAAAATGCAACAAAGAAGTCCAAAACTAGACAATAATATAGCAAAAAATCTCAACGGCTACTATATATTTGCCCTTAGTACTAAGATAGGCAGGAATGAAGTTCAACCAGACACTAAGGAAGGTCAATATGCTGAAAGTAATATGTTTGGCCTCGTTAAAGCTGTCCGGTAAGTTCCTGTCCAAAAAGGCAACAACAAAACTGATTGTAGCCAAGAAGGCCAAGTATCTGATGGTGCAGTAGAACAAAACGACTGATCCCACATTACATTCTAAGAGGATAACACCAATAAGAACTTCATAGTTATTTCGACAAATGGAAGAAACCATATCTGCCACACTAGGATGAAAATCTCCTGGGAACAGGTGGAAGTATAATAATAATAATAATAATAATAATAATAAATGTTATTTCTATAGCGCCGACATATTCCGCATCACTTTACATTTCAGAGGGGATTTGTACAGACAGTAGACATTGCAGCATAACAATAATCACATAGATTATATCAAATACCAAGAGGAATGAGGGCCCTGCTCACAAGCTTACAGTCTTTGAGGAAAGAGGTTGACACGAAAGGTGGGTGGTAACAGTTGCCCTGATTGTATGGACCAGTCATAATGTTAAGTGTGTAACAGTACAGACACAGAGGGCTAATGGATGCATAAAGCATGTGGGAACATGATGCGGGGAACCTGGTTATGGTAAAACTTTTGGTTGTGCCACACAAGGATAGATTAGGTTAATGTGTTGAGGCGATAGGCCAGTCTGAATAAATGCGTTTTCAGGGCACGCTTAAAATTGTGGGGATTAGGGACTAATCGTATTGACCTGGGAAGTGCATTCCAAAGAATTGGCGCAGCACGTGTAAAGTCTTGGAGACGGGACTGGGAGGTTCTGATTATTGAGGATGCTAACCTCAGGTCATCAGCAGAACGGAGGGCGCGGCTAGGGTGGTATATTGAAACAAGGGAGGAGATGTAGGGTGGTGCTGAGCCATGGAGGGCTTTGTGGGTGAGGGTAATAAGTTAATACTGAATTCTGGAATGGATTGGTAGCCAGTGTAATGACTGGCACAAGGTATAGGCATCGGTGTAACGATTGATGAGGAATATGATCCTGGCTGCAGCATTCAAGACAGATTGGAGAGGCGAGAGTTTGGTAAGAGGGAGACCGATTAGAAGAGAGTTACAATAGTTGAGACGAGAATGAATAAGAGAAACAGTAAGAGTTTTTGCAGAGTCAAAAGTAAGAAAAGGTCGAATTCTAGAAATGTTTTGAGGTGCAGATGACAAGAGCGAGCCAGTGATCGAATGTGGGGGACAAAGGAAAGCTCGGAGTCAAGTATGACCCCAAGACAGCGGGCATGTTGCTGGGGAGTAATAGTGGAACCACACACAGAAATGGCAATATCAGGTATAGGTACATTAGTAGAGGGAGGAAACATAAGTTCAGTCTTTGACAGGTTCAGTTTCAGATATAGTGAGGACATGATGTTAGACACAGCGTTTAGACAATCGCCGGCGTTTTCTAGAAAGGCTGGCGTGATTTCAGGAGAAGAAGCGTATAATTGGGTGTCATCAGCATAGAGATGGTACTGGAAACCAAATCTACTGATTGTTTGACCGATAGGGGCTGTGTACAAGGAGAAGAGGAGGGGGCCTAGAACCGATCCTTGAGGAACTCCAACAGTAAGGGGAAGGTGAGAGAGGGAGGAACCGGCAAAAGATACAGAAAAGGAGCGGTCAGAGAGATAGGAGGAGAACCAGGAGATAACGGTGTCCTTGAGGCCAATGGAACGGAGCATAGTGAGTATACCCTACGAAGATGGCCAGCTTGGGCCCACTCAACACCCTCACTTGTTTCAGTGGAAATCATTTACTCTGGACACAGAATACAGTCAAAACAACAGACAAGTTGACCTTTCCAGGATATTTTCCAGTGTCCTGTAGGAAAACATCACTGCAGACTGATAACGGGACCTGGAATTATATATCATTGTATCTTTGAAATTTTCTTTGATTGCAATTCCTTTTTTTTAATGTAAACTCTTCTAGGAATTAAAATTTACCTGTCCTCTGACCCAAGAGTTGGCGCTGTCATTAATATATAACTGTAGAGCCAAATAATTCTTAAAGGTCTCAACTTTCAAAAATTGAAGTCTGTTGTCTCCTAGATAGGAATTCAAAATGTCAAAGCTACCATAAATGTCTCCATTAGTGTCAAACAGCACGTCATCTCCGGCTGTATTCACAAAGTGAACCCTCTTTAGCTAAAGAAGTAGCTATTTTTGGAACAAATGAATATATTGTGGGTGAGTATGTAATAGCTGCATGTATCTCTATGAACTTATGAACTCTTCTTTGTGGCCTTATCTCTATCTTCACAGAATTGAAGAAAAAGTGAACGCACCCAAGCTTAAGCCCCCGTTACACACTGCGATATCGCTAGCAATATCGCTGTAAAGTCATCGATTTTGTGACGTTGCAGCGATATTGCTAGCGATATCGCTGCATGTGATACTTACCTCCGACCCGCTCCCCCGCTGATTATCGCTGATCGCGCGAGAAGCTCCTGGACCATTCCTCGTCGGTCACTTCCTGCTGGGCTTCCTGCTGTGACGACGAGCGACGCGTGGAGCCGGGCGGGAGGATGCAGGATCGCCGCGTCTGACAGGTAAGTAGCGATCCCCGTCCCCAGCGATGTCGCTGGTGTGATCTGCCTGTGTGGCAGCTCACTAGCGACCACCTAGCGATGCACCAGCGATCCTGACCGCGTCATATCGCTGGTCGGGATTGCTGGTGCATCGCTAGGTGTAACGGTACCCTTAGGTCTGGTGTTGCATGGTTTTGACCCATAAAATAAATAATTAGAGGGGGTCACTTATTTGTATTCATCGCCTATACAATAAATGACTATAGATATCCTTTAGTGTTCCTTCCTGAACTATTCTGACGTTAAATTAAAAAATAATACAAGAAAAACTTACCTGCCACGGTTGTATGTCGTGTTTGTTGGCAAAAAGTTTTCCAAAGAAAAGTCCTTCACTGGGTGTGCAGTGCAGTAAGTAGTGCAGAGCATGAGCAATGGCGTAAACGGCATTATGGGCCATGTACACGGAGTGTGCTCTAGGTTGTGAGGCAGTGACCGGGGTCATATGTGAGGGTCGCTATGTGTCCCCCAGGATGCACTCAGAAGCGTATCAGATTGGTTTGAGTGCCTTGTGGTCACAGCAGCGTGCCTGTGAGTCATAAGACAGAATAAAAGTAAGTTTGAACCTGGTCAAGTTATTTTGATGAAGGAGCTTGTTCAGGAAAACCCAGTATAGGCTTTTATTTTTGAAACGGACTGCAGGAAGGTAGTGGGGTCCAGTCCGTTTCCTCCAGCTCAGATCTTATAAGTGGCCTATGGCCACAGATTGGAGTGAAGGAAAAAAAAACCCTGCAGGAAGAGCTTGGGTGTGTCAGTTTTGGTCTTGCAAGTAGACAGAGCGGTTGGTCTGCAGAGCACTCCCTGTATGAGTCAACACAGGGCCAAGCGGAGCCAAAGGGTCTGGCACCCTTGCATACAGGGTAGTGCGATCGCTCACGGCAACTGGCCTCGCACTGTCTTTTGTTTTCCCGACTGCGATCCGGATGATGCAGCATGCTGTGCACAGTGTGTGTTTTTGGACATTAAACACGTTTTGGTTTGAACTTGCTTGGGTCACTGCCTCATCACTACACATTGTGGACACCACTGCACTATATATGGTTGGAGAATGTGATGCAGTGTGAACTGAGGCATACCACAAAGCGTGCTACATGTCGGTGATCAGGTCTGCAACACTGCAGCTTAAGCCTGCGTACAAGATTGAGGAAATACTAAGACTGTTGGTTGTGTCTCAAGCACAGTGTAATACTATTGTAGGAACTCGAGGATTCTGATAGCGTGGGGCAATGATCAGACAGAAGCGGGTTACTTTAGTGCAAATTGTGTATTTTATAACAGCAGTGACATCCAAAAACAATATGCTGATAACCTGAAATGAGACAAGTCCTAGAGCTATATAGCCATTCAGTAAAGTTCTTAAGACAGAGTCCTCATAAACATGTGATCCAAAGGTGAGTGTAACACTCAGGTGACGTGGCGCAGTTCACACAGTAGTGATGCAGAAAGAGTCCAATCCAGGTATGTAGCAAGCACAGGGAAGTCCAGAACAAGTCTATAGGTAAATCCCAGATGAGAGAAAGCACAGGAAAGTCCAAAAACTGATTTACAAGTTGATCCCAGGAGCGGCGTGAACACAGGTGAGTCCAGGAACAGGTTCACATTAAAGCATACGGTTGGTGACAGTTCCAGCTGCTCTCACTGGGGAGTGAAGGGTTAAGAATAACACATAGTTCAGGAACATAGTTCTTACCAGATAAAGTGAACCAAGGGTTAAGTTCCAAAGATGAGTGCAGCTTTCCCTACAGAGAACAGGGAATGTCCAGAGCCACAGCAGAAGCACACTAAGACGCAAACAGCACAGCTGAAGGAAGCAGAATACTCCAGCAAGGAAAGCAGCACCTGAGCCGGGTTTTATACACATGAACAGGAAGTAGGGCAAACAAGAACAGCAACCTCCATCTTGACAAAGGGCAAATTCATTCACAAGGTGATTTAGAAAACCCGGAATACTGACACACAGCAGCAGGAGGCGCTGCAGTTGCAGCGGCAACAGCTGGAGCAGCAGCAATGGCAGCAGGAGCTACAAAATCAGCCACAGTAGCAGACAATTGAATTTTTAATGCAGTAGATGGCCGCTATGCGAGAGGCAGGTCCACCAGCGACAGCATTCCGGTCTGATTCTCGGTACAAGGTCCGGTCAGCGCTGAGGAAGATGACGCCTGAAGACAACATGGAGGCATCTTCAAACAAACTGCGGAGTGAGAGAGATTGCCGGTGATTCAGTGGGCTGAAGTGGTATCCAACTTCTTAACGGGAGATGCACAGAAGGCCTACCTGGACCTCAGTCAGGATGATGCCCTGGACTATGGGAAGCTGAAAGGTGAGATCCTTGCCAGACTGGGGGTTAATACATATGTGCGGGCCCAATGGGTGTTTCAGTGGTCCTTTTCTGAGGCTCACCCGGCTCGATCTCAGGCTTATGACTTGCTGCAACTGATTACAAAATGGCTATAGCCTGAGACATTAACCCCATTCCAGATGACAGAGAGGGTGGTGATCGATGGCTGGTGAGGGCTCTGCCAGTAGCCATACAGCGCTGGGTGGGGCAAGGCGACCCGGGCACTTTGGATCAGGTAGTAAGACTGATAGAGCGGTATGCAGCCACTCAGAACTTTATAAGGGACAGTGCTCCACTTCGGCTGTCATGTAAGGCCTGTCATCACAGGAGCCGAGTAAAAGTTCATGACCCTCTACCGGTGCCAATATTGATAGTGCCCGTACCGAGGGAATATCTCGGAAGGAGAGTGACAACAGACCTGTGTCCCCTAAATTGGCCCCAAGGTTCCCTCGTGCCACAGTTGTTAAGTGTTGGTGATGCCAAGAGCCTAGACATGTGGTTTCCAACTGCCCCCTAACAACAGAACCCATGGACTGCGGGTATACCCGCCGTGTATCTATGTATGCACAGCCAGTCTGCACTGGCACTACAGGCACTGCCGGCAGCGAACCTCAGCTGTGCGGGGTACTCGTTAATGGGTACCAGATGGACGCTCTCTTGGACTCATTGAGCTTTGTGACCCTGGTACACGAGTCAATGGTTTGGGACAGTCCCAAAGGACGGAAGGTGGGGGTAGTGTGCATACATGGGGACCTCTGAGAGTACCTGACTGTGGAGGTCACGTTCTCCACCCCATGTGGGGAGATAAATCAGGTGGTCGGAGTGGTAAAGACTCTTCCGTATGGAACTATATTGGGAAGAGACTTTCCCCTGTTCTGGTCCCTCTGGGAGACCAGGGTTAACCCTCTCAGGGTAAATAATATTCCAGGCGCAGAACCCGAAGATCTCGAGTCAGGGATACCTGCCGTAGGAGTCGTCAACATAGGGACAGAGTATAACCCCGATAGGTTTCCCCTAGCGATATTGGCAGGAGAAGTTGAGGAGAACCCACCGATTCCTGAGCTGGAGTTGTCACCTGGTTAGTTTGAGACTGCCCAGCTCCAGGATCCCACTCTGACCCAGGACAGGGAAAGAGTAATCTAGGTGAATGGGGTGGCTCAACAACCGGATGCAGAGAAGGAGTTTCCCCGGATGATGATCAACCAGGAGTTACTGTACAGGGTTGATAAAATCAGGGATGAGGTGGTAGAACAACTGGTAATTCCTCAATCCTATCGTCGGGCGGTGCTCGACATGGTTCACACTCACATGCTGGGAGGGCATTTGGGGGAAAAAAGTCGCTAGAGTGCATATTGCAGCAGTTTTTTGGCCTGGTGTCTACGTTGAGGTCAAAAGGTACTGCAACACATGTCCGGAGTGCCAACTAACCTCACCCACCATGATCTACTGTAGTCCATTGGTGCCTCTGCCCATTATAGAGGTACCTTTTGAGCAGATTGCGATGGATCTGGTAGGACCAATAGTAAAATCCGCCCGGGGTCACCAGCACATATTAGTAGTCTTAGACTACGCCACCCGATACCCAGAGGCGATACCACTCTACCACACTTCGGCTAAACTAATAGCCCGTGAACTGTTCGCCATGTTCTGTCGCCTTGGGCTACCCAAGGAGATCCTTACCGATCAAGGAACTACATTTATGTCTAAGGTGACCAGGGAGCTGTGTAAGCTGCTCCAAATTAAACAGCTGTGTACGTTGGTGTACCATCCACAAACCGACGGGTTGGTGGAGAGGTTTAATAAGACCCTCAAAGCCATGTTAAAAAAGGTGGTCACCAAGTATGGGAGGGATTGGGACATGTTACTGCCCTATCTAACGTTCACCATCCGCGAGGTACCGCAGGCATCCACGGGCTTCTCCCCAATTGAGCTATTGTATGGCAGGCACCCGAGAGGACTGCTGGATGTAGCCAAAGAGATTTGGGAACAGGAGCCCACTCCACATAAGAGTGTCATCGAGTATGTGGCAAATATGCAGGATCAGATTGTGGTCGTGCGGCCCATAGTAAAGGAGCATCTGTTGGATGCTCAGGTCGCTCAGAGCCGCATGTATAATAAAGGGCCACGGTCAGGACCTTTAAAGAAGGAGATCGGGTGTTAGTACTAGTACCCACCCCAGAGAGTAAACTCATGGCCAAGTGGCAAGGGCCTTATGAGATACAGGGGAAAGTGGATGAAGTGAATTATAAAGTGTACCAACCCGGGAAAAGGAAACCTGAGCAACTGTACCATATAAACCTGCGAAAGGCCTGGAAGGACTGAGAATGATTTTTCACAGAAGCGACTCCAGTCATACAAATGGGGGTCCCTCTGTCACTGGCCAAGGACATAGCCGGGTGTGAGGTAAAAGTAAATGACGCCCTCACAAAACAGCAGCGATGGGAGGCTTGAGCTTTGGTGCAGCAGCACAGAATGGACACCACTGCACTACATCGGTCACTGAGGGGTTCCTGTCGCTGCACAGCAGGATTCGCGAGCCTTGCATTCGGCAGTCTTCCATTCCTCTCCGGCCGCAGAGGAGGCTCCTCAGCAAACTCATCGATCCCGGCACTCTGCTCAGACCAGCTCTGTGGGTTTGGTTGCTGCTGCCACCTCTGGTCCAGCTATAGCAACGCATGCTGGTCAGCAGCGAGCTAATCTTGGGACTAAGTCCTTCTTTCGGTCCACTGAGCATGCCCGTGCGACGATCTCTCATTGGAGATCGGAGGTCACATGCTCAGGTCCTTCTCCTGCTCGGATTGGACCATCAGGAGGGTCAGGAAGATCCCGGAAGGACGCTGCTATAAAAGGTTCACTTGGCCGCTCGACCGTGCGCTAATATAGAAAAAAGATTAGACCATGTGGAGTGAGTGTTGTGTGCATGTATGAATGTCTCTGGTGAATGACTCATTATGAAACCCCTACCCTTGGTACGCATGTGTTGTGTAGCCTAGCCTCCTAGCGCCCAGGCTGAGGTCCAGGTAGAGGCAGAGTCAGAGACTGCCATCAGCATTCACCAGTGGCTTTGTCTGTACGCCACGGTGCACATAGTCTGCACTCCTCGGTGGTCAGCATCCATTAGAGGCGTCCGCAGGTGCAACGCCGCACGCTCAGTAGGTCTAGAGGGACTCAGACCTCGTGTCCTTGGGGCTGAGTTCTGTGACCATTTACTGAGCACTCTCTTGCTGAGTTGTTTTAACAGGCTCCGGCATTTATGTTACACGGTACTGCTGCTCTGTGACGTAACAGAGTCCGCTCCTGTTCACACCGGGTGACGTTAACCCGCGTGTGACCTATTGTATACCGCTATATACATCCGCCATTGCTAAGCAGCAGTTTACCACCTCTGCACCGTGGACCCTGGGCTGCGAACACACCTCACTATTATTTTATTTGGTGCGTTCCGCCAGCCCTAACATTATATTAGCACTAGGGTCTGGCTAGTAACGGCAGACAAACAGCGACTGCAGCGGTACATTCAGCAGCTGGAGGGTAGGTTGGCGGCTCTTGAGCGCACAACCACAGCCTTGGATGTTACTGCAGTTGCCGCTCAGGCTGCTAGCGTGGATGCAGTGACTTTGTCCACTGCCATCCCTGTTCCGGCATTATCTCGCCTCCCGCTGCCATATAAGTTTTCTAGTGATAGCCAGTCTTGTAGGGGATTTGTGAGCCAGTGTGCAATACACTTTGAGCTCCTGGCAGCACGTTTTCCCTCAGAACAGGCCAAGGTGGGATTCATAATATCCCTCTTGTCGGACAGGGCATTGGAGTGGGCCACGCCATTGTGGGAGCGCGATGATCGTGTGGTGCAGAGTGCTTCGCAGTTTCTGAGCACTCTTAAACAGGTCTTTTTGGGACCTCGAGTCACCTACGATACGATGCTCCAACTGCTGGCATCCACACAGGGTTTGTCCATGGTCAGCCATTTTGCCGTCCACTTCTGGATTCTAGCGTCTGAGTTGGAGTGGCTGGATAAAGTCCTCATTCTGGTGTTTTGGAGGGGACTGGCTGATCATGTGAAGAATGCCCTGGCCACCAGGGAGATTCCCGCCACACTGGAGGAGCTTATAGCAGTCTCCACTCGCATCGACCTTCGTTTTAACGAGCGGGGGTTGGAGCGAGCCCAGTGTAAGCGGAGGTTTCGGCTGGCTTCCACGTTCGCCAAACCTCTGGAATCTCCTGGCCAGGCGTCCGAATCACATGAGGCCATGGAGGTGTCGCGAGTGGGTTCTAAGTCCCAGACCTCTCGTGCACGCATGGTTTGTTACATCTGCCGGCAGTCAGGACATCTCACCTCCAGATGTTCTCGGCATTTGGAAGAATGTCCTCGTTTAGTGTCCTTAGGAGCTGGTTCGCTAGACGCAGCGATGCCTTCTTCTAAACTGACATTTAAGGGGACAATTAACATTGGCCCATCCACCCATATGGTAGAGCTTTGCGTGGATTCCGGGGCGGAGGGCAACTTTATGTCTTCTACCTTCGCCCGACGGCACGCAATTCCACTAGTTATGCTCGCCAAGCCTGTGACCATTCGGGTGATAAATGGGTCGACATTACCATTGCAGATAACTCATCAGACCATCCCTTTTACATTATCCATGTCTCCTTCCCATCAGGAGATCATCTCCCTGCTTGTCATTCCCGAGGGAATTGATGAGGTCCTCTTAGGGATGCCGTGGCTACGGTATCACTCTCCTCATATAGAGTGGTCCTCAGGGAGAATTCTGGGATGGAGTAAATCCTGTGTTGGTAGATTTCAGAGGGAGTGCATTCAGGTTGCTACTACTGAGGTGCCTGCAGATCTTTCCTCTCTTCCCAAGCAGTATTGGTCCTATCCGGACGTGTTCTCCAAGAGGGCGATGGAGACCCTTCCGCCTCATCGCCCCTATGACTGCCCTATTGACCTCTTGCCTGGTGCTGAGCCTCCCCAGGGTCGAGTTTATCCTTTCTCTCTCCCGGAGATGGAGGCTATGTCTCAGTACATCCGGGAGAATCTGGCAAGGGGCTTTATTAGGAAGTCGGTGTCACCTGCAGGGGCGGGGTTTTTCTTCGTGCAGAAGAAAAATGGAGAACTACGGCCATGCATTGACTACAAGGATCTTAACACCATCAATGTTAAGAACAAGTACCCTCTGCCCCTGATATCTGAGCTTTTTGATAGGTTGCGGGGAGCGAGGGTCTTCACTAAGCTGGATCTGCGGGGTGCTTCCAACCTGATTCGCATCCGTGAGGGAGACGAATGGAAGACAGCCTTTAACACCAGGGACGGGCATTATGAATACCTGGTGATGCCCATCGGGCTCTGTAATGCTCCTGCTGTCTTCCAAGACTTTATGAATGACATCTTCCGGGATATGCTCACCACCTCAGTTGTAGTCTATCTGGATGATATCCTCATCTACTCTCCAGATATAGACTCCCACTGGAAGGATTTTTGCAAAGTCTTCGATCTCCTACGGGCAAACTCCCTCTATGATAAGTTGGAGAAGTGTGTGTTTGAGCAGGAGTCCTTGCCTTTCCTGGGCTATATCATCTTGGCCCAGGGGTTGTCTATGGATCCTGCCAAACTACAGGTGGTGATGGATTGGCAGGAGCCTCACTCCCTCAAAGCGGTGCAGGGCTTTATGGGTTTTATTAACTACTACCGCCAATTCATCCCGCACTTCTCGACTTTGGTAGCACCCTTGGTTGCCCTCACCAAGAAGGGAGCGAATCCTAAATTGTGGTCAGAGGAGGTCTCCAAGGCCTTCCTCTCCATCAAGTCTCACTTCGCTAGTGCTCCCATTTTACATCGCCCCAATGTGGATAAGCCATTTATTTTAGAGGTGGATGTCTCATCCGTCGGTGCTGGAGCAGTCCTGTTCCAAAAGGATGCTCAAGGTCGGAAGCATCCTTGCTTCTTCTTTTCCAAGACCTTCTCACCGGCGGAGAGGAACTATTCCATTGGGGACAGGGAGTTGCTAGCCATGAAGTTGGCCTTTTCTGAACGGAGACACCTCCTGGAGGGGGCTCGCTATCCCTTCCAAGTTTATACTGACCACAAAAATGTAGTTTATTTACAAACTGCCCAGCGGCTAAATTCTCGCCAGGCTAGATGGTCCCTGATCTTCTCGCGGTTCCATTTCACCCTCCATTTTCTCTCTGGGGAGAACATTCGGGCCGACGCTCTCTCCCGCTCCGTAGTGTCATCTGAGGAGGAAGAGCTTCAGTTAATTGTCCCTCCAGAGAGCCTGAGGACTGTGGCCCCGGTTTCGCTAGAGTCTGTGCCCCCGGGCAAGACTTTTGTTCCATCTAATTTGCAACCGGAGGTTCTCTCTTGGGCTCATTCGTCCAGGGTGGGTGGACATTTTGGGACCAAGAGGACATCTGAGCTCCTGGCGAGGACGTACTGGTTGCCGCAAATGGCCCGTGACGTCGGAGACTATATTTGGGCATGTGTCTCCTGCGCCAGGAAGCAGTCTCCTCGGCAACGGCCTGCTGGGTTCCTTTACCCTCTGCCAGTGGCAGACAGGCCCTGGGAAATGGTTGGAATGGACTTCGTGGTGGGCTTACCCAAGTCTCGCGGCTGCACCGTCATCTGGGTAGTCACTGACCATTTCTCCAAAATGGTGCACCTAGTACCTCTCCCTCAGGTACCTTGGCGGCGTTGTTTATAAAACATGTCTTCTGCTTACATGGTATGCCAGACAAAATTGTCAGTGATCGGGGTCCCCAGTTTGCGTCTCGGTTCTGGAGAGATCTTTGTTGGCTACTCAGCATTGAGCTGAATCTCTCTTCAGCTTACCATCTAAAGACGAATGGGTTGATAGAGAGGGCCAACCAGACTCTGGTTACGTACCTGTGGCATTTTGTTTTGGCCAGGCAGGATGACTGGGCATCCTTGCTACCATGGGCAGAGTTTGCGCTGAACAACGCCTTAGCCAATTACACCGGGCAAACCCCATTTCTCCTTAATTACGGCCAGCATCCGCGGGTTCCTGTGCCCATGTCCGTGTCTTCCACCGACTCTAGGGTGGCAGACTGGGCAGTGGAGGCACATGACATTTGGGACCACACACAGGATGCCATCCAGACCTCCAAGGAGAGAATTTCCACCGATGCCCCACTCCGACCTTTGCTCCAGGCGACCTAGTGTGGCTCTCCGCCTGTAATATCAGGTTGCGGGTTGAGTCCTTTAAGTTTGTGCCTCGCTTCATTGGTCCTTTCAAGGTCCTTGAGCAGGTTAACCCTGTGGTCTATCGTCTAGCCCTTCCTCCACACCTGGGTATTACTGACACCTTCCACGTGTCCCTCCTTAAGCCCATTCACATGTTCTCGGAGCCATCTACCGGGACATCAAGCTTGTCCTCGGACGAGTACGAGGTGAACGCCATTGTGGGGTGTAAGGTGGTACAGGGCAAAAAATATTATCTAGTGCCCGGAAACTGACATCAGGCTATCAAGCCTGCGTGTTTTGGAGTCCCCCGAATACTTCATAACACACTGCGGGCGGGATCAGGGAACTCCAAAACACACAGGGGTATGATGGACGGCTGGGAGGCGGCACCCAGACGCAAGACAGGGGCATGATGGACAGCTGGGAGACGGCACCCAGGCTCAAGACAGGGGCATGATGGACGTCTGGGAGGCTGGGCATGATGGACAGCTGGGAGGCGGCTGATACAGGGCGACACCCCATACCTATGGGACGCAATACAGGTATGCGGACCTAGTTATAAAAGTCTGTATTTTGGCATTGCTAGGGGTCAGAAACATAAGGTGAACTCTTTTACTTGAAGGTGGCTCTTTTACTTAAAAACACCCTGGGGGGGTGACAGGTTCCCTTTAAGTATGATCCAAAACTCCTTTTGAATAGTGGTCATGGAGTACCAAGCTTCTGTGCGAATCCAAACTTTTCCCTTGAGGTTTTGTTGCAGGACCTCCCAAAATATCATGGAAACTTGTGTGCTATTACAGTAGAGGATGACTACTCTGGACGTTGATCGTTTGAAGGTTTCTACCGTTTTTTGGATTCCAATATTGGTGACACTAAAAGGGATTGATTCAAATAATTCAATGCAAATACCATTCTTGTTGGCTTCTCTTCTGAATTCTACGGCTCCATGTACAAAGTAATCTGCTGAGGAAATGACAACCCCTATCCAGGTCCAACCAAACTTTTTGCACAGAGCAATTAAAACTTGAGGCTGGCTCCTGATACTTACAGTAGTCCTTAAAAACGATGGGAACTCAATTTTGTTGCTCAAGGATGGAAAAGACTCTATGTACTGTAACTGACCTGAGAATTTTTATGTAAAGAAAAATATTCTAGTTATTGCATGTTACCTATAGAAATGTGGGCAAGAACAACTCGGCCTCTGAAGCAGGAGAAAACTAATATAATCCTCCAACTCTTAACCCCAACTTTTTTCCATTTTGCAAAATTTGGTAAAAATTCAGAGTCTAGATTTAATCTGACGTGAGTATCTGACAAATGTTACTGGGTACTCTACATGCATCTATGCCGCCATTTCAATGCAACCCTTAACCCGGTTTTGTTGGTAGGATGCTGCTAGAATATTCAGGTAGTTGGTTTACAGTGACTACGTTGTGCTGTGAACCACCTCTCTGCCTCCAGATTGCTATCCCATTGTTCCTGCACTGCTACATCAGCCTCCACTGTATAGCTCTGCTATAATGTGGTTCTAGTACTGCTACATTGCAGTATCACTCTTTTACATCGCGTTACTGGCCCTGCTACCTGGTTTTACCAACTCTGTTACATGGTGTGACCAACTTTGCTTGTGAAGAAAGTGAGTCCAGCTTCAATCTATAAAATCAAATCCTTTATTTCATGATTAAAATAGATATGGCAACATTAAAATATACCTAGGCATAGGCATGATTGGGGGAAGGGTGCAAGGAGGTGAAACCAGACGCGTTTCGAACTACTGCTACATTGGCCTGATGGGATGAGAGCCAGAAAAGTGAAGCTTTAAAGTTGATGTTGCAGTTTTCTTTTTTTTTACTTTTTTTTATCTTTCTGTCATTAAATATTGCTTTTAAACTGCTCCTTATATACTTAGTTATAGGATTATATTTCCAAATATACATGTGAGCTTTACATTAAGACTTATGAAAAGTAATAATGCAACATAATAAAAATATTAATGCAAATAATACTAAATATTAAGAAATAAATATAACAAATAATACAATATAATGCAATATTATAAATATAGGACACATTATAATACCAGTTAGCATTAATCCCTTCCTGACATATGATATACTATTACTATCAGGGTGTATAGAGCTGCTACAGGAGCTGAGCTCACTCCACATAGGGCAGGTGCCAGCTGTGTTATCCAGCCAGCATCTCCCTCTATCATGATCAATGCCAGCTTTACAAAAACAAAAGAACTACTAGCTGCCACCACCAATCGTTCATACAGGCCGATTGGACACCCACTACAGATAGCATATGGCTTCAGGGGTGCGGTTTACAGAGCAAGAGGAACAGAGCTATTACATTTATATATTTAATCCATAAAGATAGACAGTGTTTATAAAAAATACACAAGATGATACACAGTGGGAAGAAACAGTTACATACAATTACATAAAATAAAAGGAATAACGAAAGAATATTATTAAACCTCGTCAGGGAAATGGCTCAGAGCTTAGGGAAGGGAAACACTCAGATTAGGAAAATAGACTTAACCTCTGTGAGCTCTGTCTTCCAAATGGTCGATTCAAATTCTGCTTTTTATTGCCTCAAAGTTATGCCCACATACCTCCTCTTGATGAGCTCATGGGGGGGCGGATTTTGGGATGTACTGAGTATGTAAGGATGTTATAAATTCCCCAACTGACATGATATATACCCTCCTGAAGGTTTCTAGGTGGTAGATATTGACGTTACATTTCTTATCATGATTTTACAGTTACATAGATATCAAACATGAGCAGGTTTGCATAATCTATCTAAACGTTACTAAGTTGGAGGGGTTCTAGTGGTGATGTGAGTGAATGTCCCAATCTGTCTCTTCACTACGTGGCCAAAAATCTATATCCAATAAATATTGGAACAATGCAAAAGCCCAACATTCATATCTGGACAATGGAGACACAAAACCTAGAACACTCTCGTAAAAATCCTTTGGACACAGGATGCTTCTTCTTGGAAAAAAGGCAGCCTCTGCACTTCTCCTCCCATGCATAAACAGATCTTAAAGCTTATTGTTTTTTCCCAGCAATGTTCTGTTTTTATCACTTGTCGACGACAGGAGGTCTCTGCTTCAAAGATTGCTTTAATTAGTTTCTCTCTCCCAGTATAACTAACCCCACTTCAAAAGGAGCTTGGAGTGAGAGTTCTTCTCCACTCATAGGTAGTTTTCCCTCTTCCCCTTAAATTCAAAGTAAGGGGGCATGCACCCTCCCTGGAGATGTCATATTTATTTTAATTCTTCTATGACAGCCAAAAAAATGTTTTTGTTGTCTCACCCTCCCCCCCAAAAAATGTAAAACAATCAAGACAATGTTTGTACCCTAAACTACAGATCACCATACAAAAAAACCCTCACACAGCTCTATTGACAACAAAATAATAAAGTTACAGGCCTCTCAAAAAGATGGCACAAGCCACATTGGTTTTTTTTTTACAAAGGTCAGATTTTTTATAAGCAACTAAAATAATTAAAAAATATATAAAAGTCTAATATTGTCATATTAGTACTGACCCGGAGAATCATGTTACCAGGTCATATTTACAGAACAATTAAACCCAAATAACAATGGCGGAATTGCATTATTTCCATCATTTTACCCCATTTGGATTTTTTTTTAACCATTTTTCAGCACATTGTATGGTAAAATAAATGACATAATTCAAAATTAAAACTTATCCTTCAAAAACAAGCTTTCTTGTTCTTGATATTGGGATGTAGAGATTAAAAAGATATGACTCTTGTAAGAAGTTGAAAAAAAAAATAAAACTGATAAAAAAAAAAAATTAGCTGCATCCCCAAGAAGTTAATAAAATAAAATCTCCATTTATCTGTAACTGACGATTTCTTTACCAGCAAAATCTTTAAACTGATAAAACTATTTTTTCCACAATGATGTTACTTTTTTCACTAAATCAGTAGATTGATAAAACATTTTTTTTTTTAATTTACGAGATCCCTGCTATTTTTTATTCCTAACTTCCCACCCCCGATGTAATAGGAAGCAAACATATCAGCAGGCACCAGAAACAATGAAATTCAATGTCAGTTACAAAGAACATAAAACAGATGGAGGTTTTTTCATGCCAAGCTGCCCTGTGCAATGGCCAAATATACTGCTAGAGGACAATCTGGGGACAAATCTAAAATTAGTATGTCTATAAAATCAGAATTTTACTTAAAAATAAATTATGTTGATTTTGATCATTTTTGAACTTTGATTATTCTAATTATTTTTGAATTTTAAATGATGCATATAGAATAATTTTTGTAATAGCAATTAGATTCAGTAAGGCATTTTTCATGTTTAAAAGCATTTGCAGCTTTATTAACTGTAACATATATACAGTTTGTCACAAGTCATTGCCATTATTCATTATATTCACTATCTTTTTGGCATTTGATTTCCAAAATTGTTTTCTTTTCATTTCTGAAATGTATAAATTGAAATGAAAAGATAAATGACTAAAATCCATAAATTCAGCATACAACTAGTTTTTGACTAGCAATAGAAGGACAGGTTTAGATTAAAAAATCCTCTATTTTCTTTATTGTAATAAATAATTTATCTTAATTTGGTCTTCAAATGTCCTTGTGTGTTTGCCAAAGGTTTCACGAGTTTAATATACCATTTTGGGACAAACAAACATAATAACATAAAGTCCAAAACTAGAAAATATAGCAAAAATCGCAACAGATATTCTGAGATACTGAAATATTCATCAACGAAGGTTAACCAGATGCTAAGGAAGGTCAACATACCAAAGGCAATTCTTATGACTGAACCCTAAAACTTACATGAGGAGATGTTAAACCTGTACACCAACGTTCCAATACAGACTAGGCGAATCCCTAAATTAACCCTGATTTTTCCCTGCCTAACCGCGGAGGTTGACACCCTAAAGTTGTGCAATGGCATTCCCACTAAACGTTGGTTAACCTTAAGTGTCCTTAACTGCACCCTCAACCCAAAAACAAGCACAGGAAGTAGTTCACACAGAGGATGAGATACAAAACTGAAAACATGTTCACACAGTCATACTACAAAGATGGAAGAAAAAGACAGGAACCAAAAAAGACATTCGGTATATATAGGACCTCCCAGACCTTAAATAAAACAAAATGGGAAAAGTGCTGGAAAGGGGAACACACAAACAAACCGCAGGAGAAGCAATGCAGTAGAGAAAACCTCACTAAGTGGACTTCTCGCTACACATATTTTCTTTATTTATTATTTCATGGTTATTGCCGATCATATAAAAGTATGATAATTTGAACAAACTGCTCATGGTGTAACCATTACTCTGATGATTTTCCAAGATTTCAAGGGCTCTAATGCTAAATTTTATCTTACAAATATATTTTATTTCATTATGCCACAGGAAGGGAAAATTAATTGTATATAACTATTTTGATACACATTTCATGTTACAAATTCAGTATGGTGAAATATGAAGGTCCAATAGTCAAAGAGAGAGCTGTAACTATGCCTTCTTTTACTATGGGCAAGAGTCAGTTGGCTGCCCTAGCCCGGTATCTAAATTCCCTGGCTAAGGATACTGTCATCTAGTGACAAGGGACTGCGGACACTTACCCAATCCCTCGAACTAGGGACGCCCTAGTCTATCACTGTTCCCTGGATTACTCTGGAATTTGAAGATGCCGGGATTTCGCACCTTGCTATGCCCCTAACTGAACTATTATGTGATCCCTCCCCTCTGCAGGAACGTAAAGAGCCAAAGTGTATAGGAAAACACTAGCCATGCAGACGGGTAAACAGATAGGTATAAAACAAAACTACTATCATACAAACACTCTCATAAAACAACAGAGTGGGAAACAGAGGAGGTATAGGAAGGGAAAAGCAAATGTGAGCGGATAAGGGTAACACGCAAACCAACTCCGTTTTGGCAATCTCCAGAAAAACTCTCCAACTTCCAACTTCCAACACTGAACTTTCTCCTTCACCACCAAACCAGGAAGTAGATGTCATGAACCAGGTTGGGGTTGCTTTCTGCTTTTCCTTTTCCAGCCTGGTCATGGTGGGGTTAACTACTTCTGCCTCTCTTTGGTTTGGGGGTGGCTATTTCTTGGTGCTCTTGCAGGAAGCCCGTGTCAGTGATAGCTTTGATCCTTGGCTTGAGCATCTGACCTGTTAAACCCCAGTGTTCCTTCTGCCTTTGCCTTCCCATACTTGTGTCTGACCTGTTCCCTGTACCTAACTTAGTGTTACACTGATGTGTATTCCCCTCCGTGTATGACTCGGCTTGAACCCTGACTTCTCCTCCTGTCTCCCTTCTTTGTTACCGCACGTCTGACCGGCTCTGACCTACTGGCCTAACTCTGTCATCGCTCTCTGTCTCACGTCTCTGGTACTTCTGCTCCCGTCTGGTTAAGACCCTCTGCTTGTATTTGACCACGACTTCTGTTTTCCCCTTTAAACATTATGCTTACTGACCGCTACAGACTTGGTTTGTTTTGACCACTCTCTATCGCCACCTAGTGGTGCTGTGCAGCTGCACTGTGCTGCTGTGCTGCACGTGCAACCTCTTTTCTCTCACCAAAACCCCCTAGTGGAGTCTGCACAAACTTGCAAAGCAGCTGCATTACAGTAGAACTATCACTGGCAGCTCACAAGTGCCAGTAATGAGCATATATACCAGAGAGGAGTGGCAAACACTGAGCAGCTGAGACATTTTAGGATGCAGAGCTCCACGAGATCAACTGAATTGATTAACCTCTGCAATGACAGAGCAAGGGAAACCTGCACTGTTTAATAGGATGGTGAAGCAGTTGTAATAAGTGCGGGAGTTTGTGTAACCAGACACCGTGATCTTCTGGTCCTTTTCTGTAACGGTATCCCCATGACAGAAACTTTGCATATTGCCCCTCTTTCTTTAAAATTAGCACTTTAATCCCCAAGTACAATTCTGGATGGAAAGCAATTGATGTAGCTGAAAGTACAAATTATACACTCAAAAACACTAGTGTGACAAAGTGAATTAAAGGGGATGCTGAACAATAAACATTATAAGCCTATTACTACTTTGCAAGCCATGTTTTTAAGCCTATTTTTATACAGTAACTTTAAGCAGAATGATGAGAACTCCCCAGGTGTCCACACATTACTGACCTTCAAGAGTCCAATTTTACTCAGCTGATTGTAATTCCAAGAACATACTACATTCACCTTAGCTGTGTGAATCATTACAAGATTTTGTTTTAGAGGCTCAAGCACCAGGATTTGTAGATTCACAGAGCACTGTGTTCTACCAACATGGATATCCATATCTTTGTAGTGTTGGCCCTGATTCATGCAGTCTTGGCCAAAGTCATTCCAAGTTTCAGCGACTGCCGTGGCAAATTCTATGCTAGCACACCCCTTGTAGGGTTTGATAGCTTATGCAGTTCCCTTATACCAATCTGACAGATGTATGAGAACAACAACAATCTATTTTTTGCATCACTTTATCACAAAGGGAACAGATATGGTTTATATTCAGCCTATATCCTAGACATACGACCTGTGATAAGACAGGAGCTGATCAGACATTCCGATTGGAGCCACAGGTAAGTGGCGTTTAGTATATAGCATATAAGCATTGAGTTTTTGGCAAATAAATAGATTACTGCATTTGACAAGGACACTTTAGGTACCGCTAGGGGTACTATGAACTATATGCACTCTCTTAAATGTACTCTTTAAGAGACAATAAAATGAACATCAATTTTGGGTACTATTATGAACATATGTATAAATCATGAATTGGATTATATGATTTTTGTTGAAATGTACTTTTTAAGAGGCAATAAAATATCAAATTTGGGTACTGCTGTGGGCACGAATATCATGCCTGCGTACTTATGGCCAGGGCCGGCTCCAGGTTTTTGAGGGCCCCGGGTGAAAGAGTCTCAGTGGCCCACCCCTTTAACACATACTACGATTCATGCCGTGTGGCATCCGTGGTGCAGGCCAAAAATGGACTTGTCTCCACACGGACACACGCTCTGTGGCAAAACACGTTCATTTGAAGGAGGCTATTGATTAGTAGTGTACGTATGAAAGAAAGATGAGAAAGAAAGTAAGAAAGAACAGAGAGAGAGAACAGAAAGAGAGAAAGAAGAAGAAAGCAAGAAGGGAAAGAAAGAACAGAGAAAGAAAGAACAGAGAGAAAGAAAGGAAGAACAGAGAGAGAGAGAAAGAAAGATTAGAGAGAGAAAGAAAGAGGGGAAAGAAAGAGAAAGGAAGAAAGAAAGAACAGAGCGAAAGCAAGAACGGAGAGAAACAGAAAGAAAGATTGGAAAGAAAGAAAAGCAGAGAGAGAAAGAAAGAAAGAGGGGAAAGAAAGAAAGAAAGAAAGAAAGAACAGAGAGGGGGAAAGAAAGAAAGAACAGAAAGAGTGGACAGAAAAAAGAACAGAGAGAAAAAGAGAGGGAAAAAAGAACAGAGAGGGAGAGAGAAAGAAAGAGGGGAAAGAAATAAAAAGAGAAAGAAAGAACAGAGAGAGAAGGAAAGAGTGGACAGAAAAAACAACAGAGAGCGAGAAAAAAGAAAAAGGGGAAGAACAGAGTGGTAGAGAGAAAGAAAGAGGGGAAGGAACAGAGAGAGAAAGAAAGAGGGGAAATAAAGAAAGAACAGAGAAAGAAAGAAAGAAAGAAAGAGGGGAAAGAAAGAAAAAGCAAAGACAGAGAAAGAAAGATGGGAAAGCTGGGAATTAAAGAAAGAACAGAGAGAGATGAAGAAAGAAAGAGAAAGAACAGAGAGAGAAAGAAAAAAAAGATTAGAGAGAAAGAACAGAAAGAGAAAGAAAGAAAGAACAGAGAGAGAAAGAAGCAGAGAAATAAATATTCTATAAAGATACCATAGCAGCCCGGCTCCCATTGTAGTGCCCACCTGAGCCTCCCGATGCAGGACATATCATGATCCGCTCACATGGCCGGCATCCCCGATTCCAAGGCGATACTGCTGTTCGCGCTGTCGGAGGAGGACACGGTGATGGATCTGAAGCATTCCCTGAAGTGCCTCCATGGTTCCCTCAAAATCTCCTCCTGAAATTACCTAATTTCCGATCAGCTTCCAGCACGTCACTTCCGGTAGAACGTCACGTTCGAGTTTTAAAGTGCTCCTTGGGGCTCCGCCATGTATTCATGTGTCCGCGGGAAAAGTAAGCTCCTGGCTGGGGCAGTCTCTCTCTCAAAATCGAGATTGTCCTGCTGGATCCGGGATGGTTGGGAGGTATGAATGCTCCCCACCATACACCTCATACACACAGTTCTGGTTTGTATGCCTTGTACACACATGACTCCGCTCCGTACACCTTGCACACACTTCTCTGCTCCGTACACACACGGATCCACTCCATACACACGAGGTTTCACTCCATACACCCCATACACACCCGGCTCTGCTCTGCTCCGTAAACACATGGCTCAGTTCTGTACACTTTGTACACACAGGGCTCCGTTCCGTACACCTCGTACACACATGGCTCCACTCCATACACCTCATACACACGGCTCCGGGCTCCACACCGTACACCTCGTACATACGCGGCTCCACTCCGCACACCTCGTACACACACAGCTCCGCTCCCCAGACCTCGTACAGATCCGGCTCTGCTCCGTACATCTTGTACACATCTGGCGCCGCTCCATACACCTCATACACACGCGGCTCCTGGCTCCGCACCGTACACCTCGTACACATGCGGCTCAGCTCCGCACACCTCGTATACACACAGCTTCCCTCTGTACACCTCGTGCACACGGCTACGCTCCAGTACACCTCGTACAAACACGGCTATGCTCCATATACCTCGTACACACATGGCTCCGGGCTCTGCACCATACACCTCGTACACACGCAGCTCCGCTCCCGCTCCGTACACCTCGTACACATGCGGCTCCGCTCCGTACACCTCGTACACACGTGGCTCTGCTCTGTACACCTCGTACACACACGGCTCCAGGCTCCGCACCGTACACACATGGCTCCGCTCCGCACACCTCATCCACACACGGCTCAGCTCCGCACATCTCGTACACACACGGCTCCCCTCTGTACACCTCGTACACACACGGCTCTGCTCCGCACACCTAGTACACACACGGCTCCGCTCCGTACACCTCGTACACATGCGACTCCACTCCGCACACCTCATACACAGGCGGCTCCTGGCTCCGCACCGTACACCTTGTACAGACGCGGCTCAGCTCCGCACACCTCGTATACACACACAGCTCCCCTCTGTACACCTCGTACACACAAGGCTACGCTCCGGTACACCTCATAAAAACACGGCTACGCTCCATACACCTCGTACACACATGGCTCCGGGCTCTGCACCATACATCTCGTACACACGCGGCTTCGCTCCCGCTCCGTACACCTCGTACACATGCGACTCCACTCCGTACACCTCATACACACGCGGCTCCGCTCTGTACACCTCGCACACCCACACAGCTCCGGGCTCCGCACCGTACACACGCGGCTCTGCTCCGCACACCTCATCCACACACGGCTCAGCTCCGCACACCTCGTACACACACGGCTCCCCTCTGTACACCTCGTACACACGTGGCTCTGCTCCGCACACCTAGTACACACGCGGCTCCCCTCTGTACACCTCATACACAAAGGGCTCCGCTCCGTACACATGGCTACACTCTGTACACCTTGAACACACACGGCTCCGGGCTCTGCACCGTACACCTCGTATACACACGGCTCCCCTCTGTACACCTCGTACACACAGGGCTCCGCTCTGTACACCTCGTACACGGCTCCATTCCATACACACACGGCTCCGGACTCTGCACCGTACACCTCGTATACACACGGCTCCCCTCTGTACACCTCGTACACACGTGGCTCCGCTCCATACAGCTCGTACACACACAGCTCCGCTCTGTACACCTCATAAACACAAGGCTCCAGGCTCCCCTCCAAACACCTCGTACACACGGCTCCGCTTCGCACACCTCGTATGCATGCGTCTCTGCTCCGTACACCTCGTACAAACGCGGCTCCACTCCGTACACCTCATACACGCACAGCTCTGCTACATCCCCCCTGTAAAACCCTCCTGACCCCACACATAAACTTCCATCATCCAGCACCATGACGACCACCAGCACAGCAGAGTCCTGCAGACATCGAGGCTTCTGATCATGTGACCCCTGACTCCTCCTCTCCTGTGACTTCATCACAGGTCCTGTGCCAGAAGATAACAGCCCAGCAGCGATGACTCATTGCTGGCTGCGGCGTTGGGTCTCTGGGACGGGGTCGGTGCATGGGGTGTATGGCGGCGGGCATCCCAGACAGCGTGAGTGGGCCCCGCCGTCTCGCCAGGACCCAGACACTTGCCCGGGTGCTGACGCCGGCCCTGCTTATGCCTTAAATACTAACTAAACATTAAGACATGTTCAACACAATATAGTCTTAATCATCTCAAGCAGTGGGTGATAGGAGATGACTGACCCCGATCAATTTAATTAAAAAGGTCCAGAAATATTTATAGTAATATTTTTCTTATTTCAGACTTTCTTTTCTAACATTTTTTACTTGCTAGGTTTGATGGTAATTTACATGCTCACTGTATACTCTAAGTGTTCAGAATATGGGGGTTCTATATATATATATTGTATAACTCTAATGCATGAATCATTTATGAAAATGAGACAAGGATATACAAAGTGTGAAATAAGCCACTATATGTGGCAACTGTTCTTTATCTTGAGGCAATAGGAGAAATTTAATGTTTGTTTATCACTGGATATACTGCTCGTATTTCAGTTGGTGGACACCAGACTTCCCAAAGAAATGAATCTTCAGCCCGCAACAAAAACAGCAATCCGAAATATTCATCTTTCAGGTAAGTCCTCTTTCACACTTCCGTTTTTGACCATCAGTCAAAATCCGCCAGGTTTTGAAAAAAACGGATCCGCCATTTTTTTTTGAGGATCCGTTTTTTTCCCCATTGAGTTGCATTACTGGCGGATCTTGACGTATGGCCATCGGTTGGATTCATTTTTGTGAGGATCCGCCTCATTTTTTGCATCCGCCGGCAAGCTTGGACAGACCATGCAACGTTTTTTTGTTGTTGGATCCGCATTTTCCATTGCGCATGCCCGGAGAAAGGAAGTCAGGGAGAAAATTAACCCTGAAATCCTTTCTGGCAGAAGAAAAAAAAATTCTCTCTCTCTCTCTCTCTTTCTTCCCGGCCACCGGTTCCTTTAAAATACATCTGTTAGGAACGGTTCCACTTTTCCGCCTTTTTGGCGGATTTTAACTGACACGAAAAACTGAGGTGTGAATGAGGCCTTAACCAAACTCAAGCTGTCAACTCTGACTATAGAGGAAGCAACTACCACAAGGGCCACCTTAATCCAAATGCTGACCATCCTGATGGAGTGTGGTAATAGCAGGTACGCAGGATGCAGTGACAAGACGCGAGACAGATTAAACTTTAAATAGTAACTTTAATAGATGAAAGCCGTTAGGGCTATTTTAAGTAACCAAACAGAATAACAGTAGTTGTCCTCACAGGGTGCAAATACAGTTAGGTCCATATATATTTGGACAGAGACATTTTTCTAATTTTGGTTCTAGACATCACCACAATGAATTTTAAACAAAACAATTCAGATGCAGTTGAAGTTCAGACTTTCAGCTTTCATTTGAGGGTATCCACATTAAAATTGGATGAAGGGTTTAGGAGTTTCAGCTCCTTAACATGTGCCACCCTGTTTTTAAAGGGACCAAAAGTAATTGGACAATTGACTCCAAGGCTATTTCATGGACAGGTGTGGGCAATCCCTTCGTTATGTCATGCTCAATTAAGCAGATAAAAGGCCTGGAGTTGATTTGAAGTGCGGTGCTTGCATTTGGAAGGTTTTGCTGTGAAGGAAACATGCGGTCAAAGGAGCTCTCTATGCAGGTGAAACAAGCCAACCTTAAGCTGCAAAAACAGAAAAAACCCATCCGAGAAATTGCTACAACATTAGGAGTGGCAAAATCTACAGTTTGGTACATCCTGAGAAAGAAAAAGTACTGGTGAACTCATCAATGCAAAAAGACCTGGGCACCCACGGAAGACAACAGTGGTGGATGATAGCAGAATAGTCTCCATGGTGAAGAGAAACCCCTTCACAACAACAAACCAAGTGAACAACACTCTCCAGGAGGTAGGTGTATCAATATCCAAATCTACCTTAAAGAGAAGACTGCATGAAAGTAAATACAGAGGGTTCACTGCACGGTGCAAGCCACTCATAAGCATCAAGATTCAAAAGGCTAGACTGGACTTTGCTAAAAAACATCTAAAAAAGCCAGCAGAGTTCTGGAAGAACATTCTTTCGACAGATGAAACCAAGATCAACCTCTACCAGAATGATGGAAAGAGAAAAGTATGGTGAAGGCGTGGTACAGCTCATGATCCAAAGCATACCACATCATTTGTAAAACACGGCGGAGGCAGTGTGATGGCTTGGGCATGCATGGCTGCCAGTGGCACTGGGTCACTAGTGTTTATTGATGATGTGACACAGGACAGAAGCAGCCGAATGAATTCTGAGGTATTCAGAGCCATACTGTGTGCTCAGATCCAGCCAAATGCAGCCAAACTGATTGGTCGTCGTTTCATACTACAGATGGACAATGACCCAAAACATAAAGCCAAAGCAACCCAGGTGTTTATTAAAGCAAAGAAGTGGAATATTCTTGAATGGCCAAATCAGTCACCTGATCTCAACCCAATTGAGCATGCATTTCACTTGTTAAAGACTAAACTTCAGACAGAAAGACCCTGTTAGGCGTCGGATTTCTGCGTTTACTCTGCAGGGATCCAGACCCTCACATTCTGCAGTCTCCTGCTGTTTATCTACTGCAGAGGAGATAGCCTCAGGAGAGATTTGCTGCAAGGCAATCTCCTCTGCAAAGTCCTTCTGCCCTCCTACTGAGCATGCTCATGGAACGATCTCCCATTGGAGATCGGGAGTCATGTGCTCAGGTCCTCCTCCAGATCTCATTGGTCCATCTCAGAGATCTGGAGGCTTGCAGAAGGTCCGGGTGCTATAAAAGGCGTGCATGGCTGTTCCGCCATGCGCTAGTATAGACTTACTTGCTGCTGTGTGTATGAGGACGGATGTATGATTCTGGTGAATGACTCATTATAAAACCCCTTCCCTCGGATATTACGTATGTGGTCAGGGACTGAGTTAGAATCAGCGCCAGCGCTCCTCTGCTGCGACATCCACAGCTGCTAGCGTCCGACATTGCGCTTGTGTCATAGCTTTGTCGTTTAGCGGCAGTGTCCACGCCACGCTGCAGTAGCAGCTCTCCTTAGCGTCCACAGCTGCGACGCCGCACACACGGTAGGTCTAGACGGGCGTAGTGCCGCCGTCTTGTGCTACTCCTGTGACCTGATACCGTGTGTGTATTTATACTGAGTACTGTGACCTCAACAGGCTCAGTCTTTGTATTTGTGTTTATTTGGCATCTCTGTGACTTAACAGAGATAGCCCTGCACACCTGGGTGATGTTTAACCCTGTGCGCATTACCACCATTTTGCTCCTGCCACCACTTAGCAGCGGTTATATCACCTACTGCACGGTGGACCCCGAGCGGCGAACGCACTTTATTATTATTTTTATTTAGTGCATTCCGCCGTTCCTAACAAGCCCACAAACAAACAGCAACTGAAAACCACCACAGTGAAGGCCTGGCAGAGCATCAAAAAGGAGGAAACACAGCGTCTGGTGATGTCCATGAGTTCAAGACTTCAGGCAGTCATTACCAACAAAGGGTTTTCAACCAAGTACTAGAAATGAACATTTTATTTACAATTATTTAATCTGTCCAATTACTTTTGGTCCCTTTAAAAACAGGGTGGCACATGTTAAGGAACTGAAACTCCTAAACCCTTCATCCAATTTTAATGTGGATACCCTCAAATGAAAGCTGAAAGTCTGAACTTCAACTGTATCGGAATTGTTTTGTTTAAAATTCATTGTGTCTGGGACCGGGATGTCTGTCCTCGGGGGGAAACACCGGTACCCCTGGAGGTGGCGCCGCTGTACAGGACCAGTCTAGAGCGGTCACGGGAAGAACAGGAGGAGGAGAACTGGGCTAGGTGTCAGGCTACCATCCGGCAATTGGCAGCTGAACACCAGGAGAGGGAGCAGCGCTGGCTAGCAGTACTAGGCCCAGATTTGGACCGGAAGGACAGGGCCCGTGCTGGTCGCTACGGTCCCCGGGACTCGGCTGGATGGGGACAGGTCCTCAATGTGAACCGTGAACGGGGGTTTGGGTTCATCGCCAACCCCCAGAGGATCTCTGATTTGTTCTTTAGCCGGAGGGATGTGGAGTCCCACCTTTGGAAGGGACACCCAGCGCGAGACCTACAGCCAGGGGAGTCCGTGACCTATACCAGGCATGAGGGACTACGCGGCTGGTACGCGTTAAACATCCGCCGCATACCAGAAGCCCTGCTGTCAACTTACCTGAAGGAGAAAGTCCGTGTTCCTTCCCCGATACCCGTTACCACCCCTGCGGTACCCCAGGCAGCAGCTACATCTCGGCAGCAACCACCTACTGCTCCCACTGCCCAAAGTGTACCCAAGGTACAAAAAGCCACCGGCTTCACTCCACAAGAGGAGTATCTAAGGACTGTAAATGCGTTCTTTTCACCTGGTAGCAGTTCCAGTACAGCTTCCAGAACCCCAGGAGAAGATCAACAGTAAAACTCTCGTTGCCCAGGAGGGTATTTTGCACCGATGTGCCTTTTTGTTTGCATCATGGTTTAGTTTTGTGTGTTACCCAGTTTTATTGGCAGCGACTTCTAATTTGAACTTCTGTGATCATGAACTTGGAGTGCATCACAAACTTAATTGTAAATAGTTGCGCCTCTTAAGGTGCCCTCTCTTGGTTTTACATAAAGACACTTTGCGAAGATAAGGTATTTTACATAAGGACACTTTGCGAAGATGATGTCTACCTCAAGGGACACTGCAAGAAATCCCGGCTGGGAGCAGTGTTCAGCATTTACAAGAATTGTTGATGTTTTAATGTGAAGTATTTAATGATGTGTCTTATGAGAGTAAATGACTTTTATATAGAATTAAGAAATGCTTTGACAGGGAAAAGAGAGATTTGAATAAAGGATAAAGAGTTGAAAATGTAGATGTTGAATGTCACTTTGAGCTGATGACAGAAAAGTAGACAATGTGAAAAAAGGAAAGATAATGAAGAAATGTGCAGATGCAGAGTACTGAAGTGATAGTGAGCAAGAGATAATAGCACTTTGAATTACGTATAGTATTGAGAATTACACTTTTGGACCTAGAATTTTAGATAGATAATTAAGAATTGTTTGCAACGTTCAAGAATGAGTGCCTCTCATAGTGGGAAGTTTAGTATAAGAAATGTTTATTTAGCATTATAAAATTTTTGTATGTTCCTGTACTGTCAACTTTGTTTACCTTGCAGCCCGCGGACGTGCTGTGTTTAACGGGGGGTATGTGGCACCCCTGAGGCTCAGTCGCCACAGAGGTACTGCACCATCTCCTAAGATGTAGTGCCCCACCATCCAGGTAGGGTGGGAACTCCTTTCCACGCTCCAACACCCGCACCCCACACACACAGGGTAGTTCTGCACAGCCACAAGCGGCTCTGTACTTAGAGAGTAGCAGAGCACCTTTGGGGGTTCCCTGCTTGGAACACTGGACGTGCTGGGAAGTGGGTGGAGTTAGACTCCATAAAAGACTGGGAAGGTTTAGAATTACAGGTCAGTCAGAAGGAGAGTCTGAGAGAGGAAGCCACTCGGAGAAGAGTGGGGTTCCCTGGAAGAAGGGATGGAGGAAGGAGTGCTGCAGCTGCCTCAGTGACCTGAGCCAGCTGGAGCGGGAAAGGAGAGAAAGGAGAAAGATGTAGAACTGTAACCTAAGTTTCCATAAGAAAGAGAGTCAAGTACGGAACGAAGGAGTAGAGAACAGAGAGGAGTCGTGGGTTGGAAGAGGAACCTTGCCTATAGGTTCTCAGCGCAAGGCCGGGGCCCGGTCCCCGAGGTTGTATGGACACTTCTGGTTCTGCAGCAGACACTGGTGGAGTAGTTGGCTGTAAATGCACTACTCCCATCTAAGACTTGGGGCACAACAGCATCTGTATAGAGAGCCGGGACTCAGGAGAAGGGAGTCCCTGAAGCAGGCTACAACTGTCTGCCATATGAGTAGAGAACACAGGAACATCTGTAAGGAGGAACTCCAGCGTAACTTAGTGCTAGGAAATCTTCACACTTAAAGGCGCAATAGAGGAGACGTTCAGAAAGGTACATGTTGGCGGAGTGTTGGAGAGGAGCTTTCCATCTTGCCTGGGGGTTGATTGAGTCCCTGACCCGGAGGACACAGCACGGAGGCAGGTACCTGTGTGCCCTACTGACTGTGAGTAAAGCGTTGGAACTACAGGCCCTGGTGTCCTCCATTCATTATCGCGCCTACACCCTCGGCACCACTACATCTGGGTACGCTCCTACACTGCCTGCGCCTCTCCTCATCTATTAATACTACACTGCCCTGGGGCTACAGCTTCACCTGTGGGGAGCTACACCATCTATGCTGCAACACACCACCAGCCCTAGAGGATCTGCATGCAGCGTCGGCCTAACATCCTACTTGCCGAATACCACGGGTGGCGTCACGAACTATTACACTACAAACCGCAACCGCCATTGATTTGGGCACCCAGGGCCACGGACCGGGTCACCGCTGCTGTGACACATCCCCCTGACACCAGCACGGTACTGAGTACCCCACAGCCCTGGGAGGGCGACCCACATACATACAGTTGTGGCCAAAAGTATTGACACCCCTGAAATTCTGTCAGATAATACTCAGTTTCTTCCTGAAAATGATTGCAAACACAAATTCTTTGGTATTATTATCTTCATTTAATTTGTCTTAAATGAAAAAACACAAAAGAGAATGAAGCAAAAAGCAAAACATTGATCATTTCACTCAAAAAATGGGCCAGACAAAAGTATTGTCACCCTCAGCCTAATACTTAGTTGCACAACCTTTAGCCAAAATAACTGCGACCAACCGCTTCCGGTAACCATCAATGAGTTTTTTACAATGCTCCGTTGGAATTTTAGACCATTCTTCTTTGGCAAACTGCTCCAGGTCCCTGATATTTGAAGGATGCCTTCTCCAAACTGCCATTTTTAGATCTCTCCACAGGTGTTCTATGGGATTCAGGTCTGGACTCATTGCTGGCCACCTTAGAAGTCTCCAGTGCTTTCTCTCAAACCATTTTCTAGTGCTTTTTGAAGTGTGTTTTGGGTCATTGTCCTGCTGGAAGACCCATGACCTCTGAGGGAGACCCAGCTTTCTCACACTGGGCCCTACATTATGCTGCAAAACTTGTTGGTAGTCTTCTGACTTCATAATGCCATGCACACGGTCAAGCAGTCCAGTGCCAGAGGCAGCAAAGCAACCCCAAAACATCAGGGAACCTCCGCCATGTTTGACTGTAGGGACCTTGTTCTTTTCTTTGAATGCCTCTTTTTTTCTCCTGTAAACTCTATGTTGATGCCTTTGCCCAAAAAGCTCTACTTTTGTCTCATCTGACCAGAGAACATTCTTCCAAAACGTTTTAGGCTTTTTCAGGTAAGTTTTGGCAAACTCCAGCCTGGCTTTTTTATGTCTCGGGGTAAGAAGTGGGGTCTTCATTCCGACGCCGACGGATAATACGGGTTGACACTGTTGTACCCTCGGACTGCAGGGCAGCTTGAACTTGTTTGGATGTTAGTCGAGGTTCTTTATCCAATATCCGCATAATCTTGCGTTGAAATCTCTTGTCAATTTTTCTTTTCTGTCCACATCTAGGGAGGTTAGCCACAGTGCCATGGGCTTTAAACTTCTTGATGACACTGCGCACGGTAGACACAGGAATATTCAGGTCTTTGGAGATGGACTTGTAGCCTTGAGATTGCTCATGCTTCCTCACAATTTGGTTTCTCAAGTCCTCAGACAGTTCTTTGGTCTTCTTTCTTTTCTCCATGCTCAATGTGGTACACACAAGGACACAGGACAGAGGTTGAGTCAACTTTAATCCATGTCAACTGGCTGCAAGTGTGATTTAGTTATTGCCAACACTTGTTAGGTGCCACAGGTAAGTTACAGGTGCTGTTAATTACACAAATTAGAGAAGCATCACATGATTTTTCGAACAGTGCCAATACTTTTGTCCACCCTCTTTTTTATGTTTAGTGTGGAATTATATCCAATTTGGCTTTAGGACAATTATTTTTGTGTTTTTTCATTTAAGACAAATTAAATGAAGATAATAATACCAAAGAATTTGTGTTTGCAATCAATTTCAGGAAGAAACTGAGTATTATCTGACAGAATTGCAGGGGTGTCAATACTTTTGGCCACAATTGTATATATAATGTACTGTGATTATCTTTTTGCGTATACACACATACACCCACAGATAACCACTGAACACAGATACGTATAAACACTTTGAACAGGGTACATATATATTTAAATATAGACTTTTACAAACAGGTGCACAGAAGTATGATAATACACATAGATAAAAGGAAATCTGAACACATTTTATTACTTACATATGGTGTCCCTCTGATGTCCTCCATCCTCAGCAGCTCCATCTTGAGGGTCTTCAGTCCATCCAGCAGCACTTACTGGCCAGATCTCCAGCTGTCGCCAGTCCTTCTGCCTTTTCACTACCTCTGATAGCTGCAGAGAGCAGCCTCCATGCAGTCAGTATATCTAACACTTCTCCTTCTGATAAGTTTTGGCAGGTGCCTGACCCATGTGAACATTGGCCATCACATCAGCCTCCCCTCCTCCCCCTGTGGCCACTTACCACCCCTGTACTAAGGGGTCTTTATTGAGGAATGGCTGCACTGGCCCACTCAGGCAGCATTCACACTGCAGCTCCTGCTTCTGAATGGGCCAGTGCAGCAGTTTTCCAATAAAGCCCCCTCAGTACAGGGGGTGCAGGTAGCTACAGGGGGCAGGGGGATTTATGTGATAGCTCATGTGAACATTAGGCAGTTCAGTTGTCAGAACTGCTCAGGAAGCAGCAGAGGTGTCAGCTGTACTGACTGCACAGAGGCTGTTCCCAGCAGCAGTCAGAGGCAGTGAGGAGGCAACAGACAGGATGGGCTGAGATCAGCCATACTTACCAGGCCTGTTTCTGCCGACACAACTCGGAGAAGCCAGGGGCGTGTCCAGGAATCCCGGGGTCGTATCCAGGAATCCCGGGGGCATGTGCAGTAACCCCAGGTGCGTGTCCAGGGATCCCGGCTCCTGCATCATAGAGCAAGCGCAGCATTAACTAAGAGGAGAGGATAGGGCTCCTTCTATCATATTCTGCAGAGTGCAACCCCTCTATGCAAAAGACTTAGGTATGGGTCCCTTCCTCTCCTCTTAGTGTAGAGCAGTGGTTCCCAAACTCCAGTCCTCGCGGACCCCAACAGGTCATGTTTTCAGAATTTCCATGGTGTTACACATGTGACAGAATTCCTGATGCCTTGATGATACTTCCATCACCAGTGAAATACTAAGGAAATCCTGAAAACATGACCTGTTGGGGTCCGCGAGGACTGGAGTTTGGAAACCACTGGTGTAGATGTTGCCGCTGGTTCTATCAGAGAACAAAATATTTCTGCAGCTGATCGGGCCCCCTCTCCTCCTGGGCCCCTGTGCAGCTGCATTGGCTGCACATGCGTTAGGTCCGCCCCTGCGCGTGGGGTTGGTTCTTCACCCCTGGCTGGGTATCCATGCACTTATGCACTTTCTAGGCAATCCTACCTTGAACATCTTGCATTATTTCAGCATCCAAATCTTAGATGCATTTTCCATCACGTTAGGCAGGCGCATTATTTTAGCTTCCTTCAGTAGATGGGACTCCTAATTACATGTGGAATATTCATTGCTGGAGGCAGATACTTTTTCCTAGTTCCTTGCATTACATGGATTCTTTTTTATTGGTGCCTTATTTTCCTCTGCAGGCACTAGTTCTCTTGCATTAAGTCCTATGTATCTTGTTTTATTTCTTCTCATATGTGATTCATGTCTAGGTGCTTTATCTTTGCCATATCTTATGGGCTGTGCATGGTAGATTACCCCCACACACAGGAGGTTTGTCTATCCTACACACTCTATGCTGTCTACACACCATGTCATTTTTCAGTCTGAGTCATATGGTTTTCTTTGTTTAGGATCTTGGGAACATCCATCCATACATGTATTTACAGACTCATGACTCTGACAACTATAGTATTTGTTTTTTGGTATGGTTTATAATCCTATACAATATAACAGCATGAGTTATTTGACTGTGTTGACTTCTGTTTGAATTGACAAAGCTCAAATATACACTCACTGGCCACTTTATTAGGTACACCTGTCCAACTGTGTGTTAAGACTTAATTTCTAATCAGCCAATCACATGCCGGCAACTCAGTGCATTTAGGCATGTAGACATGGTCAAGACAATCTCCTGCAGTTCAAACCGAGCATCAGTATGGGGAAGAAAGGTGATTTGAGTGCCTTTGAACGTGGCATGATTGTTGGTGCCAGAAGGGCTGGTCTGAGAATTTCAGAAACTGCTGATCTACTGGGATTTTCACGCACAACCATCTCTAGGGTTTACAGAGAATGGTCCGAAAAAGAAAAAAAATCCAGTGAGCGGCAGTTCTGTGGCCAGAAATGCCATGTTGATGCCAGAGGTCAGAGGAGAATGGGCAGACTGGTTCGAGCTGATAGAAAGGCAACAGTGACTCAAATTGCCACCCGTTACAACCAAGGTAGGCAGAAGAGCATCTCTGAACGCACAGTGCGTCGAACTTTGAGGCAGATGGGCTACAGCAGCAGAAGACCACACTGGGTACCACTCCTCTCAGCTAAGAACAGGAAACTGAGGCTACAATTTGCACAAGCTCATCGAAATTGGACAGTAGAAGATTGGAAAAACGTTGCCTGGTCTGATGAGTCTCGATTTCTGCTGCGACATTCGGATGGTAGGGTCAGAATTTGGCGTAAACAACATGAAAGCATGGATCCATCCTGCCTTGTATCAACGGTTCAGGCTGGTGGTGGTGGTGTCATGGTGTGGGGAATTTTTTCTGGGCACTCTTTGGGCCCCTTGGTACCAATTGAGCATCGTTGCAACGCCACAGCCTACCTGAGTATTGTTGCTGACCATGTCCATCCCTTTATGACCACAATGTACCCAACATCTGATGGCTACTTTCAGCAGGATAATGCGCCATGTCATAAAGCTCGAATCATCTCAGATTGGTTTCTTGAACATGACAATGAGTTTACTGTACTCAAATGGCCTCCTCAGTCACCAGATCTCAATCCAATAGAGCATCTTTGGGATGTGGTGGAACGGGAGATTCGCATCAGGGATGTGCAGCTGACAAATCTGCGCCAACTGTGTGATGCCATCATGTCAATATGGTCCAAAATCTCTGAGGAATGCTTCCAGCACCTTGTTGAATCTCTGCCACGAAGAATTGAGGCAGTTCTGAAGGCAAAAGGGGGTCCAACCCCTTACTAGCATGGTGTACCTAATAAAGTGGCCAGTGAGTGTATATTGTACTATTGAATATTTGGTGTGGATTTGATACAATATTCAGGGGTGTTATGTACTTCACTGTTTTGTACTTTATTACTTGTTTTTAATGGTTTGTGAGCAGGTAAAATTGTTTTTTATACCACATATATTAGGTGTGCGCATCAATAATGCATGATTCTTGTTCTTGTCCTTTGATACTAATAGATCACAGACTGCACATAAGTTAGCAGTGTGATGCAGCAGCAAAAAGGCAAACACAGTCGTAGGACGTATTAAGAGAAGCATACAGTCTAGATCATGTGAAGTAATTATCCCCCTCTACTCCTCGTTGGTCAAGCCTCATCTGGAATACTGTGTCCAGTTCTGAGCAAAACATTTTTAAAAAGACAATGAAAAACTGGAGCAAGTGCAGAGAAGAGCTACCAGGATCAGGGCTGCCACTAGGAATTACGGGCCCCATACTGGCAAAATTTTCGAGGCCCCCTTGAAACTCCACCCAGGCTCCACCCTAGCTCCACCTCCACCCCTCGAACCTTCCACAGACCCACCACCCTCTCTTGGAAAAACTCCACTTCTGCACCACGTCCTCCCCAATCACACATTAACAGTTCCCATCGCCACATAAATAGCCAGCAGCTTTTGTTTTAGCCAAAAGATATTTTAATCCTCCACCACGACTAAGTAGACTCTTCTGGCCAGGCTCTACTCTACTGTATCCTATGTGATGCAATAACCTCTACTACAGCTATGGGGTGCTGTTTATGCGCTTCAAGATGCACTTGGAGGCAAAATTATGATGGTGAATTAGGGACTGGCATTATTGTAAATGGCCGGTATGTGTCGTAGAGGTTCTCTGCGCTATAAGCCCAAAATGATATGGTTATGCTGGGATTTACAGCTCCCCAAGTATTTGTTGTGTATTACTTATAAGGGGGGCTTATAGGGATAGTCAGAGAGCTGGGCGAGAAATGACTAACCACACATGCACCGCCCATCCATGGGGGGTGGTTACAACCATATAATGTGACTGAGGTCTGGTCTCATGGTGAGAGTGTGTGTACCTGAATGGTTCAGGGTGCAAGGTCCTGGAAGGTCTGGATTGGAAGATCTTGGGAGTAGGATCGGATTCCTGGAGCACGTGGTGAGACTTTGGACCTGGTAGCCTGGGCGTTGGACAAATGTCCTGAATAGCACCCAGACAGGCCACGTGTCTTTGCAGAGTCTGTGAAGGCACTGCATTTGGTGGAGCTACCTTCTGTCTGAGGATCTGGACTGTCGGTAGTGCACTGGACACAAGAACTGTGATCCCAGTTCGGCAGCTTCCCCAGGAATCAGGACTGTCAGGAGGTCAGTCTGTGGAGCAGGAGATCCTGAGAGGTAACCCCGGGTATGGGAAAAGAACTATGCGTACTTACTGAACTATGCGGTCACCCGGTGACTGGAGAAAGTCAGGTGTGACTAGTGAATGCTTGGTAAAGATTATGTGATAAAGTAATGGACTATGTGTAAGCAGGTGATGTGCAACCTGGCTTATGGCCCGGTTTATGGCACTTAAGTAAACTATATGGACTGTTTTGTGTGAAAAACCCGTGCCTGACTACGTTAATATGCTGCCAAGTGAGTGTTCCCCAACACACAGTAGGCTCTACGCTACATTTGGTGGAGAATGCGGACAACAGTTCAGAAAGCACGTGTGTTTGCTGTGGCTTGACGGGGTCACAAAGTTTTTTCTCAAGTCAGCTTGCTCTGACTCGGCGGGGTCACGAAGGTGACAAGCGTCTGGCTGTATCTCGGCGGGGTTACAAAGTTTGCTGTGGATCAGTGGGTCCACGAAGTCGGCGCATCGGAAGCGTGCAGTACCTTGTGGTAGCAGGAGCTGCAGATATAGTTGCAGCAAGAGGTTCTGCAGCAGCAGGAGCTGCAGTGACAGAAGCAGCAGCTTGCAATCGGCAGCCGGAGGTGCTGGCGGTTTTGTGGCTACAGCAGGAGCTGTGGCAGTGCCTCGAGAAACATAAGTGATCTGTGTGAACTCAGACCTGAGAGTACCGTGGGGAGTCCACGGGGTGTACCCAAGGGAGGGAGTAGTTACCCAAAAGGGGTGGAGTCCCAAAAGGGGGCGGTAACCCAAACAGTGACGGGTGCCCAAAAGGGGTGGAGTCCCAAAAGGGGTGGAGTTCCAGGGAATGGTAGTTACTCAAAAGGGGCGAAGCATCCTGAAGTTAAAGGGGTGACGCAGACAGGCTGTTGCCAGGGGCAACAGTACTAACCTGTTATATGAACTACCCACCAGGTTAGAGGCTTTGGGGGTGTGCCCTGTTGATGAACGGAAAGGATATGTTTGGACTGGTCGATTCTTGGAGCTTGGTGACTCTAGTGAGGACTGTGACCAATAAATTTATAATATCCAAAAGGAAGATCACGGTCACCTGCATCCATGGGTGCACTAGGGACTATTCAGTAGCCTTGGTGATCCTCGAGACAGACAGGGACATTAAAAACTATGAGGTCGTTATAGTCCCAAACTTATTCTGTCCAGTGATAGTAGGCCAGGACTCTAGGCTGTTCTCAGACTTGTGATTGGGGGGAGCGCCTCTACAGCAGGAGGATGGAGGCCTCTCTATTGATGGGGTTGCATACATTAAAGCAGTGACATCTCTCAAAATAGACGGGTCAGACGTAGGGTGGCTGGAGGAAGGGATGCCTCTGCCCAACTTACTGACCTGAGGTCCCCTGACGTATACGACTGATACGGATGTAGTAGGTAAACAGAGTGGAGCTTACACATAGAGAGTATCTGGAGGGTTCACCATACTGTGTGACTGTGAGGTGTTGTTGCCAGTAGCAACCACTAGGACTGAGCACAATGTTGTGCAGACAGAAGCTCAGACACAAGGGATTGACAGTGCTTCACTAGGTGAAGGCGGGGAAGCTCCAGGAGTAGGGTTCGATACCATTAGAAATGCGGACCGCTGGTTCCAGAATGACGATCGGGTGGCGGTGACTCCCATTCAGACTGTGACGACAGTGGAAAAGAGTGCAGTAAGACTGACTCGGGTCTAAATGGCAAGTTTTCCTCCCGTCGCCGGAGACGTAAAGGCCGAAAAAGGACTGAACAAACTGCACCCTCTGAGAAAATAAAGAGGAGAAGGGGACAGGTGCCAACAAGGTTAGTGTCCTTGAGAAAGAAGTCACGTTACCACTGACAAAGCCCAGCACTGAGGTAGTCGAGGACAGCTGAATCGCAGGTGGAGAACAGCTCCCAGGCAAAATATAAGGGCTGCAGGAGAAGCTGTTCAATTTGACCGCTGTCACACGACAATTAAAGGAACAAATTGACAAGCTGACAAAGGAAATGTGCACGTGGAAAGAGCGAGCTGACAGTTTCCACCAGGTAGAAGCACATGTCCAAAGCTTGGAGAAAGAGCGCGAAGAGGTCTGTCAACAGCTGGCGAAGGAAAGCTTGAAGGTGGCAGCTTTACAGGCCGAAGTAAAGACAATAAAAAAGCATGTCAAACAGGAAAAGGCCCTGAGACAGATGGCTGCGCACCGAGTGGATGAGCTGGTGAAGGAAGTCTCGGAGTTCAGAGGTCACCTGTCAACATTGAAAAGCGTAAATGACGCCTTAAGGGAAGATGTGAAAGTACTTAGAGAAGCCTTAAGAGGTCTTCTGCAAGAAGGGAAGTTGGTCGAAGACTTACAGCGGCCATGTCCGAGGGATAACAAAGCGGAGCTGCAAATGCCCATCTTAGAGAGGGGGCTTGAAGAGTGTACAACTAAGGAAGAGTGTGCGTTGAGAATGGAACAAGACAATCATCCGGTTGTAGTAGAGGTCTTGATGGAAAAGTCCGTGGCCAAACGGGAGCCTTCCGTCCATGAAGAGAGTGAGCCCTCGATCTTCAAGTGCATGATAGAGGTACCCGAAAAGATTCAAGAAGCCTTTACTAGTGACAGTGTGCATGAGGCTTTTAAAAAGGCGGTCAAAGGGTGTAGGGTGCACTGGGCACCTGAGGCTCAACTGTAGGTCGTAATGTCGACCAGGGACTACACAGTGAAGTGGGTGGCTGTCCTGAAGGATATGCATCTACAATGTCTCCGCACAAAACAAATGATCATGTTGAGTAATATGAAAGCTGCTCGACGTCTGGAGCTTGCGAGGGAAGCTAGAAATTGGCTGGGCCTGACTACGTTAATCCGCTGCCAAGCGAGTGTTCCCCAACACACAGTAGGCGCTAAGCTACACTTATTAAACTTTTGTTAAAATATTCAATACAATTTTAGGTATATTTTTATTTATTTTTCAATTTTTAAAATGACCAATAATATTACATACAAGGGACAAATACCACCACACCATGACCAGACACCATATTACCACCACATAGTGACCGAATCACACCATGACTAGACCACATATTACCACATGTAGACCAATAATACCACATACAAGGGACAAATACCACCATACTATGACCTGATCACAAATTACCACCACATAGCGACCAAATAATAGCACATACAAGGAAAAAATACCGCTACACCATGGTCAGATCACATATTACCTCCACATAGTGACCAAATACTACAATACTGATCATAAATAAAAAAAAACCACAATACTAATGCCATTATACACAGGAGACCTGTACTTAGCATACAATGCCCGTGTGTAGTGATCACTGGTGACATTATACACAGAAGCTCTGTATATAGTGTCAGTGTACAGGTAATACATGGATCCCCAGTGACATTATACACAGGAGATCTGTATATAGTGTCAGCGTACAGGTAATACCGTGATCACTACTGACATTATACACAGGAGCTCTGTGTATGGTGTACAGTATATAGTGTAAATCCCTTCATCTTTACTTTTCTTCTTCATCCAGTTCAGTCGGCCATCACTTCTTCCAGCCAGGACTCGTCTCTGAAGGCAATAACACAGTTATCTAGAGCACATTCCCCAACCTCTATACTAAGCCAGATGAAAAAAAATGACCATCTCGCCCTGCACAGTAACAGGACCTCTCCTCCCCCACACTGAAAACAGTATCCTCAAAAACAATATCCTTTAATTAGCCCCTACAGTAATAATATCCCACATTCTGGACCCCATGTGTCCTCCCATTCTGTCTCATGCCTCTCCATATTGCCCCCATAGTCATCCATAATAGTATAATGCATCCCATAGTCATATATAGCAGTATAATGTAGTCCCATAACAGTATGATGCAGCCCTATAGCAGTATAATGCAGCCCCATAGTCACATATAGAAGTATAATGCAACCCCATAGCAGTATAATGCAGCCCTAGAGCGGTATAATGCAGCTTCATAGCGGTATAATGAACTCTATAGCGGTATAATGCAGCCTCATAAACTGCCCCAGAGCAGACCCCAAAGCAATAGACAGCCCCCAACATGTATTGTCGGTGAAACAAGATGAAAACACAAACACAGATAGAACGATAGGCTGAGCAAAGGATGGGACCCTCACTAACTAGAATGCACAGGAAAAAAAAGCTGCTGTCTGCACTCACGCAAAAAACCCTGCCAAAATGTCCAACACGTCTGATAGAAAAAAGCCCTGAAGTCACTAGACTTCAATTCCTTATATCAGCACTCAGGTATATTCTGAAGACAGAGCAAAAGAGATCAACTGATCAGAGACAAAATGGGGATTCAGCCCAGTCCCAGCCAGGGCTGGCTGAACACAAAAACTAAGTAAACCAGACAAAAACTCATATGAACAATAGCAGAGGAAACTTAGCTTTAAGAAGGCAGGAACCAAACTGGAAACCAGAAGCCACAGTCAGGAAAAATCACCAGCAAGAAACTAGGGAGTCGTCTGCCTTAAATCCAATCAGAAACTCCTGATATCCAATCACAGTCCTCTTCCTCAGGTGGCCTGTCTCTGCCATTTAGATCAGCTTCATTACCTCCCTTCACCAACAGAGGGAGTCCAGATAGAGAACTCACTACTCCTCTGTCAGCACAGCCAGCTCCATAACCCTCACCAGAAGCCAGAGGCAAACCCGAAAATGAGCTCACAACACGGTCCTATATTAAGGAGTCGTTGGAGAAGGGTCATATTAGACCATCCTCGTCACCTTTACGTGCTGGGTTTTTTTTTGTGGCCAAGAAAGATGGTTCATTAAGACCGTGTATTGATTATCATTCCCTTAACAAGATAACGGTTAAATATCAGTACCCGTTACCTCTGATGTCAGATTTATTCTCCAGAGTTAAGAGTGCCTGCTGGTTTACTAAGCTTGACCTCAGGGGGGCGTATAATCTTATTCGCATCAAGCACGGGGATGAATGGAAGATGGCGTTTAATACTCCGGAGGGACATTTTGAGTACCTGGTGATGCCTTTTGGGCTCACTAATGCCCCTTCTGTCTTCCAGTCCTTTATGAATGATATTTTCCGTGACTTTGTGGATAAGTTTTTGATCATCTATCTGGATGATATTCTGATCTTTTCCAGTGATTGGGATTCTCATGTGGAACATGTTCGGACTGTGTTCCGGATTTTGAGAGAGAATTGCCTGTTTGTTAAGGGATCGAAATGTCTCTTTGGTGTACAGCGGATTTCATTTTTGGGATTTATCTTGTCTCCATCGACTATTGAAATGGACCCGGCCAAGGTACAGGCCATTTTTGATTGGGTTCAGCCTACTTCTTTGAAGGCCCTCCAGAAGTTTTTGGGTTTTGCCAATTTCTATCGTAAATTTATTGGTAATTTTTCTGGTATTGTCAAACCACTGACTGATCTGACCAAGAAGGGTGCAGATGTGCTGAATTGGTCTCCTGAGGCTGTCTCAGCATTTCAGGAGCTTAAGCGGAGATTTACTTCAGCTCCAGTTTTACGGCAACCTGATGTCTCACTTCCATTTCAGGTGGAGGTAGATGCTTCTGAGATTGGTGCAGGAGCTGTTCTGTCCCAAAAAGACATTGTGACTTCTAAGATGAATCCCTGTGCCTTCTTTTCTCGAAAGTTCTCCCCATCTGAATGCAACTATGACGTGGGGAATCGGAATTGTTGGCCATGAAATGGGCATTTGAGGAGTGGATATTGGTTGGAGGGAGATAGACATCAAGTTGTGGTCCTCACCGATCACAAAAATTTGATTTATCTGGAGTCGGCCAAGCGCTTGAATCCTAGGCAGGCTAGATGGGCCTTGTTTTTCATGCGTTTTAATTTTGTGGTCTCTTTTCTTCCTGGCACTAAGAATGTTAAGGCAGACGCCCTTTCTAGGAGTTTCTTTGCCGATTCTCTTAATGTGACCGAGCCTACTACCATCCTAGGTGAGGGGGTAGTTCTTTCTGCCATTTCGCCCGATTTGAGACGCGCCCTGGAGGAATTTCAGGAGGATAAACCTGAGCGTTGCCCTATGGGAAAATTGTATGTTCCTGACCAGTGGAGAAAGAGAGTGATGTCTGAAATTCATTGCTCCGCATTGGCTGGTCATCCAGGTATTTTTGGTACCAGAGATTTGGTGAGTCAGTCTTTTTGGTGGCCTGCCTTATCTCGTGATGTTAGGAATTTTGTACAGTCCTGTGGGACTTATTCTCGGTCTAAACCCTGTTCTCGTTCTAGTGGGTTTGCTGATGCCCCTGCCGGTGCCCAAGAGGCCATGGACCCATATCTCAATGGATTTTATTTCTGATCTTCCTGTCTCTCAGAGAATGACTGTTATCTGGGTGATTTGTGATACATTTTCGAAGATGGTCCATCTTGTACCACTCCCAAAATTGCCATCTTCCGCTGAGTTGGTGCCCTTGTTTTTACAACAGGTGGTTCGGTTACATGGATTCCTGAGAACATTGTGTCCGACAGAGGAGTCCAGTTTGTTTCCGGATTCTGGAAAGCCTTTTGTTCCAATCTGGGAATTCAGTTATCCTTCTCCTCCGCGTTTCATCCCCAGACCAATGGACAGACTGAGAGAACAAACCAGACCTTGGAGTCTTATTTAAGATGCTTTATATCTGCTGGTCAGGATGATTGGGTCTCATTTTTGTCCTTGGCCGAATTCGCACTGAACAATAGAGCTAGTTCTGCCACTTTGATGTCACCCTTTCTCTATAATTTTGGGTTTCATCCTCGATTCTCTTCAGGGCAAGTGGAATCCTCGTCTTGCCCAGGTGTGGACACTGTGGTTGAGAGAATGCAGCAGATATGGGACCAAGTGGTGGATAAGTTGTCACTCTCTCAGGAAAAGGCCCAGCGATTTTCCAACCGGCATAGGACCATTGGTCCTCGGTTTAAAGTGGGTGATATGGTTTGGTTGTCGTCTAAGAATATTCCTATGAAGGTTGCATCTCCAAAATTTAAGCCAAGATTTATTGGACCTTATAAGGTTTTGGAGATTCTTAATCCTGTTTCTTTTCGATTGGCTCTTCCAGTTACGTTCAAGATCCATAACGTATTTCACTAGTCTCTGTTGAAAAGGTTTGTTGAGCCAGTGGCTCCTATGGCAGCACCTCCTGACCTTGTGTTGGTTGAAGGCAATATGGAATATGAGGTAGAGAAAATTTTGGATTCTCGTTTGGTTAGACGGAGACTCCAGTATTTGGTCAAATGGAAGGGTTATGGCCAGGAGGATAATTCTTGGGTCTCTGCCTCTGATATTCATGCCAATAGATTGGTTTGTGCTTTTCACCGGGCCCATCCTGATCGGCCTGGTGGCGTGGATGAGGGTTCGGTGACCCCTCCTCAAGGGGGGGTACTGTTGTGAGTTCATTTTTCGGTCCACCAGTTGTGAGTTCTCCTTCCAGGCTCCCTCTGGTGGTAACTGGAGGTAGTGAGGCTGATTTAATCAGTAGAAATCTGCCACCTGATAATGAGGATGACGATTGGACCTCAGGAATCTCAGACTGGATTTAAGACAGCCGGCGCCCTAGTCTGGTGCTGGTGATTCCTTCTGGCTTGTCAGGTCTTGGTTTTCAGCTCTGTTCCAGTCATCTAAAGCTAAGTTTTTCTGCCATTGTTCACACTTGATTTTGTTGGTCTATTCAGTTTTTTGTGTGGTCAGCCAGCCCCGGCTGGGGCTGCGCTAAATTTCCACTCTTATTTATCTGTATTTGCCAATTTGCTTTTTGTCCCTTATTATATTGGCCTCTTTTTTCTCTGTCTCAGAATATTTCAGAGTGCTGATATAGTGGGAGAAGTCTAGTGACTTCAGGGTTAATTTTGCTATCAGAAGTGTTAGACTCTATTTTTGTAGGGTTTTTTGCAGATTGCAGACAGTGTCTTTCCTTTCCTATCCTTTCTAGTTAGTTTGGGCCCCATCGTTTGCTCAGCCTATTTTCCTGCCTGTGTTTGTGCTTTCATCTTGTTTCACTGTCAATACATGTGTGAGGGCTGTCTTTCCTTTGGGGTCTGCTCTGGGGCAATTAGTTTTCCCCTTTTCTTGCTTTAGTCATCCGGCTGTGACAAAGCGTCTAGGACCATCGTAGGTGCGCTCCACGGCTGCTGCTAGTTGTGTGGTTAGGATCAGGGATCTGCAATCTGCATAGTTACCAACCTCTCTGGTTTTCTGTGACTTAGCTTGTTTTGTTTTTTTCTCCTCGGTGACCCATTCAGAACAGGGTATAATGCTTCCCCATAATATAATGCACCCCATAGGGGTATTATGCTCCCCCATAGGGATATTATGCTCCCCCATAGGGGTATAATGCTCCCCCATAATTTAATGCACCCCATACAGGTATCATGCTCCCCCATAGGGTATCATGCTCCCCCATAGGGGAATTATGTTCCCCTCATAGGGATATAATGCACCCCCATTGGGTTATCATTCTCCCCCATACCGCGGCTTTACAAATGAATAAAAAAGTTTCTCCTTACCTGGCCGAGCTCCAGCGATGTCCTGTATCCGATGCATCTAAGGCGCGCAGAGTCGTTCTGGTGTACGACACTGTCGTATGATTGGCCGGTGGCTGTTTACTGTTGCCGTGCAGGAATCTCTTGCACGTCAACAAATTTGAACTGCCCTTGCGTCTGAGGACTCACGGGCAGTTATTGAGCCGGCAGAAGCCTGCCTGAGCAGAGGAGAGGGGGCCCGATGTGGAACACTTCTGCTCATCGGGCCCCATATGCCATTAAGGGCAGTAATGCCCTGATGGCGGCTGTGAACAAGATGGTGAGGGGACTGCAAAGTATGTCCTACGAGGAACAGTTAAAGGATCTAGAAATGTTTAGCTTGCAAAAAAGAAGGCTAAGAGGAGGCTTAATAGCAGTCAACAAATATCTGAAGGGCTGTCACAGTGTAGAGGGATCATCATTATTCTCATTTGCACATGGAAACACAAGAAGCAATGAATGAAACTGAAACAGAGAAGGTATGCATTATATTCTTGTACATAGGGGAAGTATTATAGTATGTATATTCTTGTAAATAGGAGACAGTATTATAGTAGATTTATTCTTATACATAGGAGCAGAATTATAGTAGTTATATTCTTGTACATAGCAAGCAATATTATAGTAGTTATATTCTTGTACATAGGGTCAGTATTATAGTAGTTATATTCTTGTACATAGGAGCAGTATTATAGTAGTTATATTCTTGTACATGGGGAACAGTATTATAGTAGTTATATTCTTGTACATAGGGGACAGTATTATAGTAGTTATATTCTTGTACATAGGGGCAGTATTATAGTAGTTATATTCTTGTACATAGGGGTTAGTATTATAGTAGTTATATTCTTGTACATAGGAACGGTAATATAGCAGTTATATTTTTGTACATAGTGGACAGTATTATAATAGTTATATTCTTGTACATAGGAGCAGTATTACAGTAGTTATATTCTTGTACATAGAGGGCAGTATTATAGTAGTTATATTCTTGTACATAGGGACAGTATTATAGTAGTCATATTCTTGTACATAGTGGCAGTGTTATAGTAGTTATATTCTCATACATAGGGGTAATATTATAGTAGATATATTCTTGTACATAGGTAGCAGTATGGGCAGTATTATAATAGTTATATTCCTGGACATAGGAACCAGTTGCTTTCACAACGCTTTTCTGGCAGCAAAACGCACGTCGGGAATAAGTATTTGTTTGAGGTATGCAATACCATACACTATACATCATGCTTTGTATGAATGTCACTGTACATTTTATTTTCTATATTGCACATTGATACCAATTCATGTCTGGATGGCCAATATGTTGTCATACTATTTTCTTATCATTATAGGTATACTTCCTGTGACATTATATCCGACATATTACATGTTTACATCCTCTGCCACATTGACGTTTAAAGGGAATCTGTCACCTATTTTTTGGCATATAAGATGCAGCCACCGTCATTAGGGGCTTATCTACAGCATTACAGAATGTTGTAGATAAGTCCCTGATGTAACCTGAAAGATAAGAAAAACGAGTTAGATTATACTCACCGGGGGGGCGGTCCGGTCCGGGTCCGATGGATGTTGCGGTCCGGGTCCGGTGCCTCCCATCTTCTAGCAATGACATCCTCTTCTTTGCTTCCCGTCATGGTTCCAGCGCAGACGTGCAGGCGTACTGCTCTGCCCTGTTGAGGGCAGAGTAGAGTACTGCAGTGGACCTCTCTGACCTTTCCCGATGCCTGCGCACTGCAGTACTCTGCTCTGCCCTCAACAGGGCAGAGCAGTATTCCTGCGCCGGAGTCACGATGGCAGGCAAAGAAGAGGACGTCATCGCTAGAAGATGGGAGGCGCCGGACCCGGACCCGAACACCCATCGGACCCGGACCGGACCACCCCCCCCCCGGTGAGTATAATCTAACTCGTTTTTCTTATCTTTCAGGTTGCATCTGGGGCTTATCTACAGCATTACAGAATGCTGTAGATAAGCCCCTGATGGAGGTGGCCGCATCTTATATGCCAAAAAATAGGTGACAGATTCCCTTTAAGCACATTATATATACACTGGTGCATCTTCTCTGTATCTGATACCATACATCACATATAATTTATACCTACCTAAGGCTACAGTTATTTGGCACTGGTGCACTTTACTTATATATACTATCATCTCTTCTGTGACAGATATAGCACTTATATATGTTTCACAGTGCTAGCTCAGTGTATTTATATTTTCCCATGTGCCACTTGTGATATTATAGACATGTGCATGATGCAGAACTCGGTTTCTACAAATATTCGTCTCACCATATTTTGATGATGTCCTATATGGCATTTCTCCCTTTTTCTATTTATTTGTATTGAATTTTGCTTATGTATCCCTTTATTGCAGTAGTAGCTTTATTTTTTTGAGTCGTGAAATATTTTGATATTTAGAGTTATAACATTCTAATTAATTTACATACATCAGGGACTCTATGGTCTATGGGGAGTCTGTTTCTAGCATTCAGTGTACAGGTACTGTAAATATAAGTGAGCGTTACGGGCTTATTGAGGGGCGTATTGTGACTATTGCTCACAGGTAAGATGCTGCACATAAAAATATTGTATGTATGACTATAAATCCCAACCTGACCAGGTTATAAGGTTGTGTGCTACTGGCGAAACTTCATGCAGGACAGATATTAGAGACTGCAGGTTCTGTATTTAGCATTGGCTCTTTAGTCTTGCATATACAAACAATTAAGTGATAATTATTGCATTTTATATCTATAACACTAACATATTTATGAGAGTTTCTTAAACAAATTCTTTCAAAATGACCGATTTTCAAGAGAAAATTTCAAATTCCAATTTCTAACCAAAATGTAAGGATGCTTGCCTACCCTAAAAATTGTTAGAAAATTTTGAAAAGGCAAGAAAAGGGCTCGTTTCGGAGGAATTGTAAAATGTGCCACATTTTTTCAAGTTGTGTAGAATTTTTCCTTATTTTATATACACTCTGGTCATGAAGTTTTGTAGAGAATAAACACTAGTTTGGAAAGCATTGGGAAGCGAAGAAAGGTCTAGAGAAAGGAAATAATGCAACGAGGAATGGTAATTCTGTTAACAGTAAAGGCATAAAAGAAGACGTCTTAAAATCAGTAGGTTGTGTTAGGTAGTTTCATTAGTACATGTGCTTTGAGTAGGCGTGGAGAAGACCATTCAAGAGTAGGGGTGCAGCACAGGAGGCATTTGGAAATATTGGAAAATGGTGGTGACAAGGATTAAATTGTAGTTTATTAGCAGGATAAAAGTGGTAACTCTTCATATTGGTGTTGGCATTCTAGTTTTAATGCAGAAAGATGAGGTAAAGTAGGATTATAGGTTCTCTACCTGGTAGGGTTCATCACTTTTATGCTATCTTTAAAACCATGACATGTTGCTAAACCAGTCCCCTTACTAGTCCACTTTTCCACCTCAGCATGGTCCAAATCATTCATGATGTCAATTAAATTGGACAATCAGTCCCAGATTATGGAATTTACCCTCCTTGGGATTGTCTATGTCTCTCATTGGAAATCACTTATTTTTACAATCTTTTTGATCATCTTCCTCATGACTATCATAGGAAACAGTCTCATTATTTTGGTAGTGAGACTCAACATTTCTCTTCACACCCCTATGTACTTTTTTCTATCAAACCTCTCCTTTGTGGAACTTTGCTATACATCCATTACAATACCTAACATCCTGTCTGGGATTATACGAGAAAGTGGTGCCATTTCCTTTTCAGGTTGCATTACCCAAGTCTATCTGTTTACATTATGCGCCACTGCCGAATGCATCCTGCTGGCTGCCATGGCTTGTGACCGCTATGTGGCAATCTGTCGACCCTTGCATTATACGGTTATAATCAATAGGATGGTATGCGCATATTTTGCTGTATTTGCCTGGTTGAGTGGGATACTTAACTCAACCATCAATACCGTGGTCACTTCCAATCTAAATTTCTGTGGGTCAAATTCTATTGACCGTCTCTATTGTGAAGTCCAGCCTTTGATACGCCTCTCCTGCACCAGTACCCATCTCAGCGATATACTTGCCACCCTATCAGCAGCCGTGTTTGGAGTCAGTTGTCTCCTTTTCATCCTTATGTCCTATATATTAATCCTACTGGTGATTATGAAGATGCCAAGTAAAAGCAGCAGACATAAAACCTTCTCTACCTGTACAGCACACATCACCGTTGTCGTCTTCTACTTTGGGGGGCTAATTTTTATGTATCTTTTACCCAATGATAATTCTTCTCAATGGTTGGACTTGGCTGTTTCCATGATCTACTCTACAGTGACTCCCATGCTGAATCCCATCATTTACAGTCTGAGAAACCATCAAGTTATACGAGCTCTGAATAACATGGTGAGATGCAATTATTCTGTAAATTTTTCCCATGCACGATGAGATTGTCAAATAGACTCATTTTTATAAGACTTAGTTTCGAAGAATTTTTTTTTGGCCAGTCAAAGACAAAGCTGTTAGTAAACATACATTAACTTGGAATTTTGGGCCTAAAATAGGAAATGGGAAAATAATGGAAGTCTAATTTTTCAATTTTCATACTATTGACAGAACAATTTGTATAATTTCTTAATATATAAAGCAAAACTGTTTTAGAATTTATGTCAAGGATTAATTTATGAAATTGAAGAATTTTTATCAAGCTTTAATCTATAAAATTGAACGTAAACATTCTATTTTATTTCAGCATATTATTATTTGTGATGTTATGATTTTATTAAGGCGTTTTCTGGGACTTTTTAAAATTGGCCAACGAGTAGGGACGATCTATACTAAAGAAATATTCGATACCTACATGTTAAATATCCCAATAGTTCGGCACTGCTTTTATGCTGGCTCATAGCAGTCAGCTGACTTCTCCAACCAATCAATGGATTCAGTGGTCATTTTCACCTTTGAAACCAATGATTGGCTGCAGCTTGTCATGTAATTTATTGGGAATAGGACATTTTACTTTTCTAATCTATTGTAAACTTTGTCTTCCAACCCTTGTGTGGTTTTGTGGTCATGATTCACTACTTACAGGCAACTGTAATCCACAATGTGGCCATTTCCAGCTGCCAAAGCTCCCCCTGAGATTCTAAATATAAAATTCTATATTCAAACTTCCCCAAAATTAACATGTGTTTCTTTTCTTCACTTTCTAATGCTTTCTTTTTGCATTTTTCTGACTCTTGTCATTAACAAAACACATAAAATAAATGAACAAAATTAAAAATGTAACTCTCATTAATTTATGTGCATGATACAATTTTTAAATATTTTTTTAATTGAGATGATATGCAAAGGCCAGAAGTTTGCAATTAACGTTTTTCCTAAGTGTTAATATTACTTTATAGACAATATGAGTTAATTAATTGCGTATTTTATTTTTAGACACATGCATATTATTATATTATCTAGAAATATTTCTGTAATTGAATATGCCATCAGAATAACGTAAAGAAATTTATTGTATCAAAGTTCTCAAACTCTCTCAAAATTCTTTTAGTACTATTTTTTTCTTTTTCACATCAGCAAAACTTTATAAGGTCGCACTGAGTCAAACTTGTTTTTTTATTATCAATTTTTGGCATAGGTTTAAGCTTTCACTGATAGACATTTTGATTTATGATAAAATCCACACACAATTAAAAAATTAATAAAATTAATACTAAAACTGATTCACCCGTGTCTCTGAAAAGTCTATTGCGTTGGTTATTATTTGCATCATTTTGTGATCTTTATAGACAATATATGTATTGTGAGAATCATGGGGGAATAGTGGATGAAGGCAGGTATATCTCGCCCAGATACCTTTCCTATGTGGCCTAGTCTGGTCAGTATCTCACCTGATGACTAATGAGCAGAGGGAGGCGGGTATAAAAGGATGCCAGGTGGTGTGTTAGTTGCTCAGCCTGGGGAACACAGAGAGCATGTCTGTGTGAGCGACACTTGTGAGTGAAAGCAATGGTCATGGTAACCATGGTTTGGCTGGACGGGAGAAGCCCTCCAGTTGGTAGTTAGATCGGACCCTGTTTACTGTAGTTAGTGCGGGACAGGCAAGGTTTTTTGACGCCAGCAAAGGCGATCCCGGAGCGTTTTATCACAGTATATATATATATAGAGAGAGAGATTTTTTTTTCCTCCTGTGTAAATTATTTCATACCGTCCTAATGATAATGGAGAACTTGAATAGGTATAAGCTGTCTACCACAATGGTAGTGAAAAATGAGGATGAAAGAACTCATGGAGATCAACATCCAACACTGCGGAGACACCATCACATGTTTCTCAATGCAGTGATTCTAGAGAAATACCCCCATCCCTTATGGGAAATATGCAAAAACATGCAAAACACAAGTCACGGAGACACCATCCATGTTTCTCAGCGCAAGCAATGACTAGCCAGTTTCCTACTCCACACTGATGAGGGGCAATACCCCGAAACAGCTGTCTGTGGATGGATACCATGTTTTGGCATAGGTGGTTTCCTTCATTGGAGACTGCCCTTCCCGTGGTTGTTCCTTTTCGGGGAAAGACCTGGCTAGTCATTGCTTGCTTTGAGAAACATGTGATGGTGTCTCCGTGGCTTGTGTTTTGCATGTTTTTACATATTTCCCATAAGGGATGGAGGCATTTCTCTAGAATCACTGCGTTGAGAAACATGTGATGGTGTCTCTGCAGTGTTGGATGTTGATCTCCATGAGTTCTTTCATCCTCATTTTTCACAGTCTTCTACTAGGCATTACTCCTACTGGCCAGTTTCCTACTCCACACTGATGAGGGGCAATACCCCGAAACAGCTGTCTGTGGATGGATACCATGTTTTATCATAGGTGGTTTCCTTCATTGGAGACTGCCCTTCCTGTGGTTGATCCTTCCCGGGGAAAGACCTGGCTAGTCATTGCTTACGTTGAGAAACATGTGATGGTGTCTCCATGGCTTGTGTTTTGCATACCACAATGGTAGGACCTCAATGAAATTCAGTCTACCTCGGCTGGGTCTTGACCTTCAACACATGAACCATCTTTTTGGTATAAATGGTGTTGGCCCTGGCAGCTGCTTATTCATTCATACCCACCCCTTGTGAGGGGAAAGGTTGGCATGATCTTCAGTTTTCACTCTCGTTTACTAGTGTTGCAGAGGGTATCAATGCCTGTGGCGAGGAGGAAGGTGGTACCAACCTGAGCTTCAGACCCATACCACTCATCAGTAGTAGCTACTAGATTTATCTGTAATGTATGACTACCATAAATCTTTCTACATGGGAAGCTTTAAGACCATATTATGGATGACTTTAGATATACCAATGCATAATTGTCCTAGAGGTATGCTACTTGGGTCTACATCAGTTGCTATAGTTAATGAGAGCATTACAGATTGCTTGGCTTCTAAGGCTTGGAACATTCAGATTAATTTTATAGTGCAGTTATTAGACTATTTTAGCTATGGAGTGCTTTGGTCATCGCATGTTGATATTATTTGAGCACTGTGTGGAGATGTATTGGTATACTTAGGCACTGTGTAGCACTGGCAATTAGGTACTGTGCAATATATTATTTTTGCAAAGCATGATGGAATTGTATGGATATGTTATTTTATCAATGTAAGTCTGTTGTTTAGAATGGCAATAGATCATATTTGGGGCTCCATCAGAAGATACTACACATGGCATTCCCCAACATAAGGCCATCCATAAATGAAGGTACCAAAGTACATGAAATGATGCAGGTATATATGAAAAGAAGTTGGTCAGAATAAAACCATAGTATCCATGAATGCCAGCATTCTATAACATTTAGTGCATACCTTAGCAATTAGGAAAATAAGAAAAAATAAGAAAGATGAGGTTAAAGACAAAGTTTATTTGCCCATCAAAATCTTTATTTTTTATTGATTTCTGTTAAATACACTATATAATCTGAAAAATCTGTGAAGGTTTTGTTAGCACCGCCATGGGGTCTGCATACCACCTTATTGTTCTTATTATAGCGCCATTTATTCCATGGCGCTTTACATATGAAAAGGGGTATACATAATAAAACAAGTACAATAATCTTAAACAATACTAGTCATGACTGGCACAGGAGAAGGGAGGACCTTGCCCATGATGGCTCAAAATCTACAAGGGATGGGTGAGGATACAATAGGGCAGAGCTGGTCATGCAGTGGCTTCGTGGATCTGTGGTTACTGCTGGTTGTAGCCTTGTCGAAAGAGGTAGGTCTTCAGGTTCCTTTTGAAGGTTTCCACAGTAGGCGAGAGTCTGATATGTTGGCGTAGACAATTCCAGAGTGGGGGGGATGCATGGGAGAAATCTTGTATGCGATTGTGGGAAGAGGATATAAGAGGGGAGAAGGAGATCTTGTGAGGATCAGAGGATGCGTGCAGGTAAGTACTGGGAGATGAGGTCACAGATGTATGGAGGAGACTAGTTGTGTATGGCTTTGTATGCCATGGTTAGGGTTTTGAACTGTAGTCTCTCGGTAATGGAGAGCCAGCGAAGGGATTGACAGATAGGAGAGGCCGGGGAATAGCGGGGGGACAGGTGGATTAGTTGGGCAGCAGATTTTAGGATAGATTGGAGGGGTGCGAGAGTGTTAGAGGGGAGGCTACAGAGCAGGAGATTGCAGTAGTCAAGGCGGGAGATGATGAGGGCATGGACTAGGGCTTTTGCAGATTCTTGGTTGAGGAATGTACAGATTTGGGAAATATTTTTGAGTTGAAGTCGGCAGGAAGTGGAAAGGGCTTGGATATATGGTTTGAAGGAGAGATCAGAGTCAAGGATTATCCTGAGGCAGTGAGCTTGTAGGACTGGGGAGAGTGAGCAGCCATTTACTTTAATGGATAGGTCTTTTGGGGGAGTCAAGTGAGATGGGGAAAAATGATGAATTCTGTTTTGTCCATGTTAAGTTTTAGAAATCTGGAGAAGATGGATGAAATAGCAGACAGGCATTGTGGGATTTTGATTAGTAAGAAGGTGATATCTGGTCCAAAGGGGCAAATCTGTGTGTCATCAGCATAGAGGTGATACTGCAAGCCGTGAGATTCTATGAGCTGTCCCAGGCTGAAGGTGTAAATAGAGAAGAGCAGGGGCCCTAGGACTGAACCCTGCGGGACTCCGACAGATAGGGGGTGAGGTGAGGAGGTGGTGTGCGAGAAGGAGACACTGAATGTCAGGTCTGTTAAGTATGATGAGATCCAAGATAGGGCCAAGTCTATGTTGCCAAGAGATCAGAGGGTCTGTAGTAATAGGGAGTGATCCACTGTGTCAAAGGTAGAGGACAGGTCCAGGAGAAGGAGGACAGAGTAGTGTCGTTTGGCTTTGGCCGTCAGTAGGTCATTAGTGACTTTAGTTAATGCAGTTTAAGTGGAGTGATGCATTTGGAAGCCAGATTATAAGTAGTCAAAGAGGGAGCAGGAAGAGAGGTGGGAGGACAGTTCAAAATAGACATGTTGTTCCAGTAGTTTTGAGGTATAGGGGAGAAGTGATATGGGGCGATAACTAGATACAGAGGATGGGTCAAGAGAAGGATTTTTTACGATGGTTGTGACTGAGACATGTTTGAAGCATGACAGGAAAACACCAGTTTTTAGCGATAGGTTGAAGAGTTGGGTTAAGAATGAGATGAAGACAGTGATGAGGTTTGGGATGAAGTGGGATGGGATCAGGTCAAGTGCATGGGTGGTGAGACGTGATCTCGAAAGTAGGCCAGAAAGTTGGTCTTCTGTAATGGTGGAGAAGATGGTTTTGGAGGAGGAGGGCAGAGTAGATAGGAAAAGGGGTTGTGGGGGTTGTAGGCCAAAGCTTTCTCTGATATCAATCTTCTGCTTGAAGAATGAAGCAAAGTCTTCAGCTGAGATGAGTGGAGAGGGAGGAGGTGCTCGGGGACGGAGGAGAGAATTGAAGGTGTTGAATAGCTGTTTAGGGTGTTGAGACAGGGAAGATATGAGAGATGAGAAGTAGGTTTGTTTTCCTGTGGCGAGTGTGGCCTTGAAAGTAGTGAGGGACTGTTTGAATACAATAAAGTGCTTGTTGGAATGTGATCTTTTCCATCTCGGCTCAGCAACCCTGGAAGCCCATCTCAGTTCTTTGGTCAGGCCACGGTTGTCTGTTGATTTTGTGAGCTTTGGTATGTGTGAATGGGGCGACCGATTCAAGAGTTTCAGCACATAGCACATTTACTGATAAAGCATTTTAAGTTCTTTTTCTTACAGTTTTCCTACCAGACTATGGGGTCTGCATGGTCCTTAGGCTGATTTCACACGTCAGTGTGTCTAGTAAGTGTGGTGACAGTTTAAAAATGGAAAAGTGTTTTTTTTTATTTGAAACAAAATACTTTATTCTGGCTATGTGTTGATTTACCATATAACTATAGGGTTAGTAATGGATGGGTGTCTTATGGATGACTCTCCATTATTAAGCTGTGGGCTTAATGTCACCTGACAATACAAAGGTGACTTCAACCCCACAAATATTAGCCCACTTGCCACCGCTACAGGACTGTCATGGCTTGCTGGGTCTTTGGGATTAGGTAGCTCTAGGGTTAACTTGGATGGCCTCACTTTGGGATTCTGGGAGGCTTCTTATAGCCTCATTGTGGGGCAATTCCTTGTCGCTTATTCTCCGACCCTTGGATGAGTGTGTCTGACCCTGTTGTGCCTGTTGTTGTGAGCTCATTTTCGGTTTGCCTCTGGCTTCTGGTGAGGGTTATGGAGCTGGCTGTGCTGACAGAGGAGTAGTGAGTTCTCTATCTGGACTCCCTCTGTTGGTGAAGGGAGGAAATGAAGCTGATCTAAATGGCAGAGACCGGCCACCTGAGGAAGAGGACTGTGATTGGACATCAGGAGTTTCTGATTGGATTTAAGGCAGCCGACTCCCTAGTTTCTTGCTGGTGATTTTTTCCTGACTGTGGCTTCTGGTTTCCAGTTTGGTTCCTGCCTTCTTAAAGCTACGTTTTCTCTGCTATTGTTCATATGAGTTTTTGTCTGGTTTACTTATTTTTTGTGTTCAGCCAGCCCTGGCTGGGACTGGGCTGAATCCCCATTTTGTCTCTGATCAGTTGATCTTTTTTTGCTCTGTCTTCAGAATATACTTGAGTGCTGATATAGGGAATTGAAGTCTAGCGACTTCAGGGCTTTTTTCTATCAGACGTGTTGACATTTTGGCAGGGTTTTTTGTGTGATTGCAGACAGCAGCTTTTCTTTCCTGTCCTTTCTAATTAGTGAGGGCCCCATCGTTTACTCAGCCTATCTTTCTTTCTGTGTTTTTGTTTTCATCTTGTTTCACCGACAATACATGTTGGGGGCTGTCTATTGCTTTGGGGTCTGCTCTGGGGCAGTTTAGATTTTCCCTTTCTTTCTTTAGGCTTATTTAGTTCTCCAGCCGTGACGAGGTGTCTAGGACCACCGTGGGCACGCTCCACGGCTACTGCTAGTTGTTGTTGATAGGATCAGGGGTCTGCCATCTGCTAGTTACCAACCTTTCCGGTTTTCTGGGCTTAGCTTGCTTTTTGTTTTTTCCTCCTCGGTGACTCATGCATAACAGAATCACCAGCCATACCACAGATTCTAGGGTACTCAAAAGCAGGAGAGAATTGTAAAAGAAAAAAAAGGGTCAAAATTTTTTTTTTTTTTTATATGTATATTTTCTCCTCTTTTTCTCTGGGGCCGTAGGAGGATTCTTTTTTTTTCTTTTTCTCCTTGATGGAGATTAAGCAATTGTCTGATCGTGTGGAGCAGCTCGCTGCTGAAGTGCTGGGGAATTTCCACCTATCTCACTCATTCACATGCTGTGGAACCAAGGATCCCTGCTCCTGATGTGTTTTTTTGGGGATCGGTCTAAATTTTGGAATTTTAAGAATAATTGCAAATTATTTCTTGCCTTGAAGCCTAACTCATCAGGGAGCTCTGCGCAGCAGGTTAACATTGTCATCTCCTTGCTGCGTGGCAATCCCCAGGATTGGGCGTTTTCTTTGACACCTGAAGATCCTGTTTTGACTAATGTGGATGCATTTTTTCAAGCCTTGGGGTTGTTATATGATGAACCTAATGCTATTGATCAAGCTGAGAGAGCCCTATTGGCATTGAACCAGGGTCAGGAACCTGCAGAGTTAGGCTAGTTTCACACTTGCTTTTTTTTGCAGCGCGTTTTTCCCGCAAAAAAACGCATTGAAAAAACGCATACAAAAGCATACAACTGCTGCGTTTTTTTCAAGCATTTTTACAAGCATGTTTGAAAAAACGCAGTGTTTTTATGCGTTTGTATGCGTTTTTAGTGCGTTTTTACCGCGTTTGCGTTTTTTTCCAACATTAGGTGGCCCCTCACACTAACCCAAACCATGACTTTACTAACCCTAACCCTGACCCTAACCCTTAACCCTAACCCTGACCCTAACCCTAACCCTAACCCTGACCCTAACCCTTAACCAAACCATACTTAACCCTAACCCAAACCCTAAACCCTAACTAACCCTAACCCTGACCTTAACCCTGACCCTAACCCTAACCCTAACCCTGACCCTAACCCTAACCCTAACCCTAACCCTGACCCTAACCCTTAACCAAACCATACTTAACCCTAACCCTGACCCTAACCCTAACCCTAACCCTGACCCTAACCCTAACCCTAACCCTGACCCTAACCCTAACCCTAACCCTTAACCAAACCATACTTAACCCTAACCCTGACCCTAACCCTGACCCTAACCCTAACCCTAACCCTAACCCTGACCCTAACCCTTAACCAAACCATACTTAACCCTAACCCTGACCCTAACCCTAACCCTAACCCTGACCCTAACCCTTAACCAAACCATACTTAACCCTAACCCTGACCCTAACCCTAACCCTGACCCTAACCCTAACCCTAAACCCCCTTAACTAACCCTAACTTTACCCAAACCCCTAAATTCCATTGTCTAAACTAATGGTAAAAAAAAAACGCATGTGCAAAAAAACGCATACATGAGCATGCCAGTGCGCACATATGCGCATCCATAGGCTATAATGGCCAATTTTAGCGCAAAACGTGCGCATACGTGCGCATGCGCTTTTTTGCAGGGCCAAAAAATGCAACATGCTGCGTCTGGAAAATACAAACGCACACCCCAAAAAAACACAGCGCATGAAAATCGCATACGTGCGCTTACCAGCGCGCAGGTATGCGCACCCATGTTAAATATAGGGGAAAAACGCATGCGCACGTATGCGTTTTTTTCCAGCGCAAAAAAACGCAAATGTGAAACCAGCCTTATACTGTCAAAAATTCCAAAAGTGGGCGGTCCTTACTACATGGAATGATAGTGCATTTGCAGCTCTCTTTCGGAAGGGTTTGTCTGAAACTTTAAAAGATACTATGATGGGATTTCCTGTTCCCTCTGGTCTTGACGATTCGATGTCATTAGCCATTCAAGTTGATCGGCGTTTACGTGAACGCAAAACTACACGGGAGGCGCTGCCAGCTTTTGAACAAATGTCTGAACTTATGCAATGTGATAGAGTTTTGTCTAGGGCGCAACGTCAGGAGTTTAGAAGGCGTAATAAGCTATGTTTTTTCTGTGGAAATGCCTCTCATGTTATTTCTGTCTGCCCTAAACGAGAGAAATGTTTTGCACACACATTTGCTGTGGGTGGTGTACAACCTAAGTTTATTTTGGCAATTACTGTGATCTGCTCCTTATCCACATTTTCTGCGAATACTTTTGTGGATTCAGGAGCGGCCTTCAATCTGATGGACTTGGATTTTGCTAAACGTTGTGGTTTTCCTATGACACCTCTGCGGACGCCTATTCCTTTGAGGGGAATTGATGCTACTCCTTTGGTGAAGAATAAGCCTCAGTTTTGGACCCAGGTGATAATGCGGGTCGCCCCAGACCACCAAGAAAATTGCAGATTTTTGGTGTTGCATAATTTACATGATACAATTGTTCTGGGTTTTCCCTGGTTGCAAATCCATAATCCGGTTTTGGATTGGAAATCTGTGTCTGTGGTGAGTTGGGGTTGTCGGTGTGCTCTTGGCGACACTCCTGTTTTCTCCACCTCTCCCCAGTCGCATGATGTTCCTGACTATTTGGCTGATTTTTATGATGTATTTAGTGAGAGCAAGTCTGCATCTTTGCCTCCTCATAGGAGTTATGACTGTGCAAATGAGTTGAGACCTGGGTGTAAATTTCCCAAGGGTCGACTTTTCAATTTATCTCTACCCGAACACGAGGCTATGCGATCTTATATTAAGGAGTCGTTGGAGAAGGGTCATTTTAGACCATCCTCTTCGCCCTTAGGTGCTGGGGTTTTTTTCGTGGCCAAGAAAGATGGTTCATTAAGGCCTTGTATTGACTATCGCTCCCTCAACAAAATTGCGGTTAAATATCAGTATCCGTTACCCCTGATTTCTGATTTATTCTCCAGAGTTAAAGTTGCTTGCTGGTTTACTAAGCTTGACCTCAGGGGGCGTATAATCTTATTCGCATCAAGCATGGGGATGAATGGAAGACGGCGTTTAATACTCCGGAGGGACATTTTGAGTACCTGGTGATGCCTTTTGGGCTCACTAATGCCCCTTCTGTCTTCCAATCCTTCATGAATGATATTTTCCGGGACTTTGTGGATAAGTTTTTGATCATCTATCTGGATGATATTTTGATCTTTTCCAGGGATTGGGATTCTCATGTGGATCATGTTCGGACTGTGTTCTGGATTTTGAGGGAGAATTCCTTGTATGTTAAGGGATCGAAGTTCCTTTTTGGTGTACAGAGGATTTCATTTTTGGGATTTATTTTGTCTCCGTCAACTATTGAAATGGACCCGGCCAAGGTACAGGCCATTTTGATTGGGTTCAACCTACTTCTTTGAAGGCTCTCCAGAAGTTTTTGGGTTTTGCTAATTTTTATCGTAAATTTATAGCTAATTTTTCTGGTATTGCTAAACCACTGACTGATTTAACTAAGAAGGGTGCTGATGTGCTGCATTGGTCTTCAGAGGCTGTTTCGGCCTTTCAGGAGCTGAAGCGGAGGTTCACTTCTGCTCCGGTTTTGCGGCAACCTGATGTCTCACTTCCTTTTCAGGTGGAGGTAGACGCTTCAGAGATTGGTGCAGGAGCTGTTTTGTCCCAAAAAGATCCGGTGACGTCTAAAATGAATCCCTGTGCCTTCTTTTCCCGAAAGTTCTCCCCATCTGAACGCAACTATGATGTGGGAATCGGGAATTGTTAGCCATGAAATGGGCATTTGAGGAGTGGAGACATTGGTTGGAGGGAGCTAGACATCAAGTTGTGGTCCTCACTGACCACAAGAATTTGATTTACCTTGAGTCGGACAAATGCTTGAATCCTAGACAGGCTAGGTGGGCCTTGCTTTTTGCGCGTTTTGATTTTGTGGTCTCCTTTCTTCCAGGCACTAAGAATGTTAAGGCAGACGCCCTTTCTAGGAGTTTCTTTCCTGATTCTCCTGTTGTGACCCAGCCTACTACCATCCTAGGTGAGGGGGTAGTTCTTTCTGCCATCTCGCCCGATTTGAGACGTGTCAGGAATTTTGTGCAGTCCTGTGGGACTTGTTCCCGGTCTAAACCCTTTTCTCGCTCTAGTGGGTTGTTGATGCCGTTGCCGGTGCCTAAGAGGCCATGGACCCATATTTCAATGGATTTTATTTCTGATCTTGCTGTCTCTCAGAGAATGACTGTTATCTGGATGATTTGGGATAGATTCTCTAAGATGGTCCATCTTGTACCACTCCCAAAGTTGCCATCTTCCTCAGAGTTGGTACCCTTGTTTTTACAACAGGTGGTTCGGTTGCATGGGATTCCTGAGAACATTGTATCGGACAGAGAAGTTCAGTTTGTGTCAAGACTCTGGAAAGCCTTTTGTTCCAAGCTGGGAATTCAGTTGTCCTTCTCCTCTGCATTTCACCCTCAGACCAATGGGAACAAACCAGACTTTGGAGTCCTATTTGAGATGTTTTATATCTGCTGATCAGGATGATTGGGTTTCATTTTTGCCCTTGGCCGAATTCGCTTTAAATAATAGAGCTAGTTCTGCCACCTTGATGTCCCCCTTTTTCTGTAGCTTTGAGTTTCATCCTCGATTTTCTTCAGGGCAAGTGGAATCTTCAGCCTGCCCAGGTGTTGACACTGTGGTAGAGAGAATGCAGCAGATTTGGGACCAAGTAGTGGATAAGTTGTCTCTCTCCCAGGACAAGGCCCAGCGGTTTTCTAACCGGCATAGGACCATTGGTCCCCGGTTTAAAGTGGGTGATATGGTTTGGTTGTCATCCAAGAATATCTCTTTGAAGGTGGCTTCTCCAGAGTTCAAGCCAAGATTTATTGGACCTTACAAGATTTTGGAGATTCTTAATCCGGTTTCTTTTCGATTGGCTCTTCCTGTTACATTTAAGATCCATAACGTGTTTCATAAGTCGCTGTTGAAGAGATATGTTGAGCCAGTAGTTCCTATGGTGGCACCTCCTGACCCTGTATTGGTTGAAGGTAAAGTGGAATATGAGGTAGTGAAAATACTGGATTCTCGTCTGTCTAGACGGAGACTCCAGTATTTGGTCAAGTGGAAGGGTTATGGCCAGGAGGACAATTCTTGGGTCTCTGCCCCTGATATTCATGCCGATAGATTGGTTCGTGCTTTTCATCAGGCCCATCCTGATCGGCCCGGTGGCGTGGATGAGGGTTCAGTGACCCCTCCTCAAGGGGGGCTACTGTTGTGAGCTCATTTTCGGGTTTGCCTCTGGCTTCTGGTGAGGGTTATGGACCTGGCTGTGCTGACAGAGGAGTAGTGAGTTCTCTATCTGGACTCCCTCTGTTGGTGAAGGGAGGAAATGAAGCTGATCTAAATGGCAGAGACCGGCCACCTGAGGAAGAGGACTGTGATTGGACATCAGGAGTTTCTGATTGGATTTAAGGCAGCCGACTCCCTAGTTTCTTGCTGGTGATTTTTTCCTGACTGTGGCTTCTGGTTTCCAGTTTGGTTCCTGCCTTCTTAAAGCTAAGTTTTCTCTGCTATTGGTCATATGAGTTTTTGTCTGGTTTACTTATTTTTTGTGTTCAGCCAGCCCTGGCTGGGACTGGGCTGAATCCCCATTTTGTCTCTGATCAGTTGATCTCTTTTTGCTCTGTCTTCAGAATATACCTGAGTGCTGATATAGGGAATTGAAGTCTAGCGACTTCAGGGCTTTTTTCTATCAGATGTGTTGGACATTTTGGCAGGGTTTTTTGCGTGATTGCAGACAGCAGCTTTTCTTTCCTGTCCTTTCTAGTTAGTGAGGGCCCCATCGTTTGCTCAGCCTATCTTTCTATCTGTGTTTGTGTTTTCATCTTGTTTCACCGACAATACATGTTGGGGGCTGTCTATCGCTTTGGGGTCTGCTCTGGGGCAGTTTAGATTTTCCCTTTCTTTCTTTAGGCTTATTTAGTTCTCCAGCCGTGACGAGGCGTCTAAGACCACCGTGGGCACGCTCCACGGCTACTGCTAGTTGTTGTGGATAGGATCAGGGGTCTGCAATCCGCTAGTTACCAACCTCTCCGGTTTTCTGGGCTTAGCTTGCTTTTTGCTTTTTCCTCCTCGGTGACTCATTTATAACAGCCTGTGCTTTGTGCCTGTGCTGTTATATATCTGGTTCTGGTTTGGTTCTGTCCCTGTTAAGAGTTCTGCTTATCCCTTCTGCACTGTGTCACTCTCTCTGTGTATGACCCTTTGAATACACCTTGATTATCCTCTGCCCGCCCCTTCTGTACTGCGCTGCCCTCTTCGTGTATGACCCTCCGGCTACGTCTTGACTTTCCTTTGCCTGCCCCTTCGGTACTGCGCTGCCCGCTCTGTGTATGACCCCTCGCTCTGTCTGACCTGTGTCTGTCCTCCTGTTCCATCGCCGCATACCTACCGAGACTGTCGGCTCCCAGTAGTGCTTTGCGGTAACCCCGCCCCTTTCTCTGACGCACGGTCACGTGACCGCAGGTCCTGCAGCCACCCGATACCTCAAAGCATCCCAAGATGAATAGAAACTTGAGGACACTACTCAATATTAAAGGGGATCAAAGACCACACACAATTGCATATAAACTGAGGAACAAAAAAGAGAGTAGTGTGAAATTAGGTCATGATCAACCACACAATGAGAACAATATATAGAAAAATACCAATTTTATTAATGTAAATACACACAAGACTCTTGAAAGACAAATTAAAAACAATTTAAAAAAAGCCAAAAATAGGCACATGACAGCGTGGCAAACACTGGATGTTCGTGCCCCCATTCAAAGGAAGGGGGTCTGGGTTTGGGTCCGGGTACTGTTCTGGTACCCAAACCCAAACTTTTTAACTGTTCAGCCGAACCCGAACATCCAGGGGTCCGCCCATCTCTAGCCGAGGATTAAACATTTGCTGTAGTGTAGTGTAGTGTAGATTCTCTCAGCTGGAGGTCTGTAGGCCAAAACAATAGAACTCTGGCACAGAGTGTCTAGTTCTGAGACTTCTGGTTATGGGATCTTTGACCTCACTTCCGGCTGGAGCAGCAGGGAGCAGCGAATTGCCACGGAAGACACATCTCTGGGAACCCTGTGATCACCATTACCAGCATAACCACAGTAACCATCACCCAATCTACTGGGGTGTCGTGAATTTCTAATTGACCATCATTACTGAGATAAGAGATAAGGAGGCTGGGAGAGACAAGGGCCTGTGCTATGGGTGCCATTTCCAGCCATTATAAATAGCAGCAGCCATCTTAATTTACATAAGGAACGCCAACTTGCAGCATAGTGCAGACTCCATTTGACCACATGTGCCATCTTGTGGTCAGTTAGGCTAGTTAACCCCTAAATGCCTGCAGGGCTAACAGGCTATCCATAATTCTATCTTCTGTCACTGCACTCCTGATGGAGAACCCAAAAAATAAAAAAACAAGGTTAAGTAAAGGAAGTGGTAGTAGCAGTAGCCAACCCTTTAAAGAGACATGGATCGAGATGTATGGCATTATAGAAAAAAATGGCAGATCATTTTGCGTTCTAAAAACGCAACCGTAACGGTAGTAAGCAGAGCGTGGAATATAAATAGACATTTTGAAACTAATCATTCCCAGCTCTTGAAAAAAGTGAGGATGAAAGGAAGGAATACATTTCCAGGCAGCTACATCTTTATAAGAGCCAATCTAATTCCATCCTTAAATTTGTAAAGGGCTCTACAAATTTAACATCTGCACATTTGAGCATTGCTCACTCCATAGCTCAGCATGGAAAATTACTCAATGAGGGAGAATTGGTTAAAGAAACTCTCCTAAGATGTGCACCAGTTCTATTTCGCTATATCTTTATATATAAAACTGAATGTGTGTGTATGTATGTGTGTGTATCAAGCCACGCCCACTCCACATAGCAACCAATCACTAAGCATCTTTCATTTCACCAGAGCTGTCATTTCACCAGAAATGTTTAAAAGATGAAAACTGAGCTGTGACTGGTTGCTATGAGCAACAGTTTTCCTTGCAACCAATCACTAAGCATCTTTTATTTTACCAGAGCTGTTTAAAAGATGAAAGCTGAGTTGGGATTGGTTGCTATGAGCAACAATTTTCTTTGTCGACAGTTGTGGTAAGGCTGGTTTCACATTTGCGTATGGAGGAGCTGCGAAGGCCTGCGGACTTCCTCCGTGAAGCTCCGCCCACGGCCACAACGTCTCCGGTCGGCTCCGCCTCCGTCAGCATGCGGCCTGCGTACCATATCTTTAGCATTAGGCGCGTAGGCCATGTCTATGTATGCGGTTGCCTCCACATGTGTCATTTTGACGGTGCGGCAACCTGCGCAGAACGCAATGTGTTGCATTTTGGTGCGGTCACCGCACCGTCAAAACAAGGCATGCAGAGGCATCCGCATACATCGGCATGGCCTGTGTACCTAATGCTAATGATAGAATACGCAGGCCGCATGCCAACGGAGGTGGAGCTCACCGGAGGAGGTGTGGCCATGGGCGGAGCTTCATGGAGGAAGCCTGCGGCCCTCCGCAGCTCCTCCATACGCAAATGTGAAACCGGCCTAACTGAGGCCTATTATTCTTATCATTTCTATGGTGGTATCATACTTCTGTGAAGCTGGAAATAACACAATTTATTACCGTGCCGACACAGACCACCCTCTGACACAGACTGCAGGGGGAGCCCAGTATCACACAGGATAGAATAAGATACACGGCTCGGCAGACAGTATCACACAGGATAGGATTAGAAACACAAGTCAGGAGACTGTATCACACAGGATAGGATTAGATACACGGCTCAGCACACAGTATCACACAAGATAGGATTAGACACACAGCTCACCAGACAGTATCACACAGGATAGAATTACCGTAGATACATGGCTCAGCAGACTGTATCACACAGTTGAGGATTAGATACGCGGCTCAGCAGACAGTATATCACAGGATAGGATTAGATACACGGTTCAGCACACGGTATCACACAGGATAGGATTAGATACAAGGCTCAGCACACGGCATCACACAGGATAGGATTAGATACACAGCTCTGCAGATGGTATCGCACAGGATACGATTAGATACACAGCTCAGCAGACCATATCACACATGATAGGATTAGATACACAGCTCAGCAACAGGATGTGCCAAAGGAGAGGACATTTTCATTCCAAGCATTCTTCTCATTCCATCTGATTTGCCTTTTGACTTTAAACGCCTCCAGTTTCCACTTCGACTGGCATTTGCAATGTCCGTTAACATGGCTCAGGAACAGTCCTTGAAAGTAGTAGGGATCGATTTGCAATCTCCATGCATTTCTCATGGTCAACTTTACGTGGCCTGTTTAAGATTTGGAACTGCCAAAAATCTGTTCATCTTTGCACCTAAAGGAAAAACCCAAAATGTTGTTTATCAAAAGGCTCTTGAATGAGTTGAAAATAAAATACTATCAATACATGGGTAATCATTTAGTTAATTTGTGTTGCAAATCTGTAGTGATAAATATATGATGTGAAATGTTTTTATGTGCAATATAATCATTATAATTTGTTATAACTAACCACAGTTAGTTAATATGCCCAGGCAACACCGGGCTCTACCGTGCAGAATAAAGATGCAATTATTAAGAGAATATTTGAATTACCAGATATATATCTGAGTTACCACTCAATAAAAATATCATAAAAGACCAAATAATGAGACTGAACAAACGCACAACAGAAATTAAAGAGAGACATATGTAGTTGTAAATATTTTTCGATCTGTCTTGATGAAACTACTGATGTCACATCACATGCTCGATTGGCCAATATTGGTCGATATTCTGATGGTCTCCCAATGAGAGAAGAGTTGATAAAGTTAGTATCAGTGCCGACAAGTACATCAGTAAGCAAAATATGTAAGGTTGCTATACAAACATTCTGTGACCTAAGCATTGATATCTCTAAAGTTGTGTCAGTGATGACATGCTTCCCAGTAGGTATGGTGTTCTTTGGATGCAACTCAGCATTCTGTCTTCTCCAAACATGATGAGTTTTGTTTCTACCAAACAGTTCTACTTTGGTTTCATCAGACCATATGAGATCCTCCTAATACTCTTCTGGATAATCCAAATGCTCTCTAGCAAACTTCAGACAGGACCGGACATGTACTGGCTTAAGCAAGGGGACACATCTGGCACTGCAGGATCTGAGTCCCTATGTGTTACTGATGGTAGCCTTTGTTACGGTAGTCCCAGCTCTATACAGGTCATTCACTAGGTCCCTCCATGTGGTTCTGGGATTTTTGTTCACCGTTCTTGTGATCATTTTGACCCCACGGGGTGAGATCTTGCGTGGAGCACCAGATCGAGGGAGATTATCAGTGGTCTTGTATGTCTTCCATTTTCTTACTATTGCTCCCACAGTTGATTTCATCACACCAAGCTGCTTGCCTATTGCAGATTCAGTCTTCCCACCTGGTGCAGGGCTACAATTTTGTTTCTGGTGTCCTTCGACAGCTCTTTGGTTTTCAGTTTTCACCATAGTGGAGTTTGGAGTGTTATTTGAGGTTGTGGACAGGTGTCTTTTATACTGATAACAAGTTCAAACAGGTGCCATTTCTACAGGTAATGAGTGGAGAACAGAAGAGCCTCTTAAAGAAGAAGTTACAGGTCTGTGAGAGCCAGAAATCTTGCTTTCAAGATTTCCACCACAATTTGCAAAATAAATCTTGCCAATTCAGACAAGGAGATTTTCTGGATTTGTTTTCGCATTTTGACTCTCATAGTTGTGGTCTACCTATAATGTAAATTACAGGCCTCTCTCGTCTTTTTAAGTGGGAGAACTTACACAATTGGTGGCTGACTAAATACTTTTTTACAGTGGGGACTGTAACTGGAAGTAAGAAGACTGAGAATTGCAAATCACAAATGAACAATATTATAGAATATTTGACAAGCAATTATATAATAATGGTATATGGGTTACTATACAATAAGAAACTCTTAAAGAGGTCTACGTCTGCAGTCTAACCTAGTTCTAATGGGTGCAAGTACAGTATTTGTCAAGAACAGTCTCTAGAAGTTTCTGAGGCTTTCTGGGCCTTGACGTGGGTTGTTGCGCCGTTTCACTAGCTGCACGTTTTCCTTACAAAAGTCTATCAACATTCTCTGGGCCGCTCTAGGGTCTGCCGGACACCGTCTGGTCCGCAGCCCTCCCCCTGCCCATGTCCGGTACTGTAAGTCCTTGTTGGAAGTGTCAGCCTGCCTCACACGTCTGCTCTGATCACTGGCCCAGGCTGGTGTCTGTGGCCAGGGATTCCCAGGCCTCTTCAGTGCTTGACCACCCATAAGTGTCTCCTTGGTCCGTATGGGTGAGGGCTGGTCCTCGACTGTTGAACAAAGGAAGTGTAATCAGCTCACCTATCCACGAGAATACAGGAACCCAAATCCAAGAAAAGGCAGGCCACAAAAGACAGGGGTTGATCCAACATTTCAGATAAAATGCAAAGTGTATTCCATCAATGAAAACATTGTTCAAAGAAAAATTCATATCATCAAATAAGTAGCTATATCATCCGAGGAGAAAGTTCTAAGCCAAAAAGGATTCAGAGTGTTGTTTGATGCGTTTTGAAGTGATACTTCTTATTCATAACCTAACTCAACTGATGACTGGCGTTGTTGAGGTCAGGGGCCTTATCCGGCATCGTTCAAGTCTTTGGTGCTTGACTGTCGACGGATGCAATCTGGACCTTGACCGGCATAGCTCCAGTTTTTGGTGCTTGACTGTCGACGAGTGGGTCTCGGCTTGGCTGGTGCGTCCTTCTGTCTCAGCTGCTGGAGCTGAAGCGAGAACATCTGCCATTTCTCTTGGTGCAAAATCTCCTCCCATTTTGATGTGCTGTCCTTTTATATTGAAGGGTCATTTCGTCCCCTCTGCAACTCATCTCCCTGGGAACAGTTCCACAGGGTTTTGTTCAGGCCTGAAGACCGCACGGCTTTGCAACACTTTGTCTGCTATGCTCAGTTCTCCTACAAATACACTGGACAGTTGTGTCTACTGTATTCTGCAAACAAACTGTCATGATCACGTGTGTCTGGACGCAGATGTTTCCGCAAGGCGAACCCATGTGACACACATGACCCTGGATACACCGCCTCCAGTGGGGCGCATTTAAATAATAAAACGTGCAGGTGGATACGCCGCCTCCACCTGGCGAATTTAGGTATTACACGTTATACATACAATAATCAAATAATAAAGGCGGAACCTGGGAAACTTTAACAATGGTGGGCCCTGCGATAGGGAATGGGGACATGGAGACCTCCTAAGCTCCCCTGAGCCAGTGTCCCTGCACTCCTGACATTCCCTAAACAGGCTCCACACCTGTCGCCGCACGCGTACCTTAACGCCTTTGCTCACCCTGACCCTAAACCCTCACTAGGGAATGGGTCGGTGCGGAGACTAATCCCACCACTGCACTAATAACACACATGAGGAAAGAGACAATACAGGGGAAACACCACTTAGCTTTGCTCTGTTGCGTGCGCTCCTAGCAACAGAGCCCTCCACCTGAGTGCATCTTCTCCTCCACCTGGATCCATCACCATAACAGGATCCTTCACCTTAGTGCAGCCTTGGAGCAGAGTCCGACACCAGTTGCAGCTGCTTAGTACCAGAGTCCCAAGGAAGTGTTCAGCTTCTGCCACGAAGTCAAGCATGCTTGAGTCCAGCTCAGCGGCCAAGTCCCACATGGTGAGTGCCACTCTCCATAGTAGCCACTCCACCAGACCATGCAGACACTTCCCGCTGACTCCATCACTGCGACCCCACCACGCCATGCGAGCCCTTCGTCCAGACACCATAGCTGCAACACGTCCCCCCTGGCTAAGCTGCGCAGGACTCCTCACCAGCTCCATCCTTCCTCCAGGCTCTCCAACTCAAAGTGAAAGCAATCTCACAATATCACAGGCAGTGATTGCACACCCCTAGCACACCTTTATAGGGTGTCCCACCTGATCCATAATTAAGTGCACAAAAACCTAAAGTGCAATACACCTCACCACCACCGGGGACAGTCAAGACACCTTGGAACTTTCCAAAGTAAAAAAAGTTCACCCAGTGCAATTTAAAACTGTCAGATCATGACACAAACAAATGGCAGCACAAAATGCCTCCACAGCAGCCCCAAACAAATCAACAGTGCAGGACAACATACTTCACTAGTGGGGGGCCATACAAATATCATGAGGCAGCATGAAGTACCCATAGCAGTGCCCAAAAAATACCACAGTGCAGCATAAAATAATGCACAATCCCCCCAGCAGCGGAAATACCAAACTACATCACAAAAGACATTCCTAGTGCCATCCTGCGAACACCACAGTCCAAAGTACTGGTGATGTTATGAGAGCCAGATTATTGACTCCCACAATAATGTCAATAATGACAGCGCTTGAGAAAATTATTGGGCGTGGGAGCAGGTAACAGAGAAGAGTGACTTGTCAATCACTGACAAGAGGCCGGTGGTGGACAAGGAAAGAGGGAGAGAGGCTTATTTGCATAAGCATTCACCAATGGATTTTATAAAATGGAGACACGGACTTATAAAACAAAGGTATGGATGCAATCAACTTTACAGAGACTTTGCACAGATGTGTGGCGCCCCTGAGGCTCAGTCGCCACAGAGGTACTGCACCTCCTTCTGAGGTGTGGTATCCCACCATCCAGGTAAGGTGGAGACTCCTGACCACGCTCCAACACCTACACCCCACACCACAAAGTAGTATAGCAAAGCAGCTTCGGCGACTCCCTGCTTGGAGTATAGCAAAGCACCCATTGGTGGCTCCCTGCTTGGAACACTAAATGTGCTGGGAGGTGGGTGGAGTTAGATTACATTACAAGGAGCGGGAAGAGTTTAGGGGAAGAGGTCAGTTGGTTAGAGAGTTGGAGAGAAGAAGATCCCTGGAGAGAGAGATAGATGGATTGAAGTGCTGCAACAGATCCCAGTGACCTGGGTCTGCTGGCACGGGAAAGGAAAAGAGAGAGCAACATAGACTGAAAGCCTGATTCTCCATAGAAAGAAAGACTAGTACGGAACGTGAGGAGTAAAAGGGAACAGAGGACGTGGCTTAGAAGAGAACCCTTCCCAGAAGTTCCAAGCGCAAGGCCAGGGCCCGGTCCCTGAGGTTGTATGGATACTAATGGTCCTGCAGCAGACACCGGAGGAATAGAAGTCGTGACCACTTTATTCCCACATGAGACTTGGGGGCACAACAGCAACACATTAGTGGGCCGGGACTTAGTAGCAAGAAGTTCCCGAAGCAGGCTACAGCTGTCTGCCGTACAAGTAGAGTTCATAAGAACATCGGACAGGAGGAACTCCAGTGTAACTCAGTACTAGGAGTACTTCATTTAAAGGCGCTATGAGAGGAGGCGTTCAGAAAGGCACATGTTGGCGGAGCGTTGGAAAGGAGTATTCCATCTGGCCTGGAGGTTGACTGAGTCCCTGACCCGGAGGACACGGCATGGAGGCAGGCATCTGTTTGTACAACAGACTGTGAGTAAAGCTTTGGAACTACATGCCCTGGTGTCCTCCACTTATTCCTGCGCCAACCTGCCCAGCACTGCTACATCCCTTGCGCCTGACACTACACCATCTATGTGTCACTTCACCTACTCTGCCCTGGGACTACAGCCCTGCCTGTAGAGGGCTATAGCATCACTGCTGCACCACACCATCTGTCCCAGAGGATCTGTCTGCAGCGTCGGCTTACATCTTCATTGCCGAACACCATAGGTGGCGTCACGACTTACACATTGACACTGAACATTTACAATGGGCGCCCAAGGCCACGGGCCGGGTTCCAGCTACCGTGACATCTCCCATTGAGGACCATCGGGCCCAGTACCGAGTACCCCACTGCCCTGGGTGTGAGGGCGACCCAGATGATGTTAAGTAACGGAAAAAGCCAGCTCACCAGTAAGCAGAAGCAGTATCAGGGAGCTCCGTACAGACCAACGTCAGAAAATCAGGGAAAAAGAAATACAGCTCCAGCTGCGTAGAATTCTTCATTATTAAGTGGAGTAAAATTGACACATCATAAGACTCTCCATATAACCACACCAGGACAGGACAAGATGAGGCTACGCGTTTCGACCTACATGGTCGTTATCAAAGCCATACTCAACACCCATCGCAAGTCAGATATATATATATAATCAACCAATGAAATTACTTGCATAGATCACATGACATCTCTGACAGGTCCTTTGCATGAACAAGACATAACATATAAAAAATGCATCCAACAACACAAGAATTAAAATATTTAACAGTAGTGCAACATTAAATCATGTCTTTTATTTAGGCCATTCGGATAGCTAGTATTTAAATGATAGATCCAAAATGCCTCTTGGGTGAGAAGGCAACGTCTGATGTCTCCTCCCCGAGATGACAGGTTCACACGCTCAATTCCCTGTACCTTAAAGTTTGATGTGTTTCTAGCATGACAATCAATGAAATGCTTTGAAGCTGCTGAGATATTTCTTTCAAAATTATTTGTGTTGACTATATCATGCAATGGGGGCCAAATTCTCACCTTCCCTTGCCAACCTGGTAATGTCCTTTTGGGAGATGGAGTTTATATACTCTGTTTCCAATCCTTTTCTGGAGCAATTAGTACGGTATGGCAGATACATTGATGACACCTTAATTATTTGGGGGGGGGATGTATCTGCCATACCAGACTTTGTGACATATCTGAATTCTAATAAATACAATATCCAATTTACCTATAAATGTGGTTCTGAGAAAATTTCATTCTTGGATTTGGATTTGATGGGTGAGGCTGGTACCATTATCCACACAAAAACGCACCACAAACCCTTTAGTGGGAACACAGTTTTACATGCAACGAGTAGTCACAATAAACATACAATAAAATCAATTCCAGTAGGAGAGTACACCCGGGTTAAACAAAATTGCAGTTCTGATGAGGTTCTGAAGGAGGAGTTCAGGCATGTCACTAATAAGTTGAAGAACCGCAGGTATCCAAATTGGACTCTTACTAGAGCGCAACAAATAGTGCAAAAAAAGACATGAGAGGAATTAATCAAGCCATCTTTAATGAGAAATAAAAATAAGGATATAGGGAACAAACCATATATTTGTTTCCAATTTAGTCCACAATTTTCGTGTATTAAAAAAAAGTCCATAAATTTTTACCTGTTCTATATGAGGATGAGAAATTAGTGCAGATCTTGGCATCCGGTGTAAATGTGGTATCTAGGAGAGCACCTTCATTGGGGAATATATTATCTACAAGCATGTTTTCATTGAATAGCAAAAAGTCTAAAGAAAACTGGCTTACCACTAAAGGTTTTTACAAATGTGGTGCAAATATATGTAAAACGTGCAAACATGCGCAGGTATCTAAGGAGTTCAGTAATAGTGATCACACTTCAGTTTTTAAAATCAAAAATTACAGTACATTAATTGTAACTCATATAATATAGTATATAAAATTAATTGTGATCAGTGTAATTTATCCTATGCCGGGTGTACGTCCAGACAACTAAAGTACGGATTAGGGAGCATTTGCATGATATAGTCAACACAAATAATTTTGAAAGAAATATCTCAGCAGATTCAAAGCATTTTATTGATTGTCATGCTAGAAACACATCAAACTTTAAGGTACAGGGAATTGAGCGTGTGAACCTGTCATCTCGGGGGAGGAGACATCAGACGTTGCCTTCTCACCCGAGAGGCATTTTGGATCTATCATTTAAATACTAGCTATCCGAATGGCCTAAATAAAAGACATGATTTAATGTTGCACTACTGTTAAATGTTTTAATTCTTGTGTTGTTGGATGCATTTTTTATATGTTATGTCTTGTTTATGCAAAGGACCTGTCAAAGATGTCATGTGATCTATGCAAGTAATTTCATTGGTTGATTATATATATATATCTGACTTGCGATGGGTGTTGAGTATGGCTTTGATAAAGACCATGTAGGTCGAAACGCGTAGCCTCATCTTGTCCTGTCCTGGTGTGGTTATATGGAGAGTCTTATGATGTACCAATTTTACTCCACTTAATAAAGAAGAATTCTACGCAGCTGGAGCTATATTTCTTTTTCACAGATGATGTTAGTTTGGAGTCTAAACACCTGCTGATGTGTTCCCTTTAATGCCTGGCAAGAAGGAACATGTGCCTCAACCATACACAGATGTTTGCTTAGCCTTTACTGGCTAGATTACAGGGGAACCGCAGAAAAAAATTGACATTGGGTCCCCCTATGAAATCGAACCAGCAAATGCTAGGCAGACAGCTGTGGGCTGATATTAAAAGCCTGGGAAGGGGCCATGTATACGTACATCAGCTCTCAGCCGCCCCAGAAATGGCACATCTTATAGATGCGCCAATTCTGGCACTTAGCCTCGCTCTTCCCACTTGCCCAGTAGCAGTGGCAAGTGAGGTAATATTTGTTGGGTCGATGTCACCTTTGTATTGTCTGGTGATATCAAGCCCAAAGATTAGTAATGGAGAAGTTTCAATAATACATCTATCCATTACTAATCCTATAGTGATATCGTAAATAAACACACAGCCAGAATAAAGTCTTTTATTTGAAATAATCACAGACTCCTTTACTGAATCTTAATTTACCATACTTACTGCAACTCCTAATCCCCGAATCCTTCGATCTCATGCAACAAATAATAAAATTATAAACCAACACAAATACTCCCTGTCCGACGTAGTCCATTTACCGAGTGTCCCACAACTATCTCATGTGTAGAATAGTCACATCGGGAGATACACAGACAGGAGGTAATCCCTCCCGCAGTTTATCACTGAAAGTTCACCGAAGCTTGTGCTCTCACTTATAGCAGTACCGCTGTGTGAGAATTTTCAACTCGAACACGAACTCCGCTGACCTCTAATGGAAGGATCACCTCCTGTCAGTGTATCACCGGAGCCCGGATAGAGCGGTCACATCCCCCAATGTGACTGTTCTACACGTGAGATCGTCGTGGGACACTCGTTATTAAATGGACTATGGCGGAAAGGTAAGTAATCGTATATGTTGGTTTATTATTTTGTTTTTGTTGCAGGATATCGAGGGCATCGGGGATTAGGTGTTTGGTGAGCATTAATCTTTTTTGCTTTAAGAATTGAACACAGTTGCCAGATGATGGGACTACTATTGTCCCATCATCAGCTCATGCTGTCTCTATTATATGTGACACCAGAAATAGGCGGATGGGAGTAGTATTCGCAGACAGATACCCGCAGATAGACACACACATAGACACCCGCAGACAGACACCCACAGACACACACATAGACACCTGCAGACAGACACACACACAGACAACCGCAGACACAGACAGACACGCACATATTCTCCGCTCACACATAGTCTCTGCCCACACACATAGTCTCCGCCCACACACTCTTCCACCTTTCTTTCTGCAATGTTTTTGGCACGCAAATCCGCATCTAATCCGCCAACTTTTTTTACACCAGCAGTTTAGCTGCGGATTTGATTTACTCAATGTAAGTCAAAGGGTGCAGAAACGCTGCAGATCCGCAAAAAGAATTGACATGCTGCGGAAAAGAAAACGCTGAGAATGTGCACACCAATTCTGGATTCCCATTGATTAACATTGCTTGAGCACTCCTTTGCGGATTTGGTGCTATTCTATGTGGAAAATACGCTGTGGATCCGCAACATGCGCACATAGCCTAAAAGTGTGCAATGCATTCGCTATGAGAATTCAGAAGCCTGCAGTCACATAGAATAACTGCAGTCTCATCACAAACCTGCATAAGCCCTTTAATTATAAAATGAAGCCCTTCAGCCAATCCTAACAGCATGTAATATCCTGACTGTCAGGATTCAGCTCTGCAGGCTTTGTTGTGTCCCATGAATGGAACAACTTGTTATGTATTTTCTATGTTATGCATTTCATTTTTCTGTTGCTAGGGAGAAGCTCTGCCCTCTGAAGTTTGTCTCGTTGTCTCTCCTGTAGTTGATGATGTTAGCCCTTACTTCTCCCTTCTTCTTCATTATCAGTTTGCTGTAGCCATCTTTGGATGCACATGTATACTTTTCTGTTTGGGATTACTCTTTCCACCTGCTGCATTGTACTTAATACAAGATTTCAGAGAATTTCAACCCTGTTTCTCCTGGACTCTTATTACAAGTCACTGCTAGCTGAGTTGGCACTATCTGAGGATGTCTGGAATGTGTGTACAACAATCATACAGTTATCTAAGTGATTGATGGCTAAGGATTTAGATATTCATACTACCTTGGAAAGTCAGAGTAGGCTCCAATAGTCATCACATGGCCGCTTCACTCATATGTGATTTTCATACTTACGGTCAGGTGACAACAAGCTTCTCTTCATTCTTCTCTCAGACCTTGTACTGAACATTGCCAAAATTAGGGAGAGCAGTCAGGACGTGACTAATTGTGTAAATCGCAAATGAAAGATTGGTCACATGACGACTACTCAAACTGTTTGAGGTGGGGGGCAAACTGAATTCTTCTCTGGGTGCTGGAGACCTAGATACACTTCTGCTTCATGTATACAGTATGTGTATACTGACTATATCATGTTTTACTGGTTTGTTTATCATGTGGTCATTTATACCGTCTACATGGGGGTGTGTAGTTTATATGGCGGTATGCTAGCCATTTGGTGATGTGTTTGGTTTTGCTGATCATATCATGGTGGTGTGTTCAGCACCCCTTCTGAGGAAGATATCTATATTGAAACGTGCGTCAGGGGGACCCTGGGTGATTTTTTCTGGTAAATACACTTCATGCAGATGCAATTTTGTTAAAGCTATGTGGTGCATTTCTCTATGTTTGGCTCTCTCCTTATAAATTTACAGCTTGTTGCATTTTATGTGGACTTTGTTTCCCTATGGAGAAGAGTTCAAATTTGAGAAACCAGCAATATCAATATAAATATCAATATAAATATCTTTGATTCATAGAAATTTTTTTTTTGCATTTGCACTTTATATATTCTATTATGTAATCATTGCTTCTGTGTGTTTTTTGATATTATATATGTAGTGATATTTTACCAGCTGTATATTTATTGATATACAATATTACACTTGTCTTCTATCAAATATATGTACGTGTATTTTTATCTTTCACCCAGTGGATGTGTTTTTTGCTATTTCATTTTCAGTATGGTTTGCCGTCTCTGTTTTATTTTATTTTATATTATACGCTTTAATAAAATATATTTTTTACCTTGATTGGAGGACCTTTCTTTTTGCTTTTTGATGTCTGGTTTCACGGTCCACCGTGTTATAGCCTTTTTTCTTTGAGTGATTATCTATTTGGTGATGTGCTTGGTTTTGCTGATCATATCGTGGTGGTGTGTATGCTGTATGGCAATACTGAGTATACTGGCTACATGAAGTTACCAGATAATTTATCCATTATACAGTATATATACAGGAACCCATATAATCATCTGTCAATAATTCCAGAGATACAATATTGCAGCATATATCACATTGTTTATTAACCCTTTGTTGCCCACTCTAACTACAATTATTGCTGAACAGTGTGACAGTAACTCCTAACAAGGATTTTAATTGACTTTGAAGGCTGGCAATGCTGAGACCAGACTGGACCGTGTTGGCATTATTTGGTGCCAATGATCCTTCAGCTCTGATTGGCTGATTGTTGTTGTTCAGGCAGCAGAAGGCGCTCCACACGTGGCTAGGAATATTGATTCTTTGCACCCCACTGACCGAAATCCAGTTGTTGCCAGGTACAACCCCGGTAATGACGAACATCTTTCCGCAAGTAGCGGCGATGCTTCTCACTTTCATTTCATTGTTTCTCCAAGCTCCACTGTTCAAGGCACCATACATTGGTGCCACGTTGGTGAGGGTGTAGGTAGCTTTCTGTCCTGCTCCATTAGGATGGTCAGCATTTGGGTTAAGGTGGCCCTTGTGGTAATTGCTTCCTGTATAGTCAGAGTTGATGGCTTGACTTTGCTTAATGAGTTCAGCTGGGTTACCTGACAGACCAAGATTTCGGATTGCTGTTTCTGTTGCGGGCTGGAGAGTCATTTCTTTGGGAAGTCTGGTGTCCACCAACTAAAATATGAGCAGAATATCCATTAATTTCCAAATATTACACTTCTATTGCGTGAAGAACAGTTGCCACATACAGTTGTGCTCAAAATTTTACATACCTCAGCAGAATTTTTGCTTTCTTTGCCTTTTTTCAGAAAATATGAATGATAACACCAAAATCTTTTCTCCACTCATGGTTAATGGTTGGGTGAAGCCATTTATTGTCAAACTACTGTGCTTTCTCTTTTTAAATCATAATGATAACCAAAAACATCCAAATAACCCTGATCAAAAGTTCACATACCCCATTTCTTAATACCATGTATTTCCCCCTCTAACATCAGTGACAGCTTGAAGTCTTTTGTGGTAGTTGTAGATGAATCATAGAATCATAGAATCGTAGAGTTGGAAGGGACCTCCTGGGCCATCTAGTCCAACCCCCTGCTCAAAGCAGGATTCGCTAAATCATCCCAGTCAGATGTCTGTCCAGCCTCTGTTTGAAGACTTCCATTGAAGGAGAACTCACCACTTCTCGTGGCAGCTTGTTCCACTCATTGATCACTCTGTCAAAAAAATTTTTCTAATATCTAATCTGTGTCTCCTCCCATTCAGTTTCATCCCATTGCTTCTAGTCTTTCCTTGTGCAAATGAGGTTCTTTATTTTCTCAGATAGTAAAGCTGCCCACTCTTTTTGGTAAAAAGCCTCCAGTTTCTGTAAATTCTTGGGCTGTTTAGCAAGAACTGCATGCTTAAGATCTCCCCAGAGTAGCTCAATGTTATTGAGGTCAGGAGACTGAGATGGCCACTCGAGAACCTTCACTTTGTTCTGCTGTAGTCAATGACAGGTCGATTTGGCCTTGTATTTTGGATCATTGTTATGTTGGAATGTCCAAGTACCCCGCCACCCGCAGCCGCCCTGTTTCCACCAGTGGCAGCGGCAAGTACAGTGCCGCCGGCGGCCACCACTGTCCCGCTCCGTTCCGCAGCAGGGGCCGGGCCTCCGCTGACCGCGGACTCCCCGTCGCAGCCGATAGCTGCGCAGGTGGCCTGTCATTTGCCACCATACATCGCTGCCGCTTGCCCCAGGCCAGGGACTGCAGCGCAACCGTCCAAGGACTCTGCTGGCGCCTGTGAGGCTCCAGCGTCATCAGAGCTCCGGAGTGCGCAAAGACTTCGTCATTGCCTCAGCAACTGGGCCCAGCAACTACTACGCCGAAAGACCACCAACCCAAACGGCGAGGAACGTCTGGACGGCTAAGTTGACTTTATAATTAAGGACCCGTAGTCGGCCATACCGCGGCCCTATAGTGACCGGCTGTTGCCGGAAGTAGTCATGTTCTACCCGTTTTGTGTGTGCTTGTATAGAACCCCTGCGAGGGCAACCCGTGTTACCCCTTTTTGGTATTCAGGCCAGGACTGAGAAAAGTTCCCTCTAGTCTTATAAACGTTATTATAGAAAGCACCAAATTGTCTCGCGACTCGTCACTGCATCCTGCGTACCTGCAAACACCACACGGAGACCAGGGGCCTGCCTGTTATATAATGTCGGAAATTGCCGCTTCCAGGCGGCCTGTAGATACAGACACGACTGCTCAGCCTGGGGAGGCGGACACCCCGCATCAAGGTGTACACGCCACGCAAGCGGAACAACTACGAGGCAAAATCCCAGTGAGCGTAGCCGCCATGGGCCCCTGGCTAAGCCTTTATCCCAATAAAGTAGCTGCCCAGCAATTATATGACGGTTTTAAATATGGCTTTTTTATCCCCTTCAAATTTAACCAAACACCAACATCTGCGAAAAATCTAAAATCTGCCCGAGAGTTCCCCCAGATTTTACATAAAAAAAATCATAAAAGAGGTCGAGCTAGGCAGGATGGCAGGCCCATTTAAATCATTGCCATTCAAATATTTCTGAATCACGCCTTTAGGTATTGTGCCCAAAAAAGAACCCGGTAAATATCGGCTAATTCATCACCTTTCCTACCCAAAAGGTGAATCGTTCAACGACGCAATATCACCAGAAGACTCGTCCGTAACCTATGCTTCGTTTGACAGAGCTGTCGATCTTGTGCGCGCGGCGGGGCACAGCGCCCTAATGGCGAAAACTGACATCGAGTCAGCTTTCCGTCTTTTACCGGTGCATCCTGAATGCTTCCATTTGTTAGGTTGTAAGGTGGGACAGCTTTTTTATTTCGACGTGCCTGTCAATGGGCTGTTCAATTTCCTGCCACTATTTCAAGCTTTTCAGTACCTTCTTAGACTGGGTAGTGCGTCACGAAACAGGCAGCAATTTTACAATCCACTACCTCGATGATTTTTTGTTTGTCGGACCTAGGGAGTTAAAACTCTGTTCCTTCCTTCTTCAGAAGTCTAAATTTATTGCTAGGCGTTTTGGAATTCCACTATCGCCGGAAAAAACGATCGGTCCGTGCAATGTGCTCCCTTTCCTCGGTATTAAAATAGACACCAATGAAATGATTTTTCGTCTACCGGCGGATAAATTAGAAAAAACACTTCAAACGGTTAAAAATGTCCTCATTGAGAAGAAAGTTACCCTCCAACAAATGCAGTCCTCACTAGGTCTACTCAACTTTGCCTGTTGTGTAATGCCAGTTGGCAGGGCTTTCTCACGCAGATTATCATTAGCAACAAAGGGCATCGCCCAGCCGGGCCACAGAATCAGACTTAATCGCTCGCTGAAAGCGGATTTGTCCGTCTGGAAAAAATTTTTGGAATCCTACAACGGGCATACATGTGTCATGTCTCAGGAGACGCTAAACAATGCCTTAGGTCTACTGGTTGGCGCGGACCTCACAAATGGTTTTGTCGCCATCTACAAAAACCAATGGTGCAAAAGCAGCTGGCTGGACCTATGGACCTCAGCCGCATGGGGCCGCAACCCTGTTTTGTTGGAGATGTTTGCTATAGTAGCATCAGTAGAACTTTGGGGTGACAAATTAAAAAATACAAATGTCAGATTCCTAATCAAAAATCCGGGAACCGCAAAATGCTTGAACTCTATGTCTTCCTCATCCCCACCGGTTCTCGCGCTGTTGTGCCGCCTTGCACTATTATGCCTTAGACACAACATCTGGTGCTGCGCCAGAGTGACGTCTACTGTGGATGATGAGATGGTTAACTCTTTGTTGTCTTCCGATTGGCAGGCCTTCAAAGTATTTCTTCCCAGCGCAGAACCAACGGGCCTACTGTGTCCTCCCTCCCTCTGGGACACAGTGGCCAATCACTGATGCCCTTGATCCGCGCCTCAGTGACACCGGCTATCTGGCAGGTTTATGGTAAGGCATGGGAAGAGTGGTGCTCGCTAATTAAAGGGAGGCCAGTGTGATTGGGCGAGATGCGACGTGGTGGTAGAAATCCTGAATCAGCTCAAGAGTAGAGGTGCTTCGGGTACATTAGCACAACGGCATTTAGCGGGAATAGCCTTTTTCTTCCAGCTAATGGGATGGTCCAATGTAACTAAATATTTCTTCATAAAGCAAGCCCTAAAAGGCTGGAAAAGGCTTCAACCTAGTCAAGAATGTCGTCGCCCCGTTTCTTTAAATCTGTTACACGAAATTCCCACAATCTCTAAAACGTTATGCAGGTCACAATACAAGTCTACCTTAATATCTACTGCGTTCATAATCGCATTCTTCAGGGCGCTACGAATCAGTGAACTAGTGCCGCGGTCAAAAACAGCAGTAGTAGGCGGGTTAATTAATGAGGACCTTGTAATATGTAGCGACGCTTTTCCCATTAGAGTGCGGAAATCCAAATGTGACCCCATCGGTAGAGGGTCGTGGGTCCTGGTCAAGGCTTTAGACGGCCCCATATGCCCTGTCAAAATAGTCAGACACTATGCGGCTATAAGACACGGAAGTAGATTTTTTCTCTCACACACCGACGGGTCCCCGCTTACTAAATATCAATTTCACTCAATTTTTAAGCAATATCTACACGCTGTCGGTGTAAACCCTAAAGATTACAGGAAGCATTCTTTTAGAATCGGAGCGGCCACTGAAGCAGCTAGGCCGGTGTAGCAGAAGCTGAAGTACAGAGATTGGGCCGTTGGAAATCCACATGCTTTGCAAGATACATAAGACCAGATCTGCTATAACACATCTTGTCTCTTACAGGAGGTCATAAGCCCACAGTATGGGTTTTGAGACATTCTTTTATATATTGGGCGTGCAAAAGAGCTGGAATACGCCCTGGCGGAAAAATTTTTTACTTCCCAAATCTAGAGGTCAACTAGAGAGGCATCAGAGGGCTCCAGTGGGATCAAATCTTCCAAGAGGTGGCAAAAATTGCTAAAATGGCCAAAGGGCCGCTGATATTGGTGTTACATGCTGGTGGTAACGATTTGTGCAAGCAAACAGGAGCGGAGCTCTTCACAACAATGAAAACGGACATAAAGCGGGCTGTTTGTTACCAGATATGGTGGTGGTGTGGTCGGATATAATAACACGAACGGTCTGGCACGGAGCTAAAGAAACTAAAGCCATCAACAAATCAAGAAGAAAGATAAACGCGAGGATGGCAAAATTCATCAAGGATAACTATGGCATCGTAGTTCACCACCACATTCTGGAAAAAGACATCTCACTCTTCCTGAGACCGGACGGTGTTCACCTTACAGATATCAGGCTCGATATGTTTTTATCTAATTTGAAGGATGGGGTTGAACAGGCCTTAATGATGTTGTGTGGGGGTCGGAGTCCTGTGTAGGTCATACATATGATCCTCCGTGGCGGTGGTGTAGAGGGGGGGCAAGGTTCGTAACCTCTTATCTGCTGCCTTGCCCAACGGTCAGTGATGGGACTTCCAGCTATGAGACCATTGCGAATTGTACTTGCCTCTCTCTGCTTATTAATAAACTGTGACCGACCTGTTCAACCCATCCATGCTTGTTGGTGTTTTGTTATTAGGGGATTGGTGGGAGGCAGGAAGGCACTGCTTACGACTCACAGGTCTCTGCAGTCTGGCAGGCACGGTACTGCTTAAGGAACGTGCATCTGACTGTAGAGGCCCCCCATGGACTTAATTTAGAAGGGAACTCTGTGCAGTGCTTTCCCTCCCACTACTCCCCCCAGGTGATGCCATAATTAGGATGCCCAACTGACCAACGGGAAGAAAGAGGAAGGGGCGTCCGGCCACACCCTCAGTGGTTAAATTCACATGCTGGAGTGGGGGTCTTCCTCTTCCTTCCCGGCTGATACCTTAAAGCTTTTGACCCACCCTCCCTCCCTTATAGATTAGCGGATGTGCAGTGCGACTGTTGCTTAAAATGTATTTAAAAAAATATATATATATATTTTGTTTTGTGCAAATTACTCACGTTATCTTGTTATTATGTCACAGCGGTTTTGTAGAGGGGGGCAAGGTTCGTAACCTCTCTTCTGCTGCCTTGCCCAGCTGTCAGTGATGGGACTTCCAGCTATGAGACAGTTGTGAATTGAACTTGCCTCTCTCTGCTTATTAATAAACTGTGACCGACCTGTTCAACCCATCCATGCTTGTCGGTGTTATGTTATTAGGGGATTGGTGGGAGGCGGGAAGGCACTGCTTACGACACACAGGTCTCTGCAGTCTTTGCTGATAACGTGCTGCATTCATCTTTCCGTCAACTTTGATGTAGTTTCCTGAGCCTTTGTAGCTCACACATCCCCAATATATCAGCGATCCACCCCCGTGCTTTACAGTAGAAATGGTGTTCCTTTCATCATAGGCCTTTGCTGACCTCTCTCCAAATGTAACGTTTTTGACAGTGGCCAATAAGTTCAATTTTGGTCTCATTACTCCAATTGACCCTTTTTCAGAAATTTTGAGGCTTGTCTCTGTGCTGTTTTGCAAATTGTAGGCCAGATACTTTGTGGCATTTGCGCAGTAATGGCTTTCTTCTGGCAACTTGACCATGCAGTCCATTTTTCTTCAAGTGCATCCTCATTGTGCATCTTGAAACAGCCATACAGCTAGTTTTCAGAGAGTCTAGTATTTCAGCTGATGTTATTTGTGGGTTTTTCTTTGTATCCCGAAAAAAACCTGACCATGGTTTTGTTTTTATAGAGCCCATTTTTCCATTTGTTAATCACAGTTTGAACGCTGCTGACTGGCATTATCAATTCTTTGGATATCTTTTTGTATCCCGTTCCTGTTTTATACAGTTCAACTACCTTTCCCGTAGATTCACTGACAATTCTTTTTCTTCTCCATGGCTCACAATCCAGAAACGTCAGTGCCTGGATGAAAGATGCAAGAGTCTGCCTGGATCCCAGAAACTTTTATGCACACACACTGATTACAAGCAAACGGGTCTCAGGTGAGGATGTCACCTTTAGTAGCCATTCAAACCCATTTGTGTCAACTTCTGTGCATGTTATCAGGCCAAAATCACCAGGGTATGTGAACTTTTGATCAGGTTCATTTGGATGTTTTGGGTTGTCATTATGATTTAAAAAGAGAAAACACACTAGTTTGACTATAAATGGCTTAACCCAATCACTAACCATGAGTGGAGATAAAGCTTTGGTGTTATCATTCATATTCTCTGGAAAAAGGCCAAGAAAGCAGAAATTATGCCGGGATATGTAAACTTATAAGCAGAACTATATAGTGGCTTCGTTCACACTCTGTATTCTGTATATCCTTGTCTCTTTTTCATAAATGATTCATGTATTAGAGTTATATATATATATATATATATATATATATATATATATAGCCCCATATTCTGAAAACCTACAGTATACAGTGGACACACCATTGAACCATGCAAGTAAGAATGCTATAAAGGAAAGTCTAAGATAAGACAAATAGTAATATAAGTATTTCTGTAACTTTTTAATTAAATTGGTCGGGATCAGTCATCTCATTATCTCATGGAGTCAGTCATCTCATATTATTACCTGCTGCTTCAGATGTTTAAGAGTATATGTAAAGCGCCATGGAATAAATGGCGCTATAATAATAAATAACAATAATAATATTGTGTTGAACATGTCTTAATGTTTAGTGAATGTTTAAGGCATAAGAACTCAGGCATGATATTCGCACCCACAGCAATACCCAAATTTGATATTATATTGTCTTTTAAAAAGTACATTTCAACAAAAATCATACAATTCAATTCATGATTTATACCAGTGTCCTTAATAGTAACCAAAATTGACGTACATTTTATTGTCTCTTAAAGAGTAGATTTAAGAGAGAGCATGTAGTTCATAGTACCCCTAGCGGTACCTAAAGTTTATGATACAGCCACTAATACATCTCTCCTTGTCAAATTCAGTAAACTATTTAGTTGCCAAAAGCTCATTGTTTATGTGTTATATACTAAACTCCGCTTACCTGTGGTTCCAATCGGAAAGTCTGATCATCTCCTGTCGTATCACCAGGACGTGTGTCTAGGATATAGGCTGAATATAAACCATATCTATACCCTTTGTGATAGAGTGTTGCAAAAAAAGGATTGTTGTAGGTCTCATACATCTGGCAGATTGGCGTAAGGGAACTGGATAAGCTATCAAACCCTACAGGGGGTGTGCTAGCATAGAATTGGCCACGACAGTCACTGAAACTTGGACTTACTTTGGCCAAGACTGCATGAGTCAGGGCCAACACTACAAAGATACGGAAATCCATGTTGGTAGAACACAGTGCCCTGTGAATCTACAAAGCTTTGCGCTTGAGCCTTTAGAACAAAATCTTGTAATGATTTACGTAGCTAAGGTGAATGTATGTTATATATTCCAATCAGCTGAGTAAAATTGGACTCTTGAAGGTCGGTAATGTATGGACACCTGGAGAATTCTCATCATTCTGCATAAAGTTACTGTATAAAATAGGCTTCAAAACATGGCCTGCAAAGTAGTAATAGGCTTATGAAGTTCATTGTTCAGCATCCCCTTAAATTCAATTAAATGTCACACCAGGGTTTTTGAGTGAAGAATTTTCCCTTTCAGCTACAATTGATTTCCACCCAGAGTTGTAGCTGGGGGTTAAAGTGCTAAGTTCTAAGAAAGAGGGCCAATATGCAATGTTTCTGTCATGAGGATACCGTGTGTAAGGCTTCCGGATTTTCAATGGAGCCTGTATTGCCCTTGTCCAAGATGGAGTCTGGTACTTCGCCAAGTTCTTGAACTTCCTGTCTGTCCTGTTATTTAAGTCCGGGTTGGGAAATATTCCTTGCCTGAGTATTTTGTTGCTGTTGGCTTCTGAGCTTCCTCCTGGCTTGCTTCTGGAGTTCCTGCTGCTGCTTGTTTACTCGGTGCTCTGTCTCATCACTTCCAGCTGCCTTCAGTCTCTTTGTTGCTTGCTGATCCTGGTGGTGGTTACCTTTGTCCAAACTTATTAAGAGAGGAGCCATACATTTCTGGTACTTCTGTGGTCCGTAAGAATTTCTGACATCCCTATTACCTGAGCAGGAAAGATGTATATCTTTATACTATGTTAGCCAGTAGATAGAAAAATATTCAGAATTGAGAGTGTTCAGTGGTTGATACCTTTTAATGGCTAACTGAAAAGATGTAATAAATTGCAAGCTTTCAAGACTACTCGAATCTCTTCATCAATCACTGACTAATACAAAATCTGAAGAATCACATTTATGCACAACACAGCTCAGAAATAATGCAATAGATAAGACAAGTGACGTGAAGCAGAATTATCATTATGGGAGAGGGATAGACATAAATATTGGAACAGTTCATAGATAAGGAGTATGAAAGTTTTATAGTCCTTTGATTGGGGTCTGGTTGTGTGTTGTGATGCCCACACAAGGTCTTAGGAGCAAATTCCTTAATTGATGTAAAAAGACATAAATCCATGTGACACATTCATTACTGCTCTGAGTGTGTCAAAGGTTGTCATGAGTTTATACTACCGGACGCTTCTGTCTCTCTGAGATTTGAAATTACCTTTCAATACATTAAAAACAAAGGGGTACAAAACTCCTTCGTCTCCACCATCCGGCGTAATCCAGGGTACAGGGATATACTAGGACGCTCCTAGTTAGAGGGATTGGGTAAGTGCCCACAATCACTTGTCACTACATGACAGTATCCTTAGCCAGGGAATTTAGATACCAGGCGAGGACAGCCAACTGACTCTTGCTCCGAGTAAAAGAAGGAAAAGTTACAGCTCTGTCTTTGACTATTGGACCTTCATATTTCACCTTATAGACTATGTAACAGGCAATGTGTATCAAAATGGTTATATACAATTCATTAAGATAATTGTACTTATTTTTTATTATGTATACCCCTCCTCACATGTAAAGCGCCATGGAATAAATGGTGCTATAATAATAATAATTTTCCCTTCCTGTGGCATAAAGAAATAAAATATACTTGTAAGTAGTGTTGAGCATTCCGATACCGCAAGTATCGGGTATCGACCGATATTAGCGGTATCGGAATTCCGATACTGACTTCCGATACCTTTGTCATATCGGATTCCGGAATCGGAATCGGAAGTTCCCATCATGCTATGAGCCTGCTTGCTTTGATTAAGCCAATGGGAATCCTCCGAAGTGTGGGCACATCCTGTTAGGCATGTAGGCATGTTAACTATTGGCATGGCTGTGATTGGCTGCCGAAATGATGTCATGATGCACTATAAAAGCCACCGCAGCCGCCATTTCTGGTTCACTCTGCTGTGAATTCAGTTAGGGACAGGCTGCTGTAGAAGACTGTGAGGGACAGTTAGAAATAGAGATTCCACCAAACATCTAGTGCTTTACCCAGGCTACATAAACCACCACTGTAGCCTTCTTTGCCCTAGCAGCAGTGTTCACAGCTGTCTGTAAGGACTGTGTGAGTGCAGCTCACGCTGTGGAGTGGGTCCTGCAGCCACGTCAGGCTGTAGGCCACCCAGTGTGATCACTGCTGCCTCATACATCTTTTAATTTTTGAGCTGCATTTTTTACATAATTTCAATCTAGTGTGCTTCCATCCGTATCCATATACGTTGGTTGCAAACACTAGTAGTAGACAGCGGAGCCTTTCTGCAGCCTTTCAGTGCTAGTGTCCACTTTGCTGCACTGTTCACGGCTGTCTGAGAGGTCTCTGACTGTGTGTGAGTGCAGCTCACGCTGAGTAGTGTGTCCTGCAGCTACGTCTGGTTGTAGGACGCTCAGCGTGTCACTGCCTCACACATTTTTCTTTTATTGCAGCTCATTTTTTCTTCTATTAGTGTGCATCCATCCGTCTCCATCTACGGTGGTTGCAAACACTATATAGGAGTACACAGCGGAGCCTTTCTGCAGCCTGTCAGTGCCAGTACCCACTTAGCTGCACTGTTCACGGCTGTCTGAGAGGTCTCTGACTGTGTGTGAGTGCAGCTCACGCAGAGTAGAGTGTCCTGCAGCTACGTCTGGTTGTAGGACGCTCAACGTGCGTCACTGCCTCACACATATTTGTCTTTGAGTGCAGCTCATTTTTTCTTCTCCTATTAGTGTGCATCCATCCGTATCCATCAACATTGGTTGGTTGCAAACACTATATAGGAGTAGATAGAGGAGCCTTTTTTTCTGGCTTGTGCCCTGCCTGCGCAGCCAGATTAGTATTACCCAATTTTTTTGGAGCCTCATCTTTTGCATTGTAGGTTACCTGCCTGCATTGTAATAGCTCCAAAAAGTTGGTGATACTATCAGTTTCAATTCTTTGTTCACATACTTTGAGTTTGTTTCCAACAAAGAAACCACAAAAAAAGTTCACCAAACACTACATTTGGAACTTGTGTAGGCCACATCAGCTCCTAATAAAGTGTAGTCCACACACACACACTTCATAAAATTAGTGTTTCTTGTACCTGTAACCAGCTGTTCAGGAATAAGCACACTAAGGCCCCCCTTTGTACTTTTCTGCCTATCTTAAGCAGTCTGGGAAGATGAAGAAGGCAGGGAGTAAGGCGCGTGGGCGTGGGCGCGAGCGTGGAGTTTCAGCAGGGAGAGGACGTGGGGATTCTGCAGGGAGAGGACGTGGGGATTCTGCAGGTAGAGGACGTGGGGATTCTGGGCCTGCTGCGGGCACCAGTGGATCAGCATCCCCCAGTTTTAGCAGGCAACAGTCCTTTATGCGCAGCTTTGTAGGACCTCAACGTACCCCACTGCTGCGGGAGGAACAAATTGAAGCCGTTGTCGGATGGATGGCAGCTAACGCATCGACTTCAATTACTTCCACAGCCTCTCAGGACCAGAGCACCGAAGAGCAACCATCTGTCTCTTCACCACCTGCCAAAGTGCCCAGGCAGTCAGAGAGACATGGACAGGAGCCATCACAGTCTCTACTTCTGTTCTCGGAATCTGTTGGCTTGGAAAGAGGGGGCCAGCCAAGCAGCATTCCTGAATGTGAAGAAGAGGGAGTATGCAGTGATGCGCAACTTCTTTGTCCCTCTGAATCTGAAGAGGCGAGTGGGCCAGTGCCTATGGTCAGCACACCTCAGTACGCATCAGATGATGACGAGACTCAGTTGCCACTTTCTGGTGCGTACGGTGCTGGCGAGACAACCCCGGAGAAGCAGCTGTTTGAAGAGGGGAGGGAAGATGATGAGGTCCTTGACCCATCATGGCGTGAGGAACAGGAAGGTGGTGGGAGCAGCTCGGAGGAAGAGATTCCCCTACCGGCCAAAACAGGAGGCAGAGGGAGGGGGAAGACTTGGTTGCCTGTACCCTCCACTTCGGCACCTGTTAGGAGCATTCCTCATTCCAAAGGCAAAAAGGGCGCTCCCAAGACTTGCAGTGCGTGGTCCTTTTTTGACACAGTTGCAGATGACATTTGCTTTGTCAAATGCAAGCTGTGTCATCAGATAGTCAAAAGAGGGAGAAATGTCAGCAACCTCAATACCACAAATATGTGGAAACATGTGCGCACCAAGCACGAGTTGGAGTTGCAGAGACACCCTGAAGACGTAGGCCAACGTACAGCACCACCTACCACCTCTTCAGTTCGTGTTGGGGCCTCTTCCTCCAGCTCACACACTGCTGGTTCGGCTTCCTCACAGGATCGCCAAGGAAGAACCTCTGCCACTGTTGTCCGGAGACCCTGTCAGATTCCACCCACAGCAGCACGTTCCCATCCATCACAGCCATCGGTAGCACAGGCATGGGATAAAAGGCGCCCTTACTCGGCAAACCATCCCCGAGCACAGTCTCTGAATGCTGGCATTGCCAAACTTCTGGCAGTTGAAATGCTGTCATTCAGGCTGGTGGACACTGACACCTTCCGGGACTTAATGGCATTGGCAGTCCCCCAATACAACGTGCCCAGCCGCTTTTATTTCAGCAGGCGAGCCGTCCCTGCCCTGCAGAAACATGTTGAGGGCAAAATAAAACATGCGCTACTAAACGCCGTTAGTAGCAAGGTCCACCTGACCACCGATGCGTGGACCAGTAACCATGGACAGGGACGATACCTTTCCCTCACTGCCCACTGGGTCAATGTTGTGGAGCCGGGTACAGATCTGGAGAGTGGCGCAGTACGTGTTCTTCCAACGCCACGGATTGCAGGACTCCAGTCTGTACACATAGACTCCTCCTCCTACTCAAGTTCCTCAGAAACAGCAGAGCAGGAGCCTGTTACGACCGATATGAGCACAGCCGTGGCCAAACGTCAACAGGCTGTACTCAAATTAATTTCTTTGGGGAATCGAAGCCACACAGCGCAGGAGCTCTGGAATGCTATCAAGCTGGAGAGCGATGTGTGGTTTGGGCCAGCGAATCTCCAGCCGGGCTTGGTAGTGTGTGACAATGGCCGAAATCTGGTGGCAGCTCTTGGCCTAGGCAACCTCACACACATCCCATGTCTGGCACATGTGCTTAACTTGGTCGTGCAGAGCTTTCTGAGGGACTATCCGGATCTTGATGCACTGTTGCACAAGGTCCGCATAGAGTGCGCTCACTTGCGGCGTTCCAGCACGGCAAGATTGCGCCTCGCTGCTCTGCAGCGACGATTTGGCCTTCCGGAACATCGCATCATATGTGACCTACCCACCCGGTGGAATTCAACGTTACATATGTTGGAGCGGTTGTGTGAGCAGCAGGCAGCAGTCATGGAGTACCAGCTGCATCAGGCGCAAACAAGTCGCACTGTGCGCCGTTCACACTTCAGCACCATTGAGTGGGCCTCTATGAAGGACATCTGCCTCGTTTTGCGTGCCTTCGATGAATCCACGCGGATGGCGAGTGCAGATGATGCACTAGTCAGCATGACTGTCCCCCTTATCTGCCTGCTTCAACAAACACTGCAAGCACTAAGGGATGAGGTTTCGGAAGAGGTGGAGGATGAGGAGTCCCAAATGCCATCTGCTTCTGGACAGTCTGCGCTACGTGTTTCCTCACAAAGGCCTAGGCAGGGGACACTTTGTGAGGAGGATGAGGAGGAGTCGATGGAGGAGGAAGACATCTCTCCAGAGGAGGGAGGTACACAAACCTCTACTCAGTATGTACAGCGAGGGTGGGGTGATGCAGAGCAGGCCGAGGTCACGCCTCAAACAGGGGACAGCGGTTCTTTGGCAGTTGGGAGTCTGCAGCACATGGTTGATTTCATGCTGCAGTGCCTGAGAAACGACCGCCGCATCGCCCACATTCTCGTCTCAGCTGATTATTGGGTGTACACCCTCCTAGATCCTCGCTACCGGGACAGCGTACAAAGGCTCATACCAACGTTGAACCGGGAGCGTAAACTGCGGGAGTACGAAGAGTCACTGGTGCAGTCCATAATGTTTTCCATTCCACCCGACAGCATTGTTGCTAGTGCTTTACAAAGCAGCTCTGCGTCGAGGCAGTGGAGGAAACTCTGCACAAAGAGGGAGCAGAGGCAGCGCCGCAGCACAAGGTAAGACCACTATGGCCCAAATGTGGCAAAGTTTTGTGTGTCCACCACAATTGTCTACACCATCAGCGACGCCTCGAGTCAGCAGGAGGCAACGCTTCCGTCAGATGGTGTCAGACTACATGTCTTGCCCTGTCACTGTACTCCCAGATGGCTCTTCCCCCTTCAAGTTTTGGGTCTCTAAGCTGGATACATGGCCAGAGCTTAGCCAGTATGCATTGGAGGTGCTGGCTTGCCCTGCTGCCAGTGTATTATCGGAACGTGTCTTTAGTGCCGCAGGTGGTGTACTAACAGACCGTCGCACGCGACTATCTTCCGATAATGTTGACCGGCTGACTTTTCTGAAAATGAACAAGGCCTGGATCTCCAAAGACTTTGCCATTCCTCTTACACACTAAATTAGTGGTTGGCAACTGTATCCAGGTCTGCTGGTGTGTTCATTTTTCTACCACCTGAACTATAATCCCTGTGCTTCAACACAGCCAGTTGTCGCTCAGATGTGTCGTCTGCACAGAGAAACACACTAGCTCCTGTGCTAGTGGGGTTCAGTAACGCCAGCTGATCCCCTGCTGTGTGGACGGCAAAGTCACCAGCTCCATCAACATTCAAACCACTACTGATTTTTAACCGTGCCCAACTTAGGTCTCTGGCTCCACTGTCTCTACTATTTCCCCTGACCTCCAACCCCGCCATCTACATCTCTGAAGTGGCGTCAGCACAATCTACACTTGTTCCTGTGTTCCTGTGGCTCAGTCCCATCAGTTTATCCCCTGATGTGTGTCCGGCAAGGTCTCCTGCTCTGTCCACATTCCCATAACCAGTAGTGGGAATGAGGACAGAGCTGGCGAACTTGCCGGACAAACATCAGGGGATCAACTGACGGGACTGAGCACCAGTAACACAGGAACAAGTGTAGATTGTGCTGACGCCACTTCAGAGATGTAGCTGGCGGGGTTGGAGGCCAGGGTAAATAGTAGAGACAGAGGAGCCAGAGGCCTAAGTGGAGCATGGTTAGAATCAGTAGTAGTCAACAACCTCCATAAAAACCGCTGCCCATTGGCCTCTGCATGCGGCATGCGTAATCCTGGGCTCCAACAGTGTCAGTTGGTGTTCAGAAGTGTCGTCTCCACAGAGCCAAACACATTCGTTCAAGTGTTAGTGGGGTTCAGCACTGCCAGCTGTTCCCCTGCTGTGGAGATGGCAAGTCTCCTGCTGCCTTCACCTGCCAAAATCCAGTAGGCCCCAGCCTGCTCCACGCCTAATCCTGGGCTCCAACAGCGTCAGTTGGTGTTCAGAAGTGTCGTCTCCACAGAGCCAAACACATTCGTTTGAGTGTTAGTAGGGTTCAGCACTGCTAGCTGTTCCCCTGCTGTGGAGATGGCAAGTCTCCTGCTGCCTTCACCTGCCAAAAGCAACAGGCCCCAGCCTGCTCCTCGCCTAATCCTGGGCTCCAACAGCGTCAGTTGGTGTTCAGAAGTGTCGTCTCCACAGAGCCAAACACATTCGTTTGAGTGTTAGTGGGGTTCAGCACTGCCAGCTGTTCCCCTGCTGTGGAGATGGCAAGTCTCCTGCTGCCTTCACCTGCCAAAAGCAACAGGCCCCAGCCTGCTCCTCGCCTAATCCTGGGCTCCAACAGCGTCAGTTGGTGTTCAGAAGTGTCGTCTCCACAGAGCCAAACACATTCGTTCAAGTGTTAGTGGGGTTCAGCACTGCCAGCTGTTCCCCTGCTGTGGAGATGGCAAGTCTCCTGCTGCCTTCACCTGCCAAAAGCAACAGGCCCCAGCCTGCTCCTCGCCTAATCCTGGGCTCCAACAGCGTCAGTTGGTGTTCAGAAGTGTCGTCTCCACAGAGCCAAACACATTCGTTCAAGTGTTATTGGGGTTCAGCACTGCCAGCTGTTCCCCTGCTGTGGAGATGGCAAGTCTCCTGCTGCCTTCACCTGCCAAAAGCAACAGGCCCCAGCCTGCTCCTCGCCTAATCCTGGGCTCCAACAGCGTCAGTTGGTGTTCAGAAGTGTCGTCTCCACAGAGCCAAACACATTCGTTCAAGTGTTAGTGGGGTTCAGCACTGCCAGCTGTTCCCCTGCTGTGGAGATGGCAAGTCTCCTGCTGTCTTCACCTGCCAAAAGCAACAGGCCCCAGCCTGCTCCTCGCCTAATCCTGGGCTCCAACAGCGTCAGTTGGTGTTCAGAAGTGTCGTCTCCACAGAGCCAAACACATTCGTTCGAGTGTTAGTGGGGTTCAGCACTGCCAGCTGTTCCCCTGCTGTGGAGATGGCAAGTCTCCTGCTGCCTACACCTGCCAAAATCCAGTAGGCCCCAGCCTGCTCCACGCCTGATCCTGGGCTCCAACAGCGTCAGTTGGTGTTCAGAAGTGTCATCTCCACAGAGCCAAACACATTCGTTCAAGTGTTAGTGGGGTTCAGCAATGCCAGCTGTTCCCCTGCTGTGGAGATGGCAAGTCTCATGCTGCCTTCACCTGCCAAAAGCAACAGGCCCCAGCCTGCTCCTCGCCTAATCCTGGGCTCCAACAGCGTCAGTTGGTGTTCAGAAGTGTAATCTCCACAGAGCCAAACACATTCGTTCGAGTGTTAGTGGGGTTCAGCACTGCCAGCTGTTCCCCTGCTGTGGAGATGGCAGTCTCTCCTGCTGTCTCCGCATTCCAAAGACAGTAGGCCTCTGCCTACACCCTCCTATTTCCTGGGCTTCAACACAGCCAGTTGTAGCTCGGAAGTGCCGTCCACACGGAAAGAGACACTTGCTCCCGTGTCTCAGTGGGGTTCAGTAACGTCAGCTGATCCCCTGCTGTGTGGATGGCAGTCTCTCCTGCTGTCACCACATTCCAAATACAGTAGGCCTCTGCCTACACCCTCCTATTTCCTGGGCTTCAACACAGCCAGTTGTAGCTCGGAAGTGCCGTCCACACGGAAAGAGATACTTGCTCCCGTGTCTCAGTGGGGTTCAGTAACGTCAGCTGATCCCCTGCTGTGTGGATGGCAGTCTCTCCTGCTGTCTCCGCATTCCAAAGACAGTAGGCCTCTGCCTACACCCTCCTATTTCCTGGGCTTCAACACAGCCAGTTGTAGCTCGGAAGTGCCGTCCACACGGAAAGAGACACTTGCTCCCGTGTCTCAGTGGGGTTCAGTAACGTCAGCTGATCCCCTGCTGTGTGGATGGCAGTCTCTCCTGCTGTCTCCGCATTCCAAAGACAGTAGGCCTCTGCCTACACCCTCCTATTTCCTGGGCTTCAACACAGCCAGTTGTAGCTCGGAAGTGCCGTCCACACGGAAAGAGACACTTGCTCCCGTGTCTCAGTGGGGTTCAGTAACGTCAGCTGATCCCCTGCTGTGTGGATGGCAGTCTCTCCTGCTGTCACCACATTCCAAATACAGTAGGCCTCTGCCTACACCCTCCTATTTCCTGGGCTTCAACACAGCCAGTTGTAGCTCGGAAGTGCCGTCCACACGGAAAGAGACACTTGCTCCCGTGTCTCAGTGGGGTTCAGTAACGTCAGCTGATCCCCTGCTGTGTGGATGGCAGTCTCTCCTGCTGTCACCACATTCCAAATACAGTAGGCCTCTGCCTACACCCTCCTATTTCCTGGGCTTCAACACAGCCAGTTGTAGCTCGGAAGTGCCGTCCACACGGAAAGAGACACTTGCTCCCGTGTCTCATGGGGTTCAGTAACGTCAGCTGATCCCCTGCTGTGTGGATGGCAGTCTCTCCTGCTGTCTCCGCATTCCAAATACAGTAGGCCTCTGCCTACACCCTCCTATTTCCTGGGCTTCAACACAGCCAGTTGTAGCTCAGAAGTGCCGTCCTCACGGAAAGAGACACTTGCTCCCGTGTCTCAGTGGGGTTCAGTAACGTCAGCTGATCCCCTGCTGTGTGGATGGCAGTGTCTCCTGCTGCCTACACAGTCGTACCACTACTGATTTTTAACCATGCTCCAATTAGGCCTGTGGCTCCACTGTCTCTCGTATTTCCCCTGTCCTCCAACCCTGCCAGTTACAGCTCTGAAGTGGCGTCTGCACAATCCACACTTGTTCCTGTGTTACAGGTGTTCAGTCCGGTCAGTTAATCCCCTGATGTGTGTCCGGCAATGTCGCCTGCTCTGTCCACATTCCCATAACTAGTTATGGGAATGTGGACAGAGCAGGCGACATTGCCGGACACACATCAGGGGATTAGCTGACCGGACTGAACACCTGTTACACAGGAACAAGTGTGGATTGTGCAGACGCCACTTCGGAGCTGTAACTGGCGGCGTTGGAGGACAGGGGAAATACGATTATCACTGATATTTGTATTTCCCCTGTCCTCCAACCCCGCCAGTTACAGCTCCGAAGTGGCGTCTGCACAATCCACACTTGTTCCTGTGTTACAGGTGTTCAGTCCGGTCAGTTAATCCCCTGATGTGTGTCCGGCAATGTCGCCTGCTCTGTCCACATTCCCATAACTAGTTATGGGAATGTGGACAGAGCAGGCGACATTGCCGGACACACAATGTGATTATGAAATTTGTCTGGCAGCGCACTCAAAGTCCATGAATTTATTCTTAAGTAACTACAACCGATCTTAAAATTTCTTCAATGCAGCCTCAGCCTGCTCCGTGCTTGTCCCTGGGCTTCAACACAGCCAGTTGTTGCTCGGAAGTGCCGTCTTCACAGAGTAAAACACTAGCTCCTGTGTTTGTGGGGTTCAGTAACGTCAGCTGTTCCCCTGCTGTTTTGATGGCAATCTGTCCTGCTGCCTCCCAATTGACAGCACATCAGGCCTCAGCCTGCTAAGTGCTTGTCCCTGGGCTCCAACATCGCCAGTTGCTGCTCATAACTGACTTTGGCACGGGTACTCCCTCCTGCCCAGCTTGGTTCCAGCCCTGCCTGCTGTTTCCGGGAAGTGTCAATGTCAGTTTGCCACCCCAAGTTGCCATGTCGTGTTGCGGTTGGGTTAGCCGAGGCTAGGGTGCCAGCAGTTTAGGTGCTTCCTATGTGGACTGCGGGTTCTGGTAAGAAAGGCTTGTTCCGTAGTGCCAGTAGGACAAGCACCCCCTGTAGGACTGTGTGATTCGGTAACTGCGGCCAGCTTGCGGCATGCCAACTTTGCTTTTCAGAGGTAACTTCTGCTACCCCTCCGGGTTCCAGCACCGTCAGCTGGTTCTCGTCAGAGCCTTTGGCCTAGGTGCCTCCATCTCGGTATCCGAGTTCCGGCAACCTCTGCTGGTCCTTGGTAGTGCTTTGTAGCACAGGTACCTCCTGCTTAGTAACCGGGTTCCAGCACCGTCAGCTGGTCCTCGGTTGTGCCATTGGCTCTTATTCCTTCTGCTGCCCCTCCGGGTGCCAGCACTGTCAGCTGGTCCTCGCTATTTCCATTTGCTCTTGCAGCTTATGCTACCCCTCCGGGTTCCAGCACCATCAGCTGGTTCTCGTCAGAGCCTTTGGCCTAGGTGCCTCCATCTCGGTATCCGAGTTCCGGCAACGTCTGCTGGTCCTTGGTAGTGCTTTGTAGCACAGGTACCTCCTGCTTAGTAACCGGGTTCCAGCACCGTCAGCTGGTCCTCGGTTGTGCCATTGGCTCTTATTCCTTCTGCTGCCCCTCCGGGTGCCAGCACTGTCAGCTGGTCATCGCTATTTCCATTTGCTCTTGCAGCTTAAGCTACCCCTCCGGGTTCCAGCACCGTCAGCTGGTTCTCGTCAGAGCCTTTGGCCTAGGTGCCTCCATCTCGGTATCCGAGTTCCGGCAACGTCTGCTGGTCCTTGGTAGTGCTTTGTAGCACAGGTACCTCCTGCTTAGTAACCGGGTTCCAGCACCGTCAGCTGGTCCTCGGTAGTGCCATTGGCTCTTGTTCCTTCTGCTGCCCCTCCGGGTGCCAGTACCGTCAGCTGGTTCAAGAGGACAAAGAACAGGAAGACAACCACCAAGATGCAGAACAACAAGAGAGAGAAGACAAAGAAGCATAAAAAAAGCAGAAGAACATTAAGCATAAGACTAATACTCTGAGCAAATGATATTATCTTATTTATAAGCAGAAGAAGACTAAGCAGTGTATGGGGGTGAGTCCGTTCCTCCTCGTGGTGCCCCTGGAAAAGGCCTGCTGCTGCAGGCCAAACTGAACGCGGACAAATCCTGTTGTAAATCTTTTGTGACAGGCAGAACGGAAGGTGTAAACTTCTAACTTTTCTAGATAACAACTACAGGAATGCCTGACACAAACAAGAATATGATGAAGAAGAATAGGAAGAAGATGAAGAAGTTGAATATGTAGAATAATAATTGTTGAATATGAAGAATGTAAGAAAAGGAAGAAGAAGAAGAATGTAAAAAAAGGAAGTAGAAGAATTTAAAAAAGGAAGAAGAAGAAGAATGTAAAAAAAGGAATAAGAAGAAGAATGTAAAAAAAGGAAGTAGAAGAATGTAAAAAAAGGAAGAAGAAGAAGAATGTAAAAAAAGGAATAAGAAGAAGAAGAAGAAGGTAAAAAAAGGAAGAAGAATAAGAAAGAAGAAGAAAGAAGAAGAAGACATACATGTCTGGCAAAATATAAATGAGGCTAACATAGTCAATATCTTTGTAACTCCTAACGTCTTTAAAAAAAAAGTTTAATTCCTGCTATTCCATTTGATTGGGCTAAACCTCTATGGCTTTAATGTCTCCTCCACCTCCCACAATACATTCTACATTATTCTTAGTTGTTTTTCTTCATGTAGAATTAACCTACAGGGAAAGAAAGGGTTTTTTTTAATTCCGATATTTTGGCCCCATTGACTTGCATTGGTTCCCGGTATCGGAATCGGAGATACCGATACTTTTTTTTAAGATCGGCCGATCCATTCCGATCCGATATTTTCAAGTATCGGCTGGTATCGCTCAACTCTACTTGTAAGATAAAATTTAGCTTTACAGCCCTTGAAATCTTGGACAATCATCAATACAATAATGTTGGCACCATGAACAGTTTGTTCAAATTATCATACTTTTATATGACTGGTAATAACCATGAAATTGTATTAAATAAAGAAAATATGTGTAGAAAGATTAGGGAAGTCCTCATAGTGAGCTTTATTTTCTACATTTACGGTGCAGTAGTCCATAATTAACCAAGACATCTTCACTAGTATGCTTTTCATGCAATTAAACAATATCTTATTGATCTAAGCTCTATACAAATCTCCTGGTTCATTGAGAGGTTATGGTAGGACCCATAGCAGTACCATTAATTCATACTGTAATATCCTCGACCAAGTATATAATTTTCTGTTAAAAATTATTAAACTCAATAAAAGACATAAATTGATAATCATAGGAGGTAGCTGTAAGGGTGCACAGACAGAAGTTACACTTGTCTGAGGGCGCACAAAGTCCATTTGCACATAAGATTTAAGTATTATCAATAGCACATGGTAGATTGGGGCACTGCTACAATTTTTACACTGGGGCCCAGGATCTTTTTGTTTATTGTCAAAACTTTTCACAACTGGAGATATGGAAAATAAAGTAATTATCAGCGAAAGCTTTCTGTTAAGATGTCCTGTCATATATCACATTGAATGATATACTCAACTTTCCCAATACCTAAATGGTTCTTAAAGGAAACCAAAAAAATTCTATTCACCTACATTGAAAATTCTGAAAAGAAAAACTGTACATTTAATTCAGCTTTGTGATATAACTACATGCAGTACTTCTTGTCAGGGGTTACTGTAGGATCTATAGCAGGACCCCAAATGTATATCCTACCTTGCATGCCATTATTCATTTTTCAGTTAGGCTACTTTCACACATCACTATTGCTAAAAAACCGGATGCGGCGTAAATTTTGGAGAACTGAAGAAACGGATCTGTTTTTCCACCGGATCCATCTAGCAGGTTTATATTTGTTTCCTGGGGGCTGGCCAATTGGATCTGAGCATGCGCAGACTTAAAAAACCGGATCCGGCTGGATCCGTCTTTTTCCGGATCCGGCGCATTCCGGCGCCCATAGGCTTCCATTATAGCAAAAAACTGGAAGTGCCAGATCACAGACAAAAAATGTTACTAGAGACGTTTTTTCAAGATGCCGGAATTAAACATTTAGCCGCATCCAGCAAAAACTGGAAGAAACGGGAAGGCCATGCGGCACGATTCGGCGCTAATACAATTCAATGAGAGAAAACCGGATCCGGCAGCAGATTTCGCCGGATCCGGTTTTTTAACAAATAGCCGGATCCTGCCTGTCGGAAAAAACCTGATGTGTGAAAGTAGCCTTACAAGTTACTAAATGCAGTTTTGAGTCTATCAACTGGTGTTAACTGTGAAAATTAAAATCTTGAAAAGACAGTAGAATTTGCAGCTGAAAACTTTCTGTTAGGATGTCCTGTAATATTCTCAATTGAAGAAGCCACTATATTTTATTTTTCCCATGCATAAAATTACCTTATAGAAGGAAAAATCAATTCACCTTATAAAGAAAAGAAAACTTTATTTTAACGTAGCTTTTTTGTCAGGGGTCATGGTGGATCCATTTGCCGTACCCTAAACGTATATTGTATTTTACAAGTCAATGTATGTATTCAGTGCTCTGTTACAAGTTATTAAACTCAATAATTAATGCAAACGCTGATTTTAGTCATATTGGAGAATGATCAAGGTAAAAAAATAAAGTCAGATGTGTACCATAGGTCGTTTTTTATGACATTATCACTATTTTATTATTCTATACGCCATTGTAACAGTGTTGGAGATCCTTGATGATAAGAGTCCTTGAGGAATCATGACGTACTTCACAAGAAACTGATGAGAGGTTTCCTATGTTTTTTTTGGAGAACTCTAGGATACTTAGTATAGTGTAGACATTGTCCTCTTCTTCTAAAAAGGGTCCTGTAATACTGTTCTCTGGGGATAAGTCACCGTCAAACTTCCATGTAATCTGTATTCCTGAAGGATAAAAACCAGTGGCCAAACAGACAGCATGGAGATTTCCGGGGTCATCCACAGAGTGGAGACTACTGAAGAGAGAGACAGTTGGGATCTGAACATCTTTACCTGTAATATATCAGAAGATTAATTTTGTAACTGAATATCCACAAAGAACAGCACATCTGGTAGATGGTGTATCTAACCCCATCGTGTGTGATGCTGCATTGCTGAGTTGGTGTATCTAAGCCTACCTGTGATGGTCACGTGTGACTGGACACACCGCCTCCAGCAGGGCGAATTTAAATAATAAAACGTGCAGCCGCATACACCGCCTCCAGCAGGCGAATTTCAGTAGTACACGTATGTCTGGATACACCGCCACCAGCAGGGCGAATTTCAGAATAAAGGGGAAAACCAGGAAAACAATTACAATGGTGGCCCTGCGATAGGGAACAGGGACGCGGGGACCTCCTGCACTCCCCTGAGTCAATGCTTCTACACTCCTAACGATCCCTAGGCCAGTTCCGCACCGGGCGCCGATCAGGATACCTGAAATCCCTAGCTCGCCCTGCACCTATCCCTTACTAGTGAAATGGACGGTGCAGAAACTAATCCCACCACTGCACTGAAACACACAAAAGGAAAGTCACAAAACAGGGGTAACACCAATTAGCTTTGCTCTGTTGCTATTGCGCCAAGCAACAGAGTCCACCACCAGAATTCAGCTTCCACCTGAAGCTACTACACCAGAGCTCTGCCTGAGCTGCAAGGAACTCCTCTCAGTTGTTCCTTCCTCCACCAGACTTGGTTGCAAATGAGCAATATCACCAACCGTGAGTGAGAGCACATGACACACTTTTATAGTTAAGCCAGAGGAATCACACCTGTTAGTGATTCCCGTGCAATAACGCTAACCACCACCGGGGGCAAAACCAAACTTAAGCACACAGCTTAAGGAAAAAAAAGGTTACATGTGCTTTTATCTGTCATCATCCAACCTGGATCATGACACTACCATATGTTTTTGAGCCTGTCAGGTGTATCTAAACCTGTAGTGGGTGTTTATGTTTGCTGAGTTGGTGTAGCTAAGTCTATCATGTATGATACTTTTAGAAATCATTAAGACTTACCACCATATACACTGAGCTGTGTTCCATCCCCCCACACTGGATAGGAACCATTCCTTGTAAGTAGGCACCAGTACAAGGCACTATCCTGCACCGTGACATTTGTGACATGCAAGAAATGGGTGTGGCTGTTGTTTCTGATGGGCTGATAGTGTTCCAGAGGTGCATCTGACCAATGGATGCTTGAGTCATTCTTATGGAAAAGCAAAAATATTGGTGCAGTATTTGGTAATTGCTTAAACCATTGAATACTGAAATCCTGAATATCTCCGCCATCCACCAGACATCCCAATACTGCCGTGGTACCTTCAGACACAATGACTTGCTTGTACTGGCGAACCTCGATCTCTGTAGAGCCTTCAACAGAGAAATAAGAACAGTAATAGAAATAACATAATTGCAACCGTTATTACAACATTAAAAGGAATATATAATTTGAGAAATGACCATGAATTTTGAAATATTTTTTCCTGGATAGGCCAAGACAAAGTCAACGTAGTCATCTCATTATCATTAAACTGATAGGCAACAGAATCATCTTATAGTCATTAGAGGGAAAGGTCAGCAGCATCGTCTCAGTGTTAATGGAAGGCAGGGTCAGCAGAGTTATCTCATTAATATTAGAGAGCAAGGTCAGCAGTGTCATCTCACTAATATTAGAGAGCAGGGTCAGCAGAGCCATCTCATTAATATTGAAGAGAAGGGTCAGCAGAGTCATCTCATTAATATTACAGAACAAGGTCAGCGGAGCTATTTCATTATTAGAGAGAAAGATCAGCAGAGTCATCCCACTAATATTAGAGAGGAGGTCAGCAGTCATCTCATTAATATTAGAGAGCAGAGTCAGCAGAGCCATCTTATTAATATTAGAGAGCAAGGTCAGCAGTGTCATCTCACTAATAGTAGAGAGCAGGGTCAGCAGAGCCATCTCATTAATATTGAAGAGCAGGGTCAGCAGAGTCATCTCATTAATATTAGAGATCAGGGTCAGCAGAGTCATCTCATTAATATTAGAGAGCAGGGTCAGCAGAGCCATTTTATTAATATTAGCGTGCAAGGTCAGCAGTCATCTCACTAATATTAGAGAGCCGGGTCATCAGAACCATCCCATTAATATTAGAGAGCAAAGTCAGCAGAGTTAAATCATAGATATTAGAGAGTCAGCTCAGCAGAGTCATCTCATTAATATTAGAGAGCAGGGTCAGCAGAGTCATCTCATTAATAGTAGAGAGCAGGGTTATCAGAGTCATCTCATTAATATTAGAGAGCAGGGTCAGCAAAGCCATCTCATTAATAGTAGAGAGCAGGTTCAGCAGAGCCATCTCATTATTAGAAGAGAGCAGGGTCAGCAGAGCCATCTCATTAATATTAGAGAGCAGGGTCAGCAGAATTATCTCACTAATATTAGAGAGCAGGGTCAGGAGAGCCATCTCATTAATATTACAGAGCAGGGTCAGCAGAGCCATCTCATTATTAGTAGAGAGCAGGGTCAGCAGAGCCATCTCATTATTAGTAGAGAGCAGGGTCAGCAGAGTTATCTCATTATTATCAGAGAGCAGGGTCAGCATAGTAATTTCATTAATATTAGAGAGCAGGGTCAGCATAGTCATCTCATTAATATTAGAGAGCAGGCTCAGCAAAACCATCTCACTAATATTAGAGAGCAGGGTCAGCAGAGCCATCTTATTAATAGTAGAGAGCAGGATCAGCAGAGCCATCTCATTATTAGTAGAGAGCAGGGTCAGCAGAGCCATCTCATTATTAGTAGAGAGCAGGGTCAGCAGAGTTATCTCATTATTATCAGAGAGCAGGGTCAGCATAGTAATTTCATTAATATTAGAGAGCAGAGTCAGCATAGTCATCTCATTAATATTAGAGAGCAGGTTCAACAAAACCATCTCATTAATATTAGAGAGCAGGGTCAGCACAGCCATCTCATTATTATTAGAAAGCAGGGTCAGCAGAGCCATCTTATTATTAGTAGAGAGCAGGGTCAGTAGAGTCATCTCATTAATAATAGCAAGCAGGGTCAGCATAGTCTCCAAATTAATATTAGAGAGCAGGCTCAGCAGAGGCATCTCATTCATATTAGAGAGCAGGGTCAGCAGAGCCATCTCATTATTAGTAGAGAGCAGGGCCAGCAGATCCACCTCATTAATGTTACAGAGCATGGTCAGCAAAGTCATGTCATTCATATTAGAGAGCAGGGTCAGCAGAGTCATCTCATTAATATTAGAGAGCAGGGTCAGCAGAGCCATCTCATTATTAATAGAGAGTAGGGTCAGCAGAGCCATCTTATTAATATTAGAGAACAGGGTCAGCAGAGTCATATCATTAATATTAGAGATCAGGGTAAGCAGAGCCATCTCATTAGTAGAGAGCAGGGTCAGTAGAGCCATCTCATTATTATTAGAAAGCAGGGTCAGCAGAGCCATCTCATTATTAGTAGAGAGCAGGGTCAGTAGAGTCATCTCATTAATATAAGAGAGCAGGTTCAGCAGAGGCATCTAATTCATATTAGAGAGCAGGGTCAGCAGAGCCATCTCACTATTAGTAGAGAGCAGGGTCAGCAGATCCATCTAATTAATGTTAGAGAGCACGGTCAGCAGAGTCATGTCATTCATATTAGAGAGAAGGGTCAGCAGAGCCATCTCATTAATAGTAGAGAGCAGGGTCAGCAGAGTTATCTCATTTATATTAGAGAGCAGGATCAGCAGAGTCATCTCATTAATATTAGAGAGCAGGGTCAGCAGAGTCATCTCATTAATATTAGAGATCAGGGTAAGGAGAGCCATCTCATTATTATTACAAAGCAGGGTCAGCAGAGCCATCATATTATTAGTAGAGAGCAGGGTCAGTAGAGTCATCTCATTAATAATAGAGAGCAGGGTCAGCATAGTCTTGAAATTAATATTAGAGAGCAGAGTCAGTAGAGCCATCTCATTATTATTAGAAAGCAGGGTCAGCAGAGCCATCTCATTATTAGTAGAGAGCAGGGTCAGTAGAGTCATCTCATTAATATTAGAGAGCAGGTTCAGCAGAGGCATCTCATTCATATTAGAGAGCAGGGTCAGCAGAGCCATCTCATTATTAGTAGAGATCAGGGCCAGCAGATCCACCTCATTAATGTTACAGAGCATGGTCAGCAAAGTCATGTCATTCATATTAGAGAGCAGGGTCAGCAGAGTCATCTCATTAATATTAGAGAGCAGGGTCAGCAGAGCCATCTCATTATTAATAGAGAGTAGGGTCAGCAGAGCCATCTTATTAATATTAGAGAGCAGAGTCATATCATTAATATTAGAGATCAGGGTAAGCAGAGCCATCTCATTAGTAGAGAGCAGGGTCAGTAGAGCCATCTCATTATTATTAGAAAGCAGGGTCAGCAGAGCCATATCATTATTAGTAGAGAGCAGGGTCAGTAGAGTCATCTCATTAATATTAGAGAGCAGGTTCAGCAGAGGCATCTAATTCATATTAGAGAGCAGGGTCAGCAGAGCCATCTCACTATTAGTAGAGAGCAGGGTCAGCAGATCCATCTAATTAATGTTAGAGAGCACGGTCAGCAGAGTCATGTCATTCATATTAGAGAGAAGGGTCAGCAGAGCCATCTCATTAATAGTAGAGAGCAGGGTCAGCAGAGTTATCTCATTTATATTAGAGAGCAGGATCAGCAGAGTCATCTCATTAATATTAGAGAGCAGGGTCAGCAGAGTCATCTCATTAATATTAGAGATCAGGGTAAGGAGAGCCATCTCATTATTATTACAAAGCAGGGTCAGCAGAGCCATCATATTATTAGTAGAGAGCAGGGTCAGTAGAGTCATCTCATTAATAATAGAGAGCAGGGTCAGCATAGTCTTGAAATTAATATTAGAGAGCAGAGTCAGTAGAGCCATCTCATTATTATTAGAAAGCAGGGTCAGCAGAGCCATCTCATTATTAGTGGAGAGCAGGGTCAGTAGAGTCATCTCATTAATATTAGAGAGCAGGTTCAGCAGAGGCATCTCATTCATATTAGAGAGCAGGGTCAGCAGAGCCATCTCATTATTAGTGGAGAGCAGGGTCAGTAGTGTCATCTCATTAATATTAGAGAGCAGGTTCAGCAGAGGCATCTCATTCATATTAGAGAGCAGGGCCAGCAGATCCACCTCATTAATGTTACAGAGCATGGTCAGCAAAGTCATGTCATTCATATTAGAGAGCAGGGTCAGCAGAGTCATCTCATTAATATTAGAGAGCAGGGTCAGCAGAGCCATCTCATTATTAATAGAGAGTAGGGTCAGCAGAGCCATCTTATTAATATTAGAGAGCAGGGTCAGCAGAGTCATATCATTAATATTAGAGATCAGGGTAAGCAGAGCCATCTCATTAGTAGAGAGCAGGGTCAGTAGAGCCATCTCATTATTATTAGAAAGCAGGGTCAGCAGAGCCATATCATTATTAGTAGAGAGCAGGGTCAGTAGAGTCATCTCATTAATATTAGAGAGCAGGTTCAGCAGAGGCATCTAATTCATATTAGAGAGCAGGGTCAGCAGAGCCATCTCACTATTAGTAGAGAGCAGGGTCAGCAGATCCATCTAATTAATGTTAGAGAGCACGGTCAGCAGAGTCATGTCATTCATATTAGAGAGAAGGGTCAGCAGAGCCATCTCATTAATAGTAGAGAGCAGGGTCAGCAGAGTTATCTCATTTATATTAGAGAGCAGGATCAGCAGAGTCATCTCATTAATATTAGAGAGCAGGGTCAGCAGAGTCATCTCATTAATATTAGAGATCAGGGTAAGGAGAGCCATCTCATTATTATTACAAAGCAGGGTCAGCAGAGCCATCATATTATTAGTAGAGAGCAGGGTCAGTAGAGTCATCTCATTAATAATAGAGAGCAGGGTCAGCATAGTCTTGAAATTAATATTAGAGAGCAGGGTCAGCACAGCCATCTCATTATTATTAGAAAGCAGGGTCAGCAGAGTCATCATATTATTAGTAGAGAGCAGGGTCAGTAGAGTCATCTCATTAATAATAGAGAGCAGGGTCAGCATAGTCTCTAAATTAACATTAGAGAGCAGGCTCAGCAGAGGCATCTCATTCATATTAGAGAGCAGGGTCAGCAGAGCCCTCTCATTATTAGTAGAGAGCAGGGCCAGCAGATCCACCTCATTAATGTTACAGAGCATGGTCAGCAAATTCATGTCATTCATATTAGAGAGCAGGGTCAGCAGAGTCATCTCATTATTATTAGAGAGCAGGGTCAGCAGAGCCATCTCATTACTAATAGAGAGTAGGGTCAGCAGTGCCATCTTTATTAATATTAGAGAGCAGGGTCAGCAGAGTCATCTCATTAATATTAGAGATCAGGGTAAGCAGAGACATCTCATTAGTAGAGAGCAAGGTCAGCAGAGCCATCTCATTAGTAGAGAGCAGGGTCAGTAGAGCCATCTCATTATTATTAGAAAGCAGGGTCAGCAGAGCCATCTCATTATTAGTAGAGAGCAGGGTCAGTAGAGTCATCTCATTAATATTAGAGAGCAGGTTCAGCAGAGGCATCTAATTCATATTAGAGAGCAGGGTCAGCAGAGCCATCTCACTATTAGTAGAGAGCAGGGTCAGCAGATCCATTTAATTAATGTTAGAGAGCTTGGTCAGCAGAGTCATGTCATTCGGTCAGCAGAGTCATGTCATTCATATTAGAGAGAAGGGTCAGCAGAGCCATCTCATTAATAGTAGAGAGCAGGGTCAGCAGAGTTATCTCATTAATATTAGAGAGCAGGATCAGTAGAGTCATCTCATTAATATTAGAGAGCAAGGTCAGCAGAGTCATCTCATTAATATTAGAGAGCACGGTCAGCAGAGTCATCTCATTAATATTAGACATCAGGGTAAGCAGAGCCATCTCATTAATATTAGAGAGCAGGTTCAGCAGAGGCATCTAATTCATATTAGAGAGCAGGGTCAGCAGAGCCATCTCACTATTAGTAGAGAGCAGGGTCAGCAGATCCATCTAATTAATGTTAGAGAGCTTGGTCAGCAGAGTCATTTCATTCATATTAGAGAGAAGGGTCAGCAGAGCCATCTCATTAATAGTAGAGAGAAGGGTCAGCAGGGTCATCTCATTAATATTAGAGAGCAGGGTCAGCAGAGCCATCTCATTAATATTAGAGAGCAGGGTCAGCAGGGTCATCTCATTAATATTAGAGAGCAGGGTCAGCAGAGCCATCTCAATATTAGTAGAAAGCAGGGTCAGCAGAGCCATCATATTAATATTAGAGATCAGGGTAAGCAGAGCCATCTCATTATTATTAGAGAGCAGGGTCAGCAGGGTCATCTCATTAATATTAGAGAGCAGGGTCAGCAGAGCCATCTCAATATTAGTAGAGAGCAGGGTCAGCAGAGCCATCTTATTAATACTAGAGAGCAGGGTCTGCAGAGCCATTTCATTATTAGTATAGAGCAGGGTCAGCAGAGCCATCTTATTAATATTAGAGAGCAGGGTCTGCAGAACCATCTCATTATTAGTAGAGAACAGGGTCAGCAGAGCCATCTCATTATTAGTAGAGAGCAGAGTCAGCAGAGCCATCTCATCATTAGTAGAGAGCAGGGTCAACAGAGTAATCTCATTAATATTAGAGAACAGCGTCAGCATATTCATCTCATTAATATTAGAGAGCAGGGTCAACAGAGCCATCTCATTCTTATTAGAGAGCAGGGTCAGCAGAGCCATCTCAATAATATTGAAGAGCAGGATCAGGAGAGTCATCTCATTAATATTAGAGAGCAAGGTCAGCAGAGTCATCTTATTAATATTAGAGAGCAAAGTCAGCAGAGCCATCTCATTATTAGTAGAGAGCAGGGTCAGCAGAGCCATCTCATTATTAGTAGACAGAAGGGTCAGCAAAGTTTTCTCATTATTAGTAAAGAGCAGGGTCAACAGAGTCATCTCATTATTAGAAGAGAGCAGGGTCAGCAGAGTCACTTCATGATTAGTAGAGAGCAGGGTCAGCGGAGCCATCTCATTAATATTAGAAAGCAGAGTCAGCAGAGTCATCTCATTATTAGTAGAGAGCAGGGTCAACAGAGTCATCTCATTATTAGTAGAGAGCAGAGTCAGCAGAGTAATCTCATTATTAGCAAAGAGCAGGGTCAGCAGAGCCATCTCATTATTAGTAGAGAGCAGGATCAGCAGAGTCATCTCATTATTAGTAGAGAGCAGGGTCAATAGAGTCATTTCATTATTTCATCAACCACCACAACCCCTTTGTATACCAGACCAATGCCCAAACCCCATAACCTCCTTATCCAACATCACTGAAGGGGAGCTTGCTCATCTTCTCTCCAAATCACACCTCACCACTTGCGCACTTGACCCCATCCCATCCCACCTCCTCCCCAACCTCGCCACCACTCTCATCCCATCTTTAACCCACCTCTTCAACCTATCACTATCTTCCGGTACCTTCCCTTCTGCTTTCAAACATGCTACAATCACGCCTATCCTCAAAAAGCCAACACTCGACCCAACCGCTCTGTCCAGCTATCGCCCAATATCGCTGCTCCCATTCGCTTCCAAACTCCTGGAGCAGCACGTCCACACTGAACTTTCCTCCCATCTGTCATCTAACCTGCTCTTTGACAATCTACAATCTGGCTTCCGCTCCCATCACTCCACTGAGACAGCCCTGACCAAAATTACCACCGACCTACTTACAGCCAAAGCTAACGGACAATACTCTATACTCCTCCTTCTAGACCTGTCCTCTTCCTTTGGCATCAAAGACCTTGCCCTACCCAGGATCTCCTCATACCTCTCCACCCGCACATTCAGCGTCTCCCACTCCCACACTACCTCCTCATCCCACCTTCTCTCTGTCGGAGTCCCCCAAGGCTCTGTTCTAGGACACCTACTCTTCTCAATCTATACACTTGGCCTGGGGCAACTCATAAAGTCCCACAGATTCCAGTACCACCTTTATGCTGATGATACCCAGATCTACCTCTCTGGCCCAGACGTCACCTCTCTGCTCGCCAAAATCCCGGAGCGTCTATCAGCCATATCCTCCTTCTTCTCCTCCCGCTTCCTCAAACTGAATGTGGACAAATCTGAACTGATCATCTTTCTCCCATTTCACAGATCTTACTTACCTGACCTATCTATAACAATTGACAACATCACGCTTCCCTCCGTACTTGAGGTCCGCTGCCTCGGAGTAACCTTTGACTCTGCCCTGTCCTTCAAACTGCACATCCAAGCTCTCTCCACTTCCTGCCGCCTCCAGCTCAAAAATATTTCCAGTATTCGTCCCTTCCTCAACCCTCACTCTACTAAAATGCTTGTGCATGCCCTCATCATCTCCCGTCTCGACTACTGCAACATCCTTTTCTGTGGCCTCCCTGCTAACACCCTCGCACCTCTCCAGTCCATCCTTAACTCTGCTGCCCGACTAATTCATCTCTCTCCTTGCTACTCTTCCGCTTCTCCCCTCTGCAAATCTCTTCACTGGCTCCAACTCCTTCAGCATATCCAGTTCAAATTACTAATACTGACCTACAAGGCCATCTACAACCTGTCTCTTCCATATATCTCTGAATTAATCTCCCGATATCTTCCCTTACGTAATCTCCGATCCTCCCAAGACCTCCTTCTCTCCACCACACTTAGTCGCTCCTCACCCAACCGCCTCCAAGACTTCTCCCGAATAGCCCCCATCCTCTGGAATTCCCTGCCCCAACACATCCGGCTATCAACCACAATCGGATCTTTCAGACGGAACCTGAAAACCCACCTCTTCAGGAAAGCCTACAGCCTGCAATGATCCCCGCTGTCTCCTCACCACTACTGGAGCTACCGCCTCACCATCACTGGAGCTGCTGCAACCCCCCAACCTACTGTCTCCTTCCAAACCATCCTGTAGCATGTAAGCCTGAAAGGGCAGGGTCCTCTCCCCTCTGTATCAGTCTGTCATTGTTAGTTTGTATACTGTAAGTGATATCTGTACTTTGTATGTAACCCCCCTTCTCATGTACAGCACCATGGAATCAATGGCGCTATTTAAATAAATAATAATAATAATTATTAGTAGAGAGCAGGGTTAGCACAGTCATCTCTTTAGTAGAGAGCAGGGTCAGCACAGTCATCTCTTTAGTAGAGAGCAGGGTCAGCAGAGCCATCTCATTAATATTAGAGAGTACTTACTACTACTGTTTAATACTTACCAGATAAGAATAGACACAGGAGAAAGGTGATGGCAGCCGACCTCATGGCCAGGTGCTGGATGGAGTAGCTTCCTAGATAGCTTTGTAGGGCAGATATGTAAATATGGAGAGTAGATTTAAGAAAATCTATAAAAGCAATATAAGTAGTGATCATGGAGCAGATCTGAACATCACATTAGTAATTCTAATGAAAAACACTACAATCAATCTGAAAGCTGATACCAGAAAATAACAACATGAATGCAAATTCAATCCACCATATTTAATGAGGCTCTTAGAAAATATCAGGATCGGTTAACCCCATGCTAGGCGCCTCTGTCTCTTTGTTTTAGCAATTGATTGGGGTCTCAGTACTTGGACTCACAAGAATTAAAACTTCTGGCTACAATGCAACAAATAGAAATGTCCCTAAATCCAGGGGTAATTGGGAAGAGAAGCATGTTGCATGTTTCATGCTGTCCAGCAGGGGGCACAATACACACACGCAGGATATGAGATCCAGCAGGGAAAGCAGTTAGGAGCTGTGGACTGTGACTGGTCCTCAAGCCACAAAACAGGAACACAGACACCAGTCTGGGAGGAAAACACAAACTTCACATCCCACAGGAAATAATGAAGTAAAATTAAAAAACAGAAAGTACAAAATGTGTGATACTGTCTGCTGAGCTATGTATCTAATCCTATCCTGTGTGATACTGTCTGCTGAGTTATGTATCTAACCGTATCCTGTGCGATACTGTCTGCTGAGCTGTGTATCTAATCCTATCCTGTGTGATACTGTCTGCTGAGCTGTGTATCTAATCCTATCCTGTGTGATACTGTCTGCTGAGTTATGTATCTAACCGTATCCTGTGCGATACTGTCTGCTGAGCTGTGTATCTAATCCTATCCTGTGTGATACTGTCTGCTGAGCTATGTATCTAATCCTATCCTGTGTGATACTGTCTGCTGAGTTATGTATCTAACCGTATCCTGTGCGATACTGTCTGCTGAGCTGTGTATCTAATCCTATCCTGTGTGATACTGTCTGCTGAGCTGTGTATCTAATCCTATCCTGTGTGATACTGTCTGCTGAGCCGTGTATCTAATCCTATCCTGAGTGATACTCTCTGCTGAGTTATGTATCTAATCGTATCCTGTGTGATACTGTCTGCTGAGCTGTGTATCTAATCCTATCCTGTGTGATACTGTCTGCTGAGCCGTGTATCTAATTCCATCCTGTGTGATACAGTCTGCTGAGTTGTGTATCTAATCCTATCCTGTGTGATACTGACTGCTGAGCTGTGTATCTAATCTTATCCTGTGTGATACTGTCTGCTGAGCCGTGTATCTAATCCTATCCTGTGTGATACTGACTGCTGAGCCGTGTATCTAATCCTATCCTGAGTGATACTCTCTGCTGAGTTATGTATCTAATCGTATCCTGTGTGATACTGTCTGCTGAGCTGTGTATCTAATCCTATCCTGTGTGATACTGTCTGCTGAGCCGTGTATCTAATTCCATCCTGTGTGATACAGTCTGCTGAGTTGTGTATCTAATCCTATCCTGTGTGATACTGACTGCTGAGCTGTGTATCTAATCTTATCCTGTGTGATACTGACTGCTGAGCTGTGTATCTAATCCTATCCTGTGTGATACTGTCTGCTGAGCCGTGTATCTAATCCTATCCTGTGTGATACTGACTGTTGAGCCGTGTATCTAATACTATTCTGTGTGATACTGTCTGCTGAGCCGTGTATCTAATACTATTCTGTGTGATACTGACAGCTGAGCTGTGTAACTAATCCTATCCTGTGTGATACTGACTGCTGAGCTGTGTATGTAATCCTATCCTGTGTGATACTGTCTGCTGAGCTGTGTATCTAATCTTATCCTGTATGATGCTGTCTGCTGAGCTGTGTATCTAATCCTATTCTGTGTGATACTGACTGCTGAGCCGTGTATCTAATCCTTTCCTGTGTGATACTGTGTGCTGAGCTGTGTAACTAACCCTATCCTGTGTGATACTCTCTGCTGAACTGTGTATCTAATCCTCTCCTGTGTGATACTGTCTGCTGAGCTGTGTATCTAATCCTATCCTGTGTGATACAGACTGCTGAGCCGTGTATCTAATCCTCTCCTGTGTGATACTGACTGCTGAGCCGTGTATCTAATCCTATCCTGTGTGATACTGACTGCTGAGCTGTGTATCTAATCCTATCCTGTGTGATACTGACTGCTGAGCTGTGTATCTAATCCTCTCCTGTGTGATACTGACTGCTGAGCCGTGTATCTAATCCTCTCCTGTGTGATACTGACTGCTGAGCCGTGTATCTAATCCTATCCTGTGTGATACTGACTGCTGAGCCGTGTATCTAATCCTCTCCTGTGTGATACTCTCCGCTGAGCAGTGTACCTAATCCTGTCCGTGTGACACGAATGCAGGCAGCGGTGCAGCAGTGCAGGGGTTAGTGACTACTCACCTGAGCCAGTGTCTGTCACATTGATGTGTCAGGGCCGCGTCCTTGGTAGACAAATGCCTGTTTCCCATGCAGCCTGACAGGAGGAAGGGGCCGTGTCTGCAGCTGCAGTCACACGACAGTTACTTGTTTTCTTCTTATGATGGGATATTTATACAGAGAAGATGAAAACAACGAAGGGAAAATAGGTTATTTATTGCCGAAGCTCCAACTGTCATCTAAGAGTCAACGGATTCATTATAATATCATTCTGACATTCACAATGTAAGAAAATGCCGTATAATATCATATATGTGCCGTAATAACAGAGGGACGCGGCTGCTCAATAGCATCTCATATAACAGAATATACAATGTAACGTCATACATCATGTACAACCCTCATTACAAAAAAGGTTAGCCGCTGTGTAAAATGGAGAACACAGGACAGATCAGAAGTGGGACGTTGGACATTTTTACATTTGTTATGAAAAACCTACAGTAACTACTGTAATTTAGAAACGGACGTCGGCGAGACATCTCAAAACAGTTGGGACAGGTTTAACAGAAGTCTGGAAAACTCAGTGGTACTGAGAAACAGCTGGAGGGTCATCACATGTCTGTGTATAACAGAGCACATCAGAGAGGCAGAGTCTCTCTGAAGCAAAGATGGTCAGAGGTCACCAATCTGTGTGTGTAAATTGTGCATTCATTTCAGAAAAATGTTCCTCAATGTAAAATTGTAAAGACTTTGAATATTCTTCATCTACAGGACAAGATCTCATCAGGGCCGGCGTTAGGGGACCAGGTAGCTGCCTAGGGCCCCCGCTCCCCCAGGGGACCCCAGCTAGTGGCACATCACGCAGCCGCTATGGGGCATCTGTGAGGCAGGGGGGCCCGCCTGCCCCCAGCGCCGACTCCCCCCGCCGCCGCATTGAACTATACCAGCGACTGCCAGTACAGTTCAAAGCAATGATGGAGGAGAGAGCGTCAGCTGACGCTCTCTCCCATCATTCCCCGCTCTGCCTCTGACACAGCGGATGCACAATGACATCATTGCGCACTCACTGTGTACCAGGCAGAGCAGGAGACAGGAGCCGGGAGCAGCGCATGCACGAGGAGAAAGTGAGGAGTGTTTTTTTTTTTTAATATATCAGTGTGAGCACTGGACTGTGGGGCCATTCGGGGGCAGCTATATACTATGCTGGGCTATATACCATGCTGGGCTATATACTATGCTGGGTTATATACCATGCTGGGCTATACACCATGCTGGGCTACACCATGCTGGGCTATATACTATGCTGGGCTATATACCATGCTGGGCTATATACCATGCTGGGCTATATGCTATGCTGGGCTATATACTATGCTGGGCTATATACCATGTGGTGCTGGGCTATAGGGCTATATACCATGCTGGGCTATATACTATGCTGGGCTATATACCATGTGGTGCTGGGCTATATACCATGCTGGGCTATATACTATGCTGGGCTATATACCATGTGGTGCTGGGCTATATACCATGCTGGGCTATATACTATGCTGGGCTATTGACCATGCTGGGCTATAGACCATGCTGGGCTATATACTATGCTGGGCTATATACCATGTGGTTCTGGGCTATATACCATGCTGGGCTGTATACCATGCTGGGCTATATACTATGCTGGGCTATATACCATGTGGTGCTGGGCTATATACCATGTGGTGCTGGCTATATACTATGCTGGGCTATATACCATGTGGTGCTGGGCTATATACCATGCTGGGCTATATACTATGCTGGGCTATATACCATGTGGTGCTGGGCTATATACTATGCTGGGCTATATACCATGTGGTGCTGGGCTATATACCATGCTGGGCTATATACTATGCTGGGCTATATACCATGTGGTGCTGGGCTATATACTATGCTGGGCTATATACCATGTGGTGCTGGGCTATATACCATGCTGGGCTATATACTATGCTGGGCTATATACCATGTGGTGCTGGGCTATAGACCATGCTGGGCTATAGACCATGCTGGGCTATATACTATGCTGGGCTATATACCATGTGGTTCTGGGCTATATACCATGCTGGGCTATATACTATGCTGGGCTATATACCATGTGGTGCTGGGCTATATACCATGCTAGGCTATATTCCATGTGGTGCTGGGCTATATACCATGTGGTGCTGGCTATATACTATGCTGGGCTATATACCATGTGGTGCTGGGCAACATACCATGCTGGGCTATATACCATGTGGTGCTGGGCTATATACCATGCTGGGCTATATACCATGTGGTGCTGAGTTACATACCATGCTGGGCTATATACCATAGTGGGCTGTGCTATATACAATGTGGTACTATGCTAGATACCATGTGGTACTGTGCTATATACCATGGTGGTATTGTGCTATATACCATGGTGGTGCTGTGCTATATACCGTGTGGTGCTGTGCTATATACCATGTGGTGCTGTGCTATATACCATGTGGGGCTGTGCTATATACCATGTGGGGCTGTGCTATATACCATGTGGTGTTGGGCTATATACTATGCAGCTGTGTTATATACCAAGGGGGTACATTTTACATTATATTCTATGGGGGAGGCTGTGTTATATAATATGGTGGGTTACATTATATTCTATGGGGAGGTGGGCTGTATTATATTCTATTTGGGGCTACATTATATTCTATGGGGGGGCTGTATTATATTTATTATATTCTATGGGGGGGTGATTGCATCATACTCTATGAGGGGGCTACATTATACTATATGAGGAGGCTACATTGTATTGTATGGGGGCTGCATTATATTCTATGGGGGGCTAGATTATATTGTATGGGGGCTTTATTATATTCTATGGGGGCTGCATTATACTATATGAGGAAGGCTACATTGTATTCTATGGAGGGGCTACATTATACTATATAAGGGGCTGCATTATACGCTATGAGGGGGTTGCCATATATTCTATGGAGGGGCTGCATTATATTCTATGGGGGGTTACATTATATTCTGTGGAGTGACTGCATTATACTCTGAGGGGCAGCTGCATTATGCTCTAAGGGGTGGCTGCATTATACTGTAAGAGGGGGCCTCAATATATTCTATGGGGGTTACATTATATTGTATGGCAGGGCTGCATTATACTCTGTATGTGGGCTGCATTATACTGTATTGAGGACTATCGGAAATACATTATATGAAGAACTATGGGGTGCATTATACTATGGGAATTGAATTGTACTACGTGGATGACTATGGCGGTGCATTATACTATATGGAGCACTATGAGGAGTGTATTATACTATATAGAGGACTGAGCAGTATAGTTTAATGGAGGACTATGAGGAGTGTATTATACTATATTGAGGACTCTGGGGAGTTTATACTATATGAAGGGCTGAGTAGTGTATTATACTATATGGAGGACTATGGAGTGTAAACTGTAGATGTCCTGCTGATAACATGATACTGTATGGTGATCTGTTAGTGATCCATTAGTGATCATTCTGTCCCCATCATTCTTTCTCAGATGGTGGAACGAGGCCGGGAAACAAGCGTTGAACGATTTCAATATTGTCGATCACACTCATTTAGCGGCCTGAACTCAGCGCATATAACTACAACCGAAGTGCATCTGTGTGATGTGCAATATGTTAGCATTTGGGGCCCCATTTTAGCTTTGCCTAGGGCCCCACTTTGCCTAAAACCGGCCCTGGATATCATCACAAGAATCTGGAGAAATCCTTGATGGTGAATATTGGATGCTTGTGATCTCCGGGCCATCATGCGTAGCTGCATTAATAACAGACAGAGTTTGGTCATGGAAATCACTGCACAGGAGCAGGAACACTTCCAGAAATCATTGTCTGTGCACACAGTTGGCTGTACAATCCACAAATGCAAGATAAAGGGAACTTGACTGCTGATACATACGGATAACATGTATAAGACAGTGGCTGCATGATATCAGCCCGCTATGGTTCACTATAATACACTGCAGCGTTTAATGAAAGCAACTTTCTATGTCCAGTAACTGGAGACTGAGCCGCACTGGTGAATAGTGAAGGCTCGTCCGCAGCAGCTTCTCCTGGACCACTGCCAGTGACTGACATGCCGCTTCCTCCTTGAGCGGGTGGGGATAAGCTGCTGGGGATTCTCCTTTCCGACTAGTCTCCTGGGCAGCTCGGTCCCCGGAGGCTTTTTAAGTATATTATTCTCTGAAACAATGCCGCATTAAAGAGTCAAAATTTGGCTGCAATCATACAGCCGGTGTCTCATACATGCTGTCAAGTTCCTTTTAGAGCTCCATCATGTGAAGAAGAAGCAGGATATCAGCACAGTCCGGAAACGCTGCCATCTTCCTTTTAGAATGGACGGAGGAAAAAAGGAAACCTGTTATGTGGTTGGAGGAAATAAAACATTAAACTCCTTATGAAAACCACAAACACCATGTGATGCAGACTCAGGAGGAGAAGGACCATCCAGCTTGTTATCAGCGCACAGTTCTGCATCTCCCATGGTCCGGGCTGCATTATTGGCTATGGCAAAGGGCAACTCACAAGTGAAAGATGCTATCAATGCTGAGCGTTATATAGAGGAGATAGAGCAAAATCGGCTACATCGAGACGGCATCTATTACAAGGAAGCTCCCCTGTATATTTCAGCAAGCCAATGGTAAACCACATAATGCATCCATCACAGCAGCATGAAGAAGAGTTTGGGGATGAATCAACTGCCGGCAGTCCAGACCATTCACCAATAGAAAACACTTGGTGCATTATGAAATCAAAAATCTAGCAAAGACCGCGAATTGAGGAGATGCGAAAATCCAACATCTGGCAAGAACGAGACAACAATTTTTCCTCCGTGTCGCCAGTGTATAGAGAATACTGAATAACACTGGGGGATTGTTAGCAAGATTTATAAGATATTTTGTGGAAAAGGGACAATTAACCAAAGAACTATTATTTAACATGTTTTATATTAATTTTAATCATTGTATAATTGCATGTATGTTATTCTTTTTTTAACAGTGTAACTGTTTTTTAATATTCTGGTAATCAATTCAGTGCAAATGATGCTGTATCCCATTGGCACATTATAGTTGACAACTGATTATTTGAACACCTGACGTGGTAGTTGCTGCCCTTGGGGGGTGTATAATGCTGGGGTTACACTTGCGAGTGTGATGCAAGAAACTCACGCGAGTGTCTCCCATCAATACCGGGACCGGATTGTGTGGCTGTATAGAAATACATGCAGCCGCACACTCCGCTCCTAGTGCCGATGGCAGTGCCAGGTATTGACGCAAGAGACTCGGGCAGGATTCTCGCATCACACTTGTAAGTGTGGCCGCGGCCTAATGGTCTGAATATATTATCTATGACATATGCATGTTTTGCCTGAAAAAGGCGTTTGAACAGCTCCAAAAAACATAGCAAATAAATAATTTTAAAGCCAGAATTCCATTTTTACTGTGACAAAACGATCCTAAGCAGTGCTAATTTTTCACCATCCTAATCCCCTTTTATCTGGTTGAGATATTAGTCACAGTATATAGAGGTGTAGATTTGCTATAAATTCCATCTGAGGGTGCTACCGATTCGGTAAAAAGAGTCAATACGCATAAAGCAGCTGAGAGATTTTCCATAGTAAATAACATCTATTATCTGTACATTTATAAAATTCTGGTTAATGGTTACTTAAAGGTGCAAACAACCCCTCCATATATAAATCCTACCAGGCCCAGTAACCACTGCTCCTCGGCAAGCCTTTAGCTAAGCCAACGCTCAACACAATGAAGGTCTTCTGTCTAGTCTTCCTCACTTTCTTTGTGGCCAGTGATGCCAAGGTCTTCAGCAAATGTGATCTGGCCAAGGTCCTGAAGAATGCCGGTCTTGATGGATACTATGGCTACAGTCTTGCCAACTGTATGTATAAACCCACTTCATCTTTCCTACCTCTGTCTATGTAGTGATGTTAATTGTAGGTCTCTAGGATAACCATTTAGAAAGCATCAAGCTAGTATATGCAACAGAGACAGCCAAAGATCAGATTGGCATCATAGAAAGAGTGAAAGATAAGGATGGCACCATAGAAACAGCCAAAGATCAGGATGGCACCATACAAAGAGTGAAAGATCAGGATGGCACCATAGAGACAGCCAAAGATGAGGTTGGCAGCATAGAAAGCGTCAAAGATCAGGATGGCACCATAGAGACAGCCAAAGATGAGGTTGGCACCATAGAAAGAGAAAAATATCCGGATGGCACCATAAAGACAGCCAAAGATCAGGTTGGCACCATAGAATGAATCAAAGATCAGGATGGCACCATAGAGACAGCCAAAGATCAGGTTGGAACCATAGAAAGAATCAAAGATCAGGATGACACCATAGAGACAGCCAAAGATCAGGTTGGAACCATAGAAAGAATCAAAGATCAGGATGGCACCATAGAGACAGCCAAAGATCAGGTTTGAACCATAAAAAGAATCAAAGATCAGGCTCGCACCATAGAGACAGCCAAATATCAGGTAGGCATCAAAGAAAAAGTCAAAGATCAGGATGGCACCATAGAGACAGCCAAAGATCAGGATGACACCATAGAAAGAGTAAAACATCAGGATGGCACCATAAAGACAGCCAAAGATCAGGTTGGAACCGTAGAAAGAATCAAAGATCAGGATGGCACCATAGAGATAGCCAAAGATCCGGTTGACACCATAAAGACTTCCAAAAGACAGCCAAAGACTAGGTTGGCACAATAGAGACAGCGAAAGACCAGGATGGCACCATAGAGGTAGGCCATAGTTTAGGTTGGCACCAAAGAGGCTGTCTAAGGTTCAGGCTGGAACCATAGAAACAACTGAAAACATGATTGGCACATAGAGACAACTAAAACTTAGATTGGCACAATAGAGACTGATAAATTTAAACATAACAGTATAGAGACAGCCAAAGATCATGTTAGCACTATAGAGGCAGCCAAAGCTCTAGTTGCCATCAAAGAGTCTGCTCAAAGCTCAAGTTGGCCCTATAGAAACAACTGAGGCTTAGGTTGGCATCATAGCTATCTCTCAAAATACAGGTTTGCACTCTAGAGACAGCTGAAGTTTTGGTGGACACGGTAGCAGCAGCCTAAACTCATGCTGGCAACATTGCGACAGCCTAAGCTCAGCATGGCACCATGGACAGGGTCCAATACTCAAGTTATCACAATAGAGGTAGGTGAAATTCAGGTTAGCTAACAAGTCAGCCTATAGATCAGGTGGGTACAACAGAGACACCCAAAATGCAATGCTCAATGTCAGTCAAAGGTCTACTCAACATTAAAGAGACATCTCAAAGCTAAGGGTAGCACTACAGAGAATGCTGAAACTCAGGTTGACACTTTTTAGACAGCTGACGCTCAGGTTGGCATTATAGAAACAGTCAAAGCTCAGATTGAAACAATTACTTTTGCCACTGTAGACATTGTGGTTTTCCAGATTGCAGCAGTCTCTCTTCTTTCCTACAAGGGGTTGGAAGGAGAGGACTTAAAATTTGCCAGCTCCAAAAGCACACACTATGGGACTGCTATCGGGCTCTTGGAAGAAATGGCCCAACCATGTTGGGTTAATGACTTATTTTAATAGACGGTATGATTCAGTCTGTGTCCTATTTTGGTAGCTAGCAAAAATTAGGAGATGGGGCAAGCAAGCATAAAATCCTTGAGTACCCAGTGCCACTGGGAGTGGGACCAGACGGAGACCCCAGCAAATCCAATTCTGCATGAGGAACCAGGTTCTGGGTCTCACCACACTTATCTCCTTCAAAAGAGGGGAGGGAGGCCATATTATGATATGAAGCAATATAAACAGGATGGCTCCTTTTGATGGGAAAGACCATGTGGTCTTCAACATGGCTATCCTGTATTTGACCACAATAGGTCTACAAAGGAAGCCGTGCTGGAAACCTCCACCTGTTGATGAGAGCAACATTTTGTCAGAACTTTGATGCACATGTATTTATCATTATTGCTTCTTTTTTATTTGTTTTTTTAATTAATTTTCTTTTTAAAGGGATGTGCATGGCTTACTATGAAAGCCGCTATACCACCAACGCATTGAACGACAATGGCGGGAGCCGGGACTATGGCATCTTCCAGATCAATAGCTACTGGTGGTGTAATGATGGAAAGACATCTGGAGCTGTTTCTGCATGTAGCATCAGCTGTACTAGTGAGTAAAAACTAACACTAATAAAAAGGTTTCCATAATTGTTTCTAGCATGCTGAATATCTGAAAGGGCATGTCATGGGGTCCTTCTCTGGTATCACACAATCAACAGAGCAAGCGAAGAGTGAACAATTCCAAGACCTTTATTCAGGCAAAAATACGAAAAGATCCATATTCAGTCCACCACACAAAGGATAAGATAGTCCAGAATAAGAATGCAGTCCAGTATCAGGATAAAATGTCCAGGGAAACGAGATTCCAAAACTCTAGCACCAGAGGATAAAATGGGTCCTTCTCTCCCTGAAGTGCTGTCTGAACACGATCCTGTCCACAACGGAACTGACCTGTCCAGCTGCTGTTCTTCCCCCCACCCCCTTCCTTGTCCAGGGGTAGTCAAACAAGTTGGGGCCGGTTTCCAGGCCTCCCAGAGGAGAACAAATGGCCTTAGGGATTAATGCACTACAGGGGGTCATCAAGAGACAGATACAGTGAGGCTGTAGACTTACAATGTAATAAGAAAAACACTATGAAAATGACTGAAATAGAAAAATAGGAATATACAAAAAATGATATCCACATAGCATATCACACCATCACAACCTCTCCCCCCCCATAATAAGTGAGCACGCCATGAGGTCTACACAGACCTCTGGCCTGCTCACTTTAGTCCACATTGCTCAGTTATTTATAATTCCTTGTACAGTGGCAGGGGTAGGTCGGCCTGGGGAGCCTATGGTTCTTCTTGTCGAGACAGTCCATCGGTGTTCTGGTGTTGGCTTCCCCGCTTGTATTGGATGGAGAAGCTGTAGGGTTGTAAGGACAAGCTTCACCACAGCAATCTTCCATTGTCCCCTGATACGCGATTCAGCCATGTGAGGGGGTTGTGGTCTGTAACAATCGTAAAGTCTCTGCCATACAAGTATGGCTGCAATTTTTTTAGCGCCCATACGATGGCAAGGCACTCCTTTTCAATAGTGGCATAGGCAACGTCCCGATCCAGTAGTTTCCGACTGGCAAAAGCAACAGGATGTTCTTCTCTGGCGGCGTTCACTTGGCTAAGTACTGCCCCAATCCCAAAGGTGGATGCATCTGTCTGCATGAGGAACCTGTGTTTATAATCCGGGGCAGCCAAGACAGGAGCAGTGACGAGGGCAGTCTTTAATGCTGAAAAGGCAATCCTCTCATGCCGTCGTCCACGTCACGTTCCTAGGCATGTTCTTGCGGGTCAGGTCGGTTAGGGGCTTGGCCAAGGTGCTGAAGTTAGAAACAAATTTGCGATAGTAACCAGCAGTTCCTAAAAATGCAAGTACCTGCTGTTTAGTCTGGGGTCTACACCAGTTGCTAATGGCTTCCACCTTGGCAGGCTCAGGCCTTAGTGTTCCACCCCCTACTCTATGCCCGAGGTACTGCACCTCAGCCATCCCTATTTGGCACTTATCAGGGCGAATGGTCAGTCCTGCAGTAAGGATACAGTCCAGCACTATGCCCAAGTGTTTAAGATGTTCCTCCCAGGTTGTGCTAAAAATGGCGATGTTGTCTAAGTAAGCACAGGCAAAGTCCTGACATTAGTAACATAGTAACATAGTTATTAAGGTTGAAGGGAGACTTTAAGTCCATCTAGTTCGACCCATATCCTATCCTAACTTGCCCTAACATGTTGATCCAGAGGAAGGCAAAAAAAACCCATGTGGCAACAGTAAGCTTCACATTGGGGAAAAAAATTCCTTCCCGACTCTACATACGGCAATCAGACTAGCTCCCTGGATCAACACAATATTAAGGAAACTAGTGTATATACCCTGTAATATTATACTTTCCAAGAAAGGCATCCAGTCCCTTCTTAATTTTTAGTAGGGAATCACTCATTACAACATCATATGGCAGAGAGTTCCATAGTCTCACTGCTCTTACAGTAAAGAATCCGCGTCTGTGAGTATGCTTAAACCTTCTTTCCTCCAGACGTAGAGGATGCCCCCTTGTCCCCGTCACAGGTCTAAGAGTAAAAAGATCATTAGAAAGGTCTTGGTATTGTCCCCGCATATATTTATACATTGTAATAAGATCACCCCTAAGCCTTCGATTCTCCAAACTAAATACCGTAACCCCAAGTGTAATAACCTGTCTTGGTATTGCAGACCCCCTAGTTCCCTAATAACCTTGGTCGCTCTTCTCTGCACCGGCTCCAGTTCAGCTATGTCTTTCTTATACACCGGATACCAGAACTGTACACAGTATTCTAAGTGTGGTCGCACTAATGACTTATGTAGAGGTAAAATTATGTTCTCCTCATGAGCATCTATGCCTCTTTTAATGCATCCCATTATTTTATTTGCCTTTGCAGCAGCTGCCAGACACTGGCCGCTAAATGTGAGTTTGTCGTCCACCCATACACCCAGGTCTTTTTCAGTGACTGTTTTGCCCAGTGTTTTACAATTAAGCACATAATTATACATCTTGTTCGTTGTACCCAAGTGCATGACCTTACATTTATCCCCATTAAAGCTCATTTGCCATTTATCAGCCCAAGCTTCTAGTTTACATAAATCCTCCTGTAATATAAAATTGTCCTCCTCTGTATTGATTACCGTGCAGAGTTTAGTGTCATCTGCATTGTTGTAACAGTCGATCCACCAGTCTCTGGAAAGTAGCGGGGGCAGTTTTCATCCCAAAGGGCATTCCCAGGAACTCATAAAGCCCAAATGGAGTAATGAAGGCTGAGCACTCCCGAGCGTCCTCCGTTAGGGGTATCTGCCAGTACCCCTTGCTCAAGTCTAACGTGGTCACAAATTGGGCACTGGCCAGACGATCCAATAGATCATCAATCCTGGGCATGGGATAAGCATCACTCTTGGTGGCATCATTTAGTCGTCTGTAATCAACGCAGAATCGTGTTGTAACATCCTTCTTGGGGACCAGGACGACAGGAGAGGCCCAAGAACTGTGAGATGGCTGAATAACTCCCAGTTGTTTCATCTCCTCCAGTTCGTTCTTTATCATGCCTTGAACAGCCTCTGGGACCCGGTAGGCAGCCTGCTGGATGGGGCGTTGTCCGGGGGTTTCCACATGGTGGCTGGTGAGAGTAGTCTTCCCCGGCTTTGAGGAGAAAGCAGCATCCCTCGGCCTTAGTACGGCGACAATATCGTCCTTTTGTATATCCGATAAATGGGAGCCCAGGGGCACTTGTTCCAGTGATCCTCCCGCTTGGGCAACCTGGAGGAGATCTGGGAGATACTCGTCGGCGGCGGTAACACTAGGGGGGTGGCAGACAGCTAGAACAGGCAGAGATCGGTCGTGGTAGTCTTTCAGCATGTTAATGTGGACGGTTTTCTGTCATCGACCACTAGAGTCCAGGGCAATAACATAGTTAGTGTCATTAATTTTCTTGACAACCTGATAAGGGCCTTCCCACACTGCTTGAAGCTTGTTGGCAGGGGAAGCAGTAATCATGAGCACTTGCTGTCCTTCCATAAATTCCCGGTTCCTGGCATTATGGTCATACCAGGTTTTTTGTCTGGACTGGGCCATTCGCTGATGTTCTTTAGCGAAGGTAGCTAGCTGGGCGAGACGGTCTCTGAACTCTAGAACATAGGGAACGATGGGCATTCCGGTATCTGAGATGTCTCCCTCCAAATGTTCTTTCAGAAGAGTGAGAGGCCCACGGACCTTCCGGATAAACAGTAGTTCGAAGGGAGAGAACCCTGTGGACTCTTGGGGAACCTCCCGATAGGCGAAGAGGAGATGTGGCAGGTACTTTTCCCAGTCTTTTTCAATGTCAACAAAAGCCCTCAGCATATTTTTAGGGTTCCATTAAAGCATTCACATAGTCCGTTGGTCTTGCGGGTGGTATGGGGTGGTGCGAATGGCTCGAACACCACAGGTATGCCATAGGGACTGGACCAGATCTGACATGAACTGAGTGCCTTGATCCGACAATATTTCACTAGGAAACCCTACCCGGGTAAAGATGGTAACAAGGGCCTCGGCTACCTTTACTGCTGTAATACTGGACAGGGCAACAACTTCAGGATACCTAGTGGCATAATCCACCACGGTCAGGATATATTTTTTCTCCGACCTGCTGGGGTGGGCCAGAGGACCTATGATGTCGACGGCTACACGTTGAAATGATTCCTCAATTATGGGCAGGGATTGCAGGGGTACCTTATGTCGAGCTCCTGGATGCCGCATTCGCTGGCACACATCGCAGGTGCGGCAATAATGGGCTACCGACTGCGAGACGCCCGGCCAGTAAAAACTTTGGGTGAGTCTCTTTTCAGTCCTTTTTCTCCCTTGATGCCCAGCCAAGGGGATGTCATGGGCCAGTTGAAGTAGCTGTGCCCTGTACTTCTGAGGGACAATGAGTTGCCTGGTTGTTGCATCAGGGTTGCCCTGGTCACTGCCCTTTGTTACACGATAATACAGTCCGTTTTCTCGAGTGAAGCCATCCCCATTATCTCCCATGTGCCCAGTTTCTGCCTTTCGTCTAAGGGCTGCTAAGGTAGTGTCACCCTCTATTTCTCTCCTAAACTCCTCTCTGTCCCAAGACTCTCCCAATGTAGTAGCAGCGAAAGTATTGCTTACCGACACTGATGCGGTTCGTGGTGGTTGCTCCCCGGTGGGGTCCGGATGACGTAGTGCTTGAACGGCCTGTAGTCGGGTGACTGCTCCCACAAATTGGCACTGTAACTCCCCAATGTCATTCCCAAGGAGGATATCTGCAGGAAGTCCTCCCATAACTCCAATCCAACACAGTTTTTCTCCACAACCATAATCCAAACGCACAGAAGCTCGCTGTATATATTTGCGGTCACCCCCCGCCAGGACAATGGGAATTCCCGGACCCTGGTAAATTGCCTCGGGTCGAACCACACGGGGGTCAGCGATAGTCAAGAATGCCCCCGTGTCTCTAAATCCTGACACTTTGTATCCATCAATAAAGACATCCTGCAGGTGGCGTTGCCATTGCTCTGAGTAGCTAAAGGACAGAGGCCGGAGACCGTACACTCCAGGAGGGGTATCTATGGTGCCGTGGTCCACTCTGGTGGGGGTGGTGGTAGCTCTTCCTCAGGTGTGGTGGAGTGTAGAAGATGCACTGGATGAGGTGGGGCTGCGTGGGGCTCCCTCCGAATCCTGGAGGGACAGCCAGACTGCAAATGTCCAGGTTGCCCTCATCCATAACACCTCCTCTCTGTGATACCCCCAGGTCGTGGTCGGAACTGTTGGGGCCTAGGATTGTGAGGCGTGATTGTCACCGGCTTGCGACTAGGTGGAAGGGCAGATATAATTGGAGGGGGACGGGGCGCAGGAGCAGGCCGTGGTTCACTGTCCAGAAGCCTCCTCCATTGCGGCCGGATAGTAAGGGCTTCATCAGCCAGGGCTGCAGCTCTATCCACGGTACACGGCGTGCACTCCCGGACCCATTCCCGTACCTCTGCAGGGTACTTGGCAAGAAATTGTTCTATAAGGAACGCCTGTATAACATCTTCCACAGTAAAGGCGTTTTCTGCTTCCAGCCATCTCCGACATGCCTCGGACATCTTATATGCATACATCCTAAACGATCCCCCCGTGGTGCATGGGAGGTCTCAGAACTTGACCCTATATGAGTCTGGGGTGATAGCATGGTAATCCAGGATAGTCCGCTTTACAATGTTATAATCCCGGTTCCGCAGTGCATCAATGGTTCGGTAAGCCTCCGCCATGCTTCCGTTCAGGAGCCCCACTAACAAACGCATCCAGCTAGAGTGGGGCACCTCCATCACAGCACACTGCTGCTCAAAGTCTTTGAGGAACCCCTCCACATCTCCAGAAGCCTCATCAAATGGCTTAAACTCTGTCCGGGTAATCCGTACAGGCTCCCGGATTGTTGGGGTTACACTCCACATTGCGTTACTCCCTTTTTCAAGCTCCATTGCTTCCTGTCTCCGCTGTGCCCGGCGGGCAGCCTCCTCCTTGTACTCCTGAGAGACGCCGGGGCCCAGAACCGCCATCTCTTCTTCGTACCACACCAACCACTGGCTTTTCTGGAAGGGGATCCCTGTCTCCAGCGCTCGTCCTTCAGACATCTGGGAGGAGGTGGCCGGGCTAGCGCCCACCAGTAGATCGATTAAAGCCTCTTTAGTCAGTCCCTGGTAGTTCAGGCCCAGGTCTCTGGCTCTCTCCTGTAAACTGCATACAGTCCAATTTCTGTACTCACTCTGTGGGTGGTTCTCCATTGGGTTATGCTCTGTTGATCCCACCGCTGCCACCAGTTGTCATGGGGTCCTTCTCTGGTATCACACAATCAACAGAGCAAGCGAAGAGTGAACAATTCCAAGACCTTTATTCAGGCAAAAATACGAAAAGGTCCATATTCAGTCCACCACACAAAGGATAAGATAGTCCAGAATAAGAATGCAGTCCAGTATCAAGATAAAATGTCCAGGGAAACGAGATTCCAAAACTCTAGCACCAGAGGATAAAATGGGTCCTTCTCTCTCTGAAGTGCTGTCTGAACACGATCCTGTCCACAACGGAACTGACCTGTCCAGCTGCTGTTCTTCCCCCCACCCCCTTCCTTGTCCAGGGGTAGTCAAACAAGTTGGGGCCGGTTTCCAGGCCTCCCAGAGGAGAACAAAGGGCCTTAGGGATTAATGCACTACAGGGGGTCATCAAGAGACAGATACAGTGAGGCTGTAGACTTACAATGTAATAAGAAAAACACTATGAAAATGACTGAAATAGAAAAATAGGAATATACAAAAAATGATATCCACATAGCATATCACACCATCACAGGGCACCATTCCTAAAATATATATATACAATTTCTTTCATTTTCTTATTAAAGAAAATAAATGAAAATAATTTATCAATAAACAACTAACAACAAAGTCCCCCATAAAGAGGATTTTTCTTACAATCTTAAAAACCTCTGTAAAACAAGAACTGAACGACATGCAGATTATACTTTATCTTTTAAAATAACAACTTCTAACGTGATTTTCTTAAAGGTTTGATGAATGATGACATCAGTGATGACATTACATGTGCCAAGAGAGTTGTCAGAGATCCAAATGGCATGGGAGCCTGGTAAGTAACTTTTTAAGTAACTTTTTTCTGAAAATTAACCTTAAAGGGGTTGTCCAGGTTTAAAAAGGATGTGCCTCGTTTACAAAAACAGCTCTACTTTTATCTAGGGAATGAGTATGATATTGTAGCTTATCCCATTCACTCAAATAATGCTAATTAGAAAAACTAGACAAAGCTCCGAGACACTATTTATAGAAGAATATTTGTGGAGATTTTTTTGTTACTTAATAAGAAGCAATTGTTCTATGAATATTTTTTTCACATTCAGTCAAATTTTCTTGTTATTTGAAAAAAGTTAGTTCAGGGTTAATATAAGACCATCACATCGCCATACACAGCATAATATTTGTTTTAATTCTTTACAGGGTGGCCTGGAACAGCTACTGCAAAAACAAGGATGTGAGCAGCTTTGTCAGTGGATGTGCTTTGTAAGGGAAAGATGAAGACCCCATGGCGGTGCCTTAAAAAAAATACGCAGGTTCTTTTAAAATATGATCAAATTGTATTTAAAAGTAACTGGGGAATAAAGATTTTGAAGGGAGTATATATGTTTCCTCTTATTTTTCTCACTATCTTCTTGGCCAATAATAACAAGGTCCTTACCAAAGTTAGGGTGGCCAAAGTCCTGAAAATTCTGGTCTTGATAGAAACTATGGTTGCAGCCTGTCCAACGTTTTGCATAACAATAATGATAATTAAGGATAATTTTTATTTCTATAGCATCAACATATTCTGCAACACTTTACCATTCAGAGAGTACTTGTACAAACAAAATAAGACATTACAGGGCAACACATAAGTCAAAACATTGTTAAGGGCTGGCAGAACGCACCCAATAATAAAGATGGTAATAGGATTTGAGGTGCATCCGCAGCCCAGGGTCCACCGTACAGAGGTGATAACCTGCAGCTAAGCAATGAAGCGAGATATAAAGTATGAGAAAGCCGGACACCGGCGGGTAACCCCTGACCCGGCGCTTGCAGAGGCGGACTCTGTTACTCCACGGAGTCCACACCAGCCGGCGTGTAAGCGAGACCTGTTAACATCACAGGTCACTGCTATATGTAGCACCACTCAGAGCAAATGCAATGTTTACCCTGGTGATAACCACCAACCAGCCTAACAACTGTGCTGGTAAGCGCACGCAACAGAGCGCGGCGCTGCTCTGGCAGACACAGCGGTAGCATCGGTACGTAGGGCCTGTACTGGTCGACGCCCCAAGGTGCTAGAGAACGGCGAGAGACTAGACTGCGGCGCTAAGCAGTGCTAGAACTATAGCGCTACTCTGATCCCTGAACCCTAACTCATACGTATCAGAGGAAGCAAAATCTTAATGAGTCAGTCACCAGTCTCATACATCTGTCATCTCACACACACTAAACGTTATAGCATCAGAGTCTATCATAGCGCATGGCGGGGTCGCCATGCGAACATTTTATAGCCGCATCCTTCCAGGACCCCCCTGATGGTCCAATCCGAGTTGGAGAAGGACCTGAACATGTGACCTCTGATCTCCAATGAGAGATCGTCCCACGGGCATGCTCAGTGGACCAAAAGGAGGACTTAGTCCCTGGAGTCGTTCGCTGCTGACCAGCATGCGTTGCTATAGCTGAACCAGAAGTGGCAGCAGCAACCAAACCCACAATGCTGGTGTGAGCAGAGCGCTGGGATTGACGAGTCTGCTGAGCAGGCTCTACTGCAGCTGGAGAGGAATGGGAGACCGCCGAAGGCAAAGCTCAGGATTCTTGCTGAGCAGCGACAGTGACCCGACGCCTAACATTTCCCCCCCTCCTCTCAGACTCGCTATGCTCAAATGCCACAATAAGGAGTGGAGCGTGGATGTTCTCCACTGGCTGCCAGGTGCGAGCCTCTGGACCATGATCCTTTTAATCCACCAAATAAAACTTTTAGCCCCGCCTCACCTTGCATCCCACAATGGCATTGACCTCAAACTCGTCCAAAGGCAGGTCTGATGTCCTGGCAGATGACTTGGAGAACCGGGACATGTGAACAGGCTTAAGGAGAGACACGTGGAAGGTGTCGGAGAAAGCCAAGTGTGGTGGAAGGGCCAGGCGGTAGACCACTGGATTGATCTGCTCAAGGACCTTGAAGGGGCCAAGGTAACGTGGCGCAAACTTAGTGGACTCGACCCACAGCCTGATATTACGGGCAGAGAGCCACACTAAGTCGCAAGGGCCAAATGTCAGAGCGGGAAGCGGGACGCCGATGCGTGTCGGCGGACGCCCTCATTCTCTCCTTAGAGGCCCGGATGGCATCTTGAGTGCGGTCCCAAATGTATTGAGCCTCCACTTCCCAGTCTGCCACCCTGGAATCAGTGGACGACACTGGCATCGGGAAAGGGACGCGCGGATGCTGAACGTAGTTAAGGAGGAACGGGGTCTGACCGGTGGAATCGGTTACAGCGTTGTTCAGGGCAAATTCTGCCCACGGTAGTAAGGATGCCCAGTCATCCTGCCTGGCTGAGACAAAATGTCTCAGGTATGTGACCAGGGTTTGGTTAGCTCTCTGAACCAACCCGTTCGTCTTGGGGTAATAGGCAGAAGACAAATATAGCTCAATACTGAGCAGAGTGCAGAGCTCCCTCCAAAACCGGGACGCGAACTGGGGACCCCGGGTCACTAACTATGTTGTGTGGCATACCGTGCAAGCGAAACACATGTTTTATGAACAACGCCGCCAGACCTTGGGCAGAAGGCAGCCGCGAGAGTGGCACCAAGTGCACCATTTTCGAAAAATGATCGGTGACCACCCAGATGACAGTGCTGCCACTGGACTTGGGCAGGCCGACCACGAAATCTATGCTGACCATCTCCCAAGGTCTGTCTGCCACCAGTAGGGGGTAAAGTAGTTCGGCCGGTCTCTGCCTAGAATACCTGTTCTGGGCGCAGGAGACGCATGCCCGAATGTACTCTCCCACGTCCCGAGCCATATGCGGCCATCAATATGTCCTTGCCAGGAGTTCCGTGGTCCGCTTCATCCCAAAGTGACTGCCCACCCTAGACGCGTGAGCCCACGAAAGGACCTCTGGCCGCAGGTGGGGACGGACAAAAGTCTTGCCCGGCGGCACTGACTCGAGAGCGACCGGAACCACGGTCCGCAGACTCTCGGAGGGGACAATTAGCCGAGGCCCAGCATCCTCCTCCTCCGCTGACACCACGGAGCAAGAGAGGGCATCAGCCCGGACGTTCTTCTCACCGGACAGAAAGTGCAGGGTGAAACGGAAATGGGAGAAGAAAAGTGACTATCTGGCCTGGCGAGAGTTCAGGCGCTGGGCCATTTGCAAGTACACCAGATTTTTATGGCCGGTGTACACCTGAAAGGGGAACTGAGCTCCCTCCAGAAGATGTCTCCACTCAGAGAAGGCCAACTTCATTGCCAGCAGCTCCCTGTCCCCGATGGAGTAGTTTCTGGAGAAGGAGAAGCAGGGATGCTTCCGACCTTGAGCATCCTTCTGAAAAAGGACTGCTCCAGCACCGACTGACGAGACATCTACCTCTAGGATGAAGGGTTTATCCACATCGGAACGGTGGAGGATAGGAGCGCCAGCAAAGTGGATCTTGATGACGGAGAAGGCCTCGGAGACTTGTTCCGACCATACCTTGGGATTGTGTTATGAATAAGTCACCGGAGGGGAAAAAAAACAAAATACAAGCTAAGTCCAGAAAACCGGAGAGGTTGGTAGCTAGCGGATTGCAGATCCCTGATCCTATTCACAGCAACTAACAGTAGCCGTGGGGTGTTCCTACGGTGGTCCTAGACAACTCGTTCACAGCCAGAGAACTAAATAAACCTAAAGAAAGAAAGGGGAAATCTAAACTGCCCCAGAGCAGACCCCAAAGCAATAGACAGCCCCCAACATGTATTGACGGTGAAAACAGATGAAAACACAAACACAGGCAGAAAGATAGGCTGAGCAAACAATGGGGCCCTCACTAACTAGATAGGACAGGAAAGAAAAGCAACTGTCTGCAATCACGCAAAAACCCTGCCAAAAATAATGTCCAACACGTCTGATAGAAAAGGCCCTGAAGTCACTAGACTTCAAAATCACTATATCAGCACTCAGGTATATTCTGAAAACAGAGCAAAGAGATCAACTGATCAGAGACAAAAATGGAGTTCAGCCAGTCCCAACCAGGGCTGGCTGAACACAAACACTAAGTAAACCAGACAAAATCTCATGGAACAATAGCAGAGCAGAAACTTAGCTTTAGTAGACAGGACTAAACTGGAGGCCAGAGCTCAGAGCAGAGAGGATCACCAGCAACCCAGCAGGACGTCAGTGGCCTTATATCCACTCAGAGATTCCGGATGTCCAATCACACTCCACCTGTTCAGATGACAGGTTTTTCCCATCCAAATCAATTTCACTACCTCCTTTCACCAGCAGAGGGAGTTCATCGGACATCAAAGGTGAAGGAGAAAATGAGCTCATAACAGTACCTCCCCCTTGAGGAGGGGTCACCGAACCCTCATCCATGCCACCAGGGCGATCAGGATGGGCCCGATGAAAAGCACGAACCAATCTTTCGGTATGAATATCGGATGCAGAGACCCAAGAATTATCCTCCTGGCCATAACCGTTCCACTTAACCAAATACTGGAGTCTCTGTCTAGCCAGACGAGAATCCAGTATCTTCTCAACCTCATATTCCACATTACTTTCAACCAATACAGGGTCAGGAGGTCCCACCACAGGAACTACTGGCTCAACAAACCTCTTTAACAGAGACTTATGAAACACGTTATGGATCCTGAATGTAACAGAAAGAGCCAATCGAAAAGAGACCGGATTAAGAATCTCCAAAATCTTGTAAGGTCCAATAAATCTAGGTTTAAACTTTGGAGAAGCCACCTTCATAGAGATATTCTTTGATGACAACCAAACCATATCACCCACCTTAAACCGGGGACCAATGGTCCTATGCCGGTTGGAAAACCGCTGGGCCTTTTCCTGGGAGAGAGACAACATATCCACCACTTGGTCCCAGATCTGGTGCATTCTCTCCACCACAGTGTCAACACCTGGGCAGGCAGAAGACTCCACCTGCCCTGAAGAGAGTCGAGGATGAAACCCAAAGTTACAAAAAAAAGGTGACATCAAAGTGGCAGAACTAGCTCTATTATTTAAAGCAAATTCGGCCAAGGGCAAAAATGAAACCCAATCATCCTGATCAGCAGAAATAAAACATCTCAAATAAGACTCCAAAGTCTGGTTTGTTCTCTCCGTCTGCCCATTGGTCTGAGGGTGAAACGCAGAGGATAAGGACAACTGAATTCCCAGCTTGAAACAAAAAGTCCTCCAAAATCTAGAAACAAACTGAACTCCTCTGTCAGACACAATGTTCTCAGGAATCCCATGCAAGCGAACCACCTGTTGCAAAAACAAGGGCACCAACTCTGAGGAAGATGGCAACTTAGGGAGTGGTACAAGATGGACCATCTTAGAGAATCTATCACAAATCACCCAAATAACGGTCATTCTCTGAGAGACAGGCATATCAGAAATAAAATCCATTGAAATATGGGTCTATGGCCTCCTGGGCACTGGCAAAGGCATCAACAACCCACTAGAGCGAGAACAAGGTTTAGACCGGGAGCAAGTCCCACAGGACTGCACAAAATTCCTGACATCACGAGACAAGGTGGGCCACCAAAAAGACCGACTCACCAAATCTCTAGTACAAAAAATACCTGGATGACCAGCCAATGCGGAGCAATGAACTTCAGACATTACTCTCTTCCTCCACTGGTCAGGAACATACAATTTTCCAATGGAACAACGCTCAGGTTTGTCCTCCTGAAACTCTTCCAGAGCACGTCTCAAATCGGGCGAGATGGCAGAAAGAACTACCCCCTCACCTAAGATGGTAGCAGGCTTGTCACAATAGGAGAATCAGCAAAGAAACTCCTAGAGAGGACGTCTGCCTTGACATTCTTAGTGCCCGGAAGAAAAGAGACCACAAAATCAGAACGTGTGAAAAACAAGGTTTGGCAATACCAGAAAAATTAGCTATAAATTTACGATAAAAATTAGCAAAACCCAAAAACTTCTGGAGGGCCTTCAAAGAAGTGGGCTGAACCCAATCATAAATGGCCTGTACCTTGGCCGGGTCCATTTCAATAGTTGACGGAGACAAAATAAATCCCAAAAATGAAATCCTCTGTACACCAAAAAGGCATTTCGATCCCTTAACATACAGGGAATTCTCCCTCAAAATCCAGAACACAGTCCGAACATGTTCCACATGAGAGTCCCAATCCCTGGAAAAGATCAAAATATCATCCAGATAGATGATCAAAGATTTATCCACAAAGTCCCGGAAAATATCATTCATGAAGCACTGGAAGACAGAAGGGGCATTAGTGAGCCCAAAAGGCATCACCAGGTACTCAAAATGTCCCTCCGGAGTATTAAACGCCGTCTTCCATTCATCCCCATGCTTAATGCGAATAAGATTATACGCCCCCCTGAGGTCAAGCTTGGTAAACCAGCAAGCACCTTTAACTCTGGAGAATAGATCAGAAATCAGGGGTAACGGATACTGATATTTAACAGTAATTTCGTTGAGGGAACGATAGTCAATACAAGGCCTTAGGCTGAGTTCAGACGTGGCGTTTTTTTCGCGTTTCCGCGGCGGTTTTAGCCTCGCGATTTTGCAGCGAAAATGCGAAAAATAAGCATCCTATGCATTCCTATGGGATTCCGCAATGCTGTGCTAATGCTGCGGTTTTTACCGCGGCGGAATCGCTTCACGGTAAAAAACGCAGCATGCTCATTAATTTTGCGGAATCGCGGCGATCCCGCACCCATAGGAATGCATTGTTCCGCTTACTTCCCGCATGTGGCTGTGCACACCATGCGGAAAGTAAGCAGAACATTTGCGGATGGTACCCACGGTCCGGAGGAAAGGAGACTGTCCTCCGGGCTTTGGGTACCATATCCCTGTAAAAAATAGAATTTAAAATAAAAAAAATTGTTATTCTCACCTTCCGATGTCCCGCACAGCCTTCCTGCTTCTCTTCACGCTCTCGTTCCCAGTAATCCTTTGCGAAAATGCCCGTGATGGCGTCCGTTCTTGCGGGATCGCGAAGTCTCGCGGTCATTCGCGCGACCTCATCGCGAATTACCGCGAGACATCGCGATCCCGCGAGAACTGACGTCATCATGGGCATTTTCGCAAAGGATTACTGGGAACGGCTGCGCGGGACGTCGGAAGGTAAGAATAACACCATTTTTTTTTTTTTTGCACTTTATCTTTTACTACTGATGCTGCATAGGCAGCCTCAGTAGTAAAAAGTTGGTCACACTTGTCAAACACTACGTTTGACGAGTGTGACCAACCTGTCAATCAGTTCTCCAAGCGATGCTACAGATCGCTTGGAAAACGCTAGCATTTTGCAAGCTAAATACGCTTGCAAAATGCTAGTTTTCCGCGGGAATTTAAAATGCGATTTTCCCGCGGAATGGAATTCCGGAATTCTCGCGATAATTTCCGCGAGCGTTCCGGTACGTGTGCACTTAGCCTTAATGAACCATCTTTCTTGGCCACGAAAAAAAACCAGCACCCAAGGGTGAAGAGGATGGTCTAATATGACCCTTCTCCAACGACTCCTTAATATAAGATCGCATAGCCTCATGCTCGGGTACAGATAAATTGAAAAGTCAACCCTTGGGAAATTTACACCCGGGGCTCAACTCAATTGCACAGTCATAACTCCTATGAGGAGGCAAAGACGCAGACTTATTCTCACTAAATACATCATAAAAATCAGCCAAATAGTCAGGAACATCCTGCGACTGGGGAGAGGTGGAGAAAACAGGAGCATCACCAAGAGCACACTGACAACCCCAACTCACCACAGACACAGATTTCCAATGCAAAACTGGATTATAGATTTGCAACCAGGGAAATCCCAGAACAATGGTATCATGCAAATTATGCAACACCAAAAATCTGCAATTTTCTTGATGGTCTGGGGCGACCCGCATTACCACCTGGGTCCAAAACTGAGGTTTATTCTTCGCCAAAGGAGTAGCATCAATACCCCTCAAAGGGATAGGCATCCACAGAGGTGTCATAGGAAACCCACAACGTTTAGCAAAATCCAAGTCCATCAGGTTCAGAGCCGCTCCCGAATCCACAAAAGCCTTAGCGGAAAATGTGGACAGGGAGCAGATCAGAGTAATTGCCAGAAGAAACTTATGCTGCAAAATGGTTCTCTCGCTTAGGGCAGACAGAAATCATATGAGAGGCATCTCCACAGAAAAAACACAGCTTATTACGCCTTCTGAACTCCTCACGTTGCGCCCTAGACAAAACTCTATCACATTGCATAGGTTCAGACATTTGTTCAACAGGTGGCAACATTTCTCGTGTACTCTTACGTTCACGTAAACGCTGATCAACCTGAATGACCAATGACATAGAATCATCAAGACCAGAGGGAACAGGAAATCCCACCATAGTATCTTTTACGGTTTCTGACAAACCCTTCCTAAAGAGAGCTGCCAAGGCACCATCATTCCAGGTAGTAAGGACCGCCCATTTTCGGAATTTTTGACAGTATAACTCTGCAGAATCCTGACCCTGGCTCAATGCCAACAGGGCTTTCTCAGCTTGATCAATAGCATTAGGTTCATCATACAACAACCCCAAGGCTTGAAAAAATGCATCCACATTAGTTAGAATAGGATCATCAGGTGTCAAAGAAAACGCCCAATCCTGGGGATTGCCGCGCAGCAAAGAGATGACAATTTTAACCTGCTGCGCAGAGCTCCCCGATGAGTTAGGCTTCAAGGGAAGAAATAATTTACAATTATTCTTAAAATTCAAAAATTTAGACCGATCCCCAAAAAACACATCAGGAGTAGGAATCTTTGGTTCAGCAGCATGTGAATGAGCAAGATAGGTGGAAATTCCCCGCACTTCAGCAGCCAGCTGCTCCACACGATCAGACAATTTCTTAATCTCCGTTAAGAAAATTCCTCCTACGACCCCAGAGAAAAAGAGGAAAAAATATACATAAAAAAAAAATTCTGACACTTTTTTTTTTTACAATTCTTTCCTGCTATTGAGTACCCTAGAATCTGCGGAATGGCTGGTGATTTTGTTATGAATGAGTCACCGGAGAAGAAAAAAACAAAAATACAAGCTGAGTCCAGAAAACCAGAGAGGTTGGTAGCTAGCGGATTGCAGACCCCTGATCCTATTCACAACAACTAACAGTAGCCGTGGAGTGTTCCTACGGTGGTCCTAGACACCTCATTCACAGCCAGAGAACTAAATAAACCTAAAGAAAGAAAGGGGAAATCTAAACTGCCCCAGAGCAGACCCCAAAGCAATAGACAGCCCCCAACATGTATTGACGGTGAAAACAGATGAAAACACAAACACAGGCAGAAAGATAGGCTGAGCAAACGATGGGGCCCTCACTAACTAGATAGGACAGGAAAGAAAAGCAACTGTCTGCAATCACGCAAAACCCTGCCAAAAATAATGTCCAACACGTCTGATAGAAAAGGCCCTGAAGTCACTAGACTTCAAAATCACTATATCAGCACTCAGGTATATTCTGAAAACAGAGCAAAGAGATCAACTGATCAGAGACAAAAATGGAGTTCAGCCAGTCCCAACCAGGGCTGGCTGAACACAAACACTAAGTAAACCAGACAAAATCTCATGGAACAATAGCAGAGCAGAAACTTAGCTTTAGTAGACAGGACTAAACTGGAGGCCAGAGCTCAGAGCAGAGAGGATCACCAGCAACCCAGCAGGACGTCGGTGGCCTTATATCCACTCAGAGATTCCAGATGTCCAATCACACTCCACCTGTTCAGATGACAGGTTTTTCCCATCCTAATCAATTTCACTACCTCCTTTCACCATCAGAGGGAGTTCATCGGACATCAAAGGTGAAGGAGAAAATGAGCTCATAACAGGATTGGCTCCCTTTTTGGTGAGGGTGACCAAGGGAGCCACCAAGGTGGAGAAGTGTGGAATGAACTGGCGGTAGTAATTAACGTACCCCAAAAAGTGCTGCACCACCTTAAGGGAGTGGGGTTCTTGCCAGTCTATTACCGCCTGCAATTTGGCAGGATCCATAGCCAAACCCTGGGCCGAGATGACTTAGCCCAGGAACGGCAAGGTCTCCTGCTCAAACTGACACTTCTCCAACTTGGCGTAGAGAGAGTTCGCTCGCAGGCGGTCGAAGACCTTGCAAACGTCTCTTCGGTGGGAGGCCAAATCTGAAGAAAAGATAAGAATGTCATCCAGATAGACCACCACTGAGGTGGAGAGCATGTCCCGGAAGACATCATTCACAAAGTCTTTGAAGATGGCTGGGGCATTACAGAGGCCGAAGGGCATGACCAAATACTCATACTGGCCATCCTGGTGTTAAAGGCCGTCTTCCATTCGTCCGCTTCGCGAATACGTATCAGGTTGTAAGCCCCCCCGTAGATCTAGCTTGGAGAAGATCCTCGTCCCACGCAACCTGTCGAACAACTCAGATATCAGGGGCAGAGGGTATTTGTCCTTAACGGTTATAGCATTAAGACCCCTGTAATCGATACAAGGACGCAGCTCTCCACTCTACTTCTGCACAAAGAAGAATCCCGCCCCCGCTGGTGACACCCACTTCCTAACAAACCTTCTTGCCAGGTTCTCTCTGATATATTGTGACATGGCCTCCATCTCCGGGAGAGACAGGGGATACACGCGACCTCGAGGAGGCTCCGCACCTGGCAACAGGTCTATAGGACAGTCGTAGGGGCGATGGGGCAGAAGGGTCTCTGCCGCCTTTTTAGAGAATACGTCCGCGTACTGTTGGTAATGCCTTGGGAGCGCGGAAAGATCCGCGGGGACCTCGGTAGAGGCTACCTGAATGCACTCCCTCACGCATCTACCCTCGCAGGACTTGCTCCAGCCATGTATTCTCCCCGAGGACCACTCTATGTGAGGAGAGTGGCAATGTAACCAGGGAACTCCTAGGAGAACCTGATCGATGCCCTCGGGCATAATGAGGAGAGACAAGCTCTCGTGGTGGGACGGCAACAGCGATAGCCTAAGGGGAGCAGTCTTGTGTGTAATTTGGGAGGGCAGAGTCGAGCCATTCACCACCCTGAGGGTAACGGGGTGAGGTAGTAGCACCAAAGGAACTGCGTGCCGTTGGGCGAAGGCAGAAGACATAAAATTGCCCCCCACCCCGGAGTCCAGGCAGACTTCTACCTCCAGGGTGGACGCTCCACTCTCTAACGTCCCTTTAAAGGACAGCTTGGAGTCTCTAGTAGGCCTCCTCCAATTACCAATAGACGCGGGCGTTTCCCGACCACTGTGGGCACCTGTTGGCCAGGTGACCAGGCTGTCGACACTGGAAACAGAGGGTGGAAGTACGCACCGAGCGGGACTTGGAGCCCGTGTGAGACACCTCCATGGTCTCAGGAGGCATGATCCCCTGATCAGGAGGTTCCAGGGGTTTAGAAAAGATGGGAGCCAACTTAATCCTCGATCTGGACTGGGAGCGCACATGACGAGCTCCGTGAAACGGAGATCTATGCGGGTGGAGACGGTAATGAGCTCCTCCAGATTAACGGGGACCTCCCTGGTAGCCAGAGCATCCTTGACGTTCTCCGCCAAACCCCTCCAGAACACCGGTATGAGCACCTTGTTAAGCCATTCCAGTTCGGAAGCCAGTGTCCGGAACCAGACGGCGTAATGGCTGACCGAAAACGAACCGTGTCAGTGCTAACAACAGCAGCGTGGTGTCATGCGTGACCCATGGCCCCAGAAAAACCTGTTTCAGGGAGACCAGGAACTGGGAGGCACTCTGTACCACGGGGTCACCATGCTCCCACAGTGGGGTGGCCCATTCCAGAGCCTTGACCAACAGGAGGGAGATGATGAATCCCACCTTAGCCCTTTCTGAGGGGAATCGTGTGGCCAATAGCTCAAGCTGGATAGCTCCTGCAGGAGGCGCTGTCACCCGAGAACTTGTCTGGCAGTTGGAGACGGGACAAAGTCGGGGCAGGTATGGACGTGGAGGTGCGGGAGACAGCTTCTGCAGCTGCCTGAACAGCGACCGCAGTGACATCTGAAGCTGAGGCTGACCGCTCGAGAGCTGACAACCTGCCCTCCAGCTGCTGGACATATCTCTGCAGACGCTGCTCGTCCGTCATTGCTAGCCAGACCCTGGCGCTATGATAATGTTAAGGGCTGGCGGAACACACCCAATAATAAAGATGGTAATAGGATTTGAGGTGCGTTCGCAGCCCGGGGTCCACCGTGCAGAGGTGATAACCTGCAGCTAAGCAATGAGGAGAGATATAAAGTATGAGAAAGCCAGACACCGGCGGGTAACCCCTGACCCGATGCTTGCAGAGATGGACTCTGTTACTCCACGGAGTGCACACCATCCGGCGTGTAAGCGAGACCTGTTAACGTCACAGGTCACTGCTATATGTAGCACCACTCAGAGCGAATGCAATGTCTGCCCTGGTGATAACCACCAACCAGCCTAACAACTGTGCTGGTGAGCGCACGCAACAGAGCGCGGCGCTGCTCTGGCAGACACAGCGGTAGCCTCGGTACGTAAGGCCTGTACTGGCGAATGCCCCAAGGCGCTAGAGAACGGTGAGAGACTAGACTGCGGCGCTAAGCAGTGCTAGAACTATGGTGCTACTCTGATCCCTGAACCCTAACTTATATGTATCAGAGGAGGGGGAATCTTAATCAGTCACCAGTCTCATACATCCGTCATCTCACACACACTAAACGTTGTAGCATCAGAGTATATCATAGCGCATGGAGGGGCCGCCATGCGAACCTTTTATAGCCGCGTCCTTCCAGGACATCCTGATGGCCCAATCCAAGCTGGAGAAGGACCTGAACATGTGACCTCTGATCTCCAATGAGAGATCGTCCCACGGGCATGCTCAGTGGACCAAAAGGAGGACTTAGTCCCTGGAGTCGTTCGCTGCTGACCAGCATGCGTTGCTATAGCTGGACCAGAAGTGGCAGCAGCAACCAAACCCACAATGCTGGTGTGAGCAGAGCACTGGGATCGCCGAGTCTGCTGAGCAGGCTCCACTGTGGCCGAAGAGGAATGGGAGACTGCCGAAGGCAAAGCTCGGGATTCCTGCTGTGCAGCGACAGGGCCCCAATACCTAACACACATATATCTATGACATTACGATGGGCCTACTAATGAGAAAGAGCACCGGGAATGCTGACAGGTATGAGGATGTTTTCAGGGCCTTTTGTGCTAGTCAGGACAGAGAGCAGCTACACAAAGTTTTTCTTTGTTCTACTGGAGGACCCAAATTAGTAAATTATACTCGTTGATTGGTCTAAGAACCTTGTAATGCATCACTTTATCTGTGTTGGCGCTGCAGGAAAAACGAACATTTTCTGTTGGATTCCTCCCTACTATTATAATTAGAGATCCCACAATAGGGCATTTTGTAATCAGTTTCTCATGAAGGAAGTTTCATGTTCAAGATCGTGTAATAGAAAATATTAAAATGGGTCCTCCATTATACTAACCAAAAACACATTGGTCTGGTGTATATTTTCCCTTTTAAGCCACTACTATGGCCCTTTGGCCAGTTCCTCACCTAGCAGTGAGCTAGCACTGTAGATTCTCTGTACTGGTGAGTCCTGTGTAAAGGTCAGCCTGGGCCGTAGTCGTGGCCGAGGACACCCCGGCACCTGAGCCCTGGCCTCCCTTCACAGACACACTACATTGCTCTTGTAGTACACTTGCCTCCACATTCCTGGTGCTGCTGAGGTCACCCTCCTTTTCGTGGGGTCGCCTTTGGCCTTGGAGGAATGATCAGAGACACAGCCAAAGTATAATTCAAAACACAAAACTTTACTCTCGAAACTTTGCAGTACATTCAGATCCAGTACAGCATTTACATAACTTCTTCCTTTTTGCAAGAGGCCACCCGAGCTCTATGGGTGTCCTCGCCCCTACTCACCTAACCAGGAAGCTCTCCTAAATTAACTATTATCTGTACTGGTTTCTAATTACTACTATGTACATTTTATTGAACTCTGTGTCCCCACCTAGTGGCCAACCTATACACTGCACTGTCCCTATTATATACATCATGCAGCAGAGTTATAACAAAATATCACATGGTCATAAGTATTCAGACCCTTTGCCCAGACACTCCTATTTAAGTCACATGCTGTCCATTTCTTTGTGATCCTCCTTGAGATGGTTCTACTCCTTCATTGGAGTCCAGCTGTGTTTAATTAAACTGATAGAACTTGATTTGGAAAGGCACACACCTGTCTATATAAGATCTCACAGCTCACAGTGCATGTCAGACCAAATGAGAATCATGAGGTCAAAGGAACTGGCCAAGGCGCTCAGAGACAGAATTGGGGTAAGGCACAGATCTGGCCAAGGTTATAAAAGAATTTCTGCAGTACTCAAGGTTCCTAAGAACACAGTGGCCTCCATAATCCTTAAATGGAAAAGATTGGGACCACCTGAAGTCTTCCTAGACCTGGTCATCCAGCCAAACTGAGCAATCATGGGAAAAGAGCCTTGGTGAGAGAGGTAAAGAAGAACCCCAAGATCACTGTGGCTGAGCTCCACAGTTGCAGTAGGAAGATGGGAGAAAGTTCCACAAAGTCAACTATCACTGCAGCCCTCCACCAGTTGGACCTTTATAGCAGAGTGGCCCGACGGAAGCCTCTTCTCTGTGCAAGACATATGAAAGCCCGCATAGAGTTTGCTAAAAAACACATGAAGGACTTCCAGACTATGAGAAATCAGATCTGATCTGACGAGATGAAGATAGAACTTTCTGGTGATAATTCTAATTGGTATGTGTGGAGAAAAACAGGCACTGCTCATCACCTGCCCAATACAATCCCAATAGTGAAACATGGTGGTGGCAGCATCATGCTATAGGGGTGTTTTTCAGCTGCAGGGACAGGACGACTGGTTGCAATTGAAGGAAACATGAACGCAGCTAAGTGCAAATATATCCTGGATGAAAACTTCTTCCACAGTGCTCTGGACCTCAGACTTGGCCAAAGGTTCACCTTCCTACAAGACAATGACCCTAAGCACACAGCTAAAATAACAATGGAGTGGCTTCAGAACAACTCTGTGACCATTCTTGACTGGCCCAGCCAGAGCCCCAGCCTAAAACCAATTTAGCATCTCTAGAGAGACCTGAAAATGGCTGTCCACCAACGTTCATCATCCAGCCTGATGGAACTGGAGAGTATCTGCAAGGAAGAATGGCAAAAGATCCCCAAATCCAGGTGTGAAAAACTTATGGCATCATTTCCAAGAAGACTTATGGCTGTACTAGCTCAAAAGGGTGCTCCTACTCAATACTGAGCAAAGGGTCTGAATACTTATGACCATGTGATATTTCAGTTTTTCTTTTTTAATAAATTTCCTAAAATTTCTACATTTCTGTTTTTTTTTCAGCCAAGATGGGGTGCAGAGTGTACATTAATGGGGAAAAAAAATGAACTTTTTTGAATTTACCAAATGGCTGCAGTGAAACAAAGTGAAAAATTTAAAGGGTTCTGAATACTTTCCGTACCCACTGTAGCATATACAGTAATCGGATCGTACTTAAAGGGGTTATGGAAACACATCATACTTTGTAACCCTTTACACCTGCACAAAGTGTGGCCACTTACTTGTAGAGTGGAAGGGATGAACCATTGCAGAGAACCATATCAATCTCATGTGCAACCTCCATCACATGACCAAATTTAGGTTTTTGGTGGCCCACATAGACTACATTTTGATTTTAGGCATTTATATTACGTGAGTAAATCATAGCCATCACGAGAGGCCACAGTCGGTGGTGGTGGGTGACCTGGGGTAATATCCAAAGTATAACACCTATGACATAAATGCTGGAGTTGCACATTTTTTATAAACGTTTTGTCGTTGATCATTTTTTGTGCACCTGGTGCAGCCTTTGGGATGAAGTTGAGGTCTGCTCGGTAAAAGACCCCTGGGAAATATAATTATACCTGGGAGTTATATGTTATGGATGTAATATTATCAGGAAGAAATAATTACTGGTCAGAAACGATAATGGTTACAATTAGTTATATAGTGGAAGAGGACGATGGCTGTTATTTGGAAATCCGAAATTGCACTCCCTACTGACTGCAAAATAGAAATCTTATCTGCTGAAGTCCCATGGACCAGTAATAACCTGGTTACATCAGGGCCGTCCCCTCTCAGGGCTACTTCTTTAGTTCTTCAGGAAAGCAAGCACATTTATGTAATTCTTTATTAACTTTTTGCGTTTTTTTTATTTATATTTGTATCCTAAGAATTCCTCATTAGCTTCTCTTTTTCCATTGGACTTTTCCTCATTTTTAGAGTTGGCCGGATCAATTCTCTGGACCTTGATCCATCGGCCAGGTCAAAAGTCTCTGGCCGCTGGACAGGAGGCTTGCAAATCTCTTACCTTCATACCTAAATGACGACAGCGCACCAGCCCTGTCTATTGTCCTAGCTAGAGTTGAGCGAAACGGGTCGAAAAAATTCAAAAGTCGCCGACTTTTGGCAAAGTCGGGTTTCATGAAACGAAACCCGACCCTAGGATGAGGTCGGCCACGAGGTCGGCGACTTACGCGCCAAAGTCGCGTTTCAAAAGTTTGTTTTGCGCTCTTTTTCAGCCAATCAGGATCCACGGACACTGTGGGCAACGTGATGACCTAGGCACCGGTCACCACCATCTTTCAGAAGGGCATGCAAGTGATTGGCTTGCTTTGGTGGGCGTCACAGGGGGTATAAAAGGGCGTGCACGCCGACCGCCATCTTACTTCTGCCGATCTTAGTATAGGGAGAGGTTGCTGCTGATTCTGTAGGGAGAGCGTTAGGCAGGGAAGAAGACAAAAAAACTGCTTCTGCTGCTAGCGATTTGGCCTGCACAACACACAAGTCACTGTGTGTGCAGTGCAAGGGGAGGCTATATAGTGGTGTATCAGTGGTGTTGGTTGTTGGGCTGCCTTTTAAGGCTTCCTGACACGCTGGCATTGCTGTTTACCCACTGCTCCGCAAACTGCTTTTTTAAAAACAATCCAATCTCCCTTATCCTCTAGTCACTTTTGTCACAGCTGTGCCATCGAGCCTGTCACATAGCGCTCAGATATCAGTGGGCCTCACACAATCCACAAGTGTCCAGTGTCCAAAAGTGTGCGCAGAGATTCAAAATCTCCATTATCCTCTAGTCACTTTTGTCACAGGCAGCTGTGCCATCGAGCCTGTCACATAGCGCTCAGATATCAGTGGGCCTCACACAATCCACAAGTGTCCAGTGTCCAAAAGTGTGCGCAGAGATTCAAAATCTCCATTATCCTCTCGTCACTTTTGTCACAGGCAGCTGTGCCATCGAGCCTGTCACATAGCGCTCAGATATCAGTGGGCCTCACACAATCCACAAGTGTCCAGTGTCCAAAAGTGTGCGCAGAGATTCAAAATCTCCATTATCCTCTCGTCACTTTTGTCACAGGCAGCTGTGCCATCGAGCCTGTCACATAGCGCTCAGATATCAGTGGGCCTCACACAATCCACAAGTGTCCAGTGTCCAAAAGTGTGCGCAGAGATTCAAAATCTCCATTATCCTCTCGTCACTTTGGTCACAGCTGTGCCATCGAGCCTGTCACATAGCGCTCAGATATCAGTGGGCCTCACACAATCCAAAAGTGTCCACTGTCCACAAGTGTGTGCAGAAATTCTAAATCTCCCCTGTCCTATAGACACCTTGTACCTTGTTTTACATTACTATATAGTTTGTTGGATTTTGTCTACATTTCTACCAAAAATGAGGAAGGCTGGTGGAAGAGGCCGTGGAATTGGGCGGGGGTTGGCAGCTGGTAATGATGGTGTTGGTGGTGGATCTGATGGTAGTGGCAAAAGCAAAATAGGACCGAATGCAGGAGGTGCTGACCCTGCGTCATCGTCTGGCTACATAAGGCCTCGAACGCTTAGTTTTCTAGGAGTTGGCAAACCGCTTTTAAAGCCAGAGCATCAGGAAAAAGTTTTGTCTTACATTGCTGACTCAGCCTCCAGCTCTATCGCCTCCTCTTCTTCAGTTGTAAAAAGTAAAAGCACTGAGTCGTCATTGGAGGCTCATGTTCATGAACCACACCTTTCCTTGTGTCCTTCACCCCAACCAAGATTGAAGGATGACGCAGGCCATACTACTGATTACTCCATGGAGCTGTTTTCACATACCATGCCTGGATTATCAAGTGAAATGGTGAATTACCCAGGCCAAGTTGAATCTGACATGGAGTGCACTGATGCACAGCCGCTGATGGATGATTCTGCTGGTACATTCACTCAGAGCACTACATTGTCCTCGCAGTGTACAGAGCCAGATTCTGACCCTGATGAGACTCAGGTGCCCCTTCCCGCACACTATACCACCATACACGGTGACACAGAGGAAGGTGCACATGACATAGAAGAGGAGGTGATGGATGACCCAGTTGTTGACCCAGATTGGCATCCATTGGGGGAAGAGGGTGCTGCTTCCAATAGCTCAGATGAGGAGCATCCACAGCAGACATCGACATCGCAACAGCTGTTATCTGGCAGGCCCGGAGCACTCCAAAGACAGGTTCCAAACATCAAAAGAGTTGCTGGACAGCTTGTCCAGAGGGTCAAAAGATCACAGCGTGCTAGGCCGCAAAATGTCTGCCAAAGTGGGAAGAGTGCAGTGTGGCACTTTTTTGAACAAAATCCTCATGATCAGGCCAAGGTTATCTGTAAGAAGTGCGCAAAGACCTTTAGCCGAGGGAAAAATCTGAAAAATATGAATACCAGTTGCATGCTTAGACATTTAACCAGCATGCACTTGCAAGCGTGGACACAACACCAAACCTCAAGTGCCACATGTGCAACTGATCACAACGAAGGTAGTCAGCAACGCTACATTGTTTCCCCCACTGTAAGCCCACCGGTTAGCACAGCAGCAAATGTTGAGGTGTCGTTGCAAGACCACAGCAGTCAGGGAATCCCACTGTTATATCAACGAAAGACTGATTCTAGGCCATCAGAAAGAACACCAACTCCATCACCATCATCAACCCTCTCTCAGTCCGCCCTGTCCACCGCTACTTCCACCATATGCAGCTCTCAAGTCCAGCTCACCCTCCCAGACACTATGAGTAGGTCAAGAAAGTACTCAGTCTCTCATCCGCGTACACTGGGTTTGAACGCCCACATTGCCAAACTAATCTCGTTTGAGATGATGCCCTTTCGGTTGGTGGAAAGCACAGCTTTCCGCGAACTCATGGCCTATGCAGTACCACGCTATGACCTACCCAGTCGCCACTTCTTCTCTCGCAAAGCCATCCCAGCCCTCCACCATCATGTGAAAGACCGCATTGTCCATGCACTCAAGCAGTCAGTGAGCGGAAAGGTGCACCTCACAACTGATGCATGGTCCAGTCGGCATGGCCAGGGCTGTTACGTGTCCATCACTGCGCACTGGGTTAGAATCATAGAATCATAGAATCGTAGAGTTGGAAGGGACCTCCTGGGCCATCTGGTCCAACCCCCTGCTCAAAGCAGGATTCGCTAAATCATCCCAGTCAGATGTCTGTCCAGCCTCTGTTTGAAGACTTCCATTGAAGGAGAACTCACAACTTCTCGTGGCAGCCTGTTCCACTCATTGATCACTCTAACTGTCAAAAAGTTTTTTCTAATATCTAATCTGTGTCTCCTCCCATTCAGTTTCATCCCATTGCTTCTAGTCTTTCCTTGTGCAAATGAGAATAAAGTTGATCCTTCTACAATGTGACAGCCCTTTAGATATTTGTAGACAGCTATAAAGTCTCCTCTCAGTCTTCTCTTTTGCAAACTAAACATTCCCAAATCCTGCAACCTTTCCTCATAAGACAGGGTTTGCAGACCGGTCACCATTCTGGTCGCTCTTTTCTGAACTTGCTCCAGTTTGTTGATGTCTTTTTTAAAATGTGGTGCCCAAAACTGGACACAATATTCCAGATGAGGTCTGACCAAAGAGGAGTAGAGGGAAATAATGACTTCACGTGATCTAGACTGTATGCTTCTGTTAATACATCCTAGAATTGCATTTGCCTTTTTTGCTGCTGCATCACACTGTTGACTCATATTCAGTCTGTGATCTATTAGTAAACCCAAGTCTTTTTCACATGTGCTGTCACTTAGCCCTATTCCTCCCATTCTATATATGCTTTTTTCATTTTTATTGCCCAGATGTAGTACTTTGCATTTCTCCCTGTTAAAAACCATTCTGTTAGTTGCTGCCCACTTCTCCAGTTTATTTAAATCTTTTTGAATCCTCTCTCTCTCTTCTCTAGTATTAGCTATCCCTCCTAGCTTTGTGTCATCAGCAAATTTAATCAGTTTACCCTCAATTCCTTCATCTAAATCGTTGATAAAGATGTTGAACAATACAGGGCCCAGGACAGAGCCCTGTGGTACCCCACTTGAGACATTCTTCCAACTGGATGTGCAGCCATTTACGACCACTCTTTGGGTCCGATCACTAAGCCAGTTATGAATCCACCTAACAGTTGCCTTGTCCATTCCATACTTAGTCATTTTTTCAATAAGGATTGTATGAGAGACTTTGTCAAATGCTTTGCTGAAGTCAAGATATACTATATCTACAGCATTTCCTTGATCCACCCAATCAGTGATACCGTCATAGAAGGAAATTAAGTTAGTCTGACATGACTTATTAGTTACAAACCCATGCTGACTCTGTTTAATCACTTCATTCTTATCCAGGTATTGACATACATGTTGTTTAATAATTTGTTCAAAGATCTTTCCTGGTATAGAAGTCAGACTCACCGGCCTATAGTTGCCTGGGTTCACCTTCTTCCCCTTTTTGAAGATAGGAACAACATTTGCTCTTCTCCAGTCTTCTGGCACTTCTCCTGTTCTCCAAGAAATTTCAAAGATTATGGAGAGGGGTTCAAAAATTTCTTCTGCTATCTCCTTCAGTACTCTGGGGTGTAATTCATCTGGACCTGGAGACTTGAATTCATTTAGGTTAGCTAAGTGTTTCCTCACTATCTTTCTGTTTATAGATATCCTGGATTCTTCTATTCCCTTAATAGGACAGTGAATAACAGTTGGTGTTACATTTCCTTTCTGAGAGAAAACAGATGCAAAATAGGAATTTAAAAGTTCAGCCTTCTCAACATCCTGTCTTACCATTTCATCATTTTCATCCTGTAAAAATCCTATAGCATCTTTGACTTTTCTTTTACTTTTGACATATCCCCAAAATCCTTTTTTATTGCTTTTGACATCTCTTGCAAGCCTCAATTCATTGTCAGCTTTAGATAATCTGATTTGTGCCCTGCAGGTTCTGCAGACAGCATTATATTCTTCTTTAGATATGCCTCCCTCTTTCCATTTTATAAACATTTTTTTCTTCCTTTTTAGCATGTGCTTAAGTTCTGTGTTCACCCATCCTGGTTTCCTTAAATGCTTCCTATTTTTCCCTCTTTTCGGAATTGTTAACAACTGTGCTTTGAGAATTTCATTTTTCAAGATTTCCCATCCTTCCTGGACATTTTTGTCTTTAAGGATATCCAGCCATTGGATCCCTCCAATTATCTTTCTGAATCCCTTAAAATCTGCCTTTCTCAAATCTAACCTTGACGTCTGAGTCTTCACAGGTCTTCCTCCTCTAGTTATGCAAAATTCTAAAATAGCATGGTCGCTACCTCCTAGGGTTCCAGCCACTTTTACCTCCTCAACCATTTCCTCCCTGTTTATAAGGATTAGATCCAAGGTAGCAGTTCCCCTTGTTTTCTCCCCTACCTTTTAGAAGATAAAGTTGTCAGCAAGAGAGGATAAGAATTTCCTTGACCTGTTAGTTTTGCCTGAGAGAGATTCCCAACAAATGTCTGGATAGTTGAAATCTCCCATGACAACTATGTCATATTTTTTGGAGAACTTGGCCATTTGATGCATAAAGAGTTCATCCATATCTTCAGCTTGCACAGGCGGCCTGTAGTAAATGCCTACAATGGTGTCCTTTCCATTGTTCTGTCCTTGTATTCTTACCCAAACAGTTTCCACAGAACTCCCAGTCTCTGAAGCTTCAATCTCTGTGCAGATATACGCGTTTCTAACATACAATGCAACACCCCCTCCTCGTTTATCAAGTCTGTTTCTTGCAAATAAGTTGTATCCTTCTAGTCTTGTATTCCAATCATGTGTATTGTCCCACCAAGTTTCAGTGATTCCAATGACATCATATTTCTTTTCCTGTGTTAGTAGTTCCAATTCTCCTTGTTTGTTGCCCATGCTTTGTGCATTAGTATAGAAACATTTTAGTTTGTGATTGGTTTCTCTTTCTCCAATATTTTTATTAATTAGATTCTTTCGTCTTTGTTCTTCCTTTCCACTTCTAATAGCAGAGTTCTCAATAGCATTTGTCAGGTGTATGGCTTTTTCTGGTCTTTTGCTTCCCTTCCCATGTTGTTCTAGTTTAAAGCTCTCCTTACAAGTGTAGCAAGGCGACTTCCAAATACATGCTTTCCAGTCTTCGTAAGGTGCACCCCATCTCTAGCAAGTAGTCCATCGTATAAGTAGTTCACTCCGTGATCCAGAAATCCAAATCGTTGCTGACGGCACCATCGACGTAGCCAGTTGTTCACTTGCAGAATCTTATTCCACCTCCTTGTTCCATGGCCATCCACTGGGAGGATGGAAGAGAAGACCACCTGCGCTCCCAGTTCTTTCACTTTCTTGCCTAAGTCTTCAAAGTCTCTGCAGATGGTTTCCAGGTTGTTTCTTGCGGTGTCATTTGTCCCCACATGTAGTAGCAGGAATGGGAAGTCATCTGTAGGTCTGAAGAGTCCTGATATCCTGTCAGACACATCTTTAATTTTTGCACCTGGAAGACAGCACATTTCTCTTGAAGTTATATCCGGTCTGCAGATAGCGGCCTCTGTTCCTCTCAATAGTGAATCCCCCATGACCACCACTCTCCGTTTCTTCTTCACAACATTTTTCTTTCTCCATCCAGGAGGACTCTGAAGGCGTACAAGGTTGCTGTTTGTTGGCAAAGTCTTATCCTGATGTATTTCTTCATTGTTTTCCTGCGTGAGAGCCTGGTACTGGTTTCTGAGCAGTATGGGTGCTGACTGCCTCCTGATCCTCCTGCTTCTCTGGGTCACATGTCTCCATTCCTCTGTTTCTTCAGGTGCACTTCGAATTTCTTCTCTTTCTGTAACATGAAGAGATAATTCTGCTCTGTCCAAGAACTCTTCACCTTCCTTAATGATCTTCAATGTAGCTAACCTCTCTTCGAGATTTTGCAACTTTTCCTCCAACAGGGACACAAGCTTGCATTTGTGGCATGTGAAGTTTGGCTTTTCCACTGGTAAATCTGTGAACATGTAGCAAGAAATGCAGCTCACCAAATGGCTCCTGGCCTCTTCCATCTTGAGATTTCTTAAAAACGATGAAAGATGAGCCAAAACCCAGTGATCGTTGAGCTCGCGGAGACTCTTCACTTATCCCAGAAGGCACTGGAAATATGCAAATGATCTCCTCAAGACTCTTCCCCTGGTTTTCCGATTTCCTCTTTTCAGCTGCAACGGCCAAAACCCAGTGATCGTTGAGCTCGCGGAGACTCTTCACTTATCCCAGAAGGCACTGGAAATATGCAAATGATCTCCTCAAGACTCTTCCCCTGGTTTTCCGATTTCCTCTTTTCAGCTGCAACGGCCAAAACCCAGTGATCGTTGAGCTCGCGGAGACTCTTCACTTATCCCAGAAGGCACTGGAAATATGCAAATGATCTCCTCAAGACTCTTCCCCTGGTTAATGTGGTGGATGCAGGGTCCACAGGGGACAGCGGTGGTGGGACAGTGCTGCCTAGCCCACGGTATAGGAAACAGTTGGCTGTAGGCGTTCGACCCTCCTCCTCCTCCTCCTCCTCCTCCAGAAGCGAAAGCTCGTCCACAGAGCGCAGTCGTACGAGCACTCCATCTGCAGCTGCCACTGTTGCACACGATGTGTCCCCCTATCAAGCAGCTAGTGGAAAACGTCAGCAGGCTGTGTTGCAGATGATGTGTTTGGGCGACAGACACACCGCCGAGGTGCTGGCTGAGTACTTGAAGCGACAAACTGAGTCATGGCTGGGCAGTGTACATCTTGAGGCAGGCAAGGTAGTTAGTGATAACGGCCGTAATTTTGTGGCAGCCATAGCCCTTTCAAAACTCAGCCACATACCTTGCTTGGCTCACACCTTGAACCTGGTGGTGCAGTGCTTCCTAAAAAATTATCCGGAGTTAACAGCCCTGCTCCAGAAGGTGCGAAGACTGTGCGCGCACATCCGCCGGTCACCTGTACACTCCGTTCGTATGCAGAAGCTGCAGCGATTGCTCCACCTTCCCAACCACCACCTCATTATCGACATTGCAACAAGGTGGAACTCCACCCTGCACATGGTGGAGCGGCTGTGCGAGCAGAGGCAGGCCATAATGCATTTGTGGGAGGATACACGGCCAGGCACTTTGAGAGCAGACATGGAGTTGACAGGCGTGCAGTGGTCGAAGCTGAAAGACCTTTGTAAAGTCCTTCAGTGTTTTGAGGAATGCACACGGCTGGTAAGCGCAGACGACGCCATCCTAAGCATGAGCATCCCACTTATGCGTCTGCTCATGCAAACTTTGACGCACCTTAAGGAGCAGGCGTCTGCAGCCAATGTTGATGAGGAGGAAGAGGAGGAGGGAATCCTTGATGACATTCAGCCATTGTCTGCTCAGGGACCTCTCCTGGACGAGGTGGAGGAAGAAGAGGAGGAGGAGGAGGATGATGGGGATGATTACTTAGGGGAGGAGGATGCATCTTGTGGGGCAAGTGAAAATGTTGGCGTGGCAAGGTCTGGTACAGGGTTTGTGCGTGACTGGAGGGATGTGGATTTGCCAGAAAGTGCTCCTCCACCCAGCACTCGCAGTGCATCATTGACACCGGGAACATTGGCCCACATGTCAGATTATGCCTTGCGGATCCTAAAAAGGGACCCCCGCATTGCCAAAATGATGAACGATGACTACTGGTTGGCCAGCATCCTGGATCCACGCTATAAAGGCAAATTACAAAACATCATGCCACAGGAGAACCTTGACCTAATATTGGCTAATAAACAAGCAACTCTGGTAAATCGGTTGCTTGAGGCATTCCCAGCACACAGCAGCGGTGATGGTTCTCACACGAGCCGTACGGGCCGGGGGCAGCTTGGCAGAGGTGTTCGTGGTGCACACAGCAGAAGTGGCGTTGGAGACAGGGGTTTCATGACAATGTTGTGGACTGATTTTTCAAATACCGCTCACACAACTGGTAATACTGCATCGATGGAAAGTGACAGGAGACAGCAGTTGTCAACTATGGTTACAAACTACTTTTCCTCCCATATCGATGTTCTCCCACACAGGTCATTCCCCTTTGACTATTGGGCCGCTAAACTGGACACCTGGCCTGAATTGGCCCAATATGCCTTACAGGAGCTCGCTTGCCCAGCTGCAAGTGTGCTATCGGAAAGAGTCTTCAGTGCAGCTGGATCAATCCTGACAGAAAAAGGACCCGTCTGTCAACCCAAAATGTGGATGATCTAACCTTCATTAAAATGAACCACGCATGGGTTTCCAAGGATTTTGTCCCACCTTCCCCTGATGACACATAGGGTGACAGAAAAATGGCTTGCTTTGGTCCACCTCTTCCTGGTACTTCACTTATTTCGCCTTTTGCATCAGCTGAATGTCCAACATCAACATATGCCACTTTCTAAAACTCCCTAACTGTGCTGCCTCCCCCCCCATGGCCGGGGTCAACACCTAGCGCACGACACCGTGCGAGTGCCGTTGCCCTGGACAGGTGGGTAGGCCGACTCTTGGGCGCGGGCACTGGCACAGGGTCCCTCATAGTGCAATCAAGTGTCTCTGACGGTGGTGGTGCACACCCGCCGTCAGACACACCGCTGTACTATGAGGGGCCCAGTGCCAGTACCGACGCCCACGAGTGGGCCCCCCTTGCTTGGGCAGGGCCCCAGCATTTGCAATCTTTACCTCTCCCTGCTCCTCCGCTGTGTAATCTGGGCCGTCAAATCCATACTGGGCCTAACACCGTCTGAGCCTGCCTCCTGAGACATATATTTTGAATGTGTACGCTATCCATACATGTTATCCAGGGATACGGTACCCTTTCTAACCTTTGTGCAATCACGTGCAATCCATACTGGGCCTAACACCGTCTGAGCCTGCCTCATGCTGTATAGACATATATTTTGAATGTGTACGCTATCCATACATGTTATCCAGGGATACGGTACCCTTTCTAACCTTTGTGCAATCACGTGCAATCCATACTGGGCCTAACACCGTCTGAGCCTGCCTCATGCTGTATAGACATATATTTTGAATGTGTACGCTATCCATACATGTTATCCAGGGATACAGTACCCTTTCTAACCTTTGTGCAATCACGTGCAATCCATACTGGGCCTAACACCGTCTGAGCCTGCCTCATGCTGTATAGACATATATTTTGAATGTGTACGCTATCCATACATGTTATCCAGGGATACGGTACCCTTTCTAACCTTTGTGCAATCACGTGCAATCCATACTGGGCCTAACACCGTCTGAGCCTGCCTCATGCTGTATAGACATATATTTTGAATGTGTACGCTATCCATACATGTTATCCAGGGATACGGTACCCTTTCTAACCTTTGTGCAATCACGTGCAATCCATACTGGGCCTAACACCATCTGAGCCTGCCTCCTGAGACATATATTTTGAATGTGTACGCTATCCATACATGTTATCCAGGGATACGGTACCCTTTCTAACCTTTGTGCAATCACGTGCAATCCATACTGGGCCTAACACCGTCTGAGCCTGCCTCATGCTGTATAGACATATATTTTGAATGTGTACGCTATCCATACATGTTATCCAGGGATACGGTACCCTTTCTAACCTTTGTGCAATCACGTGCAATCCATACTGGGCCTAAGGCCGTCTGAGCCTGCCTCCTGAGACATATATTTTGAATGTGTACGCTATCCATACATGTTATCCAGGGATACGGTACCCTTTCTAACCTTTGTGCAATCACGTGCAATCCATACTGGGCGTGAGAACGGCTGGCGAGCTGTTAAGCAAGCTACAGCACCTGTCCAGACAAGTACAGGGATTCCCTAGCGAGGAGACTTATTTGATTGTTTTCAATGTTGGGACAGCAATTTTTGGGGAGCACTATACTCTGGAGAATGATAGATGGGGCCCACCATACACTGGAACATTCCAAAGGTGGACATCAGACACTGGAGCAGCATTTACAGGGCCCATTATACACTAGAGCATTAGAAATGGGGCCCATTATGTTTGGAGCATTATTTGGGCCCATAAGACAGTGGAGCTTCATCCATGGGGACCAACATATACTGTAGCATTATGTGGAGCTCATCATATACTGTTTCAAACATTATATGGGACCAATGATTCTGTATGGAGAAATAGATGGGCCTCGGCATGAGATGTAAAAAGTGAGGTATTTTTCATTGTACTATACCGCTATTTATCTGCCGTATCGGAGCATGATGAGTTGTGGTATGTGTTAAAGGGGCGCTCTTTCGCCCAGGGCACATGAAAACCTGCAGCCAGCCCTCCCCCCCCACAACTTTAGCCAAATAACCCCCATTTTTCAGTGCGTAACTTGTATTATGAAGTTAATTAAGGTTGACAAGCTTAAGTAAGAAGAATTGATGCTTTTGGCATTCAAATAGGCACTGTAGGTGTGTTTCCTGTCCTCCTCTCACTGCCGACTTTTATTCCCCATTGACTTACATTGGGTTTCGTGTTTCGGGACGACCCCGACTTTTCCCTATAATCGGACGATCTTGCTTGACCCGACTTTTGGAAAAGTCGGGTTTCACGAAACGAAACGCGACCCTAAAAAACCAAAAGTCGCTCAACTCTAGTCCTAGCTAATCGATCGGAGCTCAGCAATCGATTCATCCAACTCTAAAAATGAGGAAAACTCCAGTGGAAAAAGAAAAACTAATAAGGGATTATTATTAGAATATGAATATTAATTTTTGGGAAAATGGACCTGTGTCCTATGAATCGGTCCACTCAACTCTAATTTTCCAAAAATCTAGCAATTTTTTGTGCAAGTCATGGTTAACTTATGCTTTGAAAAAAATTCAGCGAAACCAGTGAATGCAAATTTGAAAAAAAAAACACTTATCTCTATTTACCGTACTTTGCGGACTATAAGCCACACTTATTTCCCAAAAATGTTTGAGGAGAGTGGGCGTTGCATCTTATAGTTCGTATGTACCTTATAGTCCGGCAGTGGCTTTGGGAGGGAGTGCTAGCGGCGTAGGAACGTGTCACAGGAGGCAGGAGCTGGCTGCTATGGCTAGCACCTGTGTGCCTGGTATTAAAGAAAATGAATATTCACTGCTCCCCACGCCTATAATCCTGATCACCTCTATGCACTGAAGCTGGCGTCGAGAGGTGTGAGGGACTATGGGTGTGGGGAGCAGTGAATATTCATTCTCTTTAAAAGCAGGTTGTGTTAGCAGCAGCCGCCGGTTCCTGAATCGGCTGGGCGATCACATGTGCCCATGACTAAAGTTAATGAATATTCACTGCTCTCCATGCCCATAGACCCGGGCCCAGGGATCAGTGAATATTCTTGTAGCTGATGTCGCCGTGTGGGGGACGCATGGCAGTGACATCAAGCGCTGCTTACACGGTGAAATCAGCTGCTGGCATAACAGCAGGATGCCGCGCTGCTAAGGAGATGAGCGAAGGTGAGTAGAATTGTTTATTTTTTTATATGTGCGGCATGATGGGCCATACATATCAGGATGGGGACCATGTATACCAGGATGGAAGTTATGAATACCAGGATGGGTGGCCATATGTATACCAGGATGGGTAGCCCATATATAAACCAGGTTGGGGGACCATGTATACCAGTATGGGGGGCCATATATACCAGGATGGAGGCCATGTATACCAGGATGGGGGTGATGAATACCAGGATGGGTGGCCATATGTGTACCAGGATGGTGGGCCATGTATACCAGGATGGATGGGGCCATATATACCATGATGGGGGCCCATATATACCAGGATGGGCGCATGTATTCCAGGAATGGGGGGCAATGTATACCTTGATGGGGATGTATGTATACCAGGATGATAGGCCATGTATACCAGGATGGGGGGACATGTATACCTTCATGGGGACATATATACGCCAGGATGGGGATCATATATACCATTACAATTTATTTTTTATATGTGCGGCGTGATGGGCCATACATATCAGGATGGGGACCATGTATACCAGGATGAACGTCATGAATACCAGGATGGGTGGCCATATGTAAACCAGGTTGGGGGGCCTTGTATACCAGGATGGGTGGGGACCATATATACCATGATGGGGGCCCATATATACCAGGATGGGGGACATACCAGGATGGGGTTCCATATATACCAGGATGGGGGCCATGCATACCAGGATGAGGGACCATGTATGCCAGGAATGTGGGCAATGTATACCTTGATGGAGATGCATGTATACCAGGATGGGAGCCATGTATACCAGGATGGGGGGACATGTATGCCAGGATAGGGATCATATATACCTGGATATATACCATTACCATTTATTTTTTATATGTGCGATGTGATGGGCCATACATATCAGGATGGGGACCATGTATACCAGGATGGGCGTCATAAATACCAGGATAGGTGGCCATATGTAAACCAGGTTGGGGGGGCCATGTATACCAGGAAGGGGGTCATGAATAACAGAATGGGAGGCCATGTATACCAGGAGGAGGAGCCATGTATACAAGGAAGGGAGGCCATATATACCAGGATGGGGGTCATGAATACCAGGATGGGTGGCCATATGTATACCAGGATGGGGGGCCATGTATACCATGAAAGGGGGCCATGTATACCAGGATGGGAGGCCTTATATACCAGGATGGGAGTCATGAATACCAAGATGGGGCAATGTATTCCAGGATGAGGGGCAATGTATTCCTGGATGGGGATGCATGAATACCAGGAAGTGGGGCCATGTATACATGTATGGAAGAGCATTTATACCAGAAAGGGGGGCTTTGTATACACGGATGGGGACACATGGATGGGGGACATGTGTACCAGGATGTGGGGCCATGTATACCTTGATGGGGACATATACACCAGGATGGGGATCATATACAGTGTTTATGGAAAGTATTCAGACCCCTTTAAATTTTTCACTCTTTGTTTCATTGCAGCCATTTGATAAATTCAAAAAAGTTCATTTTTTTCTCATTAATGTTCACTGTGCACCCCATCTTGACTTAAAAAAACAGAAATGTAGAAATTTTTGCAAATTTATTAAAAAAGTAAAACTGAAATATCACATGGTCATAAGTCAGTGGTCAGGGTGGCCCATTTCAGTGTGTCAAGAGTGGGAGAAGAGGGTTGTATTGACAATCCAACACAATAGGCAGCACTTTGAACACATTTTATAAGTGGTCATAAACTTGTAAATAACTCATGAAAGAATAAAATTATGTTAAAACCAAGCACACCATTGTTTTTCTTGTGAAATTCTCAATAAGTTTGACCCTCTTCGCACCGGAAAAAATAAAGTTGGATCCAAAATCGCCGACTTCAATATGGCCGCCATGGTCACCACCCAACTTGAAAAGTTTCCCCCCTCTCATACAGATGTGCCACAAATAGGAAGTTGATATCACCAACCATTCCCATTTTATTTAGGTGTATCCATATAAATGGCCCACCCTGTATTCAGACCCTTTGCCCAGACACTCATATTTAAGTCACATGCTGTCCATTTCCTTATGATCCTCCTTGAGATGGTTCTACTCATCCATTGGAGTCCAGCTGTGTTTAAAGGGAACTTGTCACCCCCCAGGGCGTTTTTAAGTAAAAGAGCCACCTTAAGCAGCACTAAGAGTCCCGTTACACATAGCGACACTCCAGCGATCCCGACAACGATACGACCTGGTAAGGATCGCTGGTACGTCGCTACATGGTCACTAGTAAGCTGTCAAACAGGCAGATCTACTCAACGACGCAGCAACGATACGGTGATGCGTATAACGACCTCGGCGGTCGCTGTGACCTTGTCACACAGCAGCTATTCTGACGACTCACGCCTGCGTCCCTGAATTCTGAGTCGCCAACGAGGTCGCTCGTCATTGTTATGGCGTCAAACACAGCGATGCATGCTGGCCAGTGGGACACCAACGTTGAAAAAAATGTGACATTCGAGCACAATCAGCGATATCGCAGCCAGGGGCCGGTCGCCGCTATGTGTCACACGTAGCGAGATCGCTGGCGAGGTCGCTGTTGCGTCACAAAACCTGTGACGTTTCAGCGATCTCGCTAACAATCTCGCTATGTGTGAAGTACCCTTAAGGCTGGATTCTGGGAAGGTGGCTCTTATGTTTCTGATCGCTAGTAACACTGAAATATTGACTTTTATAAATTGTGCGCCATACCTGTATTGAGTCCCAGAGGTATGGTGTCTCCTCCTGTGTCAGCCGCCTCCCAGCCATCCATCATCCCCCTCTTGTGTCTGTGCGCCGCCTCCTGTGTTGCTGTTACATGCCTGGTGCCTGCGCTGTACCAACAATTCTCGGGCATGCACAATGTGCGCTGCCCGGGAATTGACATCAGGCTTTCGCGCCTGCGTGCTGCGGAGGCCCCAGATCCCGCCCCGCAGTGTGTTATGATGTATTCACACTGCGGGGCTGGGAATCTGGCGCCTGAGCAGTGAGCATCTATATCTGTACCTGCCCCCATCTCCCTCCTCTTCTTTCTCTTTCCTCCCTCGGCAGCGTCTGATGAGCTGAGCTCCCCACACGCAGTTCACCGATGATGGACGGCTGGGAGGCGGCTGACACAGGGGGAGACACCATACCACTAGGACTCAATACAGGTATGGCGCGCAATTTATAAAAGTTAATATTTCAGTGTTACTAGGGATCAGAAACATAAGAGCCACCTTCACAGAATGCAGCCTTAGTGCTGCTGAAGGTGGCTCTTTTACTTAAAAATGCCCTGGGGGGGGTGACAAGTTCCCTTTAATTAAACTGATAGGACTTGCTTTGTAAAGGCACACACCTGTCTATATAAGACCTCACAGCTCACAGTGCATGTCAGACCAAATGAGAATCATGAGGTCAAAGAAACTGGCCAAGGAGCTCAGAGACAGAATTGTGGCAATGCACAGATGTGGCCAAGGATACAAAAGAATTTCTGCAGTATTCAAGGTTCCTAAGAGCACAGTGGCCTCCATAATCCTTAAAGGGAAGTAGTTTGGGACCACCAGAAGTCTTCCTAGACGTGGCCGTCCAGCCAAAATGAGCAATGGTGGGAGAAGAGCCTTGGTGAGAGGGGTAAAGAAGAACCCCAAGATCACTGTGGCTGAGCTCCACAGATGCAGTAGGGAGATGGGAGAAAGTTCCACAAAGTCTACTATCACTACAGCTCTCCACTAGTCTGGCCTTTATGGCAGAGTGGCCCAACAAAAGCCTCTCCTAGGGCCAAACATATGAAAACCCGCATAGAGATTGCTAAAAAAAACACATGAAGGACTCCCAGATTCTCTGGTCTGATGAGACGAAGATAGAACTTTTTGGTGATAATTCTAAGCGGTATGTGTGGAGAAAACCAGGCACTGCTCATCACCTGCCCAATACAATCCCAACAGTCAAACATGGTGGTGGTAGCATCATGCTCTGGGGGTGTTTTTCAGCTGCAGGGACAGGACAACTGGTTGTCATTGAAGGAAACATGAATGCAGCCAAGTACAGTGATATCCTGGATGAAAACCTCTTCTAGAGTGTTCTGGACCTCAGACTTGGCTGAAGGTTCACCTTCCAACAAGACAATGACCCTAAGCACACAGCTAAAATAACAAAGGAGTGACTTCAGAACAACTCTGTGACCATTCTTGACTGGCCCAGCAAGAGCCCTGGCCTAAACCCAATTGAGCATCTCTGGAGAGACCTGAAAATGGCTGTCCACCAACGTTCACCATCCAACCTGACGGAACTGGAGAGGATCTGCAAGGAAGAATGGCAGAGGATCCCCAAATCAAGGTGTGAAAAACTTGTTGCATCATTCTCAAGAAGATTCATGGCTGTACTAGCTCAAAAGGGTGCTTTTAATCAATCCTGAGCAAAGGCTCTGAATACTTATGACCATGTGATATTTCAGTTTTTCTTTTTTAATGAATTTGCAAAAAATTCTACAATTCTGCTTTTTTCAGTCAAGATGGGGTGCAGAATGTACATTAATGAGAAAAAAATGAACTTTTTTGAATTTACCAAATGGCTGCAATGAAACAAAGAGTGAAAAATGTAAAGGGGTCTGAATACTTTCTTTATCCACTGTATAGCTGGATGGGTATATATATATCAGGATGAGTATCATATATACCAGGATGGGGGACATAATTACAGAATGGGACATTACTCCTATAACACTGTCAGCATCAGATATCTCTCCCCCATAGCAGTGTATCATGACCATATTTTTTGCTTGCTTTATTAGCGACTACTGCTTTCAGACATTTTACATTTGGCGTAGTCATCAGGATCGATCCCTGCTTCAAGAAAACTTGACAGTTGCAAGGAAAGATCCAGCGTAAACAAAGATGGCGCTGTACACCAACAACAAGATAGCAGTGAGTGGAGCAAAATGGTTAGATGAACCCACCCATTGTGGGCGTACCAGAGGATAAATCGTGCGAAAATCCTTCTGGCTGAAGAAGAAGCTTGTCCAGAGAGGCTGGCCCAGGGTGAGCAGTGCCCTCCCCCAATGGGTGCGGCGCAAGAAAAAGAAACAATGCCAATTGCAGCAAGTCGATGGAGATTGGGCAGAGACTGCCAGAAAATGGGAAGGTAAGCTGGAAGAAACTCCACCTTAGAAAGAGTGGATCCATGTTGGACCTCGAAAACCGGAAGATGCGATGCCATTAATGGGCAGCGAGGTGGTGAAGGCTGACTGAGGACGAATGCACCAGCTGCTGGAAATGGAGGACAAGAAGGTGAGAGAAGGCGTCCTGCTGGAACGGGTGGAGAGCGAACCAGAGTCATGGACAGCGGCCTGGTTAGTGGCCCGAAATAGACATTAGACCCAGGCGTTCGGCTCAACGAGTCAGGTGCTTATATGACATGTGTCTGATCATGCTGATGGTGGTTAGGTGCTTAGTGGTCAGGCCCCTGCTGATGTTGGCATGGCACAGGTTGCAAATTAATATTTTTTTCATCTCAGAACTCACTTTAAAAAAGTCCTGGACTGGGGAACACCTAACTCTTTGACGGAGAAATTCAGGAGTGTCGGTGCACTTCGGAACAAGTGCCCCCTTTTAACTCTGGTCACCCCACTGCCTCTTCCTGCTTGTTTCGTTGCTGCCAATCCCTTCTCTCAGCGCTGCTGTCATCACTCTACATGCCAGCTTCCACGGTTGGGTCAGTGACTTGTCATCCACCACCTCGTCTTCCACCGCTGCACTTTGGTCTTCCTAGCTTCGTGACTTGAGAACAAAACTTATTGGCCAACTGTGTCTCAACATCATCTACCCTCCTAAGACAAAATTTCCTGTTCCCCACAGTCATCTTCTTGTGACCATGGCTGCTCTAAGTTTTGTTCATCACAAAGCAGAATCTCCTCCTGTCCCTCTTCTAAGGTGCAGCGTGAGAGGCCACAATCAAGAAATAATGAAGTAAAGAGCTCCTCAGAGTGTCCCAGTGTGGGATCACTGGTCTCCTGGGACTCGACATGAAGGAGTTTGTATGTTCTTCCCGTGTTTGCGTGGGTTTCCTCCGGGTACTCTGGCTTCCTCCCACATTCCAAAAGACATACAGTTAGGGAATTTAGATTGTGAGCCCCATCGGGGACAGTGATGATAATGTGTGCAAACTGTAAAGCGCTGTGGAATATGTTAGGGCTATATAAAAATAAAGATTATTTATTATTCATGGGAAGAAGGAGGATGAAGTGATCCAGACTGTTGGTTGGTGAGACTGGACCTTGTGGAAGACTGGGTGGTGCTGGCAGGCATGATGGAAGCATTATCTGCTATCCACCTGTTTGCACTGCTTTGGCTTCAGAAGTGGTGTCCCATGCCTCCCTGCAAAGTCGGACAGGAACTTATGTGTCGTGGATGGGCATGTTTCTTGTGCTCCAGCAACAGATGTAGTCGCACCTGCCCCACGTCGTCGACGTATGCGTTACCATCATCAGTACTTCCACTTCCCCATCCCTTACTGCACATCTTACGCATTTTCTAATTGGTAGGTTTTTGGAAGCCGTTTATTTTTAATAAAAAAAAAGTTGGTCACCTGCAGCAGGCAAAGTGTTTTTTTTTTCAGTTTTGTATACCACCATAATGTAACAGTAAACACGTTAAGCTCTATGGATGACTAATTCAATTCAGAAATTTTTTTGAGCATTTTTTTATGCCACCTATAGTGCAGCGGTAGCACACTTAGTCTGGTTTCACATTAGCGTTTTATCGCACAGCGCATCGTGCGCTATCGGGCGCAATGCTCCCCTATCTTTAACATGGCGGGCGCATGGTCTAGCGCTTGCACGCGTTCATCAGCGTTTTCGTGCGCTGTGCTTTTTCAAGGTGTGCATCCAGAAGCGCTAGACGCAACATGTTGCATTTTTTGTTCTGCCCAACCTCATCAAAAAAACACATGCGCACGCATTACAGTCTATGGGGTCGCTGGCGTGCGCATGGACGTGCGCCCGTCTGCGCTTTTGAGCGCATGCGATTTTTGAGTAAACAATGTCTAGACACTTGTTTAAACCACCCCCTACACAAGAAACATTGTTTGGGAGGAGTGTAGATAAAAGAAGGTGTCTGCACTGTCAGACCACTACTCTACAGCCATCCTGGAAGAGACCAGACAGCCTACAAAAGAACAGAGCCATTTGGATAAAAGCTGTCTCAGCAAGAATGTGAGTATTCTAATGTCTGCCAGTCCTTTCAAATGTATTATGTACTAATGCTTTTTATTTTTTTAATTGCAGCATGTCTTCTGCATCTGAATACACACCATCCCGGCAAGAACTGGCCCAAGCAGCGTGTGATGTGAGTATCTTCCTGCCTTTGGGTAAGTATAGCTGCTGCATCTACAAATGTGTAATAATTGTTTTTTTTCAGACATCATCGGACACGGTGTCAGAGGCCGAACAGCAGGAGCAGCCAAGCCAAGTCCCGACGTGGAGACATAATGTAAGTATAGACTGACTTTGAATGTCCCTTTTTTTAAAAAAATATATAGATTTTTTCTCTTCCTTTTTTCTGTCCTGTTTTTTATCTTCTATCTTTCTTCTTTTCTGTAGCTTTTTCCATCTTTTTCATTCATAAATATTTCCAAGATTATAATGTATTTTTTTTTCTAGGTTCCACAACGGGATGAAGACACCTATCTGGACATCGAGGCCCTGATCCACCTGGTCCAGGAGCCTGTCCCATTGTAGGACAGCCGTGACCAGCAGCACGTGGACAATGTGGTGACCCGGCAGCCCTGGAATGAGGTGGCCGCTGCGCTGATAGATGGCTGGGACAGCGCCTCTCCAAGTGTCAAAAAGGCGTTTAGTAAGTATTTCAATGCTCTGTGATGCCACAGTGACTATTGTCCTTGATGACACTGTTGTGTTTCCTGCTAGATATATTCTAGCATAAAACACAACAGTGTTATCATGGTCAACAGTGTCTGCATTGTGTATTGTATTGCTGTATTGTGCCACATTGACTATTGTCCCTGATGACACTGTTGTGTTTCCTGCTAGATATATTCTAGCATGAAACACAACAGTGTTATCATGGTCAACAGTGACTGCATTGTGTATTGTATTGCTGTATTGTGCCGCATTGACTATTGTCCCAGATGACACGGTTGGGAGCATGGTGGCTCAGTGGATAGCACTGCAGCCTTGCAGCGCTGGAGTCCTGGGTTAGAATCCCACCAAGGACAACACCTGCAAGGAGTTTGTATGTTCTCCCCGTGTTTGCATGGGTTTCCTCCGGGTACTCTGGTTTCCTCCCACATTCCAAAGACATACTGATAGGGAATTTAGATTGTGAGCCCCATCGGGGACAGTGATGATAATGTGTGCAAACTGTAAAGCGCTGCGGAATATGTTAGCGCTATATAAAAAATAATGATTATTATTCCTGCTAGATATATTCTAACATGAAAGACAACAGTGTTATCATGGTCAACAGTTTTTGCATTGTGTATTGTATTGCTGTATTGTGCCGCATTGACTATTGTCCCTGATGACACTGTTGTGTTTCCTGCTAGATATATTCTAGCATGAAACACAACAGTGTTATCATGGTCAACAGTGTCTGCATTGTGTATTATATTGCTGTATTGTGCCGCATTGACTATTGTCCCTGATGACACTGTTGTGTTTCCTGCTAGAATATATCTAGCATGAAACACAATTGTGTTATCGTGGCCAACAATCAGTGCATTGTCCATTGAACTGTTTTGTGATGCCGCATTGACTGTTTGCCATGTTCACTCACGTGTGTGATGATACAGATTTTCCCATCAGTGCATTGTATAATGTTTCCACTCTGTCGACAGTCGCCTTGACCGTCTGGACGCTGACCTCCACAGACCAGCACACCATTTTTTCAGTAAAATTGAACGGGGCATGGTGTAACACCTTAGTCCTGAGCAACAGCTGAATGTGATGCAGGCCTGCAACACTGCTTACTTGCAGGCTATGCAGCAGAATCAGTACATGCAGCACTCAGTGGTGTCATTTCCAACTGTGCAACCACTGACCTGCTACACCTCACTACCGACTTCTGCTGCATACCACTGCACGGCCACCTGCATTCCAAGCCAAGCCGGACACCACTACACCACACCAATGCCGAGTGCTGCTGGACACTCCACCACCGCCACTACCATGGCAAGCGCTGTTCCTGTCTGGAGCACCACCGCCACAACCGGTTCACCTGCTTGGAGCACCGCCACTGCACCACCTTCTTGGAGCACCGCCACCTATTCTCCTGTTAGGAGCACCACCACCACTCCTCCTAGGAGCACCACCACCACCACTGGTCCACCAGCTTGGAGCACCACCACCGCACCACCATCTTGGAGCACCGCCACCTGTTCTCCTGTTAAGAGCACAGCCACCACTTCTCCTTCTAGGAGCACCGCCATCACTCCTCATCCTTCAAGGAGCACCGCCACCACTTCTCCGCCTAGGAGCACCGCCATCACGCCTAATACTTCTAGGAGCACCGCCACCACTTCTCCGCCTAGGAGCACCGCCATCGCTCCTCATCCTTCTAGGAGCACCGCCACCACTTCTCCGCCTAGGAGCACCGCCACAACTCCTCATCATGCTAGGAGCACCGCCATCTCTCCTCATCCTTCTAGGAGCACCGCCACCACTTCTTCGCCTAGGAGCACCGCCACCACTCCTCATCATGATAGGAGCACCGCCAGCGCTCCTCCACCTAGGTGCACTGCCACTACTACTCATCCTCCTAGGAGCACCGTCACCACTTCGCCTTCAAGGAGCACCGCCACCACTCCTCATTCGAGGAGCACCACCACCGCCACCACCGAGCATCAAAGTGGTGACCCGCATTCCCTCTTTTTTAATCCAAGGCCAAGGTCCACCAGCTCCAGGCGGTCAAGCACTGTAAGGGGGTCACACAGTGCAAAACGGTCCAGGCAGGAGACTCCAGGACCAAAGAAAAAAAAGGCAAAAGACTTTGTCCCTCCCCCCTCTCCTCCTAATGTGTCTCACCCTACCTCCAGTTCCATCCCTAAGCTCCCTTCCCCCACTAATTTCGGTGCCCCTTCCCCTAGAACCCCTTCCTCGCCTTCCAGCCGTTCCTCATCTCTCCACACCCCCAAAGTAGCACAATCTTCCCCCAAACGTCCTTTCCAATAAAAATGTGAATTTTTTTTTTTTTTAAATAAATGTGAAATTCTGGTTTCCCTAATATGGTTTGATTAATGTGTCTTTCGCCGCCTTCACACACTGCGCCATACACTTTGCATTTTTGCGCACACATAGCTCCATTACTGACACATGTTTCTTGTGTCATTCCTGGAGATATGTGTAGTCAAAAACACAAATATTTGACTTGTATTTTCACCATCATTAGTGTCTTCAGTCTGCTAATATTGCACAGACTGAATAGAGGATGGTGTTGATTGCAAGGCATATCTATTGTTACCTTGCCAGGTATCATAAAAAGTTAATGAGGATGGTGTGTTTTTACCATCATCAATTCACTTATTGTGACACAAGGCCAGGGGATTCTACATATACCTTGTAATTAACCACATTCTCTATTCAGTGTGTGGTGAATAAACTGAGGAGATGATGGGGAAAATACACATCATATGTACAATACCCTGGCCTTGTATCATAACTATTTATCACACCTGGGCAGGTGAATACACATATGAGTTTTAACCTGCAGCATCACTTCAGTCTGCATTATCTATTGCACGCAGACTGGAGCAATGCTGGAGTTTAACTCATATGTGTATTCACCTGCCTATGTGTGATAACATTCTGAAGTTAGGATGTGTTATTTTGGGCATCCTCACTTCAGCATGACACCAGGCCTGGGGATTGTAGAAGTTGTATAACCTTTATTATCTCTCTAGTCTGCGTTCAAACTCAAGCCACAGTGGTGATCCTACAAATAATATTTATAGTAACATGGTCAGGTGTCATAAAGAGTGACGGATGCTAGTGCATCCCCAAATCACTATTTGTAACATCAGGCCAGGTGACACAAATATCATTTGTATTATCTCCACCATCGCTGCAAATTGAACACAAACTGTAGAGATGATCAAGGTCATACAACTTGTGTGTGTGTATGTATAGTCACCTGGTCAGGAGTACTAGTAAATTCATGATGCACAAATCACAGCATCCTGAATTCACTGGTACACCTGGCCAGTTGATTATTGTATTGGAGTGTAAAAAGACAGAGTGCACTGGGTACAGGTATCAAAACAGGGTATCAAAACAGGTTTTTTTATTAACATACACACGAGGAAAATTTTCTACAACATTTGATCATGCCATTTCACACGTCCTACATCGAAGATGAAGTAGGCCGCAAATTGGTCCCTCATTTGGCCAACTTCAACGGATGACCGGAGAGGGTGATGATTGAATTCAGGCAAAGGGTTAGGAGCTGCATCATTGAGTTCAAAGGTCGGGTGCTCTTTAGCCATCACAAAATTATGAAGAACCACACATGCCTTCACCACCTCATCCACGGTTTCCAGTTTCAGATTAATGGCTGTGCCGAGAATGCGCCATCTGGAGACAAGTATACCAAAGGCACACTCTACAGTTCTTCTGGCCCTGGTCAGTCTGTAATTAAAGATTTTTTTTGTGTGGTCCAAGTCCCAGCTGGAGAAGGGTTTCAGCAGGTTGGCACACTTTTAAAAGGCCTCATCCCCAACCATTACAATTGGCTGTGGCAGACCTTCGGTGTGGGGAAGAGGCCGTGGCATGGAGAAATTGAAATGGTTGCCATACAACCTCCGGTCCATGTCCAAGTTCTTAAAAGCCTGGGAGTCATTCCCACGGCCAAATGCCCCAATGTACACTGCAACAAACATACAATCTGCATCCGCAATGGCCATGAGTACTGTAGAAAAGTACTTTTTGTAGTTATAGCACTCAGAGCCTGTTCTTTTGGGTTTGATTATCCGGATGTGTTTCCCATCAGTTGGGGAAATTGCAGACTGTCCAGAATTTTTCTGCTATTTCAATCCACTTTTCGGCGGTGGGCAGGGGCATAAATTCTGGACACAGAACGTTCCACAAAGCCCGGCTGTTGTCCGCAACAATTCCCGACAAGATGCATATTCCAATCCGGTACTGGAAGTGGAGTGAAGCTAGGATCTCTCCAGTAGCCAGGAATCTGTGAAACAGAAAAAGACCAAAAATTAATATTTATGTATATGTTTTTTTAAAACAATAAAAGAAAAAAAAATTAGTACATGGCATAAAAATAATTCTGCAGGCTTTTGTTTACTACATGGCAGAACAATAATTCTGCCAGCTTTGGAATAGTACATGTCAGAACAAAGAAAATTATGCAGGCATTGGTTTTGTAATACGTACCGTAATGTGACCAGGAGCCGTTCCTCAGGAGGAATCGCATGACGGAGCTGTGTGTCCTGTCTCCGGATGGAATGTTGAACACGAGCAAGTAAATCCCTGAAACTTTGTTGGGACATCCGGGTTGTCATGTCGGACGCTGTTCACACCACAGCGTCCGGCAGGCAGAGGTAGTTCCACCTCCAGCCACTATAGCCTCAGTGGCGCCGGCTTGTTCAGGCTCTCGGGGGTTAATCCTGCTGGAGACCAGGTTGGAAGGTTAGTCACGCCCACGGTCTTTAAATAGTCATACTGGCATATGGGCGTCGCCGATTATAGCTTGTGTTTTCATACCAAGTGGTTCCGGTCTGGAGTGGAGGTGTTGCAGAGAGAGAGATTCGTATCTGGTGTCGTATGATCCGTCGTTATCCTTTCTCCTTCCCATATTTGTGTTTAGTTGTGCCCTGTTCACATTACTGTATATTCCTGTGTGTGTGCGGCGCGGTGCAGTTTAAGTTCTCCCTGTCTGTCATATTTGTGTGGGGGCTTTGGTGTTGTGACTCCTCACTGGGTGGAGGGTGGAGGGTTAAGTGCAGGGCTGAGCAGGAGATAAGGAAAGGGTGGAGGCTCAGGCATTTGCACCTTCAGCAAAAACCCTGGGTTGAGGGTCAGACAGGGTTTCCCCTAGTTATAGGGACATCACAGGGGCCCCGGGAGTTACAGCCTTAGTTGAACTACGCCCCCCGTGACATTATAATCGGCCCACATTTTTTCAGGAGTCCATGGATCCATTAGATTCCATAACCCACCAGTTGGCGGCGCTGTCCATACAGGTCTCCGAGTTGAAAGGGGCAGTTCAGCAGCAGGGCCTGGTAGTAGCGAAGGTTCAAACGGCATCTGCAGGTATCGGTGCAGAGCCGAAGTTTCCGCTGCCAGAACGATTTTCAGGCGATCGCAGCAAATTTGTCGTATTTCGGGAGGCCTGCAAATTATACTTCCGCATGCGGCCAATCTCCTCAGGTAATGAGGCCCAGCGAGTAGGGCTTGTGTTGTCATTACTGAGTGGTGACCCCCAAGCATGGGCATTTTCCTTACCAGCTGACTCTGCTACATTTCATTCGGTCGATAATGTTTTTTCTGCCCTCGGGCTCATTTACGATGATCCTGACCGACTGGCTCTAGCGGAATCTAAAATCCGCGCCCTCCGCCAGGGGGAGCGCTTGGCAGAGGACTATTGTTCGGAATTTCGCCGCTGGGCTGTAGACACACAGTGGAATGACCCAGCACTGCGGAGCCAGCTTATTCATGGGGTATCAGGGATGGTGAAACAAGCCCTCCTGATGTATGAGTCTCCGGCATCGTTGGAGTCTGCCATGAGTCTGGTGATACGTATTGATCGCCGTTTTCGTCAGGGGGCACAGGAGACGCTACCTCTGGGGGAAAGCAGAGGTGCAGGTGTGGTTGAAGTAGATGAGTCCCCTGAACCTATGCAGATTGCTGGCGTGGCACAGGTTCAGCCTCGCACTCCGGGATTCCGGAAGCCCGGAGCATGTTTCTACTGTGGAAAAAGAGGTCATTATGTTAACGTTTGCCCGGTACTACCTAAGAGGGTCACATCGGCGGAAAACTGATAAGCTCAGAGGGTATGGAGGAGACCCAACTGAGCGTATGCATATCCTCCATGATGGTATCTCAATGTATGCTCCCTGCCAAGGTTATTATCGCGGGCAGAGAGCTACCAATATCAGTGTTTGTGGATAGCGGTTCCGCCACCAATCTCATAGATGAGGAGTTTGCACACACCGCCGGGTTTAAGATCGAAAAACTTCCTCACCCCATACAGGTGGTGACCATTAATGCTGTTCCCCTCCCTCAAGGGGAGATTACTGAGGTTGTGGCAGAGGTGAAACTCCACATTGGGGTCCTACATTCTGAGTCGGTTACATGTAGGGTCCTCCGTAATCTCCCAGCTCAAATGGTCCTGGGTTTTCCATGGCTGTCCAGGCACAACCCGGTAATTGATTGGAAAACTCAGGACATAGTACAATGGAGTGGTTTCTGCCAAGACAATTGCTTGGCCACATGTGTATCCGCCGTGACGCTCAGCCTGCCGGAGGCTTTGCAGGATTTCGCGGATGTTTTCTCTGAGAAGGGTTGCTCAGAACTGCCTCCACATAGAGCCTATGACTGTGCGATTAGGTTAAAACCCGGTGCCAAATTACCTAAGGCCAGGATGTTTAATATTTCTGGTCCTGAGAGACAAGCTCTGAAAGACTACATCGCGGAGAGTCTGAGCAAAGGACATATCCGGCCTTCGTCCTCGCCTGTAGCCGCGCGGTTTTTCTTCATTAAGAAGAAAGATGGGGGGTTACGCCCGTGTCTGGATTTCCGAGAGTTAAACCAGATTACTATCCGTGATCCCTACCCAATGCCGTTGATCCCGGATTTGTTCAACCAGGTAGCGGGGGCGAAATGGTTTTCCAAGCTGGACCTCAGGGGGGCGTATAACCTCATAAGGGTCCGTCAGGGGGATGAGTGGAAGACGGCGTTTAACACTCCTGAGGGTGATTTTGAGAGTCTGGTTATGCCGTTTGGGTTGACCACCGCGCCTGCCGTTTTCCAACATTTTATTAATGATGTATTTGCTCATGTCCTGGGGAGATTTGTGATTGTATACCTGGATGATATCCTCATTTATTCTAGCGATCGGGACACTCATTTGGAGCATGTTAGGCAGGTGTTACAGTTGCTCCGGGAGAACCAGCTCTATGCTAAGCTGGAAAAATGTTTATTTTTTGTCCAGGAGTTGCCCTTTTTGGGATATATTGTGTCCGCAGCCGGGTTTAAAATGGACACCGCTAAGGTGCAAGCGGTGCTGCAATGGGAGAGGACAGAGAGTCTGAAAGCACTCCAGCGGTTCCTTGGGTTTGCGAATTATTATAGGAAATTTATAAAACACTTTTCGACTATCGCCAAACCGCTCACGGACATGACAAAAAAGGGTGCCGATCTGGCGAACTGGCCTGAGGTGGCTATACGTGCATTTGAGCGTCTGAAGAATAGTTTTGCTTCAGCCCCCATTCTGGTGCAACCAGACGTGTCTAAACCTTTTGTGGTAGAGGTTGATGCGTCGGAGGTGGGAGTGGGGGCAGTACTGTCTCAAGGCTCGTCCTTGAGCGAGATGCATCCATGCGCCTACTTCTCCAAGAAGCTGTCGCCGGCCGAATGGAGGGAACACGGTCATCCTGGTGGTGGTTGACCGTTTTTCAAAGATGGCGCATTTTGTGGCGTTGTCTTCTTTGCCCAATGCTAAGACGTTGGCTCAGGTATTTGTGAAGGAGGTGGTCAGACTCCACGGAGTACCGTCTGACATAGTATCTGATAGGGGTACGCAATTTGTGGCTAGGTTTTGGAAAGCTTTTTGCTCAAGGTTGGGGATCAAGTTGTCACATTCATCGGCGTTTCATCCACAGTCTAATGGACAAACTGAGCGCATGAACCAAAATCTAGAACAGTATTTACGATGTTTTGTGTCCGACAACCAGGAGGAGTGGTCTACTTTCCTTCCTCTGGCCGAATTCGCGTTAAATAATCACCGCCAAGAGTCATCAGGAGAGTCTCCATTCTTTTGTGTGTACGGTCAACATCCTCAGTTTTGTACCTTACGTCAGGGTGACTCCGGGGGTGTCCCGGAGGAGGATCAGCTAGGAGCCCAATTGTCATCAGTCTGGAGGTGGGTGAAACAGCGTTTGTTGAGCATGAGTGCCAGGTACAAATGGGTGGCTGACAGTAGACGCGTGCCAGGTCCGGACCTGTGTGTGGGTGAATGGGTGTGGTTAGCTACGAAGAACATAAAACTCAAAATTCCATCTTTAAAACTGGGTCCAAGGTTTATTGGGCCTTTTAGGATTTCTGCCATCATTAACCCAGTGGCTTATCGGTTGGAACTTCCTGCGGTGTACAAAATACATAACGTTTTTCACAGGGCTTTATTGAAAAAGGTGGTAGGCTTGGTGGACACGACGCTGATGCCACCTCCAGTCATGGTGGATGGCGATTTAGAGTTTGAGGTCGCCAAGGTAGTGGACTCTCGAGTAGTACGCCGTACTCTTCAGTATTTGGTGCACTGGGGGGGGTATGGTCCGGAGGAGAGGTCTTGGGTTCCAGCCTCAGACATACATGCGGATCGGCTGGTCAGTTCTTTTTACCGTCGTCATCCGGACAAGCCGGGTCCTATGAGTCTTGAGGGCCCTGGGGTCCCTCGTAGAAGACGGGGTACTGTCATGTCGGACGCTGTTCACACCACAGCGTCCGGCAGGCAGAGGTAGTTCCACCTCCAGCCACTATAGCCTCAGTGGCGCCGGCTTGTTCAGGCTCTCGGGGGTTAATCCTGCTGGAGACCAGGTTGGAAGGTTAGTCACGCCCACGGTCTTTAAATAGTCATACTGGCATATGGGCGTCGCCGATTATAGCTTGTGTTTTCATACCAAGTGGTTCCGGTCTGGAGTGGAGGTGTTGCAGAGAGAGAGATTCGTATCTGGTGTCGTATGATCCGTGGTTATCCTTTCTCCTTCCCATATTTGTGTTTAGTTGTGCCCTGTTCACATTACTGTATATTCCTGTGTGTGTGCGGCGCGGTGCAGTTTAAGTTCTCCCTGTCTGTCATATTTGTGTCGGGGTTTTGGTGTTGTGACTCCTCACTGGGTGGAGGGTGGAGGGTTAAGTGCAGGGCTGAGCAGGAGATAAGGAAAGGGTGGAGGCTCAGGCATTTGCACCTTCAGCAAAAACCCTGGGTTGAGGGTCAGACAGGGTTTCCCCTAGTTATAGGGACATCACAGGGGCCCCGGGAGTTACAGCCTTAGTTGAACTATGCCCCCCGTGACACGGGTATAGTCAGTAAATTTCTCCGGGTTTGCCTGGAGCTCGCTGTAGAGGGTGTGGTACGCTTCACGGCTCTCCCGTATTTCAATAATCGGATGTATCCACAAACTCCGCCGCTGCCATCTTCGCTGTCTCTCTCCCTTTGTTGATGGCAAGTGTTATGTGTTACAGAACCACTCAGCACCCAGAATATGTTGTGCAGTTATATGTATGTATAATAGGTTCTATGTGAGATGCATGTCCCTAATGCATCAGCCCACAGGCTGCGCCCCTGGGCAGAGGGGACACGATATTCTCCTTTTGTCCGCCCTCCCCCCACCTTTGTAATTCCCACAGTAAACATCGGCAGGCTCTGGCCACCTGCGGCTTTTGTAATGCATGTCTGGCCTGCCGCTTTTCTATTGGCCTGCCCTCTGTATCTGTGTGATATATTCTGTGTCCTGTGAGTAAAGTGTTGTCAGACTGGAAATACGTGGAGAAGCAGTGATCGTTTATATGCGCCCATGTAACCAAGGAATTCCAGCCAGCGTCATTCATTCAGACTCCAGCCAACGCAGAGCGGACCTCCGAAAACACGGGGTGGTACTGAAAGAGGTCCTCCAGCTTGTGAGACCCCGTTATACTGGTGGCAGCAGTGGGATATGATACCCCTTCTACAGGAGGAAAGGAATGAATGGAAAATAACTACCAGAAGTTAAAGAGGACTACATTAAAAGATCTGGTGGAAGCCCGAGGGTTGATCGCCAGCAACAAAACAAAAGCGGATTTGATAGCAGTCATCATGGAACACGACAGTGCAGCGCCCCCCAACGTGGATGTGGAGGAGACCGAATTCCAGAGGGAGGTAAAGAACAGACTGGCGTTCTATGGCCTAAACCCTGCAGTAGAGATCATACGAGAGATGATGGCTGATGTGCTTACTGATCTGAAGGAAAAGATGGCCGAGCGGACCAGGATAGAGCTAGCCAAGATGGAGATGGCAGAGCGGACCAAAGTGGAGCTGGCCAAGATGGAGATGGCAGAGCGGAGAGTCAGCAAGCAGGGGGAGCTCTGGCCTTCGACCAGGCACCTTCAACAGTAAGCCACAAAAAGATCCAGTATATTGCCTTCCAACAGTTGGGGGAGGCAGAGGAAGACATTGATGGCTTTCTGCAGGACTTTGAGCGGCAGTGTGTCCTTCATCAAGTGAAGCCGGAGGAACGGGTTCAGATTCTGGCCAGCAAGCTGACAGGCCGGGCAGCGGACACCTATCGCACAGTACCGGATGAGGACTGTATGGACTATGACAGGATCAAAGAAGTGATCTTGGCCCGGTATGCGCTGACACCAGAGGCCTACCGCCAAAAGTTCCGTGGACTTATAAAACGCGTAACAGCAAGCAACTGCATAAGCCTGAGACAGCGCGATGTCCAGATCCAAGTTGAAGTGAAAACTCTTCCAGCGCAGATCCATGCTGACAAAAGAAAAAGCAAGCAAATGTGAAGAATTTGGCTGTAAACAGGGTCTATATAAAGAATTCCCATAAGACACGCCCACTGATGTCCCATTGGTGGAGTCTGTTTCAAGAATTTTGCAAGGATTTTCCTCTTTTGAATGTGACACCTAGACAACCCATGCGCATAAAACATGCAAACGCCTGGAAAAACGCTTGAAATCGCATACAAACGCTGCGTTTTTTTCGTCATGCGCACGCTGATGCGACAAAATATCACAGCATTTACAAGCATTTGCAAGCGTTTTTGCATGCGTTTTATGTGCGCTCGAAACGCTGCGCAAAACGGCGCAAATGTAAAACTAGCCTTATACAGTGATGAGGCAGTGACCCAGCAAAGTTCAAATGAAAACATCTCTTTAATGTTCAACTCTGCAAAACACAGCACACAATATCCTTCGGATCGCAGCTGGACACATATCCTCTGGATTACAGTCACTAAACACGCCAGTCCTCCTCTGACCGTTGCCAAGGGCAACTGCACCGCCGTGTTAATGTGCTACTCACAGCTTTACACAGTACATGATAGCCTTCAGTTTACAGCCACTAAATATGCCAGTCATCCTCTTGAGACCAGTTACCGTGAGCAACTGCACCAATGTGTTAACGTTCTACTCACAGCATTACACAGTACACGACATCCTCTAGATCACAGCCAGGAACCATATCCTCCAGTTTACAGCCAATAAACACGCTAGTCCTCCTTTGGGCACAGGACAGTCTACCTCCGGTTCACCTCCAGGCACAAGACAGTCCACCTCAGAGACCAGCTGCCGATGGCGAGTTCACCGCTGTGTACGCTGTGGGTGCCAGGCCCCTGAGCTGCCTTGGCTGCTTGGGTCCGCTTGTCTGTGTTGCCTCACACAGATGGAGCACCGCAGAGCCAACTACTCTTCCCTCTAGCACACACCCAAACTCTATACTGCAGGGTTTTTAACTAGAATCTGTGGCCATGGGCCACATGAAAAACCCAAGTCAGGAATGAAACAGACTGCAACACTACCATCTGCAGTCTGTTTCAAAACACCAAAAACCCAGAGCAGATTTTCCCTAAATCTGCCTTGGACAGCCAGCATGTCCAAGACTTATACTCATTTTAGTCTGCATTGCAACCACAGCTACGCCTGTGACTGCAATGCCCTCTCATGGCCTCAATATGCCTCTGTGCACATCCTGGGGGAACACACAGCGCCCTCTACATGTGACACAGGTCACTGCCTCACACATCGTAATGTAACAGTAACCATGTTAAACTCTATGGATGACAATATAGTTAATTTTTTCAGCCCCCAAAAACGAATACAGCACATACAGCAGCTATACAGCTATATATTTGGCAATGGATAGCAAAGCCCTAAGCCCTGCCTACAGGCTGTATTCTGCCACTGTCCCTGCTCCTGCAACTGTCCCTAGGCTAAACGCAGAATGTATCTGTTATACACAGCAAAGCACAGGATTAGCCCTTAGAAGGGCTGTTAGTACGATGGTTCAGCACCAGTATCAACACTACATAAGTCTCATTCATTATACTGTGCACATACAGGTCTGGACAACTGCTGTCTCCCTCCAATCACAACTGTCCGTGAGCTGTGCAATGGCGGCAGTGTGCTGAGCGTGGCAGCACCTTTTATAATCTCTGATGAGGTAATGCGGCCAGCCAATCACAGTAATGCCACTACCAAGATGACGACAACATTACAGTGACCTGCTGGCAATCCCTACATGTTTATTGGCTGCATAACAGGCATCAAAAATGTGGGGGGATTCAAAAATTACATCTGAGCACCAGACAATTCTGGGCGAGTGCTGAGCACATTCAAGCACCCAGATACTCGACTGATATCCGAGCACCACCGAGCACGCTCGCTCATCACTAGTGATTACATGTGCACAGTAGATTGCACTGTATACAGGATGTTATGTAATAACGTGCAGGAGAGGTATATGTCACCACGGAGCAAGCGGACCAACAGTAAAAGGGGAGGTTTATTTACAGGGAATTATACTGGTAAAACAGACAGTATAGAAGTGAATATATGGTGCCCCCAGGAGTATGGTCGCCACAGTGGCATTGCCTTCCTCCAGGGGGGGTGATGTCATGCTTGGAAGCAAGGAAGGGTCTCTCTAACAGTTAATCGCTACATACAACACAGTTCCCACTCCAGGCCAGCATAGGGAGCTCTGAACCAGAATTGGGGGAGGAGTGCTCTCTGAGGGCCAGGAAGGTAAATTAGTCAGTTAGTGTGAGGAGGGCAATGAGTGTAGACGTGTGGAGAGAAGCTGGAGGTCGAGCTGAGGATAGAGAGCTCCCTCCCAGTGAGAGCCTGGTCTCCACGGTTGTATGGATACTGAAGGTCCTGCAGCAGAAACCAGAGAAATAGGAAGCTGTAAATGCTCTATTCCCAACTAAGACTCGGAGGCACAATAGCGATGGGTGAGCCAATAGAGATAGAGGGCTACAGCTGTCTGCCATACGAGGTAGTTCTAAGAGAAGATAAGAAGGAGGAACTTCAGTGTAACCCTGTACTGCATGTACCTCAAGCCAGCGCTAGGAAGGAGACTACACAACCCATCTGATAGAGAGATCCCTGAGTTGCTTCCAGGCTGGCCTGCTCCTGTGCCATCTGTAATCAGGACCCTGGACTGCGTTTGCCAAGTAAAGGTAAAGAAACTGCACCCTGTTGTGTCCTTGCCTCCTTCCTGCAACATCCTCAGCACTGCTACATCTCTGTACCAAACACTACACCCTCTTCCTAAACATTCCGCTTCCCTGCCCTGGGACCAACAGCCCTACCTGTGGAGGGCTACAACATCATTTCTGCACTACACCATCTGTCCCAGAGGATCTGTCTGCAGCGTCGGCTTAACACCTCCCTTGCCGAACACCACAGGTGGCGTCACGAATCACTTATAAACTTTATTCCCAACTCAACACCTTTTACATGGGCGCCCAGGGCCACGGACCGGGTCACCGCTGCTGTGAGAACTCCCTCTGAGAGACCGGCCCGGTACCGAATACCTCACAGTGCTGGGAGGGCGACCCATTTTTGGCATCACGAACAGGATTACGGAGCCTGGTATCCCAGGGTCCTGTGTGCCAGAGACTGTTGTGTGCTATAGACTGTGTGCGAAATTGGCGCCATTGCCGCCATTATCCCGCTGATTGGCGCACGTGGGAAGAAAAGAGGCAGACCTTAGTGGGCGGAGCCTGCCGCAGAGCATGAAGTGAAGTGCCGCGCGGGAAGAGAGGACAGCACGCGAGAAGGGGAGGAGCTGAGGCCTACAGCCGGTAAGCCGCTCAACCCCGGGGCCTGGCAACCGTTAACTAGGGGGGAAGGAGAATGTCTCAGGCAAGCGCCAATGCAGCGGTGGACGCCCCCGCCAGCCCCTCAGCGCCGCAAGATGCGATGCCCAACGCGGCCGCGGCTCCAGTAGCATCCACCGCAGCGGTCCCCATAATGCCGCTGTCTATGCCCTACATACCGGGAGCGGCCTGGCTACTGCAGTACTCGGGTGAGTCCCATACCCTGAGTGAATTTAAAGAGAGACTGTGCAGTTTGTTTGAAGTGTATCTGTGGCGCCCCTGAGGCTCAGTCGCCACAGAGGTACTGCACCTTCTCCTAAGGTGTAGTACCATCCAGGTAAGTTGGGAACTCCTTGCCACAATCCAACACCTGCATCCCACACACAGGATAGTTCAGCAGAGGACCAGATTGCAGCTCAATGCTTAGTGGGTAGCAGAGCACCTTTCATGGATCCTTGCTTCGTAACACGAGATGTGCTGGGAGGTGGGTGGAGTTAGTATAAAAGAAGGGGAAAGATAGGATCTAGAGTTCAGTTCAGTGAGTCAGTCAGCATGACGGGAGAGGAGAGAGCAGGCTGACAGGAGGTCAGCCTGCCGGGAGGTCAGGCGGAGGAAAGACAGTCAGTCAGGAGAGGCTGAGTACTGGTCTTAGTGGAGAGCTCCTGAGGAAAGGAATAGAAGGAGTGCTGCAGCTAAATCAGTGATCTGAGCCAGCTGGCACGGAAAAGGAAGGAGAAGGAGAGAGACGGAGAACTGTAACCTGCATTTCCATAAGAGAGAGAAAGACAAGTACGGAACGAAGAAGGAGAGAGAACAGAGAGGAGGAGTGGGTTGGATAGGAACCCTGCCTACAGGTTCTCAGCGCAAGGCCGGGGCCCGGTCCCCGAGGTTGTATGGACACTTATGGTTCTGCAGCAGACACCGGTGGAGTAGTTGGCTGTAAATGCACTACTCCCATCCAAGACTTGGGACACAACAGCAAACTGATAGAGAGCCGGGATCCAGGAGCATCCCTGAGCAGGCTACAGCTGTCTGTCATACAAGGGAGAGTTCTAGGAACATCTAGAAGGAGGTATTCCAGGGTAACTAAGTACTGGAGTGCTCACACTAAAAGGCGCAATAGGGGAATCGTTCAGGAAAGGCACATGTTGGCGGAGTGTTGGAGAGGAGAGCCCTGACTTGCCCGGGAGGTTGATTGAGTCTCTACCCCATGGAGGTAGGCACCAGTGGGTACCACGAACTGTGAGTAAAGCTTAGAAACTGCAAGCTCTGGTGTCCTCCATTCATTTGTCGCTGGCACCTTCAGCACCGCTACATCTGGGCACCAGCATCTATACCCTTCTGCGCCTCTCCTCATCCATTGCACCTACACTGCTCTGGGGTTACAGCTTCACCTGTGGGGAGCTACACCATCTAAGCTGCAACACACCATCAGCCTCAGAGGATCTGCGCGCAGCAGCGTTGGCTAACACCTCACTTGCCAAACACCACAGGTGGCGTCACGAACTTTCCATATAAACTACATTACAAACATCATCCGCCATTGATATTGGGCGCCCAGGGCCACGGACCGGGTCACCGCTGCTGTGACACATCCCCCTGACACCGGCCCGGTACCGAGTACCCCACAGCCCTGGGAGGGTGACCCATATCCTTTATCTGAAAGCCAGAAGGTGAGCATCCTGATTGAGCAGCTATTAGGTGCAGCACAGAGAGAAGTAAAAGCCTGGCAGGACACTGATAAAGGGACTGTTAAAAAGATCCTGGCTAAGCTAAGGAGCACCTTTGACACTCGCACTGCCGCTGAAATCAAGATGAGGGTCTTTGGATGTAAACAGAAAGTGCAGGACAGTATACGGGACTATGCTCTTAACCTGTAGGAGGCGCTGCGAGCCGTCAAGCAAATTGATCCTGACAGTGTGAAAGAGGAAGACAAACTGTTAAAAGAGCAGTTCATTGAAGGACTGCTATCCAGTACCCACAGAGCGCAGCTGCGCATCATAACCCTACAAAACCCTGACCTGGACTTTGCTGATTTCAAGGACAGGGCTATTCGGGTGCTGCAGGAATCAACTGTCAGCCGTCCAGCGCCCCCTAGGCGCCCAGCGATCACCTACCACCAGGAAGCAACATCTTTCCCTTCCATCCCTGTGGAGGCTGATGCACAGACTCTGGATAAAGATCCAACAGAAGAGCTGCGCCTTCAGGTCCAGGAGTTGACCAAAGGTATGGCTGCACTTACTAACTTACTAAAACCGCGCAGTCCCTGCAGGTGTCCTCCAAGGAGAAGATCCAGCTTGCTTCAAGTCCAGAGGATGTCCCGTGGCTCCGGAGGAGGAGAGCCCCGCCACTCCGAGGGAGCAACAACGACCGCTATCACCAGGACGGACGTCCCATCTGTCGTCGCTGCCACATGGCAGGCCATCTTGCAAGATTCTGTCCTTTAAACGAGTAACCCCTGGGGCAGAGGGCCAACCCCCAGGAGTAGGACCACAAGGCCCAAGGAACTGGCGAGCCAAGTATGTGGGAGGGAGACCGATCCTTCCAGTGGTGATTGACGGCATCCCCATGAACGCTTTGCTGGACACTGGCTCCCAGGTGACCACTATGCCCTATATCCTCTACAAGCAGTATTGGGATGACTCTGAACTCACCCGTGGCCCAAGTGATGAACTAACAGTAGTTGCCAGCAATGGTCAGTCTTTACCACAAGTGGGATGCAAAGAAATTACTGTTAAAGTGGGGAGGGTGGAGTTAAAATCTCAAGGTCTGATAGTTGTGGATATTGATCGACGAGAATGTAATCCCATGATGACTCTTGGTACAAATGTAATTGAAAATTGTCTTTCCGAGGTTATTGTTTTTTTTGCTACAGGTGGCTGAGACTGCTGATCAACGAGTCCTGCAGAAGGAGATCAAGGCCCTGATGCAAAGACAGCAGGTAGAACTCTCTGGTGGAGAGATTGGCAGCGTCAGAGTGAGTGATGCTTTTCCCATTGCAATACCCCCCAGATGTGAAATGTTGATTTGGTGTCGGGCAGCTATAGGTCTCAGAGGAAATATTACCAGGCATTGGTAGAGCCAGTAAACTCTGATAGCAGGCCCACTGTCCTGACAGCCATAGGGGTAGTTGATGTACGAAAGGGGAGAGTACCTGTACGCCTTTTGAACTGTGGGGAGGAGGAGGCCACAATACCTCGGTATGCCACAGTTGATAAGTTGCTCACTGTCAGTAATAATGCAATGCAGGCAGCAAAGCCCTTGGTCTCATCTGACCAGGTGGAGGACAATGGCTCTGTAAAGCAGCTGGAGGAGTGGTGCCAGCAACTGCAGGTGGGGACTGACTCTACACCTTCATACCAAAAGAATGGGGTTTACAGAGTGACCCAGGAGTATGAGTGGGTATTCAGCAAACACCCTCTAGATTTTGGGAAGGCAAAAGGGGTTCAACATCATATCCCCACTGGAGATCATCCACCCATAAAAGAAAGGTACCAGCCTATACCCCCAACACAATACCAATGTGCCAAAGGTATGTTGAGAGAGATGAAGGAAGCAGGGGTCATCAGAGACAGTTGTAGCCCCTGGGCAGCCCCAATAGTTTTTGTAAAGAAAAAGGATGGTACCATGAGAATGTGTGTTGATTACAGAAAAATTAACAGTATTACACATAAAGATGCCTACCCATTACTCAGAATTGAAGAGTCATTAGCTGCACTTAAAACTGCTAACTACTTTTCCACCTTAGATCTCACTAGTGGGTATTGGCAGGTTCCTGTGGCAGAGGCAGACAAGGAGAAAACAGCATTTACCACCCCAATGGGTCTCTGTGAGTTCAACTATATGCTCTGCACTGCCCCAGGAACATTTCAACGGCTGATGGAGTGCTGCCTGGGACACATGAACTTTGAGACAGTCCTGTTGTACTTTGATGATGTCATTGTTTTCTCCAAGACTTATGAAGACCATCTGGAGCACCTGGCTGAGGTGTTTGAAGCCTTGTCCAACTTTGGCCTGAAGGTGAAGCCTTCCAAATGCCACCTCCTGAAACCTAAGGTACAGTACCTCGGTCATGTAGTGAGTGCAGAAGGTGTGGCACCAGATCCTGACAAAGTCACAGTCATCCGGGACTGGCCGAAGCCCAGCAACCTCCATGAAGTACGTGAATTCCTCGGGTTGGTAGGCTACTACCGAAGGTTCATCAAAGGCTTCACGGAGATAGCCACTCCTATGCAAAATCTTCTGGTGGGACAGTCCAAGAAAGCCAAACAGAAGAATTCCACATTTGAATGGACTGAGGAGTTGGAGAGGTCCTTCACTCGACTGAAGATGGCTCTCACAGGAGATGAAGTACTGGCCTACCCAGATTATGACCAGCCCTTTGTGTTGTATACTGATGCCAGCAACATGGGACTGGGAGCAGTAGTGTCACAGGTACAGAATGGCAAAGAAAGGGTGATCTCCTATGCCAGCAGGAAGTTTCGTCCCACTGAAAGGAACCCTGACAACTACAGTTCTTTCAAGCTGGAGTTCTTCGCCATAGTCTGGGCTGAGACTGAAAGATTCAAGCATTACCTAGCTTCAGCCAACTTTACCATCTTCACGGACAACAACCGTTGTCACTTGGACACTGCAAAACTAGGTGCACTGGAACAGCGATGGATGGCTCGGCTGTCTAATTATGAGTTTACCATCAAGTACCGGGCAGGGCACAAGAATGCCAATGCTGATGCGCTGTCCAGAATGCCTAATCTGCCAGGTGCAGGAGAAGACCCTGAGGCTCTTGAAGAAATAGAGCTACCTCACTTCCACCGGCCAATTGCAGCCCAACGTGCTCAAGGAGTGAGAAACAGACGGTCTGGCTTGAAAGAGGTCACCCTAAATCCATTGCCCCATCACGACTGGGCAGAAACTCAGGATAATGACCCCGCAGTCCGCCTGGTGAAGGAGCTACTGTCACAAGCTGACTCACGCCCAGAGTCGAATGCTCCTGAAGAAACCCAGCAGTTGTGGAAGGAGAGAGGCCGGCTGATCATCTATGAAGGAAAGCTGTGTCGGAGGAGTATCAATGCCCGCACTCATGAGTTGGTCTGGCAGGTGGTAGTCCCAAAGAGAGAGGCATCAATGGTCCTGGAAGCATACCACAATGGAGCTGGCCACTTTGGATGGAAGAAGTTGGAAGCATTGCTCCGGGAGATTCTACTGGGCTGGTATGAGGAAAGCCAATGAAAAGTGGTGCCGAGAGTGTGGACAATGTAACCTGTGCAGAAAGGATCGAAACAGCCAGAGAGCTCCTCTACAGCCAATAATAACCAAACAGCCTCTTGAGTTGGTCGCCCTGGACCATGTGAAGCTGGTCCCGAGCCGTTCAGGCTACATTTATGCTCTTACTATCGTGGACCACTACTCAAGATTCCTGGTAGTTGTGCCTGTCAAAGATCAAACAGCCAGGACAGCAGCCAGAGCCTTTCAGCAGCACTTCTGTAGACCACATGGATACCCTGAGAGAGTGCTTACAGATCAAGGTCCCGCTTTTGAGGCAGAAGTGTTCCAGGAATTCTGTAACTTGTATGGTTGTAAGAAGATCCGGACACCATACCATCCACAGACCAATGGCATGTGTGAAAAGATGAACCAGGTAGTGATTGACCTACTGAAGACCTTGCCTTTGGAAGAGAGGAATCTGTGGCCAGAAAAGTTGCCAGATCTGGTTAGACCTCTACAACCACATTCGTGTGAATTCCACCAACTGCACTCCAGCATACCTAATGAGAGCGAGGCCTAGTAAACTGCCTATTGATTTGGATATGGGAGTCCTTACACCTGAAGTGACGTCACCAGATGCTGACTGGGACACAGAGAGGCAGCAACAGTACAGAAGAGTACAAGAATGTGTGGAAAAGAGTCTAGCTCAGGCAAGACAAAAACAAGAGAGGAACTACAATCAGCATGCCCCTGTAGTTCCCTTGTCACCAGGAGAACAAGTCCTCAAGAGGAAAAGGAGGATGCATAAATTGGATGACCAATGGGAAGCTGAACCCTATACCATTCTACCCTCAAACTTTGACAATACCAAGATGTGCCTTATTTGTAAACATGGAAGAGAAACCTCAGGAGCAGTATCAAGGGATCATTTGAAATTATGCCCTGACCAGTTAAGAGAAAGAATGGAAGAACAAAATAACATCCAACCCATAGAAGAAGAAAAGGTCAACACTATACTTGGAGAATTCCCTGCAAATTGGACTAAAGTAAGTGATGCCATAGTGGTGCCAGTGTTGACATTTCCCCAACTGGTAGTACAAGAAGAAGTGACTCAAGAAAATCAGGAAAATCAGGAAAATCAGGCAGCAGATGCCACACCAGCAGTGGAGCCAGAGAACCCTCGCCCTGCCAGTGGTGAATCTGTCATGCCCACAGTGAGTAGAAGTGGTCCTAGGAAATCTAGTATCCCTGTGCTACGCAGAACCACCAGTAGTGGATCCAGTACATCAGTCGCTACACTAGTAGTTAGCATCAGGCAACCAGTAAGATCCTCAACCACGCCAGTGTTACGTAGATCTACCTGTACTACACAAGGTATACCGCCCATCAGATATTGCATATAAATAAGTTAAAGTATGTTAACCTGTACATGTACATATGTAACTATTTTCAAGTTTGTGCCTACAGATAATCTGTAAGAGTTTCCTTTGAATTTTCCAGTTTTGCTTCTATGGACATTGGACCACAGGACTTGTGTGGTCACCAACTTTGTACATAGTTCACCATTTGCCCAGGAATGGACCACGGACATTGATGCTTGGACTTATCATCATAGGACTATTTTTGGAGCCTTTGGTTTTTGTAATTTTTCCTTTTTCAAATCTTGTAACCTTCATATTGTTTATCTATTTATATGGTGTTTTATGTTTTTCATCAGCCCAGGAGTGCTGACTTGCACTAGGGGGGAATGTGGTGCCCCCAGGAGTATGGTCGTCACAGTGGCATTGCCTTCCTCCAGGGAGGGTGATGTCATGCTTGGAAGCAAGGAAGGGTCTCTCTAACAGTTAATCTCTACATACAACACAGTTCCCACTCCAGGCCAGTAGAGGGAGCTCTGAACCAGAATTGGGGGAGGAGTGCTCTCTGAGGGCCAGGAAGGGAAATTAGTCAGTTAGTGTGAGGAGGGCAATGAGTGTAGACATGTGGAGAGAAGCTGGAGGTTGAGCTGAAGATAGAGAGCTCCCTCCCAGTGAGAGCGCATGATCTGGAGCCTGGTCTCCACGGTTGTATGGATACTGAAGGTCCTGCAACAGAAACCACAGGAATAGGAAGCTGTAAATGCTCTATTCCCAATTAAGACTCGGAGGCACAACAGCGACGGGTGAGCCAAGAGAGATAGAGGGCTACAGCTGTCTGCCATACGAGGTAGTTCTAAGAGAAGATAAGAAGGAGGAACTTCATTGTAAGGCTGTGTGCACATGATGCAGATTTGCAGCGGATCCGCAGTGGATTTTACCATGCAGAAACGTTGCATATCCGCATTGTGATGTACAGTAGCCTTAAAATCAATGAAAAAAAAACTGCTGTGCAGACGCTGCGGATTTTTCCACGCGGTTTTCCAGCGGTACAAAATCTGCAGCATGTTACTTCTTTTGTGCGGTTTTCCATCTCCCCTGTCACCAAATCTGCAGGGGGAAAGCCGCAGTGGAAAACCGCACAAAAATCGCAATAAAACCGCTGGAAAAATGGAAGAAATCCGCAGGAAAAATGAAGGTCATTTTACCTGTGGCTTTCTTCCATTCTGCGCGGAAAAATCCGCAGGGCTAAAAAGTCCGTCTGCACTCAGCCTAACACTGTACTGCATGTACCTCAAGCCAGCGCTCGGAAGGAGACTACACAACCCATCTGATAGAGAGATCCCTGAGTTGCTTCCAGGCTAGCCAGCTCCTGTGCCATCTGTAATCAGGACCCTGGACTGCGTTTGCCAAGTAAGGCTAAGTGCACACGTTGCAGAAAATTTCTGCTCAAAAACCTGAATCCCTTCCCAGAAACCGCACCTATTTTTCCGTGGTGTTTTTTTGCGTGGTTTTGATGCGTTTTTGATGCGGTTTTTTCCGCAGCGGTTTCTAAACGCATGGAAGAAGCCAAAACCGAGGAAAAATCCTCAAAATTAATGTGCATGCTGCGTTTTTTACCGCGATGCGGTTTTTTCGCGGTAAAAAACGCATCAATGTGCACAAAATGTGCAAAATGCATAGAAATGACTGGGAAGCTTATTTTTAGCGGTTTTATAGTGAAAACCGCGGTAAAAACCGCTAAAAAATGCTGTGTGTGAACACAGCCTAAAGGTAAAGAAACTGCACCCTGTTGTGTCCTTGCCTCCTTCCTGCAACATCCTCAGCACTGCTACATCTCTGTGCCAAACACTACACCCTCTTCCTAACATTCCGCTACACTGCCCTGGGACCAACAGCCCTGCCTGTGGAGGGCTACAACATCATTTCTGCACTACACCATCTGTCCCAGAGGATCTGTCTGCAGCGCCGGCTTAACACTTCCCTTGCCGAACACCACAGGTGGAGTCACGAATCACTTATAAACTTTATTCCCAACCCAACACCTTTTACATGGGCGCCCAGGGCCACGGACCGGGTCACCGCTGCTGTGACAACTCCCTCTGAGAGACCGACCCGGTACCGAGTACCACACATCCCTGGGAGGGTGACCCAAATATGATGGGAACAGGTTATATCAACAACAGAGAGGCATATATGGTATGCAAACAGTATAAAAGTTATTTTCCTATGAGACAAACTTATCAGTCCTCGGGGGTCTTGATTTCAGGGATCATTCTTGTCCAACGTTGGCACCGAGGCACCAGCGGTGCTTGCTGTCCTCTGTCTCCGGGGCCCTTAATCTAGTCCAGCTGTGGTATGAGGGGTTAACGCAGGAGCCAAAGGGGTCTGAGGCTGACGATATTCCCCTTTGCGCCAAGTCCTTTTCTATGCTTTGGCAGCGGTGTTCTCTCACCGAGGTCAGGGGCTCTGCCTTAACACACCAGTCACAGCAACCCTGTATGTAACACAGTCTCTCTGTACAGGTCACTGCCCCATTACTGAATGCCCCTTGGTCACAGGGGAGCGTCTCAGCAGTTAACCCGGACTCTCTGCGGGGAAACGTCTGGTCGCGGTACACAGTCTCTCTGTGGGGCGACATCTTATCAAGGAGGGGAGTCAGCAACCTTCCTGACAGGGCAGTACCAGGCTTCACATACTCACTGACCACCGGCTGTTCCCGCGGTCTCTCTGATTCCAGCCGCTGTACCCATGTACTCTCCCCTCCTGTGTCAGCCTCCTCTCCTCTCAGGTCTCTGTATGGCGCCCCCAGGAGTATGGCCGCCACAGTGGCATTACCTTCCTCCTAGGGAGTGTGATGTCATGCTCGGAAGCAATAAAGGGTTTCTCTGTCAGGTAAATTCAACACACAGCACGGTTTCCACTCCAGGCCAGCAGAGGGAGCTCTGAACCAAAGCTGGGGAGGAGCTGCTCTCTGGGGGCTGGGAAGGGGAAGTTAGTTAGTTCATGTGAGGAGGGCGAAGTGTGTGGACGAGAGGAGAAGAGCTGGAGGATTGAGCAGAGTTCAGGCTCACTTCTAGCGTAGCACATGGTCCAGAGTCCGGTCTCTGAGGTTGTATGGATATTGATGTTCCTGCAGCAAAAAATGGAGCAATATGAAGCTGTAAATGCTCTGTTCCCAGCTAAGACTCGGAGGCACAACAGCAACGTTTGAGCCAGAAGAAGGAGGCTACAGCTGTCTGCCATATGAGGGGGTTCAAAAAGAGAGCAAACAAGAGGAACTTCAGTGTAACTCAGTACTGCATGTACCTCAGATAAGCGCTAGAAAGGAGACTACACAACCCATCTGCATAGAGAGATTCCTGAGTTGCTTCCAGGCTGGCCAACTCCTGTTCCATCTGTAATCTGGATCCTGGACTGCACTTGCAAAGCAAAGTAAAGGTTAAGGAAACTGCACCCTGTTGTGTAATCCCTTCAGCACTGCTACATCTCTGTGCCTAACACTGCACCCTCTTCCTCAACATCTATTCCCACTGCCCTGGGACTACAGCTCTACCTGTGGGGAGCTATTACATCTTGCTGCCTTATACCATCTGTCCCAGAGGATCTGCCTGCAGTGTAGGCTTAACCCCTTCATTGCCGAGCACCACAGGTGGCGTCACGTATCATCCACTTATAAACTTTAATCAGCCACGCTTAACCCCTTTTACATGGACGCCCAGGGCCACGGACCGGGTCACCGCTACTGTGACACTTCCCTCTGAGATACCGGCCCAGTACCGAGTACCCCACTGCCCTGTCGAGCGGCCCATTTTGGCGTCATGAACAGGATTTAAGAAGCCCGGTTTCCCCGGGTCCTGTGTGCCAGAGACTGTGTGTGTGCCATAGGCCTATTGCGCCATTGCCGCCATTACCCCACCACTTGGCGAGCGTGGGAAGCCAAAGGGGCGGGCTGTCACGGGCGGAGCCAGCCAGAGAGTGCGAAAAGTGAAGTGCTGCGCCGGAAGAGACCAGCGTGCAGGAAGTGAGAAGCAGAGGCCTGCTGTCCTGGCGTCCACCGATCATCCAGCCTGCGGAGCGGCAACCGGTAAGCCAGCACAACCCAGGGCCTGGCCAACGTTAACTGGGGGGGAGGAGAATGTCAGGGGCAAGAGAAGATGCAGCGGTGAACGCCACCGCGTCCCCCACAGCGCCGCAAGATACAAGGGCCAGCACAGCTGCGGCCCCAATGGCACCGCAGAATCCAGCGGCCAGCGCCGCTTCCAGAGCGCAGCAGGAACAAGCGCCCATCACAGCAGTCCCCATAATGCCGCTGTCCATGCCCTATATACCGGGAGCAGCCTGGTTACCGCAGTACTCAGGGGAGTCACATACCCTGAGTGAATTTAAAGAGAGACTGTGCAGTTTGTTTGAGGTGTATCCTCTGTATGAAAGCCAAAAAGTGAACATCCTTATTGGGCAGCTAACTGGTGCAGCGTAAAGAGAAGTAAAAGCCTGGCAGGACACTGATAAAGAGACTGTTAAAAAGATTCTGGCCAAGCTAAGAAGCACCTTTGACACCCGCCCTGCCGCTGAAATAAAAATGAGATTCTTTGGGTGTAAGCAGAGAGCGCAGGACAATATACGGGACTATGCTCTTAACCTGCAGGAGGCGCTGCGAGCCATAAAGCAGATTGACCCAGACAGTGTGAAAGATGGAGACGGACTGTTAAAGGAGCAATTTATTGAGGGACTCCTATCCAGTACCCACAGAGCACAGCTGCACATCATAGCCCTACAAAACCCTGACCTAGACTTTGCAGACTTTAAAGACAGGGCTATCCGGGTGCTGCATGAACCAAATGTCAGCCATCCAGCGCCCCCTAGGCACCCAGTGATTACATACCACCAAGAAGCAACATCTTTCCCTTCCATCACTGTGGAGGCTGATGCACAGACTCTGGACAAAGATCCATCTGCAGAACTGCGCCTCCAGGTCCAAGAGCTGGCCAAAAGTATGGCTGCACTTGCCAAAACTGTGCAGTCCATGCAGGTGTCCTCAAAGGAGAAGATCCAGCTGGCCTCAAGTCCAGAGGATGTCCCGTGGCTACGGAAGAAAAGGATCCCGCCACTCCGAGGGAGAAACAACGATCGCTATGACCAGGACAGACTTCCCATCTGTCGTCACTGCCACAAGGCAGGCCACATTGCAAGGTTCTGTTATTTAAGCGAGCAACCCCTGGGGCAGAGGGCCAACCCCCAGGAGTAGGACCACAAGGCCCAAAGAACTGGCGAGCCAAGTATGTTGGAGGGCGACCGGTCCTCCCAGTGGTGATTGACGGCATCCCCATGAACGCTTTTCTGGACACTGGCTCCCAGGTGACCACTATGCCATATATCCTTTACAAGCGGTATTGGGCTGACTCCAAACTTACCCATGGCCCAAGTGATGAACTAACAGTAGTTGCCAGCAATGGTCAGTCTTTACCACAAGTGGGATGTAAAGAGATTACCATTAAAGTGGGGCGAGTAGAGTTAAAATCTCAAGGTCTGATAGTTGTAGACATTGATCGACGAGAATGTAACCCAATGATGACCCTTGGTACTAATGTGATTGAAAATTGTCTTGCCGAGGTTATTGCTTTGTTGCAACAGGTGGCTGAGACTGCTGGTTCCAGTGAACAACAAGTCCTGCAGAAGGAGATCAAGGCCCTGATGCAAAGACAGCAGGTAGAACTGTCTGGCGGAGAAATTGGCAGCGTCAGAGTGAGTGATTCCTTCCCAATTGTAATACCCCCCAGATGTGAAATGTTGATTTGGTGTCGGGCAGCCATAGGCCTCAGAGGAAAAGATTACCAGGCAGTGGTAGAACCAGTGTGCTCTGACAGCCGGCCCACTATCCTGACAGTACGCCTCTTGAATTGTGGGGGGGAGGAGGCCACAATACCTCGGTATGCCACAGTTGCTAAGCTGCTTACCATCAGTAACAATGCAATACGGGCAGCAGAGCCCTTGGTCTCATCCGACCAGGTGGAGGACAATGGCTCTGTAAAGCAGCTGGAGGAGTGGTGTCGGCAGCTGCAGGTGGGAACTGACTCCACCCCTTCATACCAAAAGAATGGGGTTTACCGAGTGACTCAGGAGTATGAGCGGGTATTGAGTAAACACCCTCTAGACTTTGGGAAGGCAAAAGGGGTTCAACACCTTATCCCCACTGGATATCATCCACCCATTAAAGAAAGATACCGGCCTATACCCCCAACACAATACCAATGTGCCAAAAGTATGTTGCGGGAAATGAAGGAGGCTGGGGTGATCAGAGACAGTTGTAGCCCCTGGGCAGCTCCAATAGCCTTTGTGAAAAAGAAAGATGTTACTGTGGCGCCCCTGAGGCTCAGTCGCCACAGAGGTACTGCACCTTCTCCTAAGGTGTGGTGCCCCATTATCCAGGTAAGGTGGGAACTCCTGACCACACTCCAACACTCGCACCCCACACAATAGAGTAGTTCAGCAAAACCACATTGCGGCTCTTTGCTTAAGAGAGAAGCAGAGAACCTCTGGTGGTTCCCTGCTCGGAACACTAAACGTGCTGGGAGGTGGGTGTAGTTGAGGATACATAAAAGAGTGGGAAGGTTTAGGATTAGAGGTCAGTCAGTCAGTAGGAGAGTCTGAGAGAGGAAGCCACTCAGAGAGGAGTGGGGATCTCTGGAAGAGGGATGGAGGAAGGAGTGCTGCAGCAGGCCTGAGTGACCCGGGTCTGCTGGCACGGGAAAGGAAAGAAAGAGAAAGACGTTGAACTGAAGCCTGAGCTTCCATAAGAGAGAAAGACAAGTGCGGAACGTAGGAGAAAAAAAGGGAACACAGAGGACGTGGGTTAGGAGAGAACCCTGCCTAGAAGTTCTAAGCGCAAGGCCGGGGCCCGGTCCCCAAGGTTGTATGGGCACTAATGGTTCTGCAGCAGACACCGGTGGAGTAGTGGGCTGTAAATGCACTACTCCCATCTAAGACTTGGGGGCACAACAGCAACACGGATAGAGAGCCGGGACTCAGGAGTAAGGAGTCCCCGAAGCAGGCTACAGCTGTCTGCCGTACAAGTAGAGTTCTTGGGAACATTTGATAGGAGGAACTCCAGTGTAACTCAGTACTAGGAGATCTTCACACTTAAAGGCGCTATAGAGGAGATGTTCAGAAAAGGTACATAAGTTGGCGGAGTGTTGGAAGGGAGCATCCCATCTTGCCTGGAGGTTGACCGAGTCCCTGACCCGGAGGACATGGCACGGAAGCGGGCACTACAGACTGTGAGTAAAGCTTTGGAACTGCATGCCCTGGTGTCCTCCATTCCTTCCTGCTTCCGCCAGCCTGGCACTGCTGCATCCCCTGCGCCGGACACTACACCATCTAAGTGTCACTTCACCTATTCTGCCCTGGGACAACAGCCCTGCCTGTGGAGGGCTATAACATCACTGCTGCACCACACCATCTGTCCCAGAGGATCTGTCTGCAGCGTCGGCCTAACATCCCACTTGCCGAACACCACAGGTGGCGTCATGAACTATTCCATTAACTACATTCTACCATAAGCATTATCCCGCCATTACTTGGGCGCCCAGGGACACGGACCGGGTCACCGCTGCTGTGACACACCACCCGCTGAGATCGGCCCGGTACCGAGTAACCCCACAGCCCTGGGAGGGTGACCCAAACTTGGCGTCACGAACAGGATGACGAGACCCAATGCCATCGGGTTCTGTGTGCCTTAGATTTAAAACTTTTGAGAATGTGCAGAAGACCCAATTTAATAGACTGTAAAATGAATATTAAAAATGGCCGCTGGCTTGGAGAAGAAGGGCATGACGAGATGGGAGGTCCTAGGAAAAGACCGCGAAAAGTCTTGGGCCTCCCCTGCCTGAATTACTATGTGACAGCGAAATGGCCCACTCCCCGAGGGGTTCGTATACTGGCTTGGTATGGAGGCGCTGGAAGGAGACGCTGCCCCAAGAAGGAGGGGCAGAAGCCAGTGGCGGGAAAGGGGCCAAGGCAGGAAGAAGAACGCCAGAACGCCATTTTGGAGAGAGACGGGAGGAGGCCTGTGGAGCGCGGGGAAGCGGATCTCCCCAGCGCCATGGCTGAAGGCTCCAACCCAGTATCGGAGATGGACCGTCGGCAGCTGGAGGACGAAATTGCACACCTGACGTGTCGCCTGCAACTGAGGCAGGAAACGCTATGGACATAGAATCTGCAGCGCGCCCAGGAGGGGCCTACACCTGCGGTACCCGCGACACCGGTACCCGCCGCTGCTGCACCGGACCTCTACCAGACAGACCCTGTGGAGCCGACGACCGCTGCCATGCTACCGGCAGCGTACCTTGTCCCCTCCTTGCCGCTACCGGAGGAGTTGTACACCGCCCAAGGAGCTGAAGCGGAGGAGGAGAAGCCCCCGTCCGGACCTGACGCAGCCGCGCAGGTCCCTACGGAGACCCCCGCGGATCCGGAGCCGCCCTTAGCTCCACCGCCGTCCCCGTATCGCACCAACCAGCATCCACTGCCACTACACTGCCACGAACAACAATCATCAATCTCGTTACCCAGGAGGGTATTTGCACCGTTGTGCTTTAAAGTTATTTTTATTTGAGCATCATGTTTTTCCAGAGTTGCCCTGTTTTGTTGGCAGCCTTTCCATTGAACTGCAGAGATCATGAACGCTGAATGGTCCAGAACTGTAATTGTAAATAGTTGCACCTCTTTAGGTGCCCTCTATTGGTTTTACATAGGACACTTTGCGAAGATAAGGTCTACCTCATCAAAGGACACTGCAATAGATCCCAGCTGGGAGCAGTGTTCAGCACTTACAAGAATAATTGAACATTTTAATGTGAAGTATTTGATAATCATGTGTCTTATAGGAGTAAATGGCTTTTATATAGAATGTTTTAATAAAGAGATGAGAGATTTGGATAGAGACTAACAAAGAATTGAAAATGTCACTGCGGTTGTCACTCAGAGTTAAGAGAGAGTAGAAAAATGTGCACTAGAGATGAAAAGAAATGTGTTGATGAAGAATACTGAAGTGATAGTGAGTAACAGAATGGAAAATTGCACTTTTGACTTAGAATTTTAGATAGTTAATTAAGAATTGTTTGCAACGTTCAAGAATAAGTGCCTCTCACATTGGGAAGATTAGTATAAGAAATGTTTGTTCAGCATTACAAAAATGTTGTATGTTCCTGTATTGTCAACTTTGTTTGCCTTGCAGCCCGCGGATGTGCTGTGTTTAATGGGGGGGTATGTGGCGCCCCTGAGGCTCAGTCGCCACAGAGGTACTGCACCTTCTCCTAAGGTGTGGTGCCCCATCATCCAGGTAAGGTGGGAACTCCTGACCACACTCCAACACTAGAACCCCACACAATAGAGTAGTTCAGCAAAACCACATTGCGGCTCCTTGCTTAAGAGAGAAGCAGAGCACCTCTGGTGGTTCCCTGATCGGAACACTAAACGTGCTGGGAGGTGGGTGGAGTTGAGGATACATAAAAGAGTGAGAAGGTTTAGGATTAGAGGTCAGTCAGTCAGTAGGAGAGTCTGAGAGAGGAAGCCACTTGGAGAGGAGTGGGGATCCCTGGAAGAGGGATGGAGGAAGGAGTGCTGCAGCAGGCCTGAGTGACCCGGGTCTGCTGGCACGGGAAAGGAAAGAAAGAGAAAGACGTTGAACTGAAGCCTGAGCTTCCATAAGAGAGAAAGACAAGTGCGGACGTAGGAGAAAAGGGAACACAGATCACGTGGGTTAGGAGAACCCTGCCTAGAAGTTCTAAGCGCAAGGCCGGGGCCCGGTCCCCGAGGTTATATGGACACTAATGGTTCTGCAGCAGACACCGGTGGAGTAGTGCGCTGTAAATGCACTACTCCCATCTAAGACTTGGGGGCACAACAGCAACACGGATAGAGAGCCGGGACTCAGGAGATTGCTCTGTATACAGGATGTTACACTGTACTGTATAAGGTTTGGTACAGTGTATCAGGGGTGATTACATGTGTAGAGCAGATTGCACTGTATACAGGATGTTGCATTGTATAAGGTTTGGTACAGTGTATCAGGGGTGATTACATGTGTACAGCAGACTGCACTGTATACAGGATGTTACACTGTATAAGGTTTGGTACAGTGTATCGGGGTGATTACATGTGTACAGCAGATTGCACTGTAAACAGGATGTTACTCTGTATAAGGTTTGGTACAGTGTATCAGGGGTGATTACATGTGTACAGCAGATTGCACTGTTTACAGGATGTTACACTGTATAAGGTTTGGTACAGAGTATCAGGGGGTGATTACATGTGTACAGCAGATTGCACTGTATACAGGATGTTACACTGTATAAGGTTTGGTACAGTGTATCAGGGGTGATTACATGTGTACAGCAGATTGCACTGTATACAGGATGTTACACTGTATAAGGTTTGGTACAGTGTATCAGGGGTGATTACATGTGTACATCAGATTGCACTGTATACAGGATGTTACACTGTATAAGGTTTGGTACAATGTATCAGACAGGATGTTACACTGTATAAGGTTTGGTACAATGTATCAGGGGTGATTACATGTGTACAGCAGATTGCACTGTATACAGGATGTTACACTGTATAAGGTTTGGTACAGTGTATCAGGGGGTGATTAGATGTGTACAGCAGATTGCTCTGTATACAGGACGTTACACTGTATAAGGTTTGGTACAGAGTATCAGGGGGTGATTACATGTGTACAGCAGATTGCACTGTATACAGGATGTTGCACTGTATAAGGTTTGGTACAGTGTATCAGGGGGTGATTACATGTGTACAGCAGATTGCTCTGTATACAGGATGTTACACTGTATAAGGTTTGGTACAGTGTATCAGGGGTGATTACATGTGTACAGCAGATTGCACTGTATACAGGATGTTACACTGTATAAGGTTTGGTACAGTGTATCAGGGGTGATTACATGTGTACATCAGATTGCACTGTATACAGGATGTTACACTGTATAAGGTTTGGTACAATGTATCAGGGGTGATTACATGTGTACAGCAGATTGCACTGTATACAGGATGTTACACTGTATAAGGTTTGGTACAGTGTATCAGGGGGTGATTAGATGTGTACAGCAGATTGCTCTGTATACAGGACGTTACACTGTATAAGGTTTGGTACAGAGTATCAGGGGGTGATTACATGTGTACAGCAGATTGCACTGTATACAGGATGTTACACTGTATAAGGTTTGGTACAGTGTATCAGGGGTGATTACATGTGTACAGCAGATTGCACTGTATACAGGATGTTACACTGTATAAGGTTTGGTACAGTGTATCAGGGGTGATTACATGTGTACATCAGATTGCACTGTATACAGGATGTTACACTGTATAAGGTTTGGTACAATGTATCAGGGGTGATTACATGTGTACAGCAGATTGCACTGTATACAGGATGTTACACTGTATAAGGTTTGGTACAGTGTATCAGGGGGTGATTAGATGTGTACAGCAGATTGCTCTGTATACAGGACGTTACACTGTATAAGGTTTGGTACAGAGTATCAGGGGGTGATTACATGTGTACAGCAGATTGCACTGTATACAGGATGTTGCACTGTATAAGGTTTGGTACAGTGTATCAGGGGGTGATTACATGTGTACAGCAGATTGCTCTGTATACAGGATGTTACACTGTATAAGGTTTGGTACAGTGTATCAGGGGTGATTACATGTGTACAGCAGATTACTCTGTATACAGGATGTTACACTGTATTAGGTTTGGTACAGTGTATCAGGGGGTGATTACATGTGTACAGCAGATTGCTCTGTATACAGGATGTTACACTGTATAAGGTTTGGTACAGTGTATCAGGGAGTGATTACATGTGTACAGCAGATTGCTCTGTATACAGGATGTTACACTGTATAAGGTTTGGTACAGTGTATCAGGGGTGATTACATGTGTAGAGCAGATTGCACCGTATACAGGATGTTGCATTGTATAAGGTTTGGTACAGTGTATCAGGGGTGATTACATGTGTACAGAAGATTGCACTGTATACAGGATGTTACACTGTATAAGGTTTGGTACAGTGTATCAGGGGTGATTACATGTGTACAGCAGATTGCACTGTTTACAGGATGTTACACTGTATAAGGTTTGGTACAGTGTATCAGGGGGTGATTACATGTGTACAGCAGATTGCACTGTATAAAGTTTGGTACAGTGTATCAGGGGTGATTACATGTGTACAGCAGATTGCTCTGTATACAGGATGTTACACTGTATAAGGTTTGGTACAGTGTATCAGGGGGTGATTACATGTGTACAGCAGATTGCACTGTATAAGGTTTGGTACAGTGTATCGGGTGATTACATGTGTAGAGCAGATTGCACTGTATACAGGATGTTGCACTGTATAAGGTTTGGTACAGTGTATCAGGGGGTGATTACTTGTGTACAGCAGATTGCTCTGTATTCAGGATGTTACACTGTATAAGGTTTGGTACAGTGTATCAGGGGTGATTACATGTGTACAGCAGATTGCACTGTTTACAGGATGTTACACTGTATAAGGTTTGGTACAGTGTATCAGGGGGTGATTACATGTGTACAGCAGATTGCACTGTATAAAGTTTGGTACAGTGTATCAGGGGTGATTACATGTGTACAGCAGATTGCTCTGTATACAGGATGTTACACTGTATAAGGTTTGGTACAGTGTATCAGGGGTGATTACATGTGTACAGCAGATTGCTCTGTATACAGGATGTTACACTGTATAAGGTTTGGTACAGTGTATCAGGGGTGATTACATGTGTACAGCAGATTGCTCTGTATACAGGATGTTGCACTGTATAAGGTTTGGTACAGTGTATCAGGGGTGATTACATGTGTACAGCAGATTGCTCTGTATACAGGATGTTACACTGTATAAGGTTTGGTACAGTGTATCAGGGGTGATTACATGTGTACAGCAGATTGCTCTGTATACAGGATGTTACACTGTATAAGGTTTGGTACAGTGTATCAGGGGTGATTACATGTGTACAGCAGATTGCTCTGTATACAGGATGTTACACTGTATAAGGTTTGGTACAGTGTATCAGGGGTGATTACATGTGTACAGCAGATTGCTCTGTATACAGGATGTTACACTGTATAAGGTTTGGTACAGTGTATCAGGGGTGATTACATGTGTACAGCAGATTGCTCTGTATACAGGATGTTGCACTGTATAAGGTTTGGTACAGTGTATCAGGGGTGATTACATGTGTACAGCAGATTGCATCGCTTGCTCTTCCTGCACCTCCTGGGAAATTACTAAAACCCTATGCACCTTCTTCCTGCCATCGGCCGCAGGCTGTCACATTGCATTGAGCTTGTGACATTGTGTCAGTGGGTGGCCCTGGATTTGGCACCAGGAGTGGGCACAGGAAGAGGAGGAGAGAGGAGGAGGAGGAGGAGAGATGGACAGGAGGAGGCAGCAGGAGGGGGAGGACTGCACGGGAACAATGGCTGAGGATTACAGGGACCTGGCCGGGCCTTCTCCATGTCACTGACTGCTGCTTCATGCCACTGACTTTCTGCCCTCCACACTCAGGGTGAGCCGGGGCTCCGCATGCTGCAGGCACCGGGGTGGGCCGGGAGTCGTGCTGCAGTCATTCCCAGCAAACAACAAGAGCAGTGCATTGTGGGGGAAGGATTGCAGGAGAGCTGGGGATTAGGATGGTGGATACAGGAATAGCAGAGACCCGGGGCTGATCCCTGCCGGGTGCGGAGGAATGGCAGAGACCCGGGGCTGATCCCTGCCGGGTGCAGAGGAATGGCAGAGACCCGGGGCTGATCCCTGCCGGGTGCGGAGGAGTAGCAGAGACCCGGGGCTGATCCCTGCCGGGTGCAGAGGAATGGCAGAGACCCGGGGCTGATCCCTGCCGGGTGCGGAGGAATGGCAGAGACCCGGGGCTGATCCCTGCCGGGTGCGGAGGAATGGCAGAGACCCGGGGCTGATCCCTGCCGGGTGCGGAGGAATGGCAGAGACCCGGGGCTGATCCCTGCCGGGTGCGGAGGAATGGCAGAGACCCGGGGCTGATCCCTGCCGGGTGCGGAGGAATGGCAGAGACCCGGGGCTGATCCCTGCCGGGTGCGGAGGAATGGCAGAGACCCGGGGCTGATCCCTGCCGGGTGCGGAGGAACGGCAGAGACCCGGGGCTGATCCCTGCCGGGTGCGGAGGAACGGCAGAGACCCGGGGCTGATCCCTGCCGGGTGCGGAGGAATGGCAGAGACCCGGGGCTGATCCCTGCCGGGTGCGGAGGAACGGCAGAGACCCGGGGCTGATCCCTGCCGGGTGCGGAGGAGTAGCAGAGACCCGGGGCTGATCCCTGCCGGGTGCGGAGGAGTGGCAGAGACCCGGGGCTGATCCCTGCCGGGTGCGGAGGAATGGCAGAGACCCGGGGCTGATCCCTGCCGGGTGCGGAGGAATGGCAGAGACCCGGGGCTGATCCCTGCCGGGTGCGGAGGAATGGCAGAGACCCGGGGCTGATCCCTGCCGGGTGCGGAGGAACGGCAGAGACCCGGGGCTGATCCCTGCCGGGTGCGGAGGAACGGCAGAGACCCGGGGCTGATCCCTGCCGGGTGCGGAGGAACGGCAGAGACCCGGGGCTGATCCCTGCCGGGTGCGGAGGAACGGCAGAGACCCGGGGCTGATCCCTGCCGGGTGCGGAGGAACGGCAGAGACCCGGGGCTGATCCCTGCCGGGTGCGGAGGAACGGCAGAGACCCGGGGCTGATCCCTGCCGGGTGCGGAGGAACGGCAGAGACCCGGGGCTGATCCCTGCCGGGTGCGGAGGAACGGCAGAGACCCGGGGCTGATCCCTGCCGGGTGCGGAGGAACGGCAGAGACCCGGGGCTGATCCCTGCCGGGTGCGGAGGAACGGCAGAGACCCGGGGCTGATCCCTGCCGGGTGCGGAGGAACGGCAGAGACCCGGGGCTGGTCCCTGCCGGGTGCGGAGGAACGGCAGAGACCCGGGGCTGGTCCCTGCCGGGTGCGGAGGAACGGCAGAGACCCGGGGCTGGTCCCTGCCGGGTGCGGAGGAACGGCAGAGACCCGGGGCTGGTCCCTGCCGGGTGCGGAGGAACGGCAGAGACCCGGGGCTGGTCCCTGCCGGGTGCGGAGGAACGGCAGAGACCCGGGGCTGGTCCCTGCCGGGTGCGGAGGAACGGCAGAGACCCGGGGCTGGTCCCTGCCGGGTGCGGAGGAACGGCAGAGACCCGGGGCTGGTCCCTGCCGGGTGCGGAGGAACGGCAGAGACCCGGGGCTGGTCCCTGCCGGGTGCGGAGGAACGGCAGAGACCCGGGGCTGGTCCCTGCCGGGTACGGAGGAACGGCAGAGACCCGGGGCTGGTCCCTGCCGGGTGCGGAGGAACGGCAGAGACCCGGGGCTGGTCCCTGCCGGGTGCGGAGGAACGGCAGAGACCCGGGGCTGATCGGTTTTGGCCGCTGCGGACCCGCAGCAGTTTTAGCTGCGGTGTACAGTACCATTCAAATGAATGGTAAAAAAAAAAACGCTGTGTAGACGTTGCGGAAAAATCCACGCGGATTTGCTGCGGTTTTGAAACCGCAGAAAGAATTGACATGTCAATTCTTTCTGCGGAATTCGCAGCGGGTTCCTATCTCCACCATTGTGGAGATGGTGAATCCGCAGGACCAAACTGCAGGCAAAACCGCAGATAATCCGAAGGTCTTTTGACTAGCGGTTTATCTGCGGTTTTTGCAAAATCCGTGCGGATTCCGCAGGGTCTGCACACACCCTTACAGGGGCAAAGTCCGATTAGGCCTCTTTCACACTTCCGTTTTTTACAATCAGTCACAATCCGCCAGGTTTTGAAAAAAAACGGATCCTCAATTTTTTTTTGAGGATCCATTTTTTTCCCATTGACTTGCATTAATGGCGGATTGTGACGGATTGCTGTCCGTTACATCCGTTTTTTGTGAGGATCCGCCAAAAGTTGCTGTCCGTCACCATCCTCAAAAATTTCAAAACGGAGCTTGTAACGTTTTTTTCTCTGGCGGATCCTGCAAACACTGATTTAACTCGAATTTCTTTCTGGGTGCCGGACAAAAAAAATAAAAATTCTCTCTCTCTCTCTCTCTCTCTCTCTCTCTCTCTCTCTCTCTCTCTCTCTCTCTCTCTCTCTCTCTCTCTCTCTCTCTCTCTCTCTCTCTCTCTCTCTCTCTCTCTCTCTCTCTCTCTCTCTCCCAGCGATTCCTTTAAATTTCTTCATTTTCAGGATCCGTCTAAAAACGGATCCTGTGCCATCCGTTCACATCAGTTTAGAACGGATCCGCTTGTCTGCCTTTTTGGCGGATTATAACTGATGCAAAAAACTGAAGTGTGAAAGAGGCCTTAGGGTGGTGTTGAGAGATGCAAGGGACGACAGGGCTAAATAAATTCTGGTGGACTGCTGCTAGCTCACCTTATGATGGCTATAGGATTTGGCTTGTGACTCCGCATAGGAATAGCAGAGATGAGGTAGTGATGGTACTCATCATGGTGGGATAATACTTCTCCTGTTTAGTATCAGAAGCCCCCATAGATAAAGGTGGGCAAAGGTATGGCAGACACTGTCTGGACCTGTCAATTTACCATTTTACCATAGCATAGTAGGACAGGCTCCCTTTAAAGGGGTTGTCCTGTTGAGCACCCTGATATTTAAAAGAAGCAGGAGCACCAGGAGACTGCCCGTCAGTCATACAGTTAGTCTGAAGTGGCTGATTACTGGGAGCAATAAATTGCACTCCACTGAATAGCATATGGATGTACTGTTACATGATAGCATTACTGTCCATTCAATATCCCCCTGACTGCTGTAGAGTAGCTAAACTTTTACAGAATTTTGTAGGCCCTTTAATTCTGATCAGATCGATGAGGGTCCAGGTTCTGAGACCTCTTTGAAGGGCGCAGCTGCAGGCAGGAGGGCACTGAGCGGAGTACGGAGTCAGTGGGAACTCTGTGCCCTCCTGCCTTCGAAGCTGTTCACTTCTAAGAAGTCTTTTGAGTGATAGGTGGGGACCTCAGGACCCAGACCCCCATCCATCTGCACAGAACTAAAGGGCCTACAACAGCTAAAAAATCCAAAAGTTTCGTTACTCCTGAAAATATATCTCTTGCTTTACATAATATCCTCTAACATCACCCTGCCCATATCTGCCCTGCTCCCTTCTCTGTGGCAGTGTATTGCTTGTGAATGGTCTGATGATGCTTATCGTCAGCAGATTATAACCATTCATTAAAAATGCAGAAATAAAGATCTGATTGCAGCAGAACATATGGCTTATGAGCCGCACTCGCACGTTTAACTCCTCCGCTCGAGCCCCTGCCAGTCATATCCGTAGAGAAAGCAAGAAGTAAATCACAGCGCTCCACCAATTGCACCAACACCAGGGCCGGTCCTACCCTATAGGAGTGAGCAGGGATCACAGCAGTCAGGGCTACTCCCGTTCACTTCTACCGGAGTGTGGATCAATATGGCAGTAGTGGAGGATCCTGACTGATTCAGCTGCTTCCAATCCCAGTCTAAGCCCAGTGACCAACTCCTACAAAAGTTCTGGTGGCCTTGGAGTTTCAGCTGAGTGATTTGAGAGACTTTCAGGTTTTGACCTCCTGCTTTTAGACGTTATAGTTCTTGTCATATTAGGAATTTCCAGGGCAACATGGCGGAATGTCCATCACCATCAGGAATGCTCTTACGATTGCTGGGCAAATGTCTCCAAGTTTAAAGATGGTCTACACTTCAAGAGCTTCCTTTTTTTGGAAGTTCTGACCATTTGATCATTTCTCAAAATGTCTGATCATTAGTAATGCTCGTGTTTTCCACCAAATATGTTTGGAAGGACCACAAAGTAGTTAGATAACCTATATTCTCCACTTTCAGCTGACAGCCATGGACCGGATGAAGAAAATCAAGAGGCAGCTCTCCATGACCCTTCGGGGTGGAAGGACCACGGTAAAAAGCCCTGGAGACCACTCCGAGCAGATCACTAATGAAGACAATGGGAGCAGTGATAATGGTAAGTCCCCACCTCCTCCCCTAAGGATCATGGAGGAAAGGATGGACCTGATGGGTGAGAGTACCCAGGTGAGTGTGTGGTAGTTGACATCTGTGTTTTGTTTTTTATTGGTGTGATTATATCCACCGTCAATCAAGATGTTTGGTGAGGACCTTAGAAACCATTTTTGGTGACAGTTTGATAGGAAGGGGTGGTGTGTGATCAGGCTGTGGGGCCAACGGTCCCGTAATATCTTAGGATAGGTTATAAAGGTTCATCTGTGTGCTAGGTGAGAGGCCCACCATTGTCACATATGCAGGACGCCCTGGTTGACCTTGAGAACATTCTTTTTGGGACATTTGTAGTTCTCTCCATTGGGGTAGAGCCCAGTTACAGGTTTATTCCATGGGACTACAGGTCCTAATACTCCACCAGAGATAGTGGTAGCGTTGGTACCTCTGGAGGTCGTCCTTCAGGCATCTTGACCTTGGAATGGTTTTGGACTTTGGTCTCTCTCAGCCTCATCCTTGCTGCAGTGGAGATTGAGGGTCAATAGGAAGCCCTATAGGATTTTATCACCCCATTAGGCAGGAGGCCAATTAATGAAGCTGGCGCCAGGTAGGTGAGGGTCTGCGCCCCCTGGTGGTAGATTTCACCCATTTCTTACTGGAAGCCTCACTGGTGAGTGCTCGCTTTGCATGCTGCTGGTTTTTGGGTTGAAATCTGGGGATTTTCTTTTTGGCCTTTTTACTTTTTGTTCCTTTTTGTTGAATCTGTATGATTTATTTTCCTTTTTTACGTTAATTTATTCTTCCCTTGCTGTCTTTTCCCTTCTTCTCCGGCACCTTTCCCCCCTGAATTTGTCATTTCTGTCTTGTTTTCCCCCCATTTTGTTCCTTTCGCCATGGCTTCCTTGCCATCATCCATGCTCCATGCTTCCTTTTGGTTTCCATATTTCCTGTCCGCCTCTTTCCCATCCTCCTGTGGTTCTTATTCTGGATCTCTGCCCATTCTACCCCATTCTTGCCCTGCCTTTCACCCTACCTGTTGTCCTGAACCCCCCCCCCCCCCCCTCAGAGCCCATCGTCCGAAATGGGAGAAGCCTTTCGTCCCACAGCATGCAATCCTTCCTGCACCACTACACCGCCAGCTCCTTCCAAAAGCCGCCCATCCCCCGGCCGCACAGTGCCGTCTGCCGGAGCCTCAGCTCTTACCTGAACCGGAGCAGCCGACTAGGTACGTGTGTGCACCAGCAGCCCGAGCGTGCAAAGCCGCCGCACCAGGCCTGTGAGCGCACACCCAGCTGTGTGTCCTTTTCTGCAAAGATCCTCACTATAGTCAATACCTCTGCTTCCTGTCAATTAATTACTTTTTTAATGCCTCTCATAGCTGAATGTTTGTTACAGTGTTACCAATCCTCTGTGAGCTGAACACATGGAGACACATACAATGTACCAGTGGAGGTCAAAGGGATTGCAAGGAACAGTTTATTTTACATTCAGAGCGTTTAAGCCTATTTCTACTTTCATGCAGCAGAGGGTTTGCTGCAATGTATCAGTATAAACAGTAGAGTTGAGCAAAAAGATACGTGGCCACTCGGTGGTCTATGGCCACTGGACCAGAGTCCTGCAAACTGCTCTTACGTGCCAGCAAGTCACGTAGTCCCGGTTCCTCTTCATCATTGTGGTGTGATGCTGCACCGACCCTACCAGTCAGAAGAGGTGTAGGGTATGGAGGAAGTCCACAAGGCTCTGGTTTTGTAGCCATCATGGCTGCTGGACAAGGGTCTTTTGAATCCTTTTTTTCCGCCCCCTAGAGCTGCGTTTGATATACAACATATAACAGAACAAAAAATATTATTTCTACTTGGAAACTGTCAACAAGTTGCTGTTGATCGATCTGGGATTCTTATTACATGGCCCTCGTGGACAGTCATGTAATATACAGTAATGCCGCAGCCCACCTTCAGTTTTTGTAGCCTTATTTGGCCATGTATAATGTGAATTCCGGTTCCTCCTGTCTCAGGTCCTAGGAGCCTTTGAGTGTATTGTGGGGGTAGTCAGGTATTAGGGTTTGTCACATGCATGTACCTGCCGTTGTGAATCCTCGCTCCTAGTTGAAATATCTTCTTGTACAATATGGCTGCTGCCTGCCGTTGTGACCAGAGATGCCATCGCTCACAGCAGCCATATTTATGTTGAACGCCTGTATGTGACGGAAAACTAAACAGGAACTACATAACAGCATGTTGCTGTTTGGAAACCGTCAGCAAGGAGCTGTTGACTAATCTTGGGATATTCATTTCCATATCCCCCTGCTGTGTTGTTTTGTGGTGCTTTTCTCTGCTCCTCTCTACTCTGCATTAGTCGCCTGCTGTTTTTGCTAACTTACCTTTGCCCCACGTCCTCTGTGGCATAATCATTGGGCTTGCAATACACTATGCAGTGTCGTTACCATTGCATCGCGCACTGCTGCCATCCCACCCATCCTAACGTAATGCATCGTCCACATGGTTTACTTTGCATTCATCCTTCTTGCTTTGTGACTGCAGTCATCATTCCAGACCCTCTGAAACGATATCCAATTTCCCTGACCTCCAGCACCAGATTTAAAGGGGAACTCTAGTTTTAATTATAATATTGTGGATACCTTTCCCCAAAAGTCATCCTTTTAACTTTGGGTGGTAGTTTATAATGTATCCAACTCCCCATGTGTGACAAACCTGCTCCCTTTGTCTAGAGATTGTACATGAAGACCTGAAAATGGGCTCCGATGGGGAGAGCGATCAGGCGTCTGGCTCTTCTGATGAAGTTCAGTCCCCAGTCCGGGTCAGGATGAGGAACAACGTCGCGCGGAAAATATCCACCGAGGTAAAACGCTCTGTCCTGGACGTATCCTCATCCTTGTTAATTAGATGTTTGGTTGCCAGCCAGTATGGCCACCCTTACAGTTCTATAGGGGGTCTTAGTAATCTACATTAGCTCTAATTCTCGGGGTGTCTTGTAAAAAAATAAACATGTGAATTTGGGAAAATTCACTTATTGTAATTATTTCTAATTGGAAACTGTCAACAAGTTGTTAACGGTTCTTACTACATGCACTTCCAGACAAAAATGCATTAGAAAGTTCTGCATTGGCTTCTATTCTATGCGTGTCTTAAAAAAAGAGATGCAAATTTTGAAAAATTCACGTGGTATTAAAAAAAAGGGTGTGTACTTAAAAACTGTCAACAAAATGCTGTTGATGGATCTGGGTTTATTAAATGACTTCCAGGACTTTTCATGTATTTAGATCGGCTCTAATTCTGGGTGTGTCTTGTGAAAAGAGAGCTACACATTTGAGAAAATTCACCTAGCACAATTGTTTATATTTCTAATCTGTTGACAAGGTGCTGTTGACGGATCTGATATTCTTACTACATGCCCTCCCGTACAATCGTGTATTAGAAAGTTTTACATTGGCTCTTAAAATAGGAGTGTCTTGTAAAAAGAGATTTGTGAATTTGGGTAAATTCACCAAGTGTAACCCAAAAAAGGTTTGCACTTGGAAACTGTCAACAAGTTGCTGTTGATGGATCAGGAATTATTAAATGCTCTACTGGACATTTATGTATTAGAAAGGTTTACATTTGCTCTAATTATAGGGGTGCCTTGTAAAAAGAGATATGCGAATTTGGAAAATTACCGTAGCTTAGTGTAATTGTTTCTACTTGGAAACTGTTAACAAGTTGCCATTGACTGATCTGGATTATTAAATGCTTTTCTGGATAGTTATATTAGAAAGATCTACACTGGCTCTAATTCTAAGGTTGTCTTGTAAAAATAGATATGCAAATTTGGAAAATTCACCTAGTGTAATTGTTTCTACTTGGAAACTGTCAACAAGTTGCTTTTGACGGATATGTTACTCTTACAACATGCCCTTCTGGACAGCGCTCTCAAGTATAATGAGAGATGCAAATTTGGGAATATTTTCCCACTGTAACCTAGAATGAATATTGTTTCTACTTGAAAACTGTGGAAAAGTTGATGTTGACGGATCTGGAATTCTTATTACATGCCCTCCTGTACAGTCGTGTATTAGAAAGTTGTTGCACATCCCAACTTCAGCCTTTTGTAGCCACATTTCGTTGTAGCCAAGGATCCCTTTAAGTCTGAGTGTCATTTTTACTCCAGGATGTAAATAAGCGCCTGTCCCTCCCAGCCGATATCCGTCTTCCTGAGGGCTACCTTGAGAAACTGGCCCTGAGTAGCCCACCGTTTGATAAACCTTTGAGCAGACGACTGAGGAGAGTGTCTCTGGTGAGTAACCCTGGAGCCTCGCACCTCCCCCCCATAATTGTAGCCCCCCCCCCCGATACTGATTCTTTAGTCTGTCAATGTCTTCTCTTGCAGTCGGAGATTGGTTTTGGGAAGTTGGAAACCTATGTCAAATTAGACAAACTGGGAGAGGTGAGCAAACTAGTCTGTACTGGATTTAAAGAGGTAGTCCATGATTGGAAAAGCAGCCCCATACCTTTCTCCATGGGCTGTCTGGTATTGCAGCACAATTCTATTCACTTTAATAGGAGCTAATCTGCAGTATCACAAACTACCTGAGGATAGGGGTAGCACTGTTTTTGTACTTCTAGGCAATTCTTTTAACTTGAGCAATATGGGAGGAGACATAAGAGACATTGATCCTTTAACTACACCCCATTTTTCTTCTTTCTCAGGGTACTTATGCCACTGTTTACAAGGGCCGGAGCAAGCTGACGGAGAACCTGGTGGCTCTTAAAGAGATTCGCCTGGAACATGAAGAAGGTGCACCATGTACAGCCATTCGGGAAGGTAGGTATCAAGGAGCGAGCCATAGATATTCATGACAGCACTAACATTGGGCTCCATCCATATTTCCGGGGGTAGCTGCTGGGTGGGGGGCTAAAAGATGACCTCTGTCTAAGAAGAGTGGCCTCTTTATTACTCCAATACATAGCTCTCTTCAAAACCAGAGGGCGCTTTATGAGAGATGTGATGATGACATCAGATGCAAAGCTTTATGGGTAACAGTTGCTCCCGCCCCCCCCTCCCCGTGTCTCAAGGGTCCCAAAGTCCCTTTGCTACATAAGACACCCTGTTACAGATGGTTTTTTTGGGTGCAGGAGCTTCTTCTCTGGGTACCATCCTCCATTGATAAAAGTGGCAGAGCTCTGACATCTCACTAACTTTACTTCTTTGGTGATTGATGTCTCATTTTATTTTCCCTTCTGAACAGCTTTAAACATGAGGGCCCCGTTACATATTTTGTATTGGAGTACAGGAGCTTCTCCTCTAGGCATTACCCTCCAATGATGCTAGTAAAAGGGCCAGAGCACTGACGACCTCTGGTATTTCATTATTGCAGACTGATCTCTCTCATCTTAGTTTCCCTTCTGAAGGACTTTAAACATGCGGGCACAATTGCAGATTTTGTATTAGGGTGCTGGAGCTTCTTCTCTGGGCATCACCGTCCACTGATGCTAGTAGAAAGGGCAAAGCTCCGATGTCTCATGGACTGTCCGTCATTGCTGACTGATTTTCTTTCTCATCTTAGTTTCCCTTCTGAAGGACTTGAAACATGCAAATATTGTAACTCTGCACGATATTATCCACACGGAGAGGACCTTGACTCTCGTCTTCGAGTATCTGGTGAGTTGGGGGAGAGGGGACACGCTTTTGGAAATCAAGTATATACTCTTGGTAGATGGCTATATGAACACAGTGGATGGTTGTTTCTTAGTTCTTACGTTTCCAGCGTGCTTTCGCTGACATTTTGCTTGTGCAGCTGCAGGTTCAGAGTTCAGTGGGTGTTCCCTGTGAGGCTTCCTAAGCTCATCCATTTTTCTCTATGCATTATACTATTTTCAGAGTTGCTTGATTTTTAATTTTAGATGTATTGCAGTAATTACGATTTTTGCAGACTACACACTCTGAATGGTCATCTTTTATACTGATATATGATAATTTTTTATTTTCGTTTTACTCCAATCAGGACAAAGATTTAAAACAGTATCTGGACGATTGTGGGAACTTAATAAACCTTCACAACGTCAAGGTGAGCTTAATGGCCTCTTATCGAATCTGTGCAATCTCAGTTATATAAGTGGCAGCCATAGGCTAATTAATGCTAGACAGATGTCAGATGGGTGGTGCACACCTCCAAGCTCCACCCAGAGTGGCTAATTTGTGTATTGCTCTTCTGACACTGCAGGTTCAGAGCTCAGTGGGTGTTCCCTGTAAAGCTGCTTTATGCATCTCTTCTCCTTTCCTCCACTCCATGCTATGCGCTGAATGTTTTGTGTCCACCCTTTCCCTCTCGCACAATGACATGGTTGTTCAAGAGAGTATTTGTGAAGGAAAAAGGCTCACAGGAGTTTAGTGCAGGGTAAACACCCTGAAGCATGTGACCTGAGTGTCCTTCTAGGTTAGCAAGTGTCAGAGAGATATCGGTACATGACCAGACTGCACAAGATTTGTTTGTAGTCTCTAACCATGGGAACACAGGTCAGCAAAGGAGCTGTATACACAAAACAGTGGTAGGCTTATTTTTGCTCTTCCAACTTTTGTGATGGCTAAACTTTTGGTTGAAGTAACAGCGTCCTCTTTCCATAGCTTTTTCTTTTCCAGCTTCTTCGAGGTCTGTCGTACTGTCACCGGCGTAAGGTCCTGCACCGAGACCTCAAGCCGCAGAACTTACTGATCAATGAAAAGGGGGAGCTGAAACTCGCTGACTTTGGTGAGGAAACCCCTTACCCCCTCTATCGGTGTGTCATCGCACCCCTACACTTTACATGGGAAGTGAACTGATGTGGTATCTTTCCGCAGGCCTGGCACGAGCCAAATCTATCCCCACAAAAACCTACTCCAATGAAGTGGTTACTTTGTGGTACAGACCACCAGATATTCTTCTGGGGTCCACAGAATACTCCACCCAAATCGACATGTGGTAAGTAACGTAAACAGCCGGTGGAAATACGAGACGGGGAGGAGGGAGATGCGGCTGCATGCTGTGAAAATGGACAGGTAGCAGTAGAGGGAAGGGGGATCGATATTATCCTGGACACTAAATCTACGGTCTGGTTCTCACTATTGCTCTCTGTTATCTGCTCTGCATTCTCTAGGGGCGTCGGATGCATCTTTTATGAGATGGTCACAGGGCGACCACTTTTCCCAGGATCCACTGTGGAAGAACAGCTGCACTTTATTTTTCGGATACTCGGTAATTATCAAAATTCGGACTTGAAGACTCATCTGATACAATGATAATGGGGGAGGGGTAAAGTCCATAGAAATGGCTTACTGATGCATTTTTAGGTGCGTCAGTAACCGTAGATATGTATTGTGTGATATCTCAAGGTTTCTATAATCTGGCATGTTAGCTGCCGGATTACCAGATGTTCTGTATTATCAGACTAAAGAGATGGGGGAGATACAAAGTACAGGTGTGTATTTACAATGAAGGTCCAGCCATCTTGAGGGATAGATGGAGATAGTGAATGGGCTACACATGCACACTTAGAATGACTTTGATTAGTGAATGTGATAGGCCGCTCTGAACAACTGTGTTTTGAGGGAGCGCCTAAAACTGTGCAACTTGTGGATGGTCCTAATTTCTTGGGGTAGAGTATTCCAGAGGATTGGCGCAGCGCGGGACAAGTCTTGGAGTTGGGAGTGGGAGGTACGGATTAGTGTGGAGGTTAGTCGAAAGTCGTTTGCTGCGCTCTGCAATCGGCTAGGCCGATAGACAGAAATGAGGGAGGGGGCCGCTGCACTGTGGAGAGCTTTGTGGGTGATAACAAGTACTCTGAATTGGATCCTATAATGAATGGGCAGCCAGTGTAACGACTGGAGAAGAGCGGACACGTCTGAGTACCGATTAGCCAGATGGACGACCTTGGCTGCTGTATGAAGGATGGACTGGAGAGGGGAAAGTCGAGTGAGGGGTGAGGCCAATTAATAGAGCATTTCAATAGTCCAGGTGGGAGTGGATCAAGGCGACATTAAGGCTGTGTGCACATGGTGCGATTTTTAAGCGTTTTTGCCTCAATTTTCACTGCGAAAACGCTTAAACACATTCAGAACGCACTCCATGCATTCCTATGGGATTCTGCACATGCTGTGATAATGCTGCAAAACTTTTCCACGGCGGAATCGCATCGCGGAAAAAAACACAGCATGCTCATTCTTTTTGCGGAATCGCCACAATTCCTAAAAGAATTGCCGCAATTCCGCACCCATAGGAATGCATGAGATCCGCTTACTTCCCACATGTGCCTATGCCCACCATGCACAAAGTGAGCGGCTCATGTGCGGATGGTACCCACGGTGTGGAGGAGAGGAGACTGTCCTCCAGGCCCTGGGAACCATATCCCTGTAAATAAAAAAATAAAAAATCGGGTTATACGTCACCTTCCGGCAACCCGCGCAGCCTTCCCGGGCCTCAGCAATGCTTCCGTTCCCAGTAATGCCTTGCGAGACCTTTGATGACGTTGCGGTCCCGAAGTCCTCGCGAGACCGCTACAGCATCGCGAGACCGCGACGTCATCAAAGGTCTCGCAAGGCATTACTGGGAACGGGAGCATTGCTGAGGCCCGGGAAGGCTGCGCGGGACGCCAGAAGGGGAATATAACCGATATTTTTTTTTTTTTAACATTATATCTTTTACTATTGATGCCGCATAGGCAGCCTTAATAGTAAAAAGTTGGTCACACTCGTCAAACACTATGTTTGACACGTGTATCACATTCCAAGCAATGCTTCAAATTGCTTGGAAAGTGCTTGAATTTCGCACGCGAAAATCACGGGAAAAACGGGGGAAAAAAGTGCAAAAATCGCGGAAACAGACGCAAAAAAGAAACCGCACGTTCTTCCTGGGAAGAATTGTGTTTTTTTTCTGCATATGTGGGCACATAGCCTACGGGGTTTTTCTTGTTTCCATGGTGAGAAAAAGGGCGGATTCTAGAGATGTTCTTTAGGTGTAAGTGGCAAGAGCGGGCAAGAGATTGTATATGGGATGTGAAGGAGAGATTGGTGTCAAACATAACAGCCAGACAATGCGCCTGATGCCGGGGTGTTATTGTGGTGCCACCCACGGAGAAATGTCAGATTTAGGGAGGTTAGTAGACGGCGGGAGCAGAAGTTGTTCAGTTTTGGAGAGGTTGCGTTTCAGATAGAGGGCGGACATGATATTGGAGACTGCGGGTAGACAGTCACTGGCGTTCTGTAGTACAGCGGGGGGGTAAGGTCAGGGGATGACGTGTATAGTTTTGTGTCATCAGCATAAAGATGAAACCTGTAGAATGTAAGCCTGCAAGGGCAGGGTCCTCTTCCCTCTGTATCAGTCTGTGATTGTTCGTTTACTGTGATATCTGTAATTTGTATGTAAACCCTTCTCATGTGCAGCACCATGGAATCAATGGTGCTATAAATAATAATAATGAGTTTCTCCACTTAGGTACACCTACTGAAGAGACGTGGCCCGGGATCCTATCTAATGAAGAATTTAAATCCTACAACTACCCTAAATACTATCCAGACCCCATCCAGAAACATGCTGCCAGGTATGGGCCGTTTATGCCACCAGACCTCTGCCAATCTTGCCCCCATTTCCTCTAAATCAATGTCTTGTCTTCCAAAGGCTGGACACAGATGGAGCCAACCTTCTCTCCAAATTCCTTCAGGTCAGTGTGAATGTCATAGCATGCTGGGAGTTGTAGTTCCACAATTGCTAGAGCCTCAGGTCACAGACTATCGCCGTGGCTGATGCAGCAGATTGGCTGAAAGCTGCCATAGGATGCTAGGGGTCTTAGTTTCACAACTACCAGCAAAGCTCAAATTGCAGACCACTGTCATAGCTGGCTTAGTAGATTTCCAGGGCATGCTGGGTGTTGTAGTTTCACCATTGTTAGGAAGCTTCTGCTACATCCAGTGCTGCAGATAAGTTGCAGGCTGTCAGGCATTGCTGAGGGTTTTGGTTTCACAATCTCCAGAGCCTTAGGTGACACACTATTGCAATTGTCAGGGCATGCTGGGGATTGTAGTGTCACAACCAACAGACAGCTCCAGGCCACTGCTATAACTGGTGCTGATTCCATATTTCCACAGTTGGAAGGAAGGAGGAGGATCTCTGCAGAGGAAGCCATGAAACACTTATACTTCCAGGAACTGGGTGATCGGGTTGACAAGTTGCCAGACAGTAAGTACCATCATCTGCCCTAGCGCAGAGACCCTCTACCCTACAGCAGTACCGGGGCGATAGTCAGTATGGCCGCTAGTACATCTCACATGAGTGTCACAGCGGCAGTGGGCTAGGTGGAGGCTGTGTGCCATTCGGGACCCCCAGGCTGCAGCAGGAGATATTACATTTGTGCTTTTTTACCTCTGCAGCTACTTCCATCTTTGCACTGAAAGAGATACATCTGGAGGAAGAGAATAAGCTACGGCCGGCCTCAGAATCCGGTAAGACCCCATATAAGTAGGCTTTCTAGCAGCTGGGAACTGCACAAAATTATTCCATAAGATGCTTTGTGACAGCAAGCAGAGATCATGACATTGGTAAGAAACTGAAAATAGTGACTGTTTTTGTTTGCAGTTCACATACAGTCTCGTCGGCTCAGCCTTGTTCTTGGGTGAAGATGTGGAGGTCTGCAAGCGCATTGCTCTACAGCTGAAGGAGCCGGAGCCTGACTGCTCTCTGAGCCTGCAGTAGGTGGGCAAGTGAACATTAAGCAGTGCCAGCATGTGGCATCTACAATACCCATATTATCTTTCCTGTGGCCGTGCGGACACTTTGTGCTGATCTGCTGCTGTTCCTTCGGGGAGGTCTTTTTTGCCACCCTCCCGCCGTGTGTCATACCGTTCTGCCCCTGCCGAATGTCCCCTCCTTGCTCTCCCTTGCGTGCCCACCCTTCTTACTCTACTCCCAGGCGGACTAGGATGTGTTTAGTTTATCCTGAGGAGAGCTGATGACTTAACACAACATCCAGACTCGTCTAATGGCTTCCACTGGTGGAAACGGACCATCAGGAGGGCAAGCGATTTCCTGGACGGACTCTACTCTGGTAGGATAAAGGGGCTGGAGGAAGAACGTGGTGGAAATCTAGGGCCTAGGTGGTGGTGGAAGGGTGGTCAGCCTCTCCCCCACTGTATGAAAGTCTCCGCTCTCCTATTCTGGATGGCTTCAGGGGGATAGAAGACGTCGGCCGTGGTGTCAAGTCACTTTACTTTTCTCAGGAATTGCGATGCAGGGCTGTGCCTGAGGCAGGAGAATCAGTATTAAAGAGGGGGGCTTGTCTAGGAGACCCTACCAACTGTGTGCAGGTACCAAAGCTTAGCATTCCGCAGAGAACGGAAAGGATGAGAAGACTATATGCAACGTATGTCTCCTGCAGACCTTCCCTACTCTGATCCCTTTTAGTTTGCCACCCAGGGGAGGAGCAAGGAAAGGGCCCAAATCCCTCTTCCTGCTACATATCAGATGTATGAAAAACTATTAAAACCACGAACCAAACCCCGCCTGGTCCTTGCTTCCCTAAGGTGAGCCTGTAAAGTTTTTTTTCCAGGATTTTATCACAAAAACCTATGAACATTCATGGTGGAGGGGAAATGTCCTAAGCTAGGTTGTCTCTTATACACAAACCTGTTTTTAAAGTAAAACAACTTTGCACAGTGCAGGCAACTTACCGACTGCAGCAGAGCGGGCATGGTGTCCCGTCACCTGTGCGTCACACATGCAGTTGGCATTATCTAAACAATGGTTTGTAAAAGTATTCACCCCCCCCCCCCCCCCCTTTGCTATTGCTACCTTACAACCTGGAATTTTACTGGGTGTTTTTTTTTTTTTTTTGAGGGTTTGCGTCAGTTCATGTAAAGAACATGCCTACAACTGTTAACATTTGTTTTAATTGTGAAGCAAACAAATAGGACAAAACTGAAAACTACAGTGTGCTTAACTATTCACTCCCCTTTGTAGAGCCTCATTTCGCAGCAATTACAGCTGCAAGTCGCTTTGGATAAGTCCCTGAGTTTTCCCACATCTTGCCACTGGGATTTTTGCGTTCCTCAAGGCAAAAGCCGCAAAACAGCTCCTTCAATTAGATGGTTTCCTCTGGTGAACATCAATCTTCAAGTCTGACAACTAATTATCAATTAGTTTAAGGTCTGGGCTTTGCCTAGACCGCTACAAAACATTTACATGTTTCCCCGTAAACCACTCGAGTGTTGCTTTAGCAGTATGCTTTGGGCCATTGTCTTGATGGAAGGTTAACCTCTGTCAGTCTCAAATTTTCTCAAATCACTGACATAAGTTTTGCTCAAGAATATCCCTGTACTTCACACCAACCATTTACCTTGTCTTTGCTGCCAGCACCATGTTTCACTGTGAGGGTGGTGTTCTTGGGGTGATGAGCTGTGTTGGTTTGGCACCAGACATAGCATTTTACCTTTGTCGGCAAAAAGTTCAATGTTTGTCTCATCTGACCACAGCACCTTCCTCCATACATTTGTGGAGTCTCCCACATGTCTTTAAGTAAACTCAAATTGAGCCTTACAATTTGTGTGTAAGTAAAGGCATTTTTCTGCCCACTCTTGCACATAGGCCACCTTTATGGAGTCTATGGCTTATTGTGGTCGTATCGACAGATACTCTAGTTTCTGCTTGGGAACGCTGCAGCTCCTTCAGGGTTACCCTTGGTCTCTGTGCTGCTTCTCTGATTAATGCACTCCTTGCCCAGGCTGAAGGTTTTGGTGGGAGGCCCACACTTGGCAGGTACAGTATGTTGTGGTACCATGTTCTTTCCATTTGATAATGGATTTCATGGTGCTCTGGGGGGATCATCAGAAAATAGGATTTTTTTATAACCCAACCTTGACTTGTTTGGAGATCTCCTTGGTCTTCATGGTGTTGGTTAGTGCTTAATGGTGCTGTAGCCTTTCAGAAAAGGTAAAGTGTATATACTGACAGACATGTGACACTTAGATTACACAAGCGGGGAGGGTCCTGTAACTAAGCATGGGAATTATGAAGGTAATTGCTTGCACCAGAATTGTAAACGCCTTCATACCAGAAGGGGGTGAATACATATGCACATGACAATTTTTAGTTATTTTATCCCATAAATTTATGTCTATATTTTTCTCATTTCTCCAACTACACTATTTAGTGCTGATGCGTCACACACAAATCAGATTATAAAAAAATTTAAACACTGTGTAATGTAACAAAATAGGTAAAAAGCCAAGGGGGTGAATGTCATCTGGCCTCTGCAGCATGGGACCTGTGGTTAATAAGCATTGATATTGCTAAAAATCCAAGATTAATTGACACCTATTTGGCCAAAAACAAGGAATTCTATTATCTTAGGACTTTTATTTGGCAAATCTGTAACAAAAATACTGTATACCCAATGGTCTTTTCAGCTGCACAGAAAATACTATTCCAGGTTCAGGTCCTTCGAAACAAGATCTTCTTCCACGTTCTCTAGCGCCCACTGATGTTCTGTGATCTCCATGGCTTCCCATTCAGCCTAAACAAGAGGGAAACCATTATATTGTAATATGTCATCACATACTTTAGTCATGACTTCTGGAGAAGGTGTACTTACTTTAAAGGCTTTATTGGTGTCTGGTGGAACTGCCATAGCAGCTCCTGTCATCTGGTCCTGCATTATACGGCTCTGGTCAGCAGCTAGGAGGCAAACAAGCCCAAACCGTTAACACTCACCATATAAAGGCACTGCCTGAAAACTGTATATGGGCATACTGCCACACTACAAGTCCCAGCATGCCCTGATAGCCTTGGATATGGTAGTTGTGAAATATTTGTACCCACCAAGATGCAATCTTCTGACAAACCCTGGAGTACAACGGCAGTTGCAGTTTTACGACAACTTGCACACTATAAAGTTAAGCAGCACTTCACCACATAGGAGCATAACTTGGGAAATTGTTCTTTTAGAAGTTCCCTAGAGCCTGAGCTACATTCTAAACTTGTTTTAACCGGACAACTCCTTTATCACCTATCTGCTGGACAAGTGATACCTTACTGATGAATTGTTGTCCCACTGCTGGGACCTACTCCAATGGGGAAACTTAGGGTTGCCAGAAAAAGAAGAGGGTCAGTCGTCCCATAGAAAATGAATTAAAAGGAGTAGCAATTGAGCATGTGCACTACTGGTCCACTCTTACCAAGGATGAAAGTTTCCCGTTCTGCGCAGGTCCCTGCAGTTAGAACCCCATGATTTTCACATCTGGACCAACCATCAAATACTACAGGGCTTATCCTGTATAATAACATGACTGCTTGCTTTCAAAATCAGCACCGCGCTGACCATTCATTGTGTCTGGAATTGCAGCTTGGCTCCAGCGAAGTGATTAGTGCTGAGCGGCAATACTTCACACAATCTGCGGCCAGAGGTGGCGCTGTTTTTGTTTTTTAACGTCCACGACAACTCCTGGTCTGATTATCAGTGCTCTTGATCTCTAACTCACCATTGTCCTGTCCCAGGATCAGCGTGTACATACTCCTCAGACCAAACACGTTCAGGAAATACCAGGATGCAGAACTGACCCTACAAGGAATCCAAAGATGAGAGCTTTAGACTAGGAGGCAGGATGCATGGACATCAAGCAGAAGATATACTTACCAAGACGCGTCCAGAGACTCCAGCTCAATTCCCCGCTGTAACATGGGCTTGAATCGCAGAGTAAGGGGGAAAGGCACCTTTGCTGGAGAGACAAAACATGCAAGAAATCTTCATGGTCGTCCTAAACATCCAAGGAGAACCTTTAAGGGTGACGCCAACAACGAGAACCTTAAACATGTGATAAAAATGTGGAAACAGTTTTATCATATCTCACTCAGTTGATGAGATATAACCACTTAGTTACAGACCAGAAGAATGAGGCTGTATTACTGAGAGATACTAATGTCAAATCACCATTTACAACAATATTTACAGAATAGCTGGCCTGGATACTGGCAGATCTATGTGCACATTCACGTAGGCGCTTTTCTCCCTGACTGTGCAGCATCAGCAGCTGAAATTTTCAGTAGTGCAGCCTCAGGATTTGGGCCTGTCACTTGAAATCCTTACATCCCATCGTAGGTGTACGATATTCAGAAACTGTTTTTACACTTTTAATACACACAAATGGGACTTAATGAATTGGGATTTTGGTACAACTTACTTGTAAGGAAGCCAGAGAATGCCCAGTTGATCCATCCTCCAATCAGGATCATGGGGAGGACGTTGGTGAGGTTGCCCTTCATCATCTCTGTCATCATGCTGGGATCTATGCATTGGTAAAAAGAGACAGTTAATGAAGTGACTGTAACACGATCAGGGGCTGATCCAAATCCAAGAGGCACCAAGGCTGTGTACCCACCTGTCATTGGGTTCTTCTGCGTCACTTTCCTTTTGGTTTTCTTGAAAAAGCCAGTTTCTGCGTCGTTGAAGTAGAACTTCCTCATGAGAAATGACTACAGGCAAGAGATAAGCATGACCCATCACAAAGATGCTGCCAGCTGTGATAGGCAGCGACCGACAGGTCACTCTCCCTTCACTGACATTAAGTGACTTACTCTTCAGGATATAGATGGAGATCCCTGCACAGTCTCCCACCCCTCCTATCCCTGCAGCACCTCTATGGCCAGAGGCTGCACCACAGAAAACTGGTCCCTAATCGCCATCCACAATAATTACTATATGTTACTGATCCTAATTAGTGGCAGATATCCATTGATCAGCCGGAATGTGGAGACCTAATAATGTGATTGTTCCTTCGCCGTACTGGCGCTTTGAGGGCTCGAACTGCCAGACACTGAAAATCATCCAAGAGACCCACTAGGCACTAACAACACCTGCCCTCCATCAGGAGCAACCCGCGGAACCTGCCTCCCTTTGTCGGTGGCACCCGTCCTCAAATGAACCCCGCAGCACCCGCCCTCTGCCGGTAGCACCCACCTTCAGTCAGGTGCACCCCGAGGCACCGGCCATCTGCACCCACCCCTCAGCTGGCAGCAACCGCCCTCAGTCAGGTGCACACCAAGGCACCTGCCGTCAGCACCTGCCCTCAGTCAGGTCAACTCCGTGGCAACTGTCCTCTCCCTGTAGCACCAACCTTCAGTCTGCTGCACTCGCCATCAGTCAGGTGCACCCGCCCTCTGCCAGCAGCACCCACCCTCAGTCATATGAATTCCGTGGCATCCGCCCTCTGCCAGCAGCCCCCACCTTCGGTCCGGTGCACCCCCACAACACCCGCCCTCTGCCAGCAGCCCCCACCTTCGGTCCGGTGCACCCCCACAACACCCGCCCTCTGCCAGCAGCCCCCACCTTCGGTCCGGTGCACCCCACAACACCCGCCTTTCTCACCTGCCTCGGGATGTATTTCCCATTCTCTCGCAGAATTCGGCTTCGGATCAGGACCTGACTGAGGGATGAAGGAGACGCTGTTAGTAAGGGGGAGGGAAGAGCAACAACTCGGGGGCCACAGAACTCGGGGATGAGATGGGGAGGAGTGACGCCAGAGTAGCAGAAGACTGGCTGGATAGAGATCACATGCCACATAAGGGAAAATAGAGGAGCCCTAGCTCAGGGGCTACACCTGTCACTGAGCGGCTCCAGCTCCGGCTTCTTCTCGCCCTGTAGTAGCCGGGTGACATGATGCCTCAGGAGGCCGCTGTAGAAGGTGATAAACACGATGGGTAGCACAACCCATAGCCGGATACTGGAGTCCAGCAGCAGCTCCGGAGTCGCCATCTTGCCTGGCAGTTCAAAGTGGAAAAGAAGGAACACTTCCGGTTCGAGACTTCCGCCAGTGACAAACATGGCGGCTCTGGTGGCTGATGCGTCACCACTCATGTGACTAGAGGAACGCTAGGTGACGTCAGAGTCTGCGCGGCGTCTGCGGCCTTGAGCTGCTGCGGAGATGGAGGAGAAGGTGCTAAAGTATGAAGCGTTCGTGACGGATACTCTGCAGCGAGACCTGAGGTGCGCAGCACGTGACTGAAAAGGCGGTCATGTGACCTGCTACACATGTGACCAACGGAGTTCAAGAGGTTATGGGGCGGGGTAAATAGGAAGTGTTTTGTATCTGAGGCCCCTCCCTGCATATAGGCCACGCCCATAAGGAGCAAGAGCCTTGCACCCCCCCAGTATAACCCAGAACCTGCTGTGTGCACAAAGCCCACATGAGCTTTACTTCCTCCTAGAGTGGGACCAGACAGAGCCCACCACCCTGTATGCAGCCAGAGAAAGCCCCTCATAGCCAGTGTGTCCCCTGTATGCAGTGTGACCAGAAAAAGCCCCTCATAGCCAGTGTGTCCCCTGTATGCAGCGTGACCAGAGAAAGCCCCCCATATCCAGTGTGTCCCCTGTATGCAGCGTGACCAGAGAAAGCCCCCCATAGCCAGTGTGTCCCCTGTATGCAGCGTGACCAGAGAAAGCCCCCCATAGCCAGTGTGTTCCCTGTATGCAGCGTGACCAGAGAAAGCCCCCCATAGCCAGTGTGTCCCCTGTATGCAGCGTGACCAGAGAAAGCCCCCCATAGCCAGTGTGTCCTCTGTATGCAGCGTGACCAGAGAAAGCCCCCCATAGCCAGTGTGTCCCCTGTATGCAGCGTGACCAGAGAAAGCCCCCCATAGCCAGTGTGTCCTCTGTATGCAGCGTGACCAGAGAAAGCCCCCCATAGCCAGTGTGTTCCCTGTATGCAGCGTGACCAGAGAAAGCCCCCCATAGCCAGTGTGTCCCCTGTATGCAGTGTGACCAGAGAAAGCCCCCCATAGCCAGTGTGTTCCCTGTATGCAGCGTGACCAGAGAAAGCCCCCCATAGCCAGTGTGTTCCCTGTATGCAGCGTGACCAGAGAAAGCCCCCCATATCCAGTGTGTTCCCTGTATGCAGCGTGACCAGAGAAAGCCCCCCATATCCAGTGTGTTCCCTGTATGCAGCGTGACCAGAGAAAGCCCCCCATAGCCAGTGTGTTCCCTGTATGCAGCGTGACCAGAGAAAGCCCCCCATAGCCAGTGTGTTCCCTGTATGCAGCGTGACCAGAGAAAGCCCCCCATAGCCAGTGTGTTCCCTGTATGCAGCGTGACCAGAGAAAGCCCCCCATAGCCAGTGTGTCCCCTGTATGCAGCGTGACCAGAGAAAGCCCCCCATAGCCAGTGTGTCCCCTGTATGCAGCGTGACCAGAGAAAGCCCCCCATAGCCAGTGTGTCCTCTGTATGCAGCGTGACCAGAGAAAGCCCCCCATAGCCAGTGTGTTCCCTGTATGCAGCGTGACCAGAGAAAGCCCCCCATAGCCAGTGTGTCCCCTGTATGCAGTGTGACCAGAGAAAGCCCCCCATAGCCAGTGTGTTCCCTGTATGCAGCGTGACCAGAGAAAGCCCCCCATAGCCAGTGTGTTCCCTGTATGCAGCGTGACCAGAGAAAGCCCCCCATATCCAGTGTGTTCCCTGTATGCAGCGTGACCAGAGAAAGCCCCCCATAGCCAGTGTGTTCCCTGTATGCAGCGTGACCAGAGAAAGCCCCCCATAGCCAGTGTGTTCCCTGTATGCAGCATGACCAGAGAAAGCCCCCCATAGCCAGTGTGTTCCCTGTATGCAGTGTGACCAGAGAAAGCCCCCCATATCCAGTGTGTTCCCTGTATGCAGCGTGACCAGAGAAAGCCCCCCATAGCCAGTGTGTTCCCTGTATGCAGTGTGACCAGAGAAAGCCCCCCATAGCCAGTGTGTTCCCTGTATGCAGTGTGACCAGAGAAAGCCCCCCATATCCAGTGTGTCCCCTGTATGCATCGTGACCAGAGAAAGCCCCCCATAGCCAGTGTGTCCCCTGTATGCAGCGTGACCAGAGAAAGCCCCCCATAGCCAGTGTGTCCCCTGTATGCAGTGTGACCAGAGAAAGCCCCCCATATCCAGTGTGTCCCCTGTATGCAGCGTGACCAGAGAAAGCCCCCCATAGCCAGTGTGTTCCCTGTATGCAGCGTGACCAGAGAAAGCCCCCCATAGCCAGTGTGTTCCCTGTATGCATCGTGACCAGAGAAAACCCCCATAGCCAGTGTGTCCCCTGTATGCAGCGTGACCAGAGAAAGCCCCCCATAGCCAGTGTGTCCCCTGTATGCATCGTGACCAGAGAAAACCCCCAATATCCAGTGTGAATCAAGCCCCTCATATGCAGTGTGATCAGTGTGTCCCCCGTATGCAGTGTGACTAGAGAGAGACCCTCCGTATGCAGGGTGACCAGAGAGGGCCCTCCCCCATATAAAATGTGACCAGAGAGAGCCCCCGGTATGCAGTGTGACCAGAGCGAGACCCCCATCTGCAGTGTCTGCATTGCTGTCATGTACGTTGTTAGAGGTCCCCCATATACAGTGCTGGTATGCAGCTGCCTGTGCTCAGATTCTGACAACTCTTTCCTTCCTCTCTCACAGGAGAGTGCTGGAGAATCGTGACAGTGTGTATGAGAAGATCAGCCAGTACCTGCAGCTGAAGAATGTCATCGAGAGGCTGAAGGTGCGGGATTAACCCTGTAAAGTCTGTGTATAGCTGCACCCTGCACTGTATGTGTCTGATTGCTGTAGTTCAGTAGTGCTCACACCGTCCTTGTTGGCGCCTCCTTGTGGCAGGAACCATAAGCATAACATATTTCTGCATGTGGCACTCCTTAGCCAAATGTGGAGATGACACCCTGTGTTCATGAAACCCCTTTTATGTTCCTGCAGGAGTTGGAGTCGGGACCCCTCCAGACACAGGTCGACCTGGGCTGCAATTTCTATGTGAATGCTGAGGTGTGAGTGACCAGTGCTATTTTTCCCAATCTCCCTCCTGAACGTGCTGCAAAATTCCTGTATCCCGAGGTTTCGCCTCTTGTCTAATACTTCTTTCTTCCGCAGCCCGGATTCCTCCAAGATATTTGTGGCTTTAGGCTTCGGCTTTTTTGCTGAGCTGACTCTGGATGAAGCGCTCAGGTTTATCGAGAAGAAAAATAAAATGCTGACGGAGTAAGGGATTCTCGTATTTATGTCAGTGTGGTTGTCAGTAAAGGCCGCCATCATGTAGCCATAGTCCACCGTTCATCACTGGTGTTTTTCCTATGTTTTATCTTATTTTCCATCTGATCTAACTGGGTCTAGTTTAGTCTTGCCTGAGGTAGTCTAAGGGCCCCATCACATACAGCGAGATCGCTGATTTTGTGACGCATCAGCGATCTCCCTGTGTGTGACATCCATCAGCGACCGCCCCCCTGCCGAGTATCGCTGATCGTGCAGGATCGTCCTGGGCCATTTTTTGATCGTTGGTCTCCCGCTGGCCAGCGCGCATCACTGCGTGTCACAGCGGGAGACCAACGATCAGCGACACTGCACGCTGGTATCTAGGGTAAACAGTGGGTATCTAAGAGCCGCGCGGCTCTTGGATACCCGCTGTTTACCCTAGATACCAGCTTGCTCATTGGTCCTGATCGCTGGTGAGTCTGTCTATGTGATAGGTCACCAGCGATCAGCCTAGCGATGTCCCAGCGATCCCATCCATGTTGGATCGTTGGTGGGATCGCTGGGACATCGTTGTGTGTAAAGAGGCCTTAAGAAAGATGTATGTAGCTCTTGACTAATCTGGTAATATCTAGGCTTGTCTAATCTAGACATATCTTGGGTAGTCTTATTTTATTTAGTCATACCTTGGTTGGCTTTGTCTAACTTAGGTCCTTCTAGGCTAGTCTCATCTGATCTAAAATATCAGTGCAAGTCCTGTCTACTCTAGATGTATGCCATCCCAGGTTAATCTGAACCCATCTAGGCTAGTCTTGTCTAATCTAGACAAGACTAACCTAAGTATTTGTAGATTAGTCAAAACTTGCCCAGATACATTGAGATTAGAAAAGAATAGCCCAGTTATGTGCAGATCAGATGAACCAAGACTAGATACATCTAGATTAGACAAAACTAGACTATATACATCTCCAATAGACAAGACTAGCCGGGATACATCTAGATGTGTCCATGCTAGTCTTGTCTCATCTATATGTGTCCAGACTAGTCCTGTGTAGTCTAGATGTGTCCTGGCTAGTATCCAAAAGTATCCAAACAAAAAGCATATTTAGAAAAATAAGTAAGAAATTAGAAAAATTACTAGAAATTGCCAAATTGGCAACAAGGAATGAAGGACACGCCATTATACAAGAACCCTATAAGCGACTTGGAGTCAAAAAAGTCCAAAAACCATTCATATAAAAATATAACAAAATGTATTACATACAAAAGATCACAAAAACATGATAATTCAAATGTAAATAATAAAAGGTAAAACAGAAAAAGGTTATGGCACAGGATGTCACAAAAATGCAATCTCACACAGAAGAGTGTAGGGCATGGATAAGTCAGAATAACCTTGTATCCCTATGGACATAGTCTGCCGGGAATCTGATATCCATAATGTAAGCAAATAACCCTCGGAATAGCAGATGGCGTCACGCAGTAGTAACCTATTAAGATGTCTCATTATAGTATTAGGTATACTCTGCACATATCAAGTGGTATCCACAAAGTATATACCGTAAATAGTGTGATTTGCATTAACCCAGTGCAAAAAAAATATAAAAAAGCAAGAGAGAACCACATGAATAAGAATGGTAGGTAGGGGATTAGGTTATGATGCGGTCATCTTACCCATAGTGATGCTTGTGAGAGAGCACAGCAGAAGGGCAGCCCCAACACACGTTTCACGTGGGCTTCCTCAGGGGGCTGTGATTAGTTTTGTGCAATCTAGATGTGTCCAGGTTAGCCCTTATCTTGATGTGTTTGGGCTAGTTTTTTCTCATCTAGATATGCCCTGGATAGTCTTAACTTATCTAGATGTGTCCTGGCTAGACAATCTCTCTCTCTCATTTTTCTGGCATTTGGCAAATATTAATAATAATAGTAATCCTAATTGACCTAAAACGGAAAGGTTTATTCTGATTTCATGTCAGATATTGAGAAAAACATGCATGTGTCTATTTATATAGTGTATGGAAACTTCTGGTTTCAACTGTAGTTCTTGTATCTCTAATAGTAAATGGGTGGAGATTAAAAAAATTATCTAGATTACAAGAAACAAGAACTATCTAGATTAAACAATACTGCCTAGGCCAAATCTGGATACGTCTGAGTTTGTCATGTCTAGATTTGTTTGTTACTATCGTGAAGTAATGCGCCTTGTGTTTCACATGTGAACAGAATTGTATTTTTTTTTCTAGAATTAGTGAAAATCTGACCAAAGATGCTGCAAATATAAAGGCCCATATCAGACTGGTTCTGGAGGTGAGACCCCCAGGGTGTTAGCGGTGGACTGTAGATGTGGATATGTGAATTGACACATTGTATCCTTACATGGCCACCCGGTACCATCCCCATCATTAGGAATTACCTACTGCATGAGAAGAATATGTGTGTCCTATATATCATCCACACTATGTCTATACATTGCTTGTCTATAGGGCCCAACACAGAATTGCTTTCCACAAACCCAAATAGATTTTTCAATCTCATCAGACTAATGGGTTTTTTCTTTTTTCAAGGGTCTACGGGAATTACAGGATCTGCCCAATGAGCCAGTAACTCAGTGATAGTCGTCTGCGGAACTCTCCATACACCTAGAATGATGGAGATGTGACAGAGGAGGCAATGGAGCACGAGCACATATTTGTATAATCACAGGACAGGCAAAGCTCAAGTGTTTTTGTCCACCTCCTGTGTAAAAGGGTTATTATGAAATAATTGTAAAGTAAACTTTTTTTTGGTACAGATTTTTAGTTGATATTATTTATCACGTACTGATTCTGAGATCCTGAGTTACATCCTGTAGATCTTTTATTATAAAAATGAAAAACATAACAATAATAATAACAGAAACATAACAAGAATATCAGCCAGAAAATAATCCGTATACTGAACACTGGTCCAGCCGCTCATTCTCTCCTGTCACACATATTATACATATATACAGAATAATAACTTACACCTTCTGGTCCGGTCACCAAACAAACTAATAACAAACAATAAAATAAACAAAGGCCGACATAAATATATACATAAACATTTTTTTTTTTAAATATATATATGAAATAACCAAACTATACAAATATATACAAGACTAAACACCCCACACTCAAGCCCACCATTCCCAACCCCCCACACTGACCTGAGAGCTGGTCCTGCGTCTCATGCCTCAGTCCATGTCCAACGTCCATAGGCCAGATCAGGCAGTGCCAGTGTTTCCCTAAACACCTCAGTGTCCCATAGTCCTACAAGATAAACCCACCTTCCCCCTTTTCCCACCACCCAACCTAACACCTACACCCAAATCTATTCCCCTATATACAATATATACAGAAACAAAACACTACAATACCACAATATCCACAAATCACAAAGCCCAAGTTCAGCACCTGCAGCCCTACATCACTGTATACCGATCACAAAACAAAAATCTACAGTGTCAGCGGCAGCCCACCACCAGGAAAGGAGATGACCAGACTAGGGCACACTAAAAGAAAAGCCCCTCTAGAGGAGAGCGGCCGTACGTGTGCCCAGTATCTCATACTCCAGAGAGCGCACCTTCACCAGGTCACCGAGTATGGTCCTAAACACATCGTCCACTGGGAGGATTTTCCGTTGCATAGATACTAAGCACCGTGCGTTCCACGTGTGATACCTAACCACTGCGCTAACTAGAAATAAGGTGCAGCAGTCCCGGCCACCAAGGTCTCCAAATGCTCCATAGGCCCATTCTGCATAGGAGAGACCGGCCAGCCGAGACCAGCCAATCAGATGCGCCCACCCTGTTGTACACCTCTGTGTTGAAGGGACAATGAAGCAGGAAATGGTCCATGCTTTCCAGCACGGTACCACAATGCTCCTGAGGACAGTTCCTGCCCTCAGAGCTCCTACACTTCAGATTGTCTCTCACACAGTTTCCCATGGAAGCAGCACCAAGCCAAGTCCCAAAACTTCGAGGGGATCCTGATAGAATTCAAAAGATGCAAACTGTTAGGCGTCAGGTTCCTGCCACTGCACAGCAGGAATCCAGAGCCTTGCACCCAGCGGTCTCCCATTCTTCTTCAGCCGCAGTGGAGCCTGCTCAGCAGATTTGTCGGTCCAGGCCAACTCCGTGGGTTTGCTTGCTGCTGCCACCTCTGGCGCACCTATGGCAATGCAGGCTGCTCAGCAGCGAGATTCTCCGGGGGACTAAGTCCTCATGTCGGGCCACTGAGCATGCCCGTGGAGTGATCTCCCATTGGAGATCGAATGTCATGTGCTCAGGTCCTGCTCCTGTTCAGATTGGCCCATCCGAGAAGCCAGGAAGGTCCCAGACGCTCGCGGCTATAAAAGGTCCTCTCAGCCATGCGCTAGGATACTCTGTATTTTCAGACCATGAGGAGTGAGTGATGTATGCACGTATGAATGTCTCTGGTGACTGACTCATTATGAAACCCCTACCCTTGGTACGCATGTGTTGTGCAGCCTAACCTGCTAGCGCCCAGGCTTAGGTGTAGGTAGGGCAGAGTCGGAGTCAGGCATTAGTCTCCTTCAGTGACTCGGCAGTGCTCGTGCTCCACACTCCGTAGCCAGCGTCTATAGCGGCGTTCGCGGCAGCAACGCCGTGCGCTCAGAGGGCCTAGAGGAACTCTAAACCCGTGTCCTTGGGGTAGAGTTCTGTGGCCGCTTTCTGTGCGCTTTTTGGCCGGGCTCTGTGAGCTAAACAGGCTCCGGTATTTACGTTCAGCGGCTGTGCGGCTCTGTGAGTCAACAGAGTTCGCCCCTGTTCACACTGGGTGACGTAACCCACATGTGACTGTTTTCACGCCGCTCTATTCTTCCGCCATTACCTAGTAGCAGTGTACCACCTCTGCACGGTGGACCCCGGGCTGCGAACGCACCTACTATTATTTATAATTTGGTGCGTTCCACCAGCCCTAACACAAACCCACCCCAAGATCCCGACTTGGGCAATCCCTGAGCACCAGAGGCCTCTGGAAATGGGTCAACAGAACCCTATTGTCAAGGAGTTTCCTTGGCAGAGTCCTAATCTCCCACATTCCCAGACCCCACCGGCGAATTACCTTCAGAACTTAGGTAGCGTAAGCCGGAAGATGTCCATGCGGTGTGTGAAGATCCTTCACTTGCCCTCCTGTCTCCCATTCCTGGAAGAAAGGCTGAAACCATCCCCTACAGGAGAATACCCACGGAGGAGCCCTCTCGTTCCAGAGGTTTGCAATATTGATCTTAATGAAGGTATGCACAAGGAATACCACAGGGTTGACCATACCCAACCCTCCTAGTCTCCTCGTACAGTAAGTAACCTCCCTCTTGACCAGGTTCAGTCTATTCCCCCATAATAGTTGGAAGAACAAACTGTAGACCCGAGTCCAGAGAGACTCCGGCAAGATGCACACACTGCCCAGATAAATCAGTAAAGGGAGCAGGTAAGTTTTGATCAGGTTTACCCTTTCCATGAGGGTCAAAGACCAACCCTTCCATTGGTTCACCTGAGTGGCGATCTCTAGCCTGCTGTCCCAATTTTGTTTGGGGTAATCCCCTGGCCAAATTCGATGCCAAGGACTTTTGCAGAGACTTTGGGTCCTGGAAGGGTGTCCGGGAGATCAAAACCAGAATCTCCTCCTCCCAGCCAGAGACTCTCACACTTATCCCGGTTGATCTTGGACCCGGATGCCTCCGAGTAGCGATCTACCTCTGACATCAGCCACCCTGCCTCCTCGTGAGAGGAAACAAAAACAGTGACATCATCGGCATATGCCACCACCCTCAGAGTGGCTTCCGATGCTGCTCGGTCCATCCCGATCCCAGCCAACGGTCCACGCTCCACCCTCCTAAGAAGTGGGTCAATCGCAAACACGTACAGCAGCGGGCCCAAGGGACAACCCTGGCGAACACCAAATCCAACCTCAAAGGAGCTGCCAATCCAACCGTTCACAAGCGGGAAACTCTGCCCCACCGTACAAGGCTTTAAGCCAATCAACAAACCCCCCCGGCAGGCCATATCTCAGAAGGACAGACCAGAGGTACTCATGATTAACCCGATCAAACGCTTTTGCCTGGTCCAGTGACAGCATGTACCCATTCCAGTGACCAGCCCTACCCTGCTCCACCGCCTCCTGGACACCGAGCACAGCACTAAATGTGCTGCAACCTGAAACAGAGCAATGCTGGGCATCCGAAAGGAGCCGGGGTGCAAATTTCACCAGCCGATTAAACAGCACCTTTGCCAGAACCTTCCTGTCTGCATTGAGAAGCGCTATGGGACGCAAATTCTCAATGCAAGATGGGTCCTTACCCTTTGACAAGATGATCAGGGCAGACCTCCTCATTGACTTTGGCAGCGTGCCCGATGAAAGACACTCATTGAATACCTCAGTCAAGAGGTGAACCAAAGCGTCCTTAAAGGTCTTATAGAACTCAGATGTTAAGCCATCTGGATCAGGTGATTTTTTTTTGGGCAAGCCCTTCAATCGCCAACTTAACTTTCTCTTCCCTGATCATCTCTGAACTGGGAGCGCAGGTGGTCTTCTCTTCCATCCTCCCAGTGGATGGCCATGGAACAAGGAGGTGGAATAAGATTCTGCAGGTGAACAACTGGCTACGTCGATGGTGCTGTCAGCAACGATTTGGATTTCTGGATCACGGAGTGAACTACTTATACGATGGACTACTTGCTAGAGATGGAGTGCACCTTACGAAGACTGGAAAGCATGTATTTGGAAGTCGCCTTGCTACACTTGTAAAGAGAGCTTTAAACTAGAACAACATGGGAAGGGAAGCAAAAGACCAGAAAAAGCCATACACCTGACAAATGCTATTGAGAACTCTGCTATTAGAAGTGGAAAGGAAGAACAAAGACAAAAGAATCTAATTAATAAAAATATTGGAGAAAGAGAAACCAATCACAAACTAAAATGTTGCTATACTAATGCACAAAGCATGGGCAACAAACAAGGAGAATTGGAACTACTAACACAGGAAAAGAAATATGATGTCATTGGAATCACTGAAACTTGGTGGGACAATACACATGATTGGAATACAAGGCTAGAAGGATACAACTTATTTGCAAGGAACAGACTTGATAAACGAGGAGGAGGTGTCGCATTGTATGTTAGAAACGCGTATATCTGCACAGAGATTGAAGCTTCAGAGACTGGGAGTTCTGTGGAAACTGTTTGGGTAAGAATACAAGGACAGAACAATGGAAAGGACACCATTGTAGGCATTTACTACAGGCCACCTGTGCAAGTTGAAGATATGGATGAACTCTTCATGCATCAAATGGCCAAGTTCTCCAAAAAATATGACATAGTTGTCATGGGAGATTTCAACTATCCAGACATTTGTTGGGAATCTCTCTCAGGCAAAACTAACAGGTCAACGAAATTCTTATCCTCTCTTGCTGACAACTTTATCTTCCAAAAGGTAAGGGAGAAAACAAGGGGAACTGCTACCTTGGATCTAATCCTTATAAACAGGGAGGAAATGGTTGAGGAGGTAAAAGTGGCTGGGACCCTAGGAGGTAGCGACCATGCTATTTTAGAATTTTGGATAACTAGAGGCGGAAGACCTGTGAAGACTCAGACGTCAAGGTTAGATTTCAGAAAGGCAGATTTTAAGGGATTCAGAAAGAGAATTGGAGGGATTCAATGGCTGGATATCCTTAAAGACAAAAATGTCCAGGAAGGATGGGAAATCTTGAAAAATGAAATTCTCAAAGCACAGTTGTTAACAATTCCGAAAAGAGGGAAGAATAGGAAGCATTTAAGGAAACCAGGATGGATGAACACAGAACTTAAGCACATGCTAAAAAGGAAGAAAAAAATGTTTATAAAATGGAAAGAGGGAGGCATATCTAAAGAAGAATATAATGCTGTCTGCAGAACCTGCAGGGCACAAATCAGATTATCTAAAGCTGAAAATGAATTGAGGCTTGCAAGAGATGTCAAAAGCAATAATAAAGGATTTTGGGGATATGTCAAAAGTAAAAGAAAAGTCAAAGATGCTATAGGATTTTTACAGGATGAAAATGATGAAATGGTAAGACAGGATGTTGAGAAGGCTGAACTTTTAAATTCCTATTTTGCATCTGTTTTCTCTCAGAAAGGAAATGTAACATCAACTGTTATTCACTGTCCTATTAAGGGAATAGAAGAATTCAGGATATCTATAAACAGAAAGATAGTGAGGAAACACTTAGCTAACCTAAATGAATTCAAGTCTCCAGGTCCAGATGAATTACACCCCAGAGTACTGAAGGAGATAGCAGAAGAAATTTTTGAACCCCTCTCCATAATCTTTGAAAATTCTTGGAGAACAGGAGAAGTGCCAGAAGACTGGAGAAGAGCAAATGTTGTTCCTATCTTCAAAAAGGGGAAGAAGGTGGACCCAGGCAACTATAGGCCGGTGAGTCTGACTTCTATACCAGGAAAGATCTTTGAACAAATTATTAAACAACATGTATGTCAATACCTGGATAAGAATGAAGTGATTAAACAGAGTCAGCATGGGTTTGTAACTAATAAGTCATGTCAGACTAACTTAATTTCCTTCTATGACGGAATCACTGATTGGGTGGATCAGGGAAATGCTGTAGATATAGTATATCTTGACTTCAGCAAAGCATTTGACAAAGTCTCTCATACAATCCTTATTGAAAAAATGACTAAGTATGGAATGGACAAGGCAACTGTTAGGTGGATTCATAACTGGCTTAGTGATCGGACCCAAAGAGTGGTCGTAAATGGCTGCACATCCAGTTGGAAGAATGTCTCAAGTGGGGTGCCACAGGGTTCTGTCCTGGGCCCTGTATTGTTCAACATCTTTATCAACGATTTAGATGAAGGAATTGAGGGTAAACTGATTAAATTGGCTGATGACACAAAGCTAGGAGGGATAGCTAATACTAGAGAAGAGAGAGAGAGGATTCAAAAAGATTTAAATAAACTGGAGAAGTGGGCAGCAACTAACAGAATGGTTTTTAACAGGGAGAAATGCAAAGTACTACATCTGGGCAATAAAAATGAAAAAAGCATATACAGAATGGGAGGAATAGGGCTAAGCAACAGCACATGTGAAAAAGACTTGGGTATACTAATAGATCACAGACTGAATATGAGTCAACAGTGTGATGCAGCAGCAAAAAAGGCAAATGCAATTCTAGGATGTATTAACAGAAGCATACAGTCTAGATCACGTGAAGTCATTATTTCCCTCTACTCCTCTTTGGTCAGACCTCATCTGGAATATTGTGTCCAGTTTTGGGCACCACATTTTAAAAAAGACATCAACAAACTGGAGCAAGTTCAGAAAAGAGCGACCAGAATGGTGACCGGTCTGCAAACCCTGTCTTATGAGGAAAGGTTGCAGGATTTGGGAATGTTTAGTTTGCAAAAGAGAAGACTGAGAGGAGACTTAATAGCTGTCTACAAATATCTAAAGGGCTGTCACATTGTAGAAGGATCAACTTTATTCTCATTTGCACAAGGAAAGACTAGAAGCAATGGGATGAAACTGAATGGGAGGAGACACAGATTAGATATTAGAAAAAACTTTTTGACAGTTAGAGTGATCAATGAGTGGAACAGGCTGCCACGAGAGGTGGTGAGTTCTCCTTCAATGGAAGTCTTCAAACAGAGGCTGGACAGACATCTGACTGGGATGATTTAGCGAATCCTGCTTTGAGCAGGGGGTTGGACCAGATGGCCCAGGAGGTCCCTTCCAACTCTACGATTCTATGATTCTGTCAAAACGTCAAGAGAGGGGTCTACCCCTGGTTCAGGAATGGCTTCAGCCAGAAAAGCCGACATCTCATCCCAATCAAGATCCCTCTTCCCCAAGAGGTGCGAGTAGAAGGATCTGACAACCTCCAGGATCCCTGATCTGGATCGCTTCAGGGACCCTGTAGTGTCGACCAGTCCTGTAACCACTTTACTATTCACTGACATCTTGCAGTTTCTGTAAGGGTTGGGCGAGCGGTACTTCCCGTAATCCCTCTCAAAAACCAAAGATGCGTGTCTATCATACTGACACCTCATGAGCAAAGATTTCACTCTGGAGATCTCCTCGCGGCTACCTCCAGTTGAGACAAGAAGCTCGAGTTTCCTCCTCAGACCCTGATACAGGCGGTACCTGTTCAGACTCCTGAGGCTCGAGAGCTGGCGGAAGAATCTCTCCACCCTTTTCTTGAACATCTCCTACCACTCTGACTTACTACTACAAAGATCCAGTAAGGGTACCTGGCTCTGAAGAAAATCCTCAAAGGACTGTCTTATATCCGCTTCTTCCAAGAGAGATGAATTGAGCCTCCAAAAGCCTCTTCCCATCCGGAGAGTTTCTGTAACATTCAGAGAAAACAAAATGAAACAGTGGTCGGAGAACTCCACCTCAACAACAGACACTGCTGAAGAGACAGCCTCCTCCTTTAAATAAAACCTATCTATTCTGGACCTACAGTTGCCTCTATGATAGGTGAACCCCTCGTGGCCTGGGGTGTGCCGAATGTGGACATCCACCAGGCGAGCCTCACTAGCTATACAATTAAGGGCGACGCTATCATAAGTCAGCTTGTCTCTGGAACCTCCTCTATCTCGGGGCCTCGTGACAGTATTGAAGTCCCCTCCAAAGACAACCTGCCGACTTGTAAGAAGGTAGGGCTTGATCCTCATAAAGAGACACTTCCGGTCCCACTTAGATTGGGGACCATAGATGTTAATGAGCCTGAGCTCTTGTCCCTTCATGAGGACATCTAAGATCAGGCACCTCCCCATTTCTAACTCAACCCGTCGGCATTCCACCGGTGCGGTAAAAAGGACCGCCACTCCGCTATACGGCTCACCCGCAAGAGACCAATAGGAGGGCCCAAGTCTCCACTCCCTTTTGGCTTTGAACACATCTGCCATGTTTGGCAGTCTGGTCTCTTGCAAAAACAAAATGTCAGCTTCAACACGGCTGAGAAAATCAAAGGCCGCAAATCGGGCTGTATTTGACATTATGCTGGCGAAACTAATGGACGCCAGCATCAACGGAGTGGGTACCGCCATCATTGGTGATTGAGTTAGATGGCTTTCTTCTTCCCACTCCCCTTATCCTCTGCCTCAGAGGAGAAATCCTTCCCCCTCTTTAATGACACAGAGGTGTCCATTCCCATGTGATTTTTGTTTTTGTCGTCCTCGTCTCCGGACTCCGGGCCAGTCCCTCCATCCAGGGACCTTACATTCCCAGAAGAAGGAGACTCGGCACCCCCTGTAAGCTCCGCCGAAGCCGGAACTTCACCCCCAGCTTCCTCCTCAGAGGAAGAGATGTTATCAAGGGCTTGGAACCGGTTAGAAAGACCAACCAGAGGGGAGTCAGTTTTTCCTTCCTTAGGTACCTTGGTCAGAGCGGGAGAAGATGTTTTATCTCCCTTCTTTCTCTTTTTGGTGCCGAGCTTACGATTGTCCTCTAGCCACTGCCTATTATCCTCATCCATACTTTCATAATGGGAGGATTCGGAGGCAGTGGCAGTTTCCACCCTGTGGATCCTCCTGACCTCCTCATCCAGCTCATCATCCCTCGGGGCCTCAGCAGCAAGACTGGTGTCCAGGACAGGGGTCACCGCAGTATCCCGGGGCTCGCCCAGCTCCCTCTCCTGTCTGTGCTTGTCTTGACGCCTCAGCTGGGCAGGCGTCTTTTTTTGCTTTTCCTCCTCGGCCCCTTAGCTCCCTCACCCCTGCTAGTCCCTTCCCCAGCAGAATCAGCCTCACTGCTTTCTCCCACCGGGGTCATGACTGCATTAGTGAAGGAGCGAGGACAACGGCTGAATAGGTGACCTAAGTCAGCACACAGGTGGCACCTAATCTCCACACAAGATGCAGCAAGATGGCCGATATCCCCACACAATGCACATTTCTGCACAGTGCAGTTTGCACTGAAGTGTGTGGGGTCGCCGCACTTGTGACAGAGCTTCGGATGCCCTTGGTAGAAGACCTGGATACGATCCTAACCCAGGAAGGCAGATGATGGAATGTGGGCATCCGTACCACCTGAGCGCTTAAGTTTTACCATAAACGTCCAGGCCCCTGACCAGATACCATACTCATCGCAGTTTTTCTTTGGCATTTCCACCACTTCTCCATATCTGCCAAGCCACGTCATGATGTCATAACAAGAAAGCGACTCGTTACAAGTCATCACGGTCACTTTCTTGACTTGATTTTGGCGAGACATCGCCTGGATGGCAAAGTCTTGCCAGCCGGGCTCATTTTTTGCCAACTCATAATTCGACCAGAAGAGCTCAAGACCCCCTGGCCAAGCAAAGCTAACATCAAACTCAGGCGTGGAATAGGGATGTATCAATAGCCTTGAAGCCCATCTTCAGCAGGAGCTCCACAACCTTAGACCTTGGAGGACACGCATTACTGCCCCTCCACCGAAGACGGACCACATTCCTACGCACACTACCTGGCCCGGCTGTCGGAATGGACCACACTGTATTTCCCCCATTTTGCTCTCGGAAGGCCCTGAGGCCATGCTTCTCTATCCAGAAGGATAGATCAACCTCTCGACCCTCTACCATTAGTGATCTCTCCCCCTTCTTTAGAGCCTCCAGGAGACGCCGCTGCAACATGCCGTACCCAGAGGCCGGAGACGAGGAGGACGCCCTATTTCCCCTGGAGGTGACAGCGGCATAACTACTAACGGGTACTGCCACCACCGGGGGGGGGCAACCGGACCAGTGACCACATCAACACCAACAGTATCACTATTACCCACCTCCATAACTCCCTCACTCTCCACCAAACCAGCAACCACACCACTAGACAAAGAAATTTCCTCATCCACACCTCCCACCACATTCTCTCCTGCTGCACCAGTGACAACAGGGGGTGACATTTTGACCTCCGCATCATCAGGCACAAGGGGCTCAGTCTCCTCCACAGAACTAGAGGCATCCTCACCCCTGGACTTACAGGTGCCCTCCACATCATCAGTTGGTAATTTCCGTTGCTTCACTAGGCGCCGCTGATCTTTTGCCGCCGTGAGGCGCCGCTGATCCTTCATATCAAGATCTTGCTGACCAGCGGCGCCAACGCAGAACAGGACTTTGGGAGGATCAGAACGCCCAGCCCCGGCAGCCCCCTCAACAGCATTCAGGGGCACCGAGGCTACCGGAGCTCCCCCCTCCCACTGAGGAGCGCTCCACTGTATTGTGGTCTAACCGTATGCCCGCCGCCGGGCCACCTTCACTGTCCAGCCTCTCGGCTGATGCACCTGCTGCTACGTCCCCGCTACTACAAGCAGAGACGTAGCTCTGCTCCTCACTACCGTGCTCTGCACTCTCCCCGCGCATTTGCACCGGATCCACATCAGAACCCGAGCTGGCAACGGGGCTTATACAGTGAGCTGACCCTGCAGCTGACTCAGGGGGTACAGGGAGGGGGGCATATATATAACTCACCACTTCCTGGAGCTTTGGTTTGGTGGTCTTTGTCTTTTTTTTCTTGCCCCCAGGTGCCTCCTCTGGTAAATCATCACCAAGATGGAAGTTCTGAAGGCACACTGGGGACTCCAGGAGCTTTATCTCCGCCATTAGCGCCCCTCCCTGGCCGCTGTTGTCATTGTACTCCCCAGAGCCAGCAGAACTGCGATCAGATGCCAATGTCGCCTGTCCAGCAGGGAGCTCGCTGCACGAGGCCTGCGGGTGACTTTGCAGGCTGCCAGGTGGGGCTTTCTGCTGGTCATCATCATCATCATCCACCTGGCTGTCAGGCTGCAGCCCCATCTGCCTTTGCTCTGTTTTCAGCCATTTCTCTGAATCTGTCCTCATTCATCAGTTTTTCTTTAAATGGTCCACTCTTCTCTCTTATGAAGGCTTTCCTCACCTCCAGCTCATTAATATCCAGCTTTAGTTGCTTTACCTCCGCTTGGAGTTGGGTCTTCCTGGGTCTGGAGGCACCTGCAGCTTTGGCGCTTGTGCAGCGCAGCTCCTACCGGAGCCTCCTGATGGTCTTACTCGACTCTTCATACTCACGGAGGTGGCTCATAACCCGGGAGGCATAGGTGGACACAGACTCCTTTGGTTTCTGCAGCCCCCAACCTTCCTCCGTGAGGTCTGCCTTACCTCCGTGATCACTCAGCTTTCCTCTGGAAGGACCGCCATCTTGCACGTTGCTAGCAGGCTTCTCCTCCATGTTAGAAGCCTTGAGGCTTCTCTGGGTCTCTGCAGACTTGGGGGGAGTAGGAGCCACATTGCTGCGACTCCTGGTGGAGCGTCTCACTCCCGAGTCCTCTGATGTGCAGGCCGGTTGCTGGTTTCTTCTGCTCCCCGCCGGCCTGGTCCGGGAAACAAGCCTGGGACTTTGCTCCTTCACTCATCCCAGGAAACCCACTCCTCCCTGGGTAGGAGAGAGAGCAGGTCCCTGGGTGGAGAGGTGTTGGATCTCAGAGCTCAGGAGTACACAGCAGGATCAGTGTCGACCGCACCCACAATCACCACAATGAGCAGCTGCTGAGTAGAGCTGCACTCACTATTCTGCTGGTGCAGTCACTGTGTACATTACTGATCCTGAGTTACACCCTGTATTATACTCCAGAGCTGCACTTAGTATTCCGCTGGTGCAGTCACTGTGTACATACATTCTATTACTTATCCTGAGTTACATCTTGTATTATACCCCAGAGCTGCATTCACTATTCTGCTGGTGCAGTCACTGTGTACATACAATACTTTACTGATCCTGAGTTACATCCTGTATTATACCCCAGAGCTGCACTCACTATTCTGCTGGTGCAGTCACTGTGTACATACATTACTGATCCTGTACTGATCCTGAGTTACATCCTGTATTATACTCCAGAGCTGCACTCACTATTCTGCTGGTGCAGTCACTGTGTACATACATTACTGATCCTGAGTTACATCCTGTATTATACTCCACAGCTGCACTCACTATTCTGCTGGTGCAGTCACTGTGTACATACATTACTGATCCTGAGTTACATCCTGTATTATACTCCACAGCTGCACTCACTATTCTGCTGGTGCAGTCACTGTGTACATACATTACTGATCCTGTACTGATCCTGAGTTACATCCTGTATTATACTCCAGAGCTGCACTCACTATTCTGCTGGTGGAATCACTGTGTACATACATTACATTACTGATCCCGAGTTACATCCTGTATTATACCCCAGAGCTGCACTCACTATTCTGCTGGTGCAGTCACTGTGTATATACATTACTGATCCTGTACTGATCCTGAGTTACATCCTGTATTATACTCCAGAGCTGCACTCACTATTCTGCTGGTGCAGTCACTGTGTACATACATTACATTACTGATCCTGAGTTACATCCTATATTATACCCCAGAGCTGCACTCACTATTCTGCTGGTGCAGTCACTGTGTATATACATTACTGATCCTGTACTGATCCTGAGTTACATCCTGTATTATACTCCAGAGCTGCACTCACTATTCTGCTGGTGCAGTCATTGTGTATATACATTACTGATCCTGTACTGATCCTGAGTTACATCCTGCATTATACTCCAGAGCTGCACTCACTATTCTGCTGGTGCAGTCACTGTGTACATACATTACATTACTGATCCTGAGTTACATCCTGTATTATATCCCAGAGCTGCACTCACTATTCTGTTCTGCTGGTGCAGTCACTGTGTACATACATTACATTACTTATCCTGAGTTACATCCTGTATTATACTCCAGAGCTGCACTCACTATTCTGCTGGTGCAGTCACTGTGTACATACATTACATTACTTATTCTGTACTGATCCTGAGTTACATCCTGTATTATACCCCAGAGCTGCACTCACTATTCTGCTGGTGCAGTCACTGTGTACATACATTACATTACTGATCCTGAGTTGCATCCTGTATTATATCCCAGAGCTGCACTCACTATTCTGCTGGTGCAGTCACTGTGTACATACATTACATTACTTATCCTGTACTGATCCTGAGTTACATCCTGTAGCTCTTTTATTATAAAAATAAAAAACATAGCAATAATAACAGAAACAAAACAGAAATGTCAGCCAGAAAATAATCAGTATACTGAACACTGGTCCAACAGCTCATTCTCTCCTCACACACATATTATACATATATACAGAATAATAACTAATAATAACTACTTACACCTTCTGGTCCGGTCACCAAACAAAATAATAACAAACAATAACAATAAATAAAATAAACAATAGCAAACAAACTATATACATAAACTTTTTTTTTTAATACATACAGCTCTTGCAAAAATTGAGACCACTTTCAAATGTTCAGGTTGTCGAATTTTCCTCTTTATTGGTATATTTTTGAGTAAAATGTTCTTTAGTCTATAAACTTCTGACAGCATGTCTCCGAATTTCCAAGCAATAAATTTTGTATTTTTTTTCTGACAAAGAAAAATGGTCAAAATTTAAAAATAATATTGCTTTCAGCATGGGCGTACCCACCGTGGGGCAGGGGAGGCAGCTCCCTCCCCCCCAGAAGCAGGGGTGCACAATGCCACAGTAGTGGAGAGCGAGTTTACTTTTCCCACAGCCACGCCCCCCCTTGCATCCCATCCTCACCCTCCCAGAGTGCACCCCTGCCACCCACTGCAGCCCCTCACTGCTAAATTCCAGCAATGACATCGCTGGGCTGCACAGGACCTGTGATGAGGTCACAGGAGGGGGGGAATCAGGGGTCACATGATCAGAGGCCTCAGTGTCTGCAGGACTCTGCTGTGCTGGTTGCCAAGGTGCTGGATGAGGGGAAGTTTATGTGTGGGGTCAGGAGGGGTTTACAGTGTGGATTTAGCAGAGCTGTTTGTGCACAAGGTGTACGGAGCAGAGCCGCATGTGTATGAGGTGCACGGAGCAGAGCCGCGTGTGTATGAGGTGTAAGGACCAGAGTCACGTGTGTTTAAGGTGTACGGAGCAGAACCGTCGGTGTACGGAGCGGAGCCGTGTGTGTACGAAGTGTACGGAGTCGCATGTGTACAGGGTGTACGGAGCAGAGCCCTGTACAAAGCGGAGCCGTGTGTGTACGAGGTGTACAGAGCAGAGCCGCGTGTGTACGAGGTGTATGGAGTGGAGCCGCATGAGTACAAGGTATAAGGAGCAGAGCCGTGTGTGTACAAGGTGTACGGAGCGTGACCGCGTGTGAACAAGGTGTATGGAACAAAGCCGCATTTCTACGAGGTTTACGGAGTGGAGCCATGTGTGTACGAGGTGTACGGAGCGGAGCAGCGTGTGAACGAGGTGTATTAAGCAGAGCCGCATGTGTACAAGGTTTACAGAGTGGAGCCATGTGAGTACGATGTGTACGGAGAATGGCCGTGTGTGAACGAGGTGTATGGAGCAGAGCCGCATTTGTATATGGATTACGGAGTGGAGCCATGTGTGTGTACGAGGTGTACGGAGCGGAGCAGCGTGTGTACGAGGTGTACGGAGCGGAGCAGCGTGTGAACGAGGTGTATGAAGCAGAGCTGCATGTGTACAAGGTTTACGGAGTGGAGCCATGTGTGTACGAGGTGTACCTAGTGTGGCCGCGTGTGAACGAGGTGTATGGAGGAGAGCCGCATTTGTACAAGGTTTACAGAGTGGAGCCATGTGTGTACTGAGTGGAGCAGTGTGTGTGCGAGGTGTACGGGTGCGGAGCCATGTGTGCACAAGGCATACAAAGCGGAACTGTCACGTTGCCGTCAGACTCGGGGCCTGCTGTCCCGGCCTCGGCCACTTGGAGGCGCCGGACTGTCACATCGCCGTTGGACTCGAGGCCCGCTGTTCCTGCCTCAGCGACTGGGAGGCGCCGTGGTTCGCCCCCAAGTAATGGCGGCGACAGAGAAGGGGCTCCTGCGCAGGCATCTGATGGACGCAGGCTCCGCTCCTCTGTCAATCATGAAGGGGTTGGTGCATCACCATCTGGCCTGGTACTGGGGGCGGTCCTGATGACATCATCAGTCTGGGAACCTGTGAGGGATGACCTGATCACTCAAATAACTTGGGACTGGTCTTGCAAGCCGCTGGATATATTCTTGGTTCCCCTATGTGCTACTGTGTGATTTGCTATTGTTTGACTCTGACCTCAGCCTGGATTTCTGACCCCTCTACTGCCTGATGATTTTGTACCTTTGCCATTCTCCCGGTTTGTGACCTTGGCCTGGATATTCGACTCTGCTGCTGCCTGCCAGTTTGTACCTTGCCGCCCTCCCGGTTTGTGACCTTGGCCTGGATATTCGACTCTGCTACTGCCTGCCGTTTTTGTACCTTGCCGCTCTCCCGCTTTGTGACCTTTGCCTGGACTGTCGACTCTGCCACTGTCTGCCGTTTCTATACCTCCGTTGCGCTCCCGGTTTCTAACTACGTTTTTGGTTCCCCGCCTTCTTCCCTATTGGCGACCGTCCTGCTCTGGCGCACAGCTCCACCAGACAGCCACCCCCTGGGCCTTGCTACAATTCCAGATCCCTGTATAGGGGTTAAGGGACTCAGGGTTTCTCGGGGTGCTGTCCCTACTGCAGTCCAGATCCGCGGACGGACGTCATAGGAACCATGTGTGTATGAGGTGTGCGGAGCTGTGCATGTACAAGGTGTATGGTGGGGAGCATTCATACCTCCCAACTGTCCTGGATCCAGCGGGACAGTCCCGATTGAGATTCTGCCCCACTGTGCCGGCTGGGAGCTTTTCCTACGGACGCAGGAGTACACGGCGGAGCCCCGAGAAGCACTTTAAAACTCGCACGGGACATTCCAATGGAAGTGATGTGCTGGAAGCTGACTGAAAAGGAGGTAATTTCGGGAGGAGATTGTGACAGAACCATGGAGGCACTTCAGGGAATGCTTCAGATCCATCACCGTGTCCTCCGACAGCGCGGACAGCGGGATTGCTTTGGAATCGGGATGCCGGCCATGAGAGCGGATTATAATACAGTTGTGGCCAAAAGTATTGACAGCCCTGCAATTCTGTCAGATGATACTCAGTTTCTTCCTGAAAATGATTGCAAGCACAAATTCTTTGGTATTATTATCTTCATTTAATTTGTCTTAAATGAAAAAACACAAAAGAGAATGAAGCAAAAAAGCAAAACATTGATCATTTCACACAAAACTCCAAAAATGGGCCAGACAAAAGTATTGGCACCCTCAGCCTAATACTTGGTTGCACAACCTTTAGCCAAAATAACTGCGACCAACCGCTTCCGGTAACCATCAATGAGTTTCTTACAATGCTCTGCTGAAATTTTAGACCATTCTTCTTTGGCAAACTGCTCCAGGTCCCTGATAATTGAAGGGTGCCTTCTCCAAACTGCCATTTTTAGATCTCTCCACAGGTGTTCCATGGGATTCAGGTCTGGATACATTGCTGGCCACCTTAGAAGTCTCCTTAGAAAGCACTCTCAAACCATTTTCTAGTGCTTTTTGAAGTGTGTTTTGGGTCATTGTCCTGCTGGAAGACCCATGACCTCTGAGGGAGACCCAGATTTCTCACACTGGGCCCTACATTATGCTGCAAAATTTGTTGGTAGTCTTCAGACTTCATAATGCCATGCACACGGTCAAGCAGTCCAGTGCCAGAGGCAGCAAAGCAACCCCAAAACATCAGGGAACCTCCGCCATGTTTGACTGTAGGGACCGTGTTCTTTTCTTTGAATGCCTCTTTTTTTTCTCCTGTAAACTCTATGTTGATGCCTTTGCCCAAAAAGCTCTACTTTTGTCTCATCTGACCAGAGAACATTCTTCCAAAACGTTTTAGGCTTTTTCAGGTAAGTTTTGGCAAACTCCAGCCTGGCTTTTTTATGTCTCGGGGTAAGAAGTGGGGTCTTCCTGGGTCTCCTACCATACAGTCCCTTTTGATTCAGACGCCGACAGATAGTATGGGTTGACACTGTTGTACCCTCGGACTGCAGGGCAGCTTGAACTTGTTTGGATGTTAGTCGAGGTTCTTTATCCAACATCCGCACAATCTTGCGTTGAAATCTCTTGTCAATTTTTCTTTTCTGTCCACATCTAGGGAGGTTAGCTACAGTGCCATGGGCTTTAAACTTCTTGATGACACTGCGCAAGGTAGATACAGGAACATTCAGGTCTTTGGAGATGGACTTGTAGCCTTGAGATTGCTCATGCTTCCTCACAGTTTGGTTTCTCAAGTCCTCAGACAGTTCTTTGGTCTTCTTTCTTTTCTCCATGCTCAATGTGGTACACACAAGGACACAGGACAGAGGTTGAGTCAACTTTAATCCATGTCAACTGGCTGCAAGTGTGATTTAGTTATTGCCAACACCTGTTAGGTGCCACAGGTAAGTTACAGGTGCTGTTAACTACACAAATTAGAGAAGCATCACATGATTTTTCGAACAGTGCCAATACTTTTGTCCACCCTCTTTTTTATGTTTGGTGTGGAATTATATCCAATTTGGCTTTAGGACAATTCTTTTTGTGTTTTTTCATTAAAGACAAATTAAATGAAGATAATAATACCAAAGAATTTGTGTTTGCAATCAGTTTTAGGAAGAAACTGAGTATTATCTGACAGAATTGCAGGGGTGTCAATACTTTTGGCCACAACTGTATGTCCTGCACCGGAGGCTCAAGTGGGCACTACAATGGGAGCCGGGCTGCTATAGTATCTTTATAGAATCTTTCTCTCTCTGTTTCTTTCTCTCTCTCTCTCTCTCTGTTTTCTTTCTTTCCCTCTAATTTTTCTTTCTCTCTGTTCTTTCTCTCTCTAATCTTTCTTTTTTTCCTTTCTCTCTGTTCTTTCTTTCTCTCTCTGTTCTTTCTTCCTTTCTTTCCCCTCTTTCTATCTCTCTCTGCTCTCTCTCTCTCTGTTCTTTCTTTCCCATCTTTCTTTCTCTTTCTTTCATTCTTTCCCTCATCTGGAATATTGTGTCCAGTTTTGGGCACCACATTTTAAAAAAGACATCAACAAACTGGAGCAAGTTCAGAAAAGAGCAACCCGAATGGTGACCGGTCTGCAAACCCTGTCTTATGAGGAAAGGTTGCAGGATTTGGGATTGTTTAGTTTGCAAAAGAGAGGACTGAGAGGAGACTTAATAGCTGTCTACAAATATCCAAAGGGCTGTCACATTGTAGAAGGATCAACTTTATTCTCATTTGCACAAGGAAAGACTAGAAGCAATGGGATGAAACTGAATGGGAGGAGACACAGATTAGATATTAGAAAAAACTTTTTGACAGTTAGAGTGATCAATGAGTGGAGCAAGCTGCCACGAGAAGTGGTGAGTTCTCCTTCAATGGAAGTCTTCAAACAGAGGCTGGACAGACATCTGACTGGGATGATTTAGCGAATCCTGCTTTGAGCAGGGGGTTGGACCAGATGGCCCAGGAGGTCCCTTCCAACTCTACGATTCTATGATTCCCCTCTTTGTTTCTCTCTCTGTTCTTTCTTTTTTCTCTCTGTTCTTTCTTTCTCTGTTCTTTCATTCTCTCTCCCTGTTCTTTATTTCTTTCCCCTCTTTCTTTCTCTCGCTCTCTCTGTTCTTTCCCCTTTCTTTCTTTCTCTGCTCTTAAGTTCTTTCTTTCTCTCTGTTCTTTCATTTTTCCCCTCTTTTTTTCTCTCTCTCGCTGTTCTTTCTTTCTCTTTTTCTCTCTCTGTTCTTTCCCCTCTCTTTCTCTCTGTTCTTTCTTTCCTTCTCTTCTTCTCTCTCTGTTCTTTCCCCTTTTTCTCTCTCTCTGTTCTTTCTTTCTTTCTTTCCCCTCTCTTTCTCTCTCTGTTCTTCATTTCTCTCGTACTGTTCTTTCTTTCGCTCTTTCTGTTCTTTCTTTTTTTCTCTCTCTGTTCTTTCTTTCTATTCCTCAGGACCAGTCACTGGGTCCATAATGCCAGCCACTGTGCCTTCAGTACCAGTCAGTGTGATCAGCAGTACTAAATGGGTGCGGTTGGTGCATGGATATGGGTGTGACTAGTTGTGAAATGGGTGTGGTCAGGGACATGGACTAAAATTTGTAGCGCGCCCGACCATGGCTTGCCCCCCCTAGTTTTGATCCTGGGTACGCCCATGGCTTTCAGACCTCAAATAATGCAAAGAAAACAAGGTCATAATTATTTAGAAACAATAATACTAATGTTTAACACAGGAAGAGTTTTGAAATCAATATTTTGTGGAATAACCATGATTTTTAACCCCTTAACGACCCCTTAAGGGTACTTAAACCACAGCACTGTTAATTAACGGCGCTGTGGAAAATGTAAATAACGCCCCCCAGAGTCGGATTTCCTCCGGGGTCTCGGCTGCTGGAGGTAGCCAAGACCCCAGAGAACATGATTCGGGTCAGTTTTTACCGACCCTGCTTTTGCGATTGCCGTTATTAAGTGTATAACGGTGACTGCAAAACAAAAGCTGCAATTTTGCATTTAATTTCTCTCTCCTCTGATGTGATCACACATCAGAGGAGAGAAATACGGTCCCCGATCCCCCCCTCCTGTCTCCTCCAGTGGGCGCCGCCATCTTGGTCCAGGAAGAAAATGGGTGCATGCGCATTGCGCCCGCCGAATCTGCTGGCCGGCAGATTCCATTAATTCATTCAATGTATATTTTGATCACTGTGATAAACTCTATCACAGTGATCAAAATAAAAAAAATAGTAAATAACCCCCTCCCCCTTTATCACCCCCTTAGTTAGGGAATTATAATGAAATAAAGAAAATAAGGTTATGGTTAGATTTAGGGTTAGGGTTGGAATTAGGGTTAGGATTAGGGTTAGGGTTGGGATAAGGGTTAGGGTTGTAGCTAGAATTGAGGGGTTTCCACTATTTACCAACTTTGGGGGTCCAATTTCTCCTGATACCCTTGGGAAAATAAAAAATAGCGGGCTAAATAATCATTTTTAAGGGAAAAAAAAGATTTTTTATTTTCATGGCTCTGCGTTTATAAAAAAATGTGAAGCACTTGGGGTTCAAAGTGCTCACCACACATCTAGATAAGCTCATTGGGGGGTCCAGTTTCCAAAATGAGTTCACATGTGGGGGGTTTCTACTGTTTAGGCACATCAGGGGCTCTGCAAACACAACATGACACCCGCAGAACATTCCATCAAAGTCTGCATTCCAAAATGGCGCTCCTTCCCTTCTGAGCTCTCCAATGCACCCAAACAGTGGTTCCCCACACACATATGGGGTATCGGTGTACTCAGGACAAATTGCACAACAACTTTTGTGGTCCTATTTCTCCTGTTAGCCTTGTGAAGATAAAAACTAGCGGGCTAAAAAATAATTTTTGAGGAAAAAAAATGATTTTTTTATTTTCAGTGCTCTGCGGTCTAGTTTCCAAAATGGTGTCATTTGTGGGTTTTTTCACTGTGTAGGCACATCAGGGGTTCTCCAATCGCGATATGGCGTCAAATCTCAATTCCAGCCAATTCTGCAATGAAAATGTCAAATGGTGCTCCTTCCCTTCTGAGCTCTGCCGTGCGCCCAAACAGTGGTTTACCCCGACATATGGGGTATGGGCGTACTCAGAACAAATTGCACAACAACTTTGGGGGTCTAATTTCTCCTGTTACCCTTGTAAAAATAAAAATTTTGGGGGCGAAAAGATCATTTTTGTGGAAAAAAAAATTTTATTTTCACAGCTCTACGTTATAAAGTTCTGTGAAGCAATTGGAGGTTCAAAGTGCTCACTGTTACGGAGTGTGTTTCGGATGGCAAAAATAAGGAGAGTAACACGGAGTGGACCCTCTGTGTCACGGCTCCAGAGCCCCTGCGGACGAGCTGAACCAGGTGGAGCCACCCCCTATACAGGGAGTGTTAGGGGCAGGCCCATAAGGGATGGAACCGTGACAGCCAGAGCCAAAGGGACGACTCGGTGAGCACCAGGGGAACTAGGGTGGAGAGTCAGCGGAGCAGCGGTATGGGAGAACAGTGGTAGGAGCCAGAAGGACGCAGAGACTTGGAGGGTTCGAAGCAGGTAGTGGCTGGAGGCTGCAAGAGAGAGAGAGGGTAAGAGAGGGCACGGACAAGGAGTTCACAAGGGTGCAAGCACACCGGGAAGATGGCAGGGAAAACAGAACAGCCAGAGGGGCGAACCCAGAAAGAGAACAGCAGAAGAAACCTAACTAAGCGGGGCTAGGAGATGCAGCGTAGCAGGGCCTGAGAGCATACAGAGCGCTGGCCAAAAGGACGGCAGCCCGTGAATGATACACAGGCGTCTTACCTGGGGAGACGCCTGCCAGAAATAGGTGATGGGCGCCGCCATGTTGGGGGCGGAGCCATCGCGTCACATGGCGCCGTCAGAGCTCCGGCCAGAGGAGCGTGGGAGCGACGTCGGGGAGGCCGGAGGTCAGCAGCGGGAACCCTGCAGGTGAGTATCAGCGGCGGCCGTGACAGTACCCCTCCCTCTACTCCCACCTCTCCTAAGGATGTCGAGAAATCGTTTCATGATCCGAGGAGCATTAATGTTTTCTCGAGGTTCCCAGGACCTCTCCTCAGGGCCGAAACCCTTCCAATCGACCAAAAACAAAGTTCGACCTCTAACAGTCTTAGTGGCGAGTATATCTTTAACCTCAAAGGTATTATCAGAACTGCTGGGTTGGAAATTTTGCGAAGCGGTTGAGTGGTAGTGATTAAATACCGCAGGCTTGAGGAGGGATACATGAAAAACATTGGGAATTCTTAGCGAGGCAGGCAATTTTAATTTGTAGGCCACGTCATTGACGCGCCTTAGAATCTCAAAAGGACCGATGAAAATTGGACCCAACTTATAGGAAGGAACCTTTAGTCTGATATGCCGTGAGGAAAGCCAGACCTTCTCCCCAGGGGAGTACGGAGGAGCATCTAAACGTCTCTTATCGGCGTAATCCTTCATTTTGCGACTGGCTCTCTCAAGGGCCTCCCTGGTGTCCCTCCAAATCTGGGAGAAATCTATCGACACAGCATCCGCCGCCGGTACACCCGAGGTGGGGGAAACGGGAAGGGGAATGCCGGGATGTTGACCAAAAACCACAAAAAAGGGGGACTTGGTAGAGGCTTCACTGGGGTGATTATTGTACGCGAATTCAGCCCATGGAAGAAGAGAAACCCAGTCATCTTGGTGCGCGTTAGAAAAATGCCGAAGGTATGAAGTCAGGACTTGATTGACCCGTTCCACTTGTCCGTTAGACTGGGGATGATAGGCCGATGAAAAATCCAGAGTTATCTTCATCAATCCACAGAGAGCTCGCCAGAATCGAGAGGTGAATTGGACTCCTCTGTCCGAGACAACGTGCTGAGGAAAGCAATGGAGACGGAAGACGTGGAGCAAGAAAATCTTCGCCAACTCGGGGGCAGAAGGCAGACCAGACAAGGGAACAAAGTGAGCCATTTTTGAAAACCGATCCACGACCACTAAGATAACAAAACACCTCGAGGACTCTGGCAGATCAGTGATGAAGTCCATAGCTATGTGGGTCCAAGGAGTCGTGGGTATTGGTAATGGGTGTAGGAGCCCATAAGGTCGGGATCGAGGAACCTTGTTCCTGGCACACGAAGGACAGGAAGCGATGAAGTCCAGGACGTCTTTTCGAAGCGATGGCCACCAATAATGTCGAGAGACGAGATAGAGAGTCTTCCTTATTCCAGCGTGTCCAGAAAATTTAGATGAGTGCCCCCAGTGTAAGACCCTAGCCTTGTCCCTACCCGGAACGAAGGTCTTACCGGGTGGTGGAGAAAGTACGCTTAGGGGAGCCACAGTGATAATCTTAGCTGGATTGATGATGTGTGCTGGGTCATCTTCACTGTCCACAGGCGAAAAGGACCGAGACAGGGCGTCAGCCTTGACGTTCTTATTCCCTGGCCGGAAGTGGAGCTGAAAATCAAAGCGCCCGAAGAACAAGGACCATCTAGCTTGACGCGGGTTGAGCCTTTGGGCGGTCTGAACATAAGCCAAATTCTTATGATCCGTGAATATGGTAAACGGATGGACAGCTCCTTCAAGAAGATGGCGCCACTCTTCAAGGGCGAGTTTAATGGCCAGTAGTTCTCTGTCTCCGATAGAGTAATTACGTTCTGGGGTGGAGAAAACCTTGGAGAAGAACCCACATGTGACCACGCGTCCAGAGGAGGTTTTTTGTAGAAGAACGGCTCCTGCACCCACAGACGAGGCATCAACCTCCAGAAAAAATGGCCTACTGGCAGGCATCTGGACGGTGGAGTACTGGGGCTTTAGCGAATTCCTGCTTTAAATCTTTAAAAGCGGCTTCAGCCTCCCGCGGCCAGGAGTGGAGATTAACCCCTTTGCGAGTGAGAGCAGAGATAGGCTTGACTAGGGAGGAAAAATGCGGAATGAATTGCCTGTAAAAATTGGTGAAGCCCAAAAAACGCTGGATTGCCTTCACTCCTTGGGGACGCGGCCACTTGAGAACGGCAGAGACCTTTTCAGGATCCATCTCCAAGCCAGTGCTCGAAACGATGTAGCCAAGGAACGGTAGAGAGGACTGCTCAAAGAGGCACTTCTCCAACTTAGCGAACAGGTAATTCTCCCTGAGACGATGTAGAACCTGACGGACATCTCGGCGGTGGGTAGACAAGTCGGGAGAGAAAATCAAGATGTCGTCCAGATAGACCACTACACAGACATAGAGGAGATCTCGAAAGATGTCGTTGACGAGTTCTTGGAAAACTGCAGGAGCGTTGCAGAGTCCAAATGGCATCACTAAGTACTCGTAATGCCCGTCCCGTGTGTTGAATGCGGTCTTCCATTCATCGCCGGACCGTATACGAACTAGATTGTAGGCTCCTCGCAGATCCAGCTTGGTGAAGACTCGTGCTCCTCTCAGGCGATCGAAGAATTCAGGAATCAATGGAAGCGGGTACTTGTTTTTTACCGTGATGCGGTTAAGGCCCTGATAATCAATACACGGACGAAGAGTCCCGTCTTTCTTCTTCACAAAAAAAAAGCCTGTACCAGCAGGCGAGGACGATTTTCGAATGAAGACTTTGGCTAGATTCTCTTGGATGTACGCCGACATAGCCTGCGTCTCGGCTAAAGAGAGAGGAAAAATTCTGCCGCGGGGAGGAGTGGCACCAGGAATGAGCTCGATAGGGCAGTCATACGGTCGGTGAGGTGGAAGAACTTCAGCCTCTTTCTTGTCGTAGACATTCGCGTAGACCCGATATGCGGGCGGCAAACTAGAGGGACCAGGGAGGAGACGGGGAACACCTACGGGATGCACCGGCTGCAGACACCGAGACCGACAAGAGTCCCCCCAGCACAAAACATTGCCGTTACGCCAATCCAAAGTGGGTTCATGGAGTCGCAACCAGGGAAGACCAAGGAGAATAGGATGAGAGATACCGGCTAAAACAAAAAACAAGATTTTCTCCTTGTGCAAGGCGCCAATCTGAAGCTCGACCTCGTGCGTAACTAACTTGACGGTCTCTTGCAAGGGATTACCGTCTACGGATGCAAGGACTTGGAGATTCTCGAGGGCCTTCACAGGGACCGAAAATTTGGAAACTACATTGAGTCTAATAAAATTCCCAGCGGCGCTAGAGTCCACGTAGGCTGCCAAGGAGACCCGCTTGCCACCCACATGCAATAGGACAGATAGAGAAAGGGGTTGAGAGGAATCATGCACACCTAGGGAGGCCTCTCTTACCTGACCTAGGCGGAGAAGTTTCCGGACGATCCGGGCAGGCACGGAGCAAATGAGACCCACTACCGCAATAGAAACATAAGCCGTGAGAACTTCTCTCCTTGCGTCGTTATTCGGAGAGTTTCAAGCGATCTACTTGCATAGGCTTGGGTCCAGACGCGGAGGGAAAAGCCCTAGACCGAGGACTGGGTGGTCTGCGAGGAGATGGCAGCGGGCGCGCGAGTCTTCTTTCACGAGCTCGTTCCTGGAACCGCAGATCGATTCGGGTTGCCAACGAGATTAGATCCTCAAGAGCCGTGGGAGTGTCGCGGCCTGCCAACTCATCCTTTATCCGACCCGAAAGCCCCCTCCAAAAAGCTCCTACCAAAGCCTCATTGTTCCAACCCAAATCGGACGACAGAGTCCGGAATTGGATGGCATACTGCCCCACGGTTAGGGACCCCTGACATAAACTGAACAGAGATTCGGTGGTGGAGGCGAGACGACCTGGCTCGTCGAATACGCGACGAAAAGTGTCCAAAAAATGTGACAAATGGGCAACCAGGGGGTCATCACGCTCCCAGAGGGGGTTTACCCATGCCAAAGCGTCCCCCTCGAGGTGGGAGATTATGAAGGCCACTCTAGAGTGATCCGTGGGGTATGCTTGAGGCTGCAACTCGAAGTGGAGGCGACACTGGTTCAGGAAACCTCGGCATAGTTTTGCGTCACCGTTATAGCGGGGTGGTTTGGCCAACCGTGGAAGGGGATGAGGGCCAGTAACTGGAGGAGCAGCCGCGGCTGCCTGGAGCGCAAGTAAGCGGCCATCAACTGAAGCCATGTAGCTGAGGATGTGACTTTGTGCGTCCCGCTGCTGCACTAACTCTTGCTGTAAGCCAGCCAGCTGGGCCGCATTACCAGGATCGGAGGTTTGGAGAGCGGAGAGATGCGCGTCCATCGATTTCATGAAGGACATTATGCGCGTTTGATTCTCGCGTAAAAAAAGTAACTCCTTCTGAGTAGCCGTGACTCCAGCGGGGTCCATGGCCTGTGTATCTGTTACGGAGTGTGTTTCGGATGGCAAAAATAAGGAGAGCAACACGGAGTGGACTCTCTGGGTCACGGCTCCAGAGCCCCTGCGGACGAGCTGGACCAGGTGGAGCCACCCCCTATACAGGGAGTGTTAGGGGCAGGCCCACAAGGGATGGAACCGTGACAGCCGGAGCCAAAGGGACGACTCGGTGAGCACCAGGGGAACTAGAGAGTCAGCGGAGCAGCGGTACGGGAGAACAGTGGTAGGAGCCAGAAGGACGCAGAGACTTGGAGGGTTCCAAGCAGGTAGTGGCTGGAGGCTGCAAGAGAGAGAGAGGGTAAGAGAGGGCACGGACAAGGAGTTCACAGGGGCGCAAGCACACCGGGAAGATGGCAGGGAAAACAGAACAGCCAGAGGGACGAACCCAGAGAGAGAACAGCAGAAGAAACCTAACTAAGTGGGGCTAGGAGATGCAGCGTAGCAGGGCCTGAGAGCGTACAGAGCGCTGGCCAAAAGGACAGCAGCCCGGGAACGATACACAGGCGTCTTACCTGGGGAGACGCCTGCCAGAAATAGGCGATGGGCGCTGCCATGTTGGGGGCGGAGCCACCGTGTCACATGGCGCCGTCAGAGCTCCGGCCAGAGGAGCGTGGGAGCGACGTCGGGGAGGCCGGAGGTCAGCAGCGGGGACGCGCCGGGGAGCGGGTGCGCGCCGGGAGGTGGGCACAGGACCCTGCAGGTGAGTATCAGCGGCGACACTCACCACACATCTAGATAAGTTCCTTAAGGGGTCTAGTTTCCAAAATGAGGTCAGTTGTTGGGGGTTTCCACTGTTTAGGCACATCAGGGGCTCTCCAAACACGACAAGGCGTCCAATCTCAATTCCAGCCAATTCTGCATTGAAAAAGTCAAACAGTGCTCCTTCCCTTCTGAGCTCTGTCATGCGCCCAAAAAGTGGTTTACCACCACATATGGGATATCGGCATATTCAGGAGAAATTGTGGTTCATTTTCGCTTTTAACACTTGTGAAAATAAAAAAAAAATGGTTCTGAAGTAAATTTTTTGCAAAAAAAAAGTTAAATGTTAATTTATTCCTTCCACATTGCTTCAGTTCCTGTGAAGCACGTAAAGAGTTAATAAACTTCTTGAATGTGATTTTGAGCACCTTGAGGGGTCCAGTTTTTAGAATTATGTCACTTTTGGGTATTTTCTGCCATGTACACCCTTAAAAATTACTTTAAATATGATGTGGTCCCTAAAAAAAAAAAAATGTACATTTTGTTGTAAAAATGAGAAATCGCTGGTCTATTTTAACCCTTATAACTTCCTAACAAAAACAAAAATTTGTTTCGAAAATTGTGCTGATGTAAAGTAGACATGTGGGAAATGTTATTTATTAAGAAATTTGTGTGATATATCTCTCTGATTAAAGGGCATAAAAATTTAAAGTTTGAAAATTGCTAAATTTTCAAAATTATCACCCTATTTCCATTTTTTTCATAACTAAACACAAGTCATATAAAAGAAATTTTACCACTAACATGAAGTAAAATATGTCACGAAAAAAAATTTCAGAATCAGCGCGATCCGTTTAAGCGTTCCAGAGTTATAACCTCAAAGTGACAGTGGTCAGAATTGTAAAAATTGGCCTGGTCACTAGTGTCCATTCCCACTAGCTTTTTCTTTTTATCGTCCTCGACTCTGGCCCAGTCCCCGTCTCCAAGGACCTTACATTCCCAGAACAAAAAGAACTTGGCACCCCCTGTAAGCCGCGCCGAAGCCGGAACCTCACCCTCAGCTTTCTCCTCAGAGGAAGAGATGTTCTCAAGGGCTTGGAACCGGTTAGAAAGACCAACCAGAGGGGAGTCAGTTTTTCCTTCCTTAGGTACCTTGGTCAGAACAGGAGAAGATGTTTTATCTCCCTTCTTTCTCTTCTTTTTAGTGCCGAGCTTACGCTTGTCCTCTAGCCACTGCCTATTATCCTCATCCATACTTTCATAATGGGAGGACTCAGAGGCAGTTGCACTTTCCTCCCTGTGGATCCTCATTATCTCCTCATCCAACTCATCATCCCTCGGGGCCTCAGCAGCAAGACTGGTGTCCAGGACAGGGGCCACTTCAGTAGCCCGGGGCTCGCCCAGCTCCCTCTCCTGTCTGCGCCTGTCTAGACGCTTCAGCTGAGCAGGTGTCTTTTTATTGCTTCTCCTCCTTGGCCCCTCAGCTCCCCCGCTAGTCCCTTCCCCAGCAGAATCAGCCTCACGGCTTTCTCCCACCGGGGTCACGACTGCATTAGCAAAGGAGTGAGGACAACGGCTGAATGGGTGACCTAAGTCTCCACACAGGTGGCACCTAATCTCCATACAAGATACAGCAAGATGGCCGACATCCCCACAGAATGCACATTTCTGCACAGTGCGGTTTGCATTGAAATGTGTGGGGTCGCCGCAACTGTGCCAGAGCTTCAGTTGCCCATGGTAGAAGACCTGATTATGATCCCTATCCAGGAAGGCAGATGATGGAATGTGGGCAACCGTACCACCTGAACACTTAAGTTTTACCATAAACGTCCAGGCCCCTGACCAGATACCATACTCGTCGCAGTTTTTCTTTGGCATCTCCACCACGTCTCCTTATCGGCCAAGCCACGTGATAATGTCATAACAAGAAAGCGACTCGTCACAAGTCATCACGGTCACTTTCTTCACTTGGTTTTGGCGAGACACGCCTGAATGGCAAAGTCTCGCCAGCCGGGCTCATTTTTTGCCAACTCATAATTTGACCAGAAGAGCTCAAGACCCTCTAGCCGAACAAAGCTGACATCAAACTCAGGTGTGGAATAGTGATGTATCAAGGCGTAGATGTCAATTGCCTTGAAGCCCATCCTCAGCAGGAGTTCCACAACCTTAGACCTTGGAGGGCACGCATCACTGCCCCTCCACCGAAGACGGACCACATTCCTACGCACACTACCTGGCCCGGCTGTTGGGAGGGACCCCACTGCATCCCCCCCTTTTTGCTCTCGGAATGCTCTGAGGCCATGCCTCTATCCAGAAGGATAGATCAACTTCCTGACTCTCTACCACTAGTGATCTCTCCCCCTTCTTTAAAGTCTCCAGGTGGCGCCGCTGCAACATGCCGTCCCCAGAGCCCGAAGACGAGGAGGACGCCCTACTTCCCCCAGAGGAGACAGTGGCATAATTCCTGATGGGTTCTGCCACCACCAGGGGGGCAACCAGACCAGTGACCACATCAACACCAACAGTATCACTATTACCCACCTCCATAACCCCATCACCCTCCACCAAACCAGCAACCACACCATTAGACAAAGAAATTTCCTCATTCTCACCTCCCACCACATTCACTCCTGCGGGACCAGTGACAAAAAGGGGTGACATTTTGACCTCCGCATCATCAGGCACAAGGGGCATAGTCTCCTCCTCAGAACTGGACGCGACCTTACCCCTGGACTTGCTTGTGCCCTCCGTATCATCAGTTGGTAATTTTCGTTGCTTTACTGTAGCTAACAGGCGCCGCTGATCTTTCGCCACTGTGAGGCGCCGCTGATCCTTTATATCAGTATCTTGTTGACCAGCGGCGCCAACACAGAATAGGACTTTGGGAGGCTCGGAACGCCCAGCCCCGACAAACCCCTCACACTGCCGCCACTCCTCAACTAAGTGATCAGCGGCAACAGTATTCAGGGGCGCCGAGGCTACCGGAGCTGCCCCCGACACTGGGCCGCTTCCCTCTCTCACTGAGAAGCATACCACAGTATAGTGGCCTGACCGTTCGCCCGCCTCCGGGCTATTACAAGCAGAGACGGAGCTCTGCGCCTCACTACCATGCTCTGTACTTTCCATGCGCCTTTGCACCAGATCCACACCAGAACCGGGCTGGGTAATGGGGCTTATACAGCGAGCTGACCCTGCAGCTGACTCAGGGGGTACAAGGAGGGGGGCATACACGTAGCTTACCACTTCCTGCAGCTTTGGCTTGGTGGTCTTTGCCTTTTTCTTCTGGCCCCCAGGTGCCTCCTCTGATAAATTGTCACCAAAGTGGAAATTCCGAAGGCACACTGGGGACTCCAGGAGCTTGATCTCTGCCATTAGTTCCCCTCCCTGACCGCTGTTATCACTGTCCTCCCCAGAGCCAGCAGAACTGCGACCAGATGTCAATGTTGCCTGTCATGCAGGGAGCTCGCTGCACGTGGCCTGCGGGTGACTTTGCAGGCTGCCAGGTGGAGCTTTCTGCTGGTCTTCATCATCATCATCATCATCCACCTGACTCTAAGGCTGCAGCCCCATCTGCCTTTGCTTTCTGTTGTCAGCCGTTTCTCTAAATCTGTCCTCGTTCATTAGTTTTTCCTTGAATGGACCACTCTTCTCTCTTATAAAGGCTTTTCAGACCTCCATCTCATTAAGCTCATGTTTGAGCCTCCTTACCTCTGCCTGGAGTTGCGTCTTCCTCGGCTTGAAGGAACCTGCAGCTTTAGCAGTTGTGCAGTGCAGCTCCTCCCGGAGCCTCCTGATGGTCTTACTTGCTACCTCATACTCACAGGGGTGGCTCATGACCCGGGAGCCATAGGTGGACTCAGACTCCTTGGGTCTCTGCAGCACCCAACCTTCCTCAGTGAGGTCAGCCTCACCTCCGTGAGCACAAAGATTTCCTCTGGAAGGACCGCCATCTTGCATGCTGCTAGTAGGCTTCTCCTCCATGTTGGAAGCCTTGCGGCCACTCTGAGTCTCTGCAGTCTTGGGGGGGAGTAGGAGCCACATTGCTGCGACTCCTGGTGGAGCATCTCACCCCCGAGTCCTCTGATGTGCAGGCCGGTAGTGGTTTCTTCTGCCCCTGCTGGCCTGGACCCCGGGAAACAGAAGCCTGGGACTTGGCTCCTTCACTCATCCCAGGATGCCCACTCCCTCCCTGGGTAAGAGACAGAGCAGGTCCCCGGGTGGAGAGGTGTTGGTTCTCTGGAGCTCAGGCGCACACAGCAGGATCAGTGGCGACCGCACCCACAATTTCCAGAATGAGCAACAGCTGAACACAGCTGCACTAACTATTCTGCGGTGAAGTCACTGTGTACATACATTACATTACTGATCTTGCACTGATCCTGAGTTACATCCTGTATTTTACCCCAGAGCTGCACTCACTATTCTGCTGGTGCAGTCACTGTGTGCATACATTACATTACTGATTCTGTACTGATCCTGAGTTATATCCTGTATAATACTCCAGAGCTGCACTCTATTCTGCTGGTGCAGTCACTGTGTACATACATTACATTACTGATCCTGAGTTACATCCTGTATTATACTCTAGAGCTGCACTCACTGTTCTGCTGCTGCAGTCACTGTGTACATACATTACAATAATTATCCTGTACTGATCCTGAGTTACATCCTGTATTATACTCCAGAGCTGCACTCACTATTCTGCCGGTGCAATCACTGTGTACATACATTACTGATCTTGAATTACATCCTGTATTATACCCCAGAGCTGCACTCACTATTCTGCTGGTGGAGTCACTGTGTACAAACATTACATTACTGATCCTGTACTGGTCCTAAGTTACATCCTGTATTATACCCAAAGCTGCACTCACTATTCTGCTGGTGCAGTCACTGTGTACATACATTACATTACTGATCCTGTACTGATCCTGAGTTATATCCTGTATTATACCACAGAGCTGCAGTCACTGTTCTGCTGGTGCATTCACTGTGTACATACATTACATTACTGATCCTGAGTTACATCCTGTATTATACCCCAGAGCTGCACTCACTATTCCTCTGATGCAGTCACTGTGTACATATACTGTATTACATTACTGATCTGTACTGATCCTGAGATACATCCTGTATTATACCCCAGAGCTGCACTCACTATTCTGCTGGTGCAGTCACTGTGTACATACATTACATTACTGATCCTGAGTTACATCCTGCATTATACTCCAGAGCTGCACTCACTATTCTGCTGGTGCAGTCACTGTGTACATACATTATATTACTGATCCCGAGTTACAGCCTGTATTATACCCCAGAGCTGCACTCACTATTCCTCTGGTGCAGTCACTGTGTACATATACTGTATTACATTACTGATCTGTACTGATCCTGAGTTACATCCTGTATTATACTCCAGAGCTGCACTCACTATTCTGCTGGTGCAGTCACTGTGTACATACATTACATTACTGATCCTGAGTTACATCCTTTATTATACTCCAGAGCTGCACTCACTATTCTACTGGTGCAGTCACTGTGTATATACATTACTGATCCTGTACTGATCCTGAGTTACATTCTGTATTATACTCCAGAGCTGCACTCACTATTCTGCTGGTGCAGTCACTGTGTACATACATTATATTACTGATCCCGAGTTACAGCCTGTATTATACCCCAGAGCTGCACTCACTATTCCTCTGGTGCAGTCACTGTGTACATATACTGTATTACATTACTGATCTGTACTGATCCTGAGTTACATCCTGTATTATACTCCAGAGCTGCACTCACTATTCTGCTGGTGCAGTCACTGTGTACATACATTACATTACTGATCCTGAGTTACATCCTTTATTATACTCCAGAGCTGCACTCACTATTCTACTGGTGCAGTCACTGTGTACATACAGTAGATTACTGATCCTCAGTTATGTCCGATATGTTACTCCAGAGCTGCATTCTTGGTGGCATGCTGTTCCATGCGTCGATTGCCCCTGTTCAAAGTGATTCTGGGGTGCCGATAGGTTGCCATAAGCCACTGTAGGTCCCTGTCTCCGTCATCCTGGTACTGCGGTGAAGCTCATCCACAGACTGGGCTTCACAAGAGATCTTCATCATTATTATATCCTGCTGACGTTCTGCAGTACATAGAACCAGCGATTAAACAATTGCAGGCTCCCTTTCCCTGAGGGGACTGAAAAATAAAGTAAAAAACTTTATATATGAAAAAAATCTGAAAAAATATAAAAGTTTGAATTTCCCCACTTGTCCCATTTTAAAAATAAAAAATACACATATTTGGTATTGCAGCGTCCGTTAAAGTGCAAGCTGTCAAAATTTATAAGTGTCCCAAAGCCTAAAGAAAAATCTAAATAGCAGAATTGCTTGTTTTCGGTCACTGCGCCACCTTAAAAATGTCATAAAAAAGCAATAAAAAAATTAAGCCCTTGTACAGCTAATGGGGACGGAAAAATAAAAAGTTATGGCTCTTGGAAGAAGAGGAGGAAAAAACTCCGAAAATAGCCTGGTTGGGAAGGAGTTAAATCGGTTCTGCAGCGTCTCACACCTCCACATTCGCGGGTTAGGAGGCTAATTGTATGGGGCGACACAATACCAACAGATCCAGGTCTTCAGTAATGGTGAACGGAACAATTACATGTATATTGGCTTCATTAGGATTTTTAGGGTCGTCTCCGCTGCTCAGATGACAATGGCATCAGAAGGGTTAAAAGTTGTTTTGCTATGAGGACTGGAACAACGGGTTAATCCTCCCATTGGCGCTGCTTTCTCTCTGTTACCATGGTGACGAGGCCTTGTCGCTGCCGCTTAGAATGAAGCCTCGCCACACAAACAAGTGTAGAGCTGAGTGTGTGGGCACCCCTCCATCACCAGTAATCCTGCACTTCTATGGCACTGAATGTAGGGGGCACACTTTGGGGGGAGGAGATTTGTATTTTAATATTTTAACCTCTTCCCTGCCAGGTCTGCTTTAGCATCGGGCAACCTCACCCCAAATGTCCGAAAATAAAAGTCTCCATCGCACCTTCCTTCTCCCAAAATGTCAAGAAAAGAATTCACCTATTTAGTATCGTAAGTGTATGACCTCATAAAATACTGTAAAATTTACGCTGTACGGTAAAATGGTAAAAAAAAATGGTGGAATTGTTGTTTTTTCGTCGCTGCGCCCCCCTTCCCCACCAAAAAAAAGCATAAAATAGATAAAATAAAAGGATGGATGCGACCTATGGGGCAGAAGGAAGAGGATTTGATGTAACGGGAAACTGGTCCACTTGTCCCCGGATTGATAATTCGTGTCCTATGGACTATGTTACAGTCATGCACAAACACAGAGCGGGAGATGAGGGGTTAAATTACATATCAAACATGGCCCCTTGTCAGTCATCTGATTTCTATCAGATACCATTGACTTTAAAATGAGCAATCTGTCAGTAAATGCTATTACTGACTTGTCACTCAGCTTTCCCAGACCCCGAATACCGCGATAGCGATCCAGGGAAAGCATCACTACGTGTTATGACGCGATAACGGCGGACGTATTGGTTGTCACCCAGCTTTCTTAGCCTATCTACCTATAGCGGACACAATATCTACACAGACAGATAAGCTAGGAAAGCTGGGTGATAACCAATAAGGATGTTATGAGCACAGCATATTGGTGTAGATAGGTAGCTATATAGAACGAGGAAAGCATCACTATGAGATATGATGTGATGATAATGGAGGCCATATTGGTTGTACTGTACACAGCTTTGTTAGTGTCCTGAATAGCATATTTTCATGGTTACACAGAGATACAGTGTGATAATAGTGGCCCAGTTTTCCTACCTGCTGTAAATAGGTATTTTTTCTTATCTGGGCACATATGCTATGAAAGCTCGGTGACAACCAATATGGCCACTGTTATCACATTATATTGCTGTGTAATATGCTAATCAGGATGCTAGGAAAGCTGGATACAACCAATGTGGCTACCGTTATCACATCATATCATATAGTGATGCTTTCCTCGTTATGTATAGTTACCTATCTACACCAATATAATATGATCATTGCAGCCATATTGGTAATCACCCAGCTTTCCTAGCTCATCATATGTGACATAATGTGATAATGGTGGCCATATTGGTTGTCACCCAACTTTCCTAGGGTCCTGAATAGCATATTTTCCTAGTTACGCAGCAATATGCTGTATATCGTCATGATCAAGTCATATCTGTCTAGACAGGTAGTGATACAAAACATGGAAAGCATCACTACATGATGTGATAATGGTTGGCCATATTAGTTGTCACCCAGCTTTCCCAGGATCTTGAATAGAATATTCTCCTAGTTACACAGCGATATAACATAATAATGGATCGCCCTCCCAGGGCCATGGGGTACTTGGTACCGGGCCGGTGTCAGGGGGAAAGGTGTCACAGCAGCGGTGACCCGGTCCGTGGCCCTGGGAGCCCAAATCAATGGTGGTTTGTGATATAGTTTATGTGAACAATTCGTGACGCCACCTGTGGTGTTTGGCAAGTAAGATGTTAAGCCAATGTTGCATGCAGATCCACTGAGACTGATGAGATGGTGCAGCAAAGATGGTGTAGCTCCCCACAGGTGGAGCTGTAGTCCCAGGGCAGTGTGGATGTAAGATTAGAGAAGAGGCACAAGTGGTGAGGGGATTGGTACCCAGGTGTAGCGGTGCTGAAGATGTTAGTGCGCAAATGAATGGAGGACACCAGAGCTTGCAGTTTCAACACTTTACTCACAGTTCGTGGTACACACTGCTGCCCGCTTCCATGCCGTGTCCTCCGGGGCAGAGACCCAGCCAACCCCCTGGGCAAGTCAGGGCTCTCCTCTCCAACACTCCGCCAACATGTACCTTTCCTGAACGACTCCGCCAATGCACCTTTTAGTGTGAAGCTCTCCAGTACCGTGGTACTCTGGAGTTCCTCCTGTCAGATGTTCCTAGCAATTCTACTTGTATGACAGACAGCTGTAGCCTCTCTCGGGGACTCCTTTCTCCAGAGTCCTGGCTCTCTATTCAGTTGCTGTTGTGCCCTCAAGTCTTAGATGGGAGTAGTGCATTTACAGCCAACTACCCCACCAGTGTCTGCTGCAGAACCATAAGTGTCCATACAACCTCGGGGACCGGGTCCCGGCCTTGCGCTGAGAACCTATAGGCAGGGTTCCTCTTCCAACCCACAACTACTCTCTGTTCTCTCTACTCCTTCGTTCCGTACTTGTCTCTCTCTCCTATGGAAGCTTAGGTTGTAGTTCTAAGTCTTTCTCTCTTGTTCCTTTCCCGTGCCAGCTGGCTCAGATCACTGAGGCAGCTGCAGCACTCCTTCTTCTCTCCCTCCTCTAGGGATCTCCTTCTTCTCGGATCCGTCCTCAGACTCTCCTGACTGACTGTCCAGACTCCCCTCAGACTGACTTCATACTCACCTCAGACTGATCTCAGACTGATCTGTAATTCTAAACCTTCCCCATCTTTTATATGGATCTCAACTCCACCCACCTCCCAGCACATCCAGTGTTCCAAGCAGGGAACCACCAGAGGTGCTCTGCTACTCTCTAAGCACTGAGCCGCAATGTGGTTGTGCAGAACTACCCTATTGTGTGGGGTGCGAGTGTTGGAGCGTGGAAAGGAGTTCCCACCTTACCTGGATGGTGGGGCGCTACACCTTAGGAGATGGTGCAGTACCTCTGTGGCGACTGAGCCTCAGGGGCACCACAATAACATTAGCCAAATTGGTAGTTACCCAACTGTCCAGCCTAGATAGGTATTTCTTCCTATCTGGGCAGATATGCTTGGAAAGCTGGGTGACAACCAATATGAACATTATTATCATGTTATATTGCTGTGTAACTAGGAAAATATGCTATTTAGGACCATAGGAAAGCTGGGTGACAACCAATATGGTCTCCATTATAATGTAATTTCACATAGTGATGATTTCACCTGATCTGTTTCGTTGCATAACTAGGCAGACATGATATTACGGACCCTAGGAAAGCTGGGCGAAAACCAATTAGCACTTCATATCTGCCTTATTATACAGTGCTGCAGCACAGGTGAAGGTATCATTGTGCAGCTATATTGGTTATCATGCACTATTCCTAGGGCTCTAAATAGCAAATTTTCCTAGAACAGCAGAAAGTATCACGATTTGAAATGATGTGATAATGGCAGCCATATTTGTTGTCACCCAGCTCTACTAGCATATCTGCCTATTTAAGTTTTGCTTCCTATCTAGGTATCACTTCCTATCTAGACAGGAAAAGTGGGTAACAACCAATATGGACACTATTATAATGTAATTTCACACAATGATGATTTACCTTGATCTGTATTGCAGTATGACTATATGCTGTTTATAACTCTAGGAAAGCAGGGTGAAAACAAATATGGCCACCATATGCCGCACAGACCCCCGATCAGCCCGCACAGACCCCCGATCAGCCCGGTAGATGACGCACATACACAGCCCCACAGACCCCTCGCACACATTCTCCGCCCGCACACATAGTCTCCGCCTATTACTCGCATTTCCCATAGACATACATTGGACTCGCTACTCGTTACGAGTACCCGAGTATTAGGAGATACTCTTGAGTACAGCGAGTCTGAGTATTTCACTACTCGCTCATCCCTAATCACTATGTAAAATGATGTGAGAATGGCGGCCATATTGGTTGTCACCCAGCTTTCCCAGTAGCAGTTATGTGACTGGCAGCGTATGGAGGTCGGCGGGCAGGTACGGCCTGGGGCTAAAATTCAGCCCTGGCATTTGAAATCACACAGGTCCATGCTGTCCCCGTCCCCAAGCACCAGATGGGATATATTACTAATATTACCCTGGATGGAGGAAAGGAAGATTTACTACAAGACCAATATTTCTAATGATACCTTTGTTACAACTCTTAACAGTATGAGTGTCTTGAGAACACCAATTTTGTTAACAACATAGCAGACAAGGCAGCCCATTACCAGACAGGCCCTTCTGGCATTTGCCAGAATTGCCAGATTGCCAGTCCGGCCCTGGTCGGCAGGCACTGTACATCTGCGGTGCCCACATCCCAAGCATCCATGTCTGGAGTCTCCCCTCCCCTGTCACCTCCCCTCTCCTCCCCTCAGCACGCTTTTCCTTCCCTCTGACGTAGAGCAGGATTCTCTCCTGTGTCTGCTGGTTGTAGGGGAAAGGGGCAGACATTGAAAAAAAAAACAAGAAAAACAAGTAGGAGGCGGAGGAGAGTGTATGAGAGAGATGGAGACAAGAGGGAGGGAGGCAGGAAAACAGAGCGCTGCCATCTAAACCAGGCCAAAAAATCTGCCCCCTTCTCCCTCTAGCCTCTCTGCAGATTCAGGACCATGTTCCATGCCGAATCCTCCGCAGCCTCATGGTTGCCGCAGGGACAGATCGTCACTCAAAAACCCTTCAAGAGCAAAGTCGACCAGATCCGCAAGACTTCTCTGGAGAGAAGAGGCGCCTGAGACTGCAGACAGGTAGGAGGCCAAAAAACGTGGGGGTGCTGGCGACTGTGGGTGGGTGCTGGTGCAAGAATGTAGGTGGTTGTTCTACCTGTGCCCTCCTCCCACGCTGTACCCACTGCTTCTCAGTGCCATGCATTCATATGGTACCGTGGGGTAAAGTGACAGCATGAAGTCAGGTGAGACCACAACACGCCAACATCCACCCACATGTGTCTCTTCCACTGGTCGCTGCACTCCTATTAATGGTTAACGCCGGCGCCCGTATGCGTGTTTGTGTTGCATTCTTACAGTGCGGCCTCATGCTTCTCCTTGTCCTAGCAGAGATGGACCCTTCTGGGACTCTCTGGCAGTTTCTCCTGCAGTTGCTGGAGGAGCAGAGTCACCGGCATCTCATCTCCTGGACGTCCAACGATGGGGAGTTCAAGCTGCTGGACGCCGAGGAGGTGGCACGGCTATGGGGCCTGCGCAAAAACAAGACCAACATGAATTACGACAAGCTGAGCCGGGCTCTGCGATATTACTACGACAAGGTGAGGCTGCACGCTTTCCATGGTATATATGAATTTCAACTGTTTCATGGGAAAGCTGGGTGACCGCCCAGGCTTGGACTGGCCCATAGGGGAACAGGGGAGTCCCCTGGTGGACCCCCAACCCTACTGTATGTGCAGTACTTGTCAAAATTAACTTTATTCACTCTGTACAGAAAAAAGCTGGATCTCATTCATTAACCAAACTACTCTCTTTATTATTATTATATAGAGATATATTTAAATTTGTGAACCAGGTTTGTGTAATACTTGTATGCAGGTGAAAAGTGGGCCCTCAAAGTCAATGTTACTGGTGGGCCCTTGGCACCCCAGTCCGACACTGTGGCCGCCATTCAACTAGCTTTTGTGCCTGGTAATGCCGTAGCATATTACTTACTCCATTATCACTTACAGGTATGAATTTAGGATTCGTTTCTAATTTGTAATGGTTTTGGAAAAATGTGGAGTGAAAACATATTCCGGGGTCTTCAGTCCTGGGGGCACTGTAATGGGGGCCATGATTGTCCTTTTCCTTTCTGTGTAAGCAATGTGTAAATCAACAATGACCCCTCCTTGTCAAGGTAGGGAAAATATGGAATAGAAACATATTGCATTGCTTTCTTTCCTCGGGGCATTGTAATGGGGGAAATGTTTTCCCCTTCTATGTATGCAATGGGTAAATCATCGATGAACTCTCCATATCAAGGAGGGCATAGAGACAGCTAAATAAGGTACACAGAGTGATGACAATGCAAACAGGGATATTTCTCATATCTAAATGAAACATATCCACCCTCCAATGTTACATCAATAGGGGTCTAGGAAGCAGAGGTATGGGGAGTTGTTTACAGTGTCCACACTTTACATCTATCTCTACATTTGTGACATGGAGGGTTCATTGATGGTTTAAATGTGGCTTACATAAAAGAATTGGGCAAACATGGCCCCATTACGGTTCCCCCAGGGGATGTAATATGTTCCCACTCTATACTTTTCCAAAACCATTAGGTCATTTGGAAACAATGCCCAAATTGTTACCAGCCAATAGTATAGTATTGGTGGAGGTAGCCAAGGCTGGGTCCTGTCTTTTTTTAAGGGCCCAATATTAGCTACATATCCAGACATTTTTCCATCCACCTGCGCTTTGGGCAATTAGCTCTTGTAGCATGTGAAGCAATGCATATGATCAACCACATACAACATGGCCGTGGGCATACAGGTTATCATTAATATCTTATATCATCATTTCATGACACATTCTCTTTAAGGAATGAGAAAAAAAACCCTGGAATATTACTTATACTAAAATAAAACATGAAAACATGATGTATGAATCATTGACTACTTAAGGGTCACCCTTCCTAAAAGTATCAGCCCCCTTTAGAAAAACTGGTCTGGGGAAGATGGATATATCTGTCACAGAACAGATGCCAATGTATGGAGCGGGCTCCACAGAAGGCAGGTGGCAGCTGTGTTGCTGTTTAACCACTTAAATGCTGCTGTCAATCTCTCACAGCAGCATTAAGTAGCCGACACTCGTACCCCCTTGACCCCTGTAGCATGAAGGACTGCCAAGGCCACCGCTACCGCCATCTTGGTTTTCCTGTGACTATGAGACTATGATTTTTATAATATTAATTAAACAAGTGATCAAAAAATTTAGGTACAGGTCCTAAAACATAAAATAAAGAGTGCAAGTTTTTAAAAAAAGAAGGAAACATTTGACCCCCCCTTAATTCCCATCGAAAAATACAGAAGAAAAAAGCACATTCTGTATCGCTGTATCCGTAAAAGTCAGATTTATCAAAATATAATTAAAATCTAAAATATTTAATCCATATGGTAAAAAGCGCAAAAAAAACCCATCAGAACACTAGAACTGCCAATTTTCAGTCCGCAAAAAAAAACCACAACAAAATGATACCATGAAAAGATATCTACCCCAAGATGGCGACAATAAAAATGTCAGCTTGTGAAGCAAGCCCTCGCCCGGCTTCATCAACGGAAAAATGAAAACGTTACGGGGCTCGGAAAATGGAGGTACAAAGCTAATTTTTATTTTTTACATAGATTGGAATTTTTTTTTAAGGCACTAAAATAATGGAAAAGTCTCTACAAATTTGGTATTGCCAAAATTGTACCGACCCGGAGAATCACACTACCAGCTCATTTCTACCACCCAGTGACCTCATAAGAACAACCCCCCACGAAAAAAAAACTGGTGGAATTGCACTTTTTTTTTCCACCGTTTCACATCATTTGAAATTTTTGTAAAATGTTGACTTAGTTCATTTTTGTCTTTTCAGAACATTATCAAGAAAGTGAGTGGGCAAAAGTTTGTGTACAAGTTTGTGTGTTACCCGGATCCCAGCAGCGGAGAACCTTCCAAGGAAGATGCCAAATCTAGGGACTCTGTGAATGAACTGACCCCGACCCCAAAACCCGGGGAGAACTCACCCTTTGTGCCCAAGATGGTGAGGAGCAGCTCCAAGACCAGCCGCAATGAGTACATGCGCTCCGGCCTGTACTCCACCTTCACCATCCAATCACTGCAAGCTCCACCCAGTGCGCAGCCCAAGGCTAACAAACCGGATATCTCATTTCCAGCCGAAGCTCCGCCTCTTCCAGAGCCCAAAGGTCAAAGTATTGGCGTCCCATCGTATGAGGTGGTGGAGCAGGATGATGGAGATCTCTCCTTAGAAGTCAACATCCATAGCTCCAAGGAACTGCAGCTCCATGTAATGTCCATAAACAGGGGACCGATACAGGCAGTAGATATCGGGGGGAGGAAACAAAGAAAAGAAAACCCCATTACATGTAGAAACGGGCGCCTAATGCTTTCTAACTGGGTTGGAACTTACTTCTATAGTGCAGAAGAACATTGGGCTCATCCTAAAGGGCATTGAAGATGGGGCCAATCTTTTTTGGCACCTGTTCTCCAAATGCAAAATCCTTCCTCCCTTTACTTGATTCCTTCTATGGGGCAAATGACCTTTTGGACCACTGATGGGACTATTACCACTGTCTGCCCCATAAGTCAACTGTTGCCTCTAATGTAACCACAGCGCCACTAATAAGGGACATGTGCCATAGCTTGTAAGTAGAGCTGACCCACATGGGCCATTTGGTCATTTGGCCCCATTGGACTTTCACTTCCTTGAAATAGGGATGTAGAGAAGATAAAGAAATTGAACTACTTGTGTCATCACATGTGTTTTTTTCTAATTAGGTCACAGTGGATCCACCGACTCCTGACATTAAGGTGGAGGATCCTTTTGAAGACGCTTCCGCAGATGTCGAGGACCTCTCCGAACCCCAGGTCTTTCTTGCTTCTCTCCCAGATTTGAAGACCTCAACTTCTGAGCAGCCGCTATCTCAAGAGATTTTGGTGGTCATCAACTCACCAGAGAAGGAAGAGGAGGTAAAGGTGAAGACAGATCCTCAGGAGGACGAGGAGAAGAAGGAGGACAGGTCTTCTCCAGTGTCTTCTTCCGAAGGAGGACTACCCGTGAAAGGGAAAAAGCCAAAGGACTTAGAAATTCCATTCTCCTCTGTGATCGGCCCAGAGAAGATGAACGCTGCTGTGAATTCCTTGCTGGCTCCTGGAAGCGCGTCTTCTGTCATCACTTCTCATTCCCTGGTAAGGAAGGTTAAACCAGAAAACTGAGGTTATGGAGAAGGTAGATGATCCTGAAAATTCCCTAATTTATAGGGCGATGGTGCTCTATTGAGTAGCACAGAATCACAAAAATCAGTTAGCAGCTATTATTCTCCAGAGCTGCATTCACAATGCTGCTTTCTTGAGAGCTTAAAGGGAATCTGTCACCCTTTTTATGCCCTATCAGCGGCCGGCACTGACATCAGGGGCTTATCTACAGCATTCTGTAATGCTGTAGATAAGCCCCTGATGTAACCTGAAAGATCAGAAAAACACGTTAGATTATACTCACTGGAGGGGGCGGTCCAGTCCGGCGCCTCACATCTTCATACGATTCCGTCCTTTTCTTTTCTTCCTGTAGTAGCTCCGGCGCATGCGCAGGCACTGGGACAGGTCTGGCGCCTGTGCACTGCAGTATTCTGCTCTGCCCTCAACAGGGCAGAGCAGTGCGCATGCGCCGGAGCTACTACAGGAAGAAAAGAAAAGGACGGAATCGTATGAAGACGGGAGGAGCCGGACCGCGACACCCACCGCCCCTGCCCCCCAGTGAGTATAATCTAACGTGTTTTTCTTATCTTTCAGGTTACATCGGGGGCTTATCAACAGCATTACAGAATCCTGTAGATAAGCCCCTGATGTCAATGCCGGCAGCTGATAGGGCATAAAAAGGGTGACAGATTCCCTTTAATCTAACAGCAGTTCGTACTTGTTCAGTGTCATCATTACACCAGGCTCTTTATGGTCTTATATAAGGGAAACTAACTGCTCCCTCCCTGTATACTATAGTAGATCATTTGGGCTATGTGCACACGTTGAGTAAGTTGATGCAGAAATTTCTGCACCATTTCTGCATCTCTTGGCAGGAAAAACGCAGCTTCAAAAACGCACATTTTTGCCGTGTTTTTGATGCTTTTTTGCCCTGTGTTTTTGACTGATGAATGAAGTTAATAATGAAAAACGCAGGGCAAAAACACAAAAAGAATTGACGTGCTGCAGATTATTTTCTCCAGTAAATCCGCAAGTCACAAATAAGCAACATGTGCATGATACTAAAGGTTTCTCATTCACTTTGCTGGCATCAGGATTTCTTCAGGTTTTGCTTGCAAATCTGCATGGCAAAAATGCGCAAAAACTGCACTAAATCTGCAATGTGTGCACAAGCCCTTAAGCTGCTAGGAGAGGCTCTGTGAAAAAGTTTTCTGTTTCCAGTAACGAACTGCTAAATAGTGAGTGCGGCTCTGGAGTATAGAAAGTAACTCAGGATCAGTACAGGATAAGTAATGTAATGTATGTACCCAGTAAATGCATCAGCAGAATAGGGAGTGCAGCTCTGGGGTATAATACAGGATGTAACTCAGGATCAGTACAGGATCAGTAATGTAATGTATGTACACAGTGACTGCACCAGCAGAATAGTGAGTGCAGCTCTGGAGTATAATACAGGATGTAACTCAGGATCAGTAATGTATGTACACAGTGACTACACCAGCAGAATAGTGAGTGGAGCTCTGGGGTATAATACAGGATGTAACTCAGGATCAGTAATGTAATGCATGTACACAGTGACTGCACCAGCAGAATAGTGAGTGCAGCTCTGGAGTATAATACAGGATGTAACTCAGGATCAGTAATATACGTACACAGTGACTGCACCAGCAGAATAGTGAGTGCAGCTCTGGAGTATAATACAGGATGTAACTCAGGATCAGTGCAGGATCAGTAATGTAATGTATGTACACAGTGACTGCACCAGCAGAATAGTGAGTGCAGCTCTGGGGTATAATACAGGATGTAACTTTGGATCAGTACAGGATAAGTAATGTAATGTATGTACACAGTGACTCCACCAGCAGATTAGTGAGTGCAGCTCTGGGGTATAATACAGGATGTAACTCAGGATCAGTAATGAAATGTATGTACGCAGTGACTGCACCAGCAGAATAGTGAGTATAGCTCTGGAGTATAACACAGGATGTAACTCAGAATCAGTACAGGATCAGTAATGTAATGTATGTACCCAGTGACTCCACCAGCAGAATAGTGAGTGCAGCTCTGGGGTATAATACACGATGTAACTCAGGATCAGTACAGGATAAGTAATGTAATGTATGTACCCAATTATGCCACCAGCAGAATAGGGAGTTCAGCTCTGGGGTATAATACAGGATGTAACTCAGGATCAGTAATGTATGTACACAGTGACTACACCAGCAGAATAGTGAGTGCAGCTCTGGAGTATAATACTGGATGTAATTCAGGATCAGTGCAGGATCAGTAATGTAATGTATGTACACAGTGACTGCACCAGCAGAATAGTGAGTGCAGCTCTGGAGTATAATACAGGATGTAAGTCAGAATCAGTACAGGATCAGCAATGTAATGTATGTACGCAGTGACTCCACCAGCAGAATAGGGAGTTCAGCTCTGGGGTATAATACAGGATGTAACTCAGGATCAGTACAGGATAAGTAATGTAATGTATGTACATAGTGACTGCATCAGCAGAATAGTGAGTGCAGCTCTGGAGTATAATACAGGATGTAACTCAGAATCAGTACAGGATAAGTAATGTAATGTATGTACACAGTGATTGCACCAGCAGAATAGTGAGTGCAGCTCTGGAGTATAATATAGGATGTAACTCAGGATCAGTAAAGTAATGTATGTACACAGTGATTCCACCAGCAGAATAGTGAGTGCAGCTCTGGAGTATAATACATGATTTAACTCAGGATCAGTACAGGATCAATAATGTAATGTATGTACACAGAGACTGCACCAGCAGAATAGTGAGTGCAGCTCTGGAGTATAATACAGGATGTAACTCAGGATCAGTACAGGATCAGTAATGTAATGTACGTACACAGTGACTGCCCCAGCAGAATAGTGAGTGCACCTCTGGAGTATAATACAGGATGTAACTCAGGATCAGTACAGGATCAGTAATGTAATGTATGTACACAGTGACTCCACCAGCAGAACAGAGAGAGTGCAGCTCTGGGGTATAATACAGGATGTAACTCAGGATCAGTAATGTAATGTATGTACACAGTGACTGCACCAGCAGAATAGTGAGTGCAGCTCTGTGGTATAATACAGGATGTAACTCAGGATCAGTAATGTAATGTATGTAAACAGTGACTGCACCAGCAGAATAGGGAGTGCAACATGTAACTCAGGATCAGTACAGGATAAGTAATGTATAATTTCTAGTTGTTTCTACTGAGTCAAATCACTTACAAATACTTAGTGCTCTAAAACAAACTATGAGATGCATGGTACCCAGGAGCACAGACTATTTTGGGAGAACTTTCTGATCTTATCACATACTGTTGGTGGATGGAGCTTGGCCAGCACAGAGTATTTCAAGAGACTACTGTAGGCAGTGTATTGACCACGCATTTGATGATGTTAATGAGGGCTCGGCTGCATATAACAAAGACAAGTAATCAAGACGAGATGGAGATCATAATCTGATACAGTTGTGGCCAAAAGTATTGACACCCCTGCAATTCTGTCAGATAATACTCAGTTTCTTCCTGAAAATGATTGCAAACATAAATTCTTTGGTATTATTATCTTCATTTAATTTGTCTTAAATGAAAAAACACAAAAGAGAATGAAGCAAAAAGCAAAACATTGATCATTTCACACAAAACTCCAAAAATGGGCCAGACAAAAGTATTGGCACCCTCAGCCTGATACTTGGTTGCACAACCTTTAGCCAAAATAACTGCGACCAACCGCTTCTGGTAACCATCAATGAGTTTCTTACAATGCTCTGCTGGAATTTTAGACCATTCTTCTTTGGCAAACTGCTCCAGGTCCCTGATATTTGAAGGGTGCCTTCTCCAAACTGCCATTTTTAGATCTCTCCACAGGTGTTCTATGGGATTCAGGTCTGGACTCATTGCTGGCCATCTTAGAAGTCTCCAGTGCTTTCTCTCAAACCATTTTCTAGTGCTTTTTGAAGTGTGTTTTGGGCCATTGTCCTGCTGGAAGACCCATGACCTCTGAGGGAGACCCAGCTTTCTCACACTGGGCCCTACATTATGCTGCAAAATTTGTTGGTAGTCTTCAAACTTCATAATGCCATGCACACGGTCAAGCATTCCAGTGCCAGAGGCAGCAAAGCAACCCCAAAACATCAGGGAACCTCCGCCATGTTTGACTGTAGGGACCTTTGAATGCCTCTTTTTTTTCTGTAAACCCTATGTTGATGCCTTTGCCCAAAAAGGTCTACTTTTGTCTCATCTGACCAGAGAACAATTTTCCAAAACGTTTTAGGCTTTTTCAGGTAAGTTTTGGCAAACTCCAGCCTGGCTTTTTTATGTCTCGGGGTAAGAAGTGGGATCTTCCTGGGTCTCCTACCATACAGTCCCTTTTCATTCAGACGCCGACGGATAGTATGGGTTGACACTGTTGTACTTTCGGACTGCAGGGCAGCTTGAACTTGTTTAGATGTTAGTCGAGGTTCTTTATCCAACATCCGCACAATCTTGCGTTGAAATCTCTTGTCAATTTTTCTTTTCCGTCCACATCTAGGGAGGTTAGCCACAGTGCCATGGGCTTTAAACTTCTTGATGACAGTGCGCACAGTAGACACAGGAACATTCAGGTCTTTGGAGATGGACTTGTAGCCTTGAGATTGCTCATGCTTCCTCACAGTTTGGTTTCTCAAGTCCTCAGACAGTTCTTTGGTCTTCTTTCTTTTCTCCATGCTCAATGTGGTACACACAAGGACACAGGACAGAGGTTGAGTCAACTTTAATCCATGTCAACTGGCTGCAAGTGTGATTTAGTTATTGCCAACACCTGTTAGGTGCCACAGGTAAGTTACAGGTGCTGTTAATTACACAAATTAGAGAAGCATCACATGATTTTTCGAACAGTGCCAATACTTTTGTCCACCCTCTTTTTTATGCTTGGTGTGGAATTATATCCAATTTGGCTTTAGGACAATTCTTTTTGTGTTTTTTCATTTAAGACAAATTAAATGAAGATACTAATACCAAAGAATTTGTGTTTGCAATCATTTTCAGGAAGAAACTGAGTATTATCTGACAGAATTGTAGGGGTGTCAATACTTTTGGACACAACTGTATTAGAGGGAATACAGTCCCAGTAGCACAAATTATTTCAGGAGAGGGTAGCTTGATCTGTGGGTAACTGTGACCTGTCTTTCATGGAAAGATGGCAGTGAAGACATGGCTATAACAGGCGTAGTGTCATGATGTGAAGCAGGGACAACTAGGAGGGCACATACTGATAGTGGAGGAGCAGAGTTCTCGGCAGCACAGAGGATTTCAGAATCAAATGCACTCAATATATTGTGGCTCCTCCATAGTGGATCTTTACTACATTGCATTCATTTTCCCTATGTGCCCTTTGTATGTATATGGTGAGACAGAACATTATCTGTGGGACTCTTCTGAATGATTTTCAAGATAAATATCCGATTTTTTGCAGCTGTCCGATCTTGTCATGAATAATCATTTACAGCAGCTGAGATCCCGATCCAGAAAACAATGGCTGCATCCCATGTACCACACAAGATGTGGCAGCCGGATGGTGCGCCATTGTTTCCGTAAGTCTGATCTGACGGTGCACTGCCGCGTGTCACTTGTCCCTGTTGATCTCTTTTCCAGACGCCTCTACTGCTCACCCCAAGCTCCCTCCCCCCTTCTATCCATTTCTGGAGCACGCTCAGCCCCATAGCTCCCCGAAGTCCGGCAAAATTGTCCTTCCAGGTAATATCAGTCTTTGTGTTTCTGATTTCTATATAGACCATTGAGTTTCCCAACATGTAGGAGAGCCAAGGCTGGGAGGGAAAATAAATTGGAAACCTAAGGACTAAGTACTAAAAGGGATTGTCCAGTATTTAGATAGTAATGATTTATCCTGAGGTTGTCTCATCAATATCTCATCAGTAGGGGTGCGACACTTAGCACCCCATCAATCAGCTGTTTTCATCTACCGCTGTGGGTCAGATGTAGACAGTGAACATCATAGCTCTGTACACCATGTAGTGGTCGTTCTCAGGTACTACAAATCAGTTCCCATTAACTTCAATAGGATCTCAGCTGCAGTTCATCATAATGGCCACTGCACAGTTTATGTTACAACTGGCTGCTGCGGAAGCTGCGAACAGCTGATTGGTGAAGTTGCTGAGTGTTGGACCATTGCTGATTTGATGTTGAGTAGTGGACAAACTCTTTAAATGGTGCACATTATCAACTTATTGGTGTCCATCCCAGTGATCTGCCAATAACCCCCCATTCTGTAAGGGCTACCCAGCTTAAGAGTCCTGGGAGATGCTGGATCTGAAGCCTAGACAAATACTAGGCATCGATGGGTCCCAATAAGCTTTGACAATGGAGGCCCACTAATCCCTGACTCCTGAATGGTGTATAGGCTTTGAGAGTTAGGCAGATTTTTGGGCGAGAGCGAGACAAGGTATATGGTAAAAATATTAAATGAGTTCTAGTTCAAAGATGGTGACTGACGATCCCTCAATAGTTCCTCCTACTCAAGGGAATTTCAAGCTGAGAAGACAACTGGGCTTATTGCCTATGACACCCTCTCATTATCCCATTCTTTTTTTTTCACTCCTAGTTCCCAACAAATGGAAGCAACCAGATCCACGTTCCAACACTCAGCGTTGACGGACTTTCCACCCCTGTTGTCCTCTCGCCTGGACCTCAGAAGCCATAAGGAACCCACAGAGCTGTGATCTTCAAGTTCTCCACAAAGACATTATACCTTGTCTGTTCACAGGATCATCCTTGGGGTGTCTCTTACTTGTTGACAGAGATGTATATTTTTGTCTTGTTATATCTACGTACACACAGCACGGGGGGGTTTCTTAGGTCAGTTCTTCAGCTGTAAAGAAAACCCACCATGGACATGAAGTCCAGTGTGCGTCCCACCACATAGACGACGTTCCTCCAGCCATGGTGGCTGGTTACTAAGTAATGTCGGGTCTCCTAAAGGAATCTTTATTGCAGTGTTCTCTTTCATGAAGACAAGCCTCCATGTACCCCTGAAGAGGGTATCACCGCCAAGTCCAAGGCCGTCAAGTGTGGTGGAGAACTTTAGAGAGACTCACAAACTAGAGTCTAAATATCCCCCTCCTTCAGTGAGCGCAGATCCTTCAAGAAGAAGTGAATGATGTTACCAATATCTCACGGTCATCAGAATATCCAACTCTTAATATGTCTTATCACCACTAGGGGAGGTCTTGTCAATTGGGTGCCATTTCCATAGTCGTGTTGTCGAAATCGGCCATCACCTTGGAACCTTCAACTTGGCTACATTTTTTGAGGATGTAGGATCTTCACATTTGAAGATGTTTTTGAAAAAAATCGATTTCATTATTTTCATACATGGGAGAAGAACCTGATTCTATGCAGGTGATGGTGGGGCGGTCATCGATGTGTCGACCAAACTTCTGAAAGAGGTAAGAGGTGATCATCTCAAGAACATCCAGCTGGTTGCAATGATGGACGGTTCGTAAAGATAAAATGAGGTTATGCTGGATTGGAGATGATGGTTGACCTCCACCTTTTTTAGGACATTTGGTTTTCAGTGAATGTCCCTGCCTTTGGAAGACGTGTCCACTTTCCTCTGGATGCCCAGGATCCTGGCGATAGCACTTAGCACAGGCGGTCTGCCGGCGCTCTCTTTTGCATTGTCGTACAGACGCCGCTGATCTCTTTATTTCAGGAGTGTGAAAATCTTTCTTATTATTGTTCCCGTGATTCTAGAACACAGAGTCTCTCACACATTTACCCACTTGTGTCCTCACCTCCTTCTCGAGCAGCAGAAAATTCAGCCACCAATGAACACAAGACTATATTTAGACTTTATGTTGCTACCTTTTTTTTCCAGTTTACTTTTATCATACCTGCCATAAGTTTTTGTTGTTCAGAATTCGTTTTTTCTGGTGCCCCTCCACCTTTTTTTAGGTTACGTGGGTAACTGATGCATGTACTGAATCAGAGTAGACTAGAATGGCGGTGGGCAACCAAAAAGGGTCAACAGTTGTGTTTTTTATCTGTTTTTAATCGACGGGTCGGTGGGGCTCTGATTGTCAGAGGTGAAATACTTATTACACCTCATTTTCTGCCCACACTTTCCCCGATCAATGGCTGATTCAGGCTTGGGATTGGTCACCGCTGTTCTAGGAAGTAGGTTTTAGATATTTTTTAATTCTAAAAGCAAACGAAATTAATTATTTCTTGTTGAGTAGAAAACAGCTGCTTCACCACCTTCCTGTCATGGAGGTCACCATTACCACCCGATGACACTTACACCCCTATTCCAGAGCACTAGCTCTATTCCATAGGGAAATCACCCCTTCTTCTCTTGGATCCTCTATCCCCTAAAAAGTTATTGTTCTTTATTTCCATAGCCTTCATATAGTCTCTTATTCATCATTCATCCCTTTTCAGCCCTTTGTTTTTGTAGTTCTCTAGATTTTCTAATTTCTAACTAGTTTCTTTAGATTACAAAATTTCTCATCTTATCTCTGTGGATTTGATCAATATCACCTATTTCTAGGATTTTCTTACCCATCATATATCAATCTAAAAGTTCTTATCCAATCCATCATCCATATTTCTAGATGTTACCAACCATCAGCCTTGTATCTAGATTATTTAACTCCTAAACCATTTATCTAGATTTTATTGCCCATATTTCTACATGTTTCTGGCAACATCTTTGTTTCTAGATCCTTTACCAGCCTCTATGGAATCTCTCAGGCATCATACATATATCTAGTTAATACCAACAAAACAATGAGCATATCTCAATCACAAATACAGAGACGCACTGCTCAGCAATGAATACCAACAAATGGTGCTATGAAGTCTCATAAGACGTATATTTTTATTTCAAGATATAATTGACAATAATGTTAAATATTGATTAAAACAGAGTACCCTAAATAAGCCACTACATACACATGTATGTACATGTAAGAAAAGATAAATGCATAATACAAGAAAAATCCAAATGTCTATAAAGTATATCTCTAGACTTCTAGGGAGGACTATGTCTACTTAATTAGAAAGACTGTACTTACATCAGGTGGTGCAACAAAAAGGGATATGTGTAGTGTGGTCAGAAAGCCCCAACGCGCGTTTCACCTAAGCTTCGTCAACGACTTGGGTGAAACGCCCATTGAGGCTTTCCGACCACACTACACATATTTTAACATTATTGTCAATTATATAGTGAAATAAAAATATACGTTTTATGAGACTTTATAGCACTGTTTGTTTGTTGGTATTCATATAGCTAGGCTGTTTCAGTCAATAGCTATCATCCATTTAAACATCATCTATATCTCTCGATCCATCATCACCATCTTCATAGTCATTATCTATATCTCTAGAGTCTCTCACTCCATCTTCCACGTGTCTAGAACTTTAATCCACATCTCCATGTCTAGGTGATCATTCATATAACAACATCCATCATCTTTACCTCTATATTCTCAGCCATCATCCACATCTCTCGATCCTTCAACCATATATTTGGACTATTTAATTTATTATTTATACCTCCAGAATAGATCCATCATCCAAAGTGCTGTATTCTCAGTTATCATCAGAATCTTCTATATTTAAGTTATTACCCCCTCATCGAAATCCATCATCCAGTTGTCTCAATCATCATCCATATTTTTCTAAATTGTCTCAATTATTATCCATATCTTTTGATCCATCATCCAGATCTCTATATTGTCAGTCGTCGTCTATACCTTTACATCCATTATCTTTACCTCTATGTTCTCAGTCATCAACCACAATTCTAGGTCCATCATCCAGATCTTTATACTCTCAATCATGATCCACAGCTATAGATCCATCATCCATATCTTTAGATGCATCACCCAGCTCTCTATAATCTCAGTCGTCATCCATATATATGGATCTATCATCCATATCTCTATATTATCAGTTATCACACATATCTATAAATCTGTCATCTATACCTCCATATTATCCGTTATGATCCATAACTCTAGGTCCATCATCCATATCTCTTAATTGTCTCATTCATCATCCATATTTTTAGATCCATCATCCAGTTCTCCAGATCTCTTAACCCCTTTTTAGAATTCCTATAGTGGTTCGCTGCTTTCTATTCTTTCTTTGTATATAATCTGATGTCGTTTTTATGTTTCTCCCCTTTCTTGATAACCAATCATGGAACAGTCTGTATCTCACATTCCCTTCTTGGTGGTCACCTTCCACCGATTCCAAAGAACTCCTCAGGAATGTTCCACAGATGCCAGACAAAGGGGGAGCCCAGTGACACCTCCAAAACATAGACATTTCAGGGTACCATATTTTTTATTTGCAGGGGGGTGTGGTCTCTGTGGCTCTCCCTTGCCTTTCCTAAGGCCTTTCTCTACTAACCACACAGGGGCGTCTTGTCCTTGAAAGGGCTTTTGGGGAAAAAAAAACAAAACCAACGCTATTTTCCTGCACAGTGACACCGGGTCGTGGGCTGTGTCCTCCAGGGGTTTTACCGGCGGAGGATCTGATGTAAAACTTTGCCTTTGCTGCTGAAAACTCCAAGCACAACACCGTCAGTGTGCTTTTCGCTTTTTTTTTCTGTGTAAGTTTCTTAATGTCGGCTTCGAGGTCGTATATATTCATTATGGAGACGTACAGAAAGATGGAGCAGGCGAAGAGAAGTGCTCGGACTTTCTGACAATAACAGAATGTGTGGGAATCCTTTTAAAAAAAATGGGCGGAGTTTTATAGTTAACCACTTTAATTTGATTGGTCAATATTTGCCTCCTATTTAAAAAGGACAAAAAAAGGGGTGTGTTCACTTTTGGAAAAACACCATTGGTCACATTTTTAAAGGTACCAGGTTTTATACAGTATGCCAGAAATGTGCCAAATTTATTTATTTGTTTGAATTACTGTAAAAAAAATGCATCAAAACTTGCAGCATAATCATCATGCATGCACCGATGCAACTTGTTATTTGCTATCTTGGTCCGCTAGCAGCTGAAGGGTTAATGTTTTATGGCCGTGTTTTGTACGGTAGGAGGAGTGTTATCCTAAGGCTTCACTGCAAAATGGAAGTTAGTCGATCACTGACTGTTACAACTAATCTAACAGTGGGTCATAAAAGGTTAATTTATGGGGTGTTTAAGTTTGGAGGGAGAGGAGGCGTATACTAAAAAGGACATTTGGGTGGGGCATGTTGGCGAGATCTATAACGTGCCTGGCATCCATCTCAAAAGGGATATTTGGGCTGGATATATTTGCTGGGATTCAAAACATTTCTGATAACCAGCTGGAAAAGATATTTGGGTGGAGCAAGCATTTGCTGAGATTGATAGTGTACCTTGCATCCAGCTGAAAAGGACATTTAAGTGGAGCACATTTGCTGGGATTGATAATGTACCTGCTTAAAAAGTCATTTGGGAGGAGCATATTTGCTGGGATTGATAAGGTGCCTGGCATCCAGCTGAAAAGGATATTTGGGAGGAGCATATTTGCTGGGATTGATAAGGTTCTTGGTATCCAGCTGAAAAGGACATTTGGGAGGAGCATATTTGCTGGGATTGATAAGGTGCCTGGCATCCAGCTGAAAAGGACATTTGGGAGGAGCATATTTGCTGGGATTGATAAGGTGCCTGGTATCCAGCTGAAAAGGGTATTTGGGAGGAGCATATTTGCTGGGATTGATAAGGTGCTTGGCATCCAGCTAAAACTCACATTTGAGAGGAGCTTTGAATGCTCCCAGTGATGTTGATTGGCCGACAGAAGTTAAGACTCATTCCCCTACCAAAAGTCCTGTTCAGCTGGATACCAGGGCCATGTGATTTAATAAGCTGCATAGTTGGACGGGAGATTGCAGCACCCAATAGTTTATTCTTTTATGGGTCTCAGTGGTATATGCACAAGTATATAAATAAAACGGGTATTTGGATGGGTGGGGGGGACAGAAATGCCAGAAAATGACCCCCCAGGTGTAATGGCCCATTGTACAATCTGCCTGGTGCTGAGTGACTGATGACAGATGCCTTATAAGGGTACAGGGGGCCTCGTGGCCCGGGGGACTATTGACCCCTTACCACCTAATAGGACTTCAGTACTATAAATGGCATGTGGTAATTGCAGGCCTCTAGAAATATTGCATTGGGGGCCCACATCCTGCCATTGCTGCTAACTCCAGCGTCAAGCTAGCTCTATGCAGACATAACATATATTACATAGCATCATATATATATACATTATATATTATATTACCATGGATTCAACAGATGATACTCTTAAAGGCACAGAGCTATTTATAATGTGGGGAGTGAAGTGGATTCTGGGTATCGCAGAAAGGTTTATGGGAAGGATACCCAATGGCGAATTCTGCGGGCAGACTTCAGAGAGCGTAGGCTATTTTTATAATCTGCATTATTATGGATGTATAGTACCTTCCCTCATCTTTTAAGACTGCCCATAACCCTACGATGGGGTGAGGGGCGCTGTTATAAAAACTTTACCAAAATGTGTGAGCGTGAGTGTCTGCTGTGAGTGGATGAGTGTCTTTTTCTTCACGCGTCACTTTTTGCATGATCCAGCGAGGTCTCGTCCAGACTTTTCAGAAACCTTACTGTTGGGCGCTGCCCGTCTCGGGGGCGGGGTCAAACTTTTTCCCTGCCTGTGCCAGTTGCTGCTTTGCCAGTGTGGAGGTCTGCACTTTGTATATGTTTGTGGGTATTTTTAGTGGGTTGGACGGGATTGTATCCAGGTCAAGATGGAAGATATTTGTCAACAAACCCCGGGTGGGCTTGGTCCTGTGTGAACCCGCCTCTCCATGGGCACTATGTTGGCAAAAATGGCAACAGAGGCAAGGGGTAACGGGAGGGGGCAAGTTACAGCATTGGGGGGGTATCGGCATGAACCTGTAGGGGCCACTCCCTCTGTTGATAGCCTCACGCTACTTTTTAGAAAAGATGGCGGCATTGCAATCAATTTCCTGGGTTACTTTCTTTGTGTACATGGCGATTTCTTCCTTTTTATAGGATCCTGGTGATGCAGGAGATGTATTGCGGCCTAGTATGTCAGCCGTATGTCGCCATTCTGTTTCATGTTGACTAAAAGCCATATTAGCATCCAGTTTTATGGGGGATTTATGTTTCTTGGGTCCCAAAAAAATCTGATTACTTGTGCAGGCCGACTGCTGCCTGACTGCTCCTCCCTTCCTCAGATGACAGGCTGGTTGCCACTGATACTCTGCCTAACATCCACAGGTTTCTTATATAGGGTTGCTAGGCAAACACATCCTTAGCAACCAGTCTGCTTCAGATCACTTCATGTACAGACCTTATGGACATAGAGGGGGCGAGGAGCCTGTCAGTGCTCACACCACATCCTGTACTGGGATAGTAATTAGATATCTGTCAAAACGGGCCGATACCCTCTTTCCAATGCATTAACATAAGATTTGGGTGATGTTCTTGCCATAAATATGTAATTGCTTTACCTAGTGTAAATGCCACTGTTCTCCTGAATCCGGGGATGTTTTTCTTTTGTTCCTGAGCCTCTCTATTCCTGAGATATGGCCTCTTCTTCCTGCTAAATAAAGCTTGTCTTTTTTTAGCCAAGTGGGCGCGGTCTTCACTCTACTCCTTTGGCAAGCTCTTCAAGACAACGCCCACTTGGCTAAAAATACTACATTTATCTACAGAGAAGATGAAGGTATATGTCAGGAAAGGAGAGGTGCAGGAGAAAAAGAAAAATAACGCCGGATTCAGGAGATCGACGGCATTTACACCAGGTAGAGAAGATGACATCTTTATGGCAAGCGACAGGTCACCTTTAAGTCTCTTTAAAATAGACCAGATCTTATTGGCACTGCAACCATGTTCTTAGTCTGCCATCTTCTTTAAGGCCCGTATATAAGAGTTTTTGGCCCCGGTGGACTCCTATTTGGTTTCTTGTATAGTATTGATTGATATCTTTGTGACCATGAGGGGCCTGGGTATTGTTGGAGACCGAAAAGGTCATCAGCAGTGATGAGCGAACGTGCTCAGATAAGGTGTTATCTAATCATGCTCCAGTCCTAACTGAGTGATTTTGGCGTGCTCAAAAAATATGTTCGAGTCCCAGCGGCTGCATGTCTCGCGGCTGATTGATAGCCACAACACATGCAGGGATTGCCTGTTTGTTAGACAGCCGTGAGACATGCAGGGGACTCGAACATATTATTCAAGTACACCAAAGTCACTCGGTTAGGACAGGAGCATGCTTATATAACACCTTATCCGAGGATAACATAGAGGGCCCTCTCTTGCTGAAGGGCCACTGCCAAGCTGGGGCTGTCTGAGCCTTTCTCCACCTTACCTAATTTCTTACATGTATGGAGGTTCATTGCCGATGCGTAGACATGCTGCTCCCCCGCTGTTGTGCTCTATTACATGATGCTGTATCTGTGGGTCAATTTATTGACGTCCAGCCCCGCTGGGATGACCCACTACGAAAAAAAAAAAATTTTTGAAAAATTTTCATGAATTTAGCTGCTGTGAAATTTTTAGGGTTGGGGATTTGTGGGCGGGGGTCGCAATGAATGTGCTTTGTCAGCAGGTCAACCGTTTCCTCCCAGCTGTCTGGTGGCCATTTTCGTACTCTTCGTGTGCCAAAAAAATATAGAGTCTAACTATAGGAGGGTTTTTTTGTTTCCGTAGCTCTAGGTCGTTTAGAGATTTCAAGCAAGATTTTGGTATTTTTCTGATTTCGTTCAGGTGACAATTTTCAAGTCTTATGCAATATTTTTGTGAAGTGATTTCCGGATGTGGAGTGAGCTGCTATAAAGGGAATTTATTACTGAGCTCGCTGAAGTCTCCTAGCTTTCTTCTGCTGACTTTAGTGATCATGTTTTCTTACGAAAATGTATTTATGGTTTCAATAGGGGGAAAAAAATAAGGATGACTCGCTTTTTATTGAAAATGTATTCTCATACAGAAATATTTTATTTATTATCAGTTCATGGAACTGAAGGGAAAAAAGCAACAATATTTATTAAGCCGGAGAGATGGAAAACTGCGGATACGGATATAGAGATTGTAGAATCGCAACCCTCAAGTAACTACACAAGCACAGCCCTTCCTCTCCGATCACCACAAACATGGCCCGTCTCCTCCGGTCACTATCCACACGGCCCGTCTCCTCCGGTCACTATACACACGGCCCGTCTCCTCTGATCGCTACACACACGGCCCGTCCTCTCCGGTTGCTACACTCATGGACCATCCTCTCCAGTCACTACACACACGGCCCGTCCTCTCCGGTCACTACACAAACGGCCCGTCCTCTCAGAACACTACACACATGGCCCGTCCTCTCCGGTCACTACACACAAGGCCCGTCCTCTCCGGTTGCTACACACATGGCCCATCCTCTCCAGTCACTACACACACGGCCCGTCCTCTCCGGTCACTACACAAACGGCCCGTCCTCTCAGATTACTACACACATGGCCCGTCCTCTCCGGTCACTACACACACGGCCCATCCTCTCCGGTCACTACACACACGGCCCGTCCTCTCAGATTACTACACACATGGCCCGTCCTCTCCGGTCACTACACACACGGCCCATCCTCTCAGAACACTACACACACGGCCCGTCCTCTCAGAACACTACACACACGGCCCGTCCTCTCAGATTACTACACACATGGCCCGTCCTCTCCGGTCACTACACACACGGCCCGTCCTCTCCGGTCACTACACACAACACACACAGCCCGTCCTCTCCGGTCACTACACACATGGCCCGTCCTCTCCGATCACTATACACATGGCCCGTCCTCTCCGATCACTATACACATGGCCTGTCCTCTCCGGTCACTACACACAACACACACAGCCCGTCCTCTCCGGTCACTACACACATGGCCCGTACTCTCAGATCACTACAAACACAGCCCGTCCTCACCGGTCACTATACACATGGCCTATCCTCTCCGGTCGCTATACACATGGCCTATCCTCTCCGGTCGCTATACACATGGCTCGTCCTCTCCGGTCGCTATACACATGGCTCGTCCTCTCCGATCACTATACACATGGCTCGTCCTCTCCGATCACTATACACATGGCCTATCCTCTCCGGTCGCTATACACATGGCCTATCCTCTCCGGTCGCTATACACATGGCTCGTCCTCTCCGGTCGCTATACACATGGCTCGTCCTCTCCGATCACTATACACATGGCTCGTCCTCTCCGATCACTATACACATGGCCTATCCTCTCCGGTCGCTATACACATGGCCTATCCTCTCCGGTCGCTATACACATGGCTCGTCCTCTCCGGTCGCTATACACATGGCTCGTCCTCTCCGATCACTATACACATGGCTCGTCCTCTCCGATCACTATACACATGGCCTGTCCTCTCCGGTCGCTACTCGGTCCATGCTCTCCAGTCACTACATACACACCACTCTAGACAGTACACAAGGACAATCCGTCCTCTTTGGTCACTACACATACAGCCTGTCATCTCTGGTAACTACACATACAGCCTGTCATCTCTGGTCACTACACATACAGCCTGTCATCTCTGGTCACTACACATACAGTACGACATCTCTGGTCACTACTCATACGGCATGACATCTCTGGTCATTACCCATACAACCCGTTGTCTTCGGTTACTATACATACATGGCTCATCCACTACAGTCATTACTCACACTGCCCATCCTTTCCGGTCACTACTCACGCTGCCCATCCTTTCCGGTCACTACTCACGCTGCCCATCCTTTCCGGTCACTACTCACGCTGCCCATCCTTTCCGGTCACTACTCACGCTGCCCATCCTTTCCGGTCACTACTCACACTGCCCATCCTTTCCAGTCACTACTCACACTGCCCATCCTCTCCAATCACTACTCACACTGCCCATGCTTTCCGGTCACTACTCACACTACCCATCCTCTCCAATCACTACTCACACTGCCCATCCTTTCCGTTCACAACTCACACTGCCCATCCTCTCCAGTCACTGCTCACATTGCCCATCCTCTCCAATCTCTACTCACACTGCCCATCCTTTCCGGTCTCTGCTCACACTGCCCATCCTTTCAGCTCACTACTCACACTGCCCATCCTCTCCGATCACTACTCACACTGCCCATCCTCTCCAATCTCTACTCACACTGCCCATCCTTTCCGGTCTCACACTGCCCATCCTTTCCGGTCTCTGCTCACACTGCCCATCCTTTCAGCTCACTACTCACACTGCCCATCCTCTCCGATCACTACTCACACTGCCCATCCTCTCTGATCACTACTCACACTGCCCATCCTTTCCGTTCACAACTCACACTGCCCATCCTCTCCAGTCACTACTCACACTGCCCATCCTCTCCAATCACTACTCACACTGCCCATCCTTTCCGGTCTCTGCTCACACTGCCCATCCTCTCCAATCACTACTCACACTGCCCATCCTCTCCGATCACTACTCACACTGCCCATCCTCTCCGATCACTACTCACACTGCCCATCCTCTCCGATCACTACTCACACTGCCCATCCTCTCCGATCACTACTCACACTGCCCATCCTCTCCAATCACTACTCACACTGCCCATCCTTTCCGTTCACAACTCACACTGCCCATCCTCTCCAGTCACTACTCACATTGCCCATCCTCTCCAATCTCTACTCACACTGCCCATCCTTTCCGGTCTCTGCTCACACTGCCCATCCTTTCAGCTCACTACTCACACTGCCCATCCTCTCCGATCACTACTCACACTGCCCATCCTCTCCAATCTCTACTCACACTGCCCATCCTTTCCGGTCTCACACTGCCCATCCTTTCCGGTCTCTGCTCACACTGCCCATCCTCTCCGATCACTACTCACACTGCCCATCCTCTCTGGTCACTACTCACACTGCCCATCCTTTCCGTTCACAACTCACACTGCCCATCCTCTCCAGTCACTACTCACACTGCCCATCCTCTCCAATCACTACTCACACTGCCCATCCTTTCCGGTCTCTGCTCACACTGCCCATCCTCTCCAATCACTACTCACACTGCCCATCCTCTCCGATCACTACTCACACTACCCATCCTTTCCGGTCTCTGCTCACACTGCCCATCCTCTCCAATCACTACTCACACTGCCCATCCTCTCCGATCACTACTCACACTGCCCATCCTCTCCGATCACTACTCACACTGCCCATCCTCTCCGATCACTACTCACACTGCCCATCCTCTCCGATCACTACTCACACTGCCCATCCTCTCCAATCACTACTCACACTGCCCATCCTTTCCGTTCACAACTCACACTGCCCATCCTCTCCAGTCACTACTCACATTGCCCATCCTCTCCAATCTCTACTCACACTGCCCATCCTTTCCGGTCTCTGCTCACACTGCCCATCCTTTCAGCTCACTACTCACACTGCCCATCCTCTCCGATCACTACTCACACTGCCCATCCTCTCCAATCTCTACTCACACTGCCCATCCTTTCCGGTCTCACACTGCCCATCCTTTCCGGTCTCTGCTCACACTGCCCATCCTCTCCGATCACTACTCACACTGCCCATCCTCTCTGGTCACTACTCACACTGCCCATCCTTTCCGTTCACAACTCACACTGCCCATCCTCTCCAGTCACTACTCACACTGCCCATCCTCTCCAATCACTACTCACACTGCCCATCCTTTCCGGTCTCTGCTCACACTGCCCATCCTCTCCAATCACTACTCACACTGCCCATCCTCTCCGATCACTACTCACACTACCCATCCTCTCCGATCACTACTCACACTGCCCATCCTCTCCGATCACTACTCACACTGCCCATCCTCTCCGATCACAACTCACACTGCCCATCCTCTCCAGTCACTACTCACACTGCCCATCCTCTCCAATCACTACTCACACTGCCCATCCTCTCCGATCACTACTCACACTGCCCATCCTCTCCGATCACTACTCACACTGCCCATCCTTTCCGGTCTCTGCTCACACTGCCCATCCTCTCCAATCACTACTCACACTGCCCATCCTCTCCGATCACTACTCACACTACCCATCCTCTCCGATCACTACTCACACTGCCCATCCTCTCCGATCACTACTCACACTGCCCATCCTCTCCGATCACAACTCACACTGCCCATCCTCTCCGATCACAACTCACACTGCCCATCCTCTCCAATCACTACTCACACTGCCCATCCTCTCCGATCACTACTCACACTGCCCATCCTCTCCGATCACTACTCACACTGCCCATCCTCTCCGATCACTACTCACACTGCCCATCCTCTCCGATCACAACTCACACTGCCCATCCTCTCCAATCACTACTCACACTGCCCATCCTCTCCGATCACTACTCACACTGCCCATCCTCTCCGATCACTACTCACACTGCCCATCCTTTCCGGTCTCTGCTCACACTGCCCATCCTCTCCAGTCACTACTCACACTGCCCATCCTCTCCAATCACTACTCACACTGCCCATCCTTTCCGGTCTCTGCTCACACTGCCCATCCTCTCCAGTCACTACTCACACTGCCCATCCTCTCCGATCACTACTCACACTGCCCATCCTTTCCGGTCTCTGCTCACACTGCCCATCCTCTCCAGTCACTACTCACACTGCCCATCCTCTCCAATCACTACTCACACTGCCCATCCTTTCCGGTCTCTGCTCACACTGCCCATCCTTTCAGTTCACTACTCACACTGCCCATCCTCTCCATTCACTGCACACACGGCCCTTTTGTCACTCCGCACCTTTTGTCCTGTAGGCACCTTTGCACCCATCTTTCCTGGGTCCAGATGTCTCTATGCGGACAGTATTTCTCTCTCATACATGTTGATGAGGGGTCGCTCTGTAGGGGTCTCCGTGCTGCTCTCACTCTGTCTCACTCTTCTGGTCTTGTTAATTTGAATATTTTATGAAGGCCTTTGAGGACACTGTAAATCGTTATATATTGTTATATCTGTAAATATATTTTTTAAAAATACCCCATTGTGTCTGGATTTGATGTACTTTACGATCTTCACCTTAACCGGAATACACAGAATATTTTCTCTGCTGCTTCCCGCCGAGGCTGGGGTGGCCGTGTGCACCCACTGTGGTATGTGTCCTGCTGGAGCCTGTTGGATGACGAACAGCCAGATCCTGCAGTATGTGACACATCGCTATCCATAAAGATGGCCACATCTACATTATATTCAGGGCCCCTTTGTTAGTTTGCTAGATCCCACCCTTGGGATTATGTGACAAATGTTAGTATTGGGTCATGTGTGGTCAGATGGCCTGGTGGCCTTCATCAGGAAAGAAGACACAGCTAAATCCTGAAAGCTATGAGTAAAACCAAAAAATGGTGGACAGGAGATTAATTCTTAAAGGAAATATCATCAGGAATTCACATCCCAAACTATATGCACATGTAGCTCTTTTGAAGACAAGTCCAGTAATCCCTTTACATGGACTGTCCATCCTCCATTAGTCAGAAATTGGAGATTGAATTGATATGCAAATGAGGCTGAAGAGCTACATATAGATCTAAATCACTCCAGCTCTTTTCCCCACCAGTGTCGCCTCCTCCCTCTTTGCTGACAACTCCTTTGCCTGAAGTCACCCAGCATAGAGGCTGTCATTCAAAAAGGAGACAGCGCTGGGCGGGGAATAGAGCTGGAGTGACAGAGCCTTCAGATGTTTAGATAGCTCTTCAGCCTCATTTGCATATCAGTTGAAAGGCTGATTTCTCAGTAGTGAAGGAACAGACTGGCCATGTAAAGGTATTGTTGTATTTGTCCTGTAAATAGTTTGAGACATAAAATCTTGCTGACTGATTCACCTTTAAATAGATTGTCCTGCCTTGAAAACCATTTTTTTAAACTAAATAGAGCACAATTCTGCCTTCATTAAGTTTGTAATATGTCTCTATGGCCATCAGAGATCAGTTTTTTCTGATATCTGCTGCATAGAAAATCTGGGTGCCTATAGCCACCACTAGGGGGAAGTGTAGCACAAACTGATTTATTATTATGCATGTAGTGAGCTGCCTCTAGTGGTGGCTGCAGGTAGTGAGAATTTTGTCTTTGACCACTAGGAAGCAAGAGAAATGAATCAAGATTGTCAGTGTTTCATCAAGAGATACTGTACAAGGGACCACACACAACCCTTCGTGATGGATGAGTACAAGGGACCACACACAACCCTTCGTGATGGATGAGAATCTCGCAGCAATGGACTGTAGACCACTGTCAGAATTTGGGAGGTGCCAGGAACGTTCAAAGCATTGCTCAGGAATAGTATCCAATGGCCATCGCTGTAGTGGATGCAGAGTTAGCTTGCATTGTGGAATATGAGCTAACTCTCTGGTGGTATCTGACTACTGGAATGAAACCTGAATAATAGAAGCAACACAACAAAATCAACAGACCATAGACGGGGGTGTCAACTTTCAAAATTTCCTTCTTATTGACAGTTTTTCACAAAAGACATGTGACATATAAATGGCCACCATTTTTCTTTTGAAAGCTGGTAATGGAGGTCAAAGCGAGGACCAAGAACGAAAGGAAAAAAAGACGAGTATCGTCAAAATGTTTCTCGCTAGTGTCAGTCCGAGCAAAACTGTGCTAATGTCACCAACGTCTCTTGGATTCTGCAAGTACAAAAATTTCTAAGACAGGAACATTTTCTACGGATGAAATTCTGGGGGCCCAGTATTCAGTTCATCGTGTCTGGGGTTGGGGGTTCAAGGCTGCCACATGTAAGTCTTTGATGTATCTATCTGAACCACTGTTGGAAAAGTCTTATCTTCTTGAGGTGGCACCAAGACTGGTTGTTCCAAGCTGCTCTCTTTTTCCTTCTCGATCTCTCCTTCCCAAAGGCTGATAAGTGGTGGATAGAAGTCATTGAGAGGGATGAATGAAGCCCTCTGCATGTACTTCTTTAAAGAATGTCCACAACTTTTGTAACGGAGGTGATGTCCAGCGTATACAATGACCGCAGCCATGCATAGTCCAGCAATGAGAGAGCCCAGAGCTGCCGAAAGGGCAATACTGACCGGCCGACCAACCGTGGCAACTGAAAAGGAAGCGTCTTTGGTGGTCACATTAAGACAAGACTGTTGACTTGGCCGGGATACAGATGACACAGTAAAGCATACCTCATACTTGGTGGCCGGCTGTAGATGTGTAAGGTTGTATTCTTGTATATCTAGAGGAACTTTTGCAGTATAACTGATATGTGGATTGTGAATCCTCATGGTCGCAGAAGTCCATAAGGCTGGAACAAGAACATTGGGAGCATTGGCTGGCCCACCCAACATCTTCCATTCCACAACAATGAAATTTGAATGAACCTTCTTTGTGACTATGGAAAGAGATGTGAACTCCTGCTCCTCCGTCCCGTTGATGAAAATGACAACACTTTTACTATCTGTGCCGTCTGAGTTCCACATTTGGCACATGTATGATCCAGAATCTTCTTCTGTAGCATCCAAAATTTCTAGAGAACCCTCAGCTTGGATTCGAACTCGTCCTGTTCCTCCAGATATTCTTTCTCCGTGAGGGGTTATCCAGTATATCTCTGGCTTTGGGTGACCACTTGCTTGGCAATTAAGAGTCACCAGCTGGTGTTTGGATAAATGAAGCCAAGACGGAAAGGAATCTTCATCTATTAGCGGAGGACATCGACTTAACCAAGCTTGTCCTTGGATTTCCTGGAAGAGGTGTCCGCTGACTAGTGGTGGGCTCATGCATAGTGTGGCCTGGGCTTCTATCAGTTGAACTGATGAAAGTCCTTTCCAGTTATTCTGGCAATCACAGCGCAGAGGATTACTGTATAAGCTGATTTCTGATAATCCCGGTAGTGTCTGAAATACTTTAAGCGGTATTAATGCCAATCGATTATTGCTAAGAAGTAAAGTCTTCAAAGCACTAACGTTGGGTCCAAAGGCACCAGGGTCCAGGTAGGTCAACCTAGGGTTGTTAAAAATTTCTAGTTTAATAAGCTCAGGCAAGTCCTGGAAGGCTTCAGCTTCCACACGTTCCAAATCCTCCATCGAATTTAGACTGAGTTCCTCAAGATGAGGCATGTCTTTAAAATCTCCGGTCTGAATTCTACTTATGGGATTCTTGTTAAGGTCCAAGAATTTCAGGAGGTTCAAGTGCTTCAGTGCTTCCTTGGGGACAGATGCAAGACGATTATCAAAAAACGAAAGGCTTTCAAGGTAGTCCAATCCAAAAAAGGCATTTTCTGGAACATGGTTTAGCTCCATTCCCGCCAATACTAGACTGTGTAGTTTTCCAAGTGGTTGAAAATTCAAGTTTTGGAGGGCACTGACGGGATTCTCTCCAATCATAAGTATCTCTAGGTTTGGAAGGTCTTCAAACCATGTTGAATCAATGACACGTAGACGGTTGGCATTGAGATGAAGTCTTAGAAGTTTTCCCAAGCCGGCGAAGGCTCGAGGGCCAATATAATTTATCTGGTTGTGATTGATATATAACTCTTCTAGGCTCTCCAGATCTTTTAGGCAATGGTCCGGCAACTCGGTGAGCTGATTCTCCTCTAGATAAAGGGTTATGAGATGGGAAAGGTTGGAAACACTCAAATCCTGGATGCTCTGAAAGTGGTTTTGAGACAAGTCTAGTTCGGTAAGGTTGACCAGATCTTGAAGTTCCCAACCCATATGTGATATCTTATTACTCTGTAGAAGTAGCACTTGGGTGTCAATGGAAATATTTTCTGGGATGTGAGTAAGAAGTAGGTCATTGCAGTCCACCGTCTTTGCTTCATGGTAGACGGACTGTGGCGTGAACCATGGCCTTGTCTCACAGACACATTGAGGGGGGCAGAACGCTAAACCTGAGATGTACACTGACTGGCAAATGACCAAAACGGCCCATGTCTCAGTCCAAGGAAGTGATCTCTTCATTCTTAAGGAATGGATATGAGTCATGTTGAAGGAAATCTAGAAGAAGACAATGTGCCAGGAATGGACCAATGTATCTGTAAAGAGATAAAGCAGAAGGGAATATTATATGAAGGAAAACAAACTCTTCATATTGTCACTCATCATCAATATCCCACCAATCACGATTTATAGGGTGCGTATAATTTTGGAGAACTTAAAGAGGTTGTCAGGAGGTTGTTGACCTCCCTACTCACCTGTTTTCCACTCCAGCACTGCCACTCCATTGGTCACTGCTGGTCTTTTATAACAGTGATGACATCACACTTATCCACATGATTGCTGCAGCCTGTCATTGGCCTCAGCCGTTTCTAATTAGTGATGTGGCTAAACGGAATGTGGTCTCTGGAGTATAGTAAAGACTGGCGAGGGGACCAATGAGCAGCATTTTTAGTGTGGCTGGAAATCAGATAATTTTTTTTTTTTTTTTGTTTTATTATTTTTTTGCTGTTAGCCTTATTTTAAAATCCCTGACAATCCCTTTATATATCACTAGACAGATAAAACCAGTAAATATTAGTGGATTCCCCAATCTGGGCATAACTTGAAGATCCTTCAACTATCATGCACCATCGTATGTGACCTATGAGCCTATTTAGACATCAGGATCCAGTTACAACTGCTACCTCTGCACAGGAACCAGATACAACTGCTACCTCTGCACAGGAGCACAGGAACCAGATACAACTGTTACCTATGCACAGGAACCAGATACAACTGTTACCTCTGCACTGGAACCAGATACAACTGTTACCTCTGCACTGGAACCAGATACAACTATTACCTCTGCACTGGAACCAGATACAACTGTTACCTCTGCACTGGAACCAGATACAACTGTTACCTCTGCACAGGAACCAGATACAACTGTTGCCTCTGCACAGGAACCAGATACAACTGTTACCTCTGCACAGGAACCAGATACAACTGTTACCTATGCACAGGAACCAGATACAACTGTTACCTATGCACAGGAACCAGATACAACTATTACCTCTGCACTGGAACCAGATACAACTGTTACCTCTGCACAGGAACCAGATACAACTGTTACCTCTGCACAGGAACCAGATACAACTGTTACCTCTGCATAAAAACCAGCTGCAACTGTTACTTCTGCACAGGAACGAGATACAAGTAATACCTCTTCAAAGGAACCATATACAACTTCTACCTCTGCACAGTAACCAGATACAACTGTTACCTCTGCACAGGAACCAGGTACAACTGTTACCTATGCACAGGAACCAGGTACAACTGTTACCTATGCACAGGAACCAGGTACAACTGTTACCTATGCACAGGAGCAATATACAACTGTTACCTCTGCACAGGAACCAGATACAACTGTTACCTCTGCACAGGAACCAGATACAACTGTTACCTCTGCACAGGAACCAGATACAACTGTTACCTCTGCACAGGAACCAGATACAACTGTTACCTATGCACAGGAACCAGATACAACTATTACCTCTGCACTGGAACCAGATACAACTGTTACCTCTGCACAGGAACCAGATACAACTGTTACCTCTGCACAGGAACCAGATACAACTGTTACCTCTGCATAAAAACCAGCTGCAACTGTTACTTCTGCACAGGAACGAGATACAAGTAATACCTCTTCAAAGGAACCATATACAACTGTTACCTCTGCACAGTAACCAGATACAACTGTTACCTCTGCACAGGAACCAGGTACAACTGTTACCTATGCACAGGAACCAGGTACAACTGTTACCTATGCACAGGAACCAGGTACAACTGTTACCTATGCACAGGAGCAATATACAACTGTTACCTCTGCACAGGAACCAGGTACAACTGTTACCTCTGCACAGGAACCAGATACAACTGTTACCTCTGCACAGGAACCAGGTACAACTGTTACCTCTGCACAGGAACCAGGTACAACTGTTACCTCTACACAAGAACCAAGTACAACTGCTACCTCTGTAAAGGAACCAGGTACAACTGTTACCTCCGCATAGCAACCAGGTACTACTGTTACCTCCGCATAGCAACCAGGTACAACTGTTACCACCGCATAGCAACCAGGTACAACTATTACCTCTGCACCCCCTATAACCCTACATCCTAGGCCAAAGTAGTCTCAGAGTCAGGTTCCACTTTTTAAGAGGTAATGCTGGAGCCAAAAAAATTGAATCAACCAATCAGGTCAAAGATTTCATTTTCCAACAGGCCAGATTCCAGTTCTTATTTTTCAGAGGCCCTCTGGAAAATAAAAGGCACCCTCTCATTGGTTACTGTGGGCAATTGTCTTATTGTCATTTTCCTAAAGTTTTATTGTACAACATATTTTATGTTATATACACATAATCTCAGACTAGATTCCGCAAAACTTTATTAGGATTGCTTTTTAGTCCAAGCCATTGATTTAGTAATCGTGCCACATCCCCCGTCTGTTCTTCCCCCTCATCCTCCATCTTGGCTGGCTCGCTCCAATGTTTTCCCTTTCTATCGGTACAAATCCTTGATCCCTTTATTCTTTCCGCCACCTCTGCGCCCGTTCTCTTGTCTTTCCCTCACATATAATTTGCCAGCTCCCCTCGTCTGTCTCCCCATCTTAAGCCCTGTCTCCTACGCTCTCACTAAGATGTTGCCATGGCAACATCCTGAGCGCTTTCTCCCAACGACAGGGGCGACGTCGCATTATTAACCTCAAACATGCCGCCCAGCTCCGCTACACCGCGGATTATGTATTGCAAACATTGATGAATATACCAATATACATATGGATGAAGCAGAGCCGAGTCTGTCTCTTTGTCACAATTTGTTCTCTAAGACCAATATGGCTCTGCTACATCACCCGGATGACTAATCTCATCTTTACTTAAATGGGTGTAAATATAACGTGCATCGCTCCTCCGCCATCTTGTAAACCATCGTCTTGTAGTGCTGAAGAATACAAACTATTGCTCTCTGCTATCTGCCATTTCAGAATATTTTCCAGTGCCGCAAAATGCTGCATCCATTCTATACATGTATGGCACCAGTCCGTCATTTCAGCACTCGGGACAGCTCCTTCTGTCCGGTCATGGCCATATGTTGCGTTTTGCTACATGTTTGGGGTCGGTTATCAGAACTTGGCAGCCATAGTCTGGCCTTGTTACCCATAACAACAAGTCAAAGCTCTAAAACTATCCACTGAGATTAGTTGCTGTAGACAACCAGGACAACAAGGCCAACATGAGTCAGTGGCCTCCTGCTCAGGTTGTAATATGGCCCGCTGTGCCTCCATATGCGACGTCCATGATTATAAAAGGAGGCACATGGGGAATGTGTTCTCATGTCATATTATGGAGGCAGCTCATGCTCCGAAAGGCGCCATATGGCCCAGGTACTTCATTACAGACATTCATAGATAGTGCCTAAGGGGTAGAAGAGGCAGCAACGAATAAGTAGTGTTGTGTGTTACTGACACTGGGCAATGTCAGACCTCTGACTGCAAAATGGACACCTACCTAATAACAACCAATTCAAGTTTAGATATCACTTTATTGCCTGCACTTCCCTGATACTGGTAAAAATGGGCAATAAGTCATTTATATCTATTATCCCAGTACTGTTACATCACTGTGTGTGCATTATCCCTGTACTGTGACATCACTGTGAGCATTATCCTTGTATTCTGAAATCACTGTGTCTATTATCCCAGTCCTGTGACATCACTGTGTCTATTATCCCAGTCCTGTGACATCACTGTGACCATTATCTTTGTATTCTGAAATCACTGTGTCTATTATCCCTGTACTGTGACATCACTGTGTCAATCATCCCTGTATTCTGAAATCACTGTGTCTATTATCCCTGTACTGCGACATCACTGTGTCTTATCATCCCTGTATTCTGAAATCACTGTGTCTATTATCCCTGTACTGTGACATCACTGTGTCTATTATCTCTGTATTCTGAAATCACTGTGTCTATTATCCCTGTACTGTGACATCACTCTGAGCATTATCCCTGTATTCTGAAATCACTGTATTATCCCTGTACTGTGACATCACTGTGTATTATTCCTGTACTGCGACTTCACTGTGTCTATTATCTCTGTACTGTGATATCACTTTGTCTATTATTAACCCCTTCTCATGTACAGCACCAAGGAACCAATGGTGCTTTATACATAAATAGTAATAATAATAATATCCCTGTAATGTGACATCACTGTTTATTATCCCTGTACTGTGAATTCACTGTGTCTATTATTCCTGTACTTTGACATCACTGTCTTTTATCCCTGTACTGTGACATCGCTGTGTTTATTATCCCTGTAATGTGATATCACTGTGTCTATTGTCTCTGTACTGTGATATCACTTTGTCTATTATCCCTGTAATGTGACATCACTATGCTATTATCCCTTTACTGTGAAATCATTTTGTCTATTATCCCTGTACTGTGACATCACTGTTTGCATTACCCATATACTGTGACATCACTGTGTCTATTATCCGTGTACTGTGATATCACTTGTGTGTATTATCCCTGTATTCTGAAATCACTGTATTATCCCGGTACTGGGACATCCCTGTGTGTATTATCCCTGTACTGTGACATCACTGTGTCTATTATCCCTTTACTATGAAATCACTGTGTGTATTATTCCTGTACTGTGACATCACTGTGTCTATTATCCCTGTACTGTGACATCTTTGTGTGTAATATCCCTGTACTGTGACATCACTGTTCGCATTATCCATATATTGTGAAATCACTGTGTCTATTATCCCTGTACTGTGTGTGTCTATTATCTCTGTACTGTGATATCACTTTGTCTATTATCCCTGTACTGTGACTTCATTGTATGCATTATCCTTATACTGTGACATCACTGTGTCTCTTATTTCTGTTCTGTGACATCACTGTGTTTATTATCCCTGTACTGTGACATCACTGTGTGTATTATCCCTGTACTGTGACATCACTGTGTGTATTATCCCTGTACTGTGGCATCGCTGTGTCTATTATCCCTGTACTGTGACATTACTGTGTCTATTATCTCTGTACTGTGATATCACTTTGTCTATTATTAACCCCTTCTCATGTACAGCACCATGGAACCAATGGTGCTTTATACATAAATAATAATAATAATAATAATAATAATAATAATAATATCCCTGTAATGTGACATCACTGTGTTTATTATCCCTGTACTGTGAATTCACTGTGTCTATTATTCCTGTACTTTGACATCACTGTCTTTTATCCCTGTACTGTGACATTGCTGTGTTTATTATCCCTGTAATGTGATATCACTGTGTCTATTATCTCTGTACTGTGATATCACTTTGTCCATTATCCCTGTACTGTGACATCACTGTTTGCATTACCCATATACTGTGACATCACTGTGTCTATTATCCATGTACTGTGATATCACTTGTGTGCATTATCCCTGTATTCTGAAATCACTGTATTATCCCGGTACTGGGACATCCCTGTGTGTATTATCCCTGTACTGTGACATCACTGTGTCTATTATCTCTGTACTATTAAATCACTGTGTGTATTATTCCTGTACTGTGACATCACTGTGTGTATTATTCCTGTACTGTGACATCACTGTCTATTATCCCTGTACTGTGACATCTTTGTGTGTAATATCCCTGTACTGTGATGACATCACTGTTCGCATTATCCATATATTGTGAAATCACTGTGTCTATTATCCCTGTACTGTGTGTGTCTATTATCTCTGTACTGTGATATCACTTTGTCTATTATCCCTCTACTGTGACTTCATTGTATGCATTATCCTTATACTGTGACATCACTGTGTCTATTATTTCTGTTCTGTGACATCACTGTGTTTATTATCCCTGTACTGTGACATCGCTGTGTGTATTATCCCTGTACTATGACATCGCTGTGTGTATTATCCCTGTACTGTGGCATCGCTGTGTGTATTATCCCTGTACTGTGACATCACTGTGTATTATCCCTGTACTGTGACATAGCTAGGTGCATTATCCTTACACTGTGATGTCACATGGGTAGAAGAAAACCTTTTTCATTTTTATGGTTCATACATGGAGCTGTGGCCACTGGAGAGCGCGCTACTGATGAGTATTACCAAGTAAGCAGGAAACAGCCTATCCATATGTAATCTGCATAATTCATACAGTGACAGATGTAGTAGAGCTAAATTTGTTATGCAGCACACCTCATCATGTTGTTACAGTATGCATTACTGCTGCATCTCAAAGTGAACCACAATAATGACAAATTCAGCTCTGCTACACCAGAAAGTATGAAACATACCCAGATCAAATTTGTTAGAGAGAAATCCACAATCATCTTTCATAACCTTGTAGTTATAAACTATTCTGAAGGTTCTCTGACCAGTGAGAAATTATTTAATAATAAAGGAAATACACGGGTGACCTTAAGTAATCCGAACAAACTAGTTTACACAAATATGTAATGATACAAATGTCCTACATTTTCAAATCCTCTGTTGCCTTTCACAAAGCGATAAGTATATAATAACCTTGTATCTGTCTGCAGCTATCACTAGGGGGAGCTCCCTGTATACAGAGATACATAATAAGATTCTGTCTGCAGCCACCACTAGGGGGAGCTCCCTGTATACAGAGATACATGATAAGATTCTGTCTGCAGCCACCACTAGGGGGAGCTCCCTGTATACAGAGATACATGATAAGATTCTGTCTGCAGCCACCACTAGGGGGAGCTCCCTGTATACAGAGATATATGATAAGATTCTGTCTGCAGCCACCACTAGGGGGAGCACTATACATACAGAGCTATATGATAAGATTCTGTCTGCAGCCACCACTAGGGGGAGCACCCTACATACAGAGCAATATGATAAGATTCTGTCTGCAGCCACCACTAGGGGGAGCTCCCTGTATACAGAGATACATGATAAGATTCTGTCTGCAGCCACCACTAGGGGGAGCTCCCTGTATACAGAGATATATGATAAGATTCTGTCTGCAGCCACCACTAGGGGGAGCTCCCTGTATACAGAGATATATGATAAGATTCTGTCTGCAGCCACCACTAGGGGGAGCACCCTACATACAGAGCTATATGATAAGATTCTGTCTGCAGCCACCACTAGGGGGAGCTCCCTGTATACAGAGATACATGATAAGATTCTGTCTGCAGCCACCACTAGGGGGAGCTCCCTGTATACAGAGATACATGATAAGATACTGTCTGCAGCCACTACTAGGGGAGCTCCCTGTATACAGAGGTACATGATAGGATTATGTCAGCATCCACCACTAGGGAGAGCTCCTTGTATACAGAGGTACATAATAAGATTATGTCTGCAGCCACCACTAGGGGAGCTCCCTGTATACAGAGATACATGATAAGATTCTGTCTGCAGCCACCACTAGGGGGAGCTCCCTGTATACAGAGATACAGGAAAAGATTCTGTCTGCAGCCACCACTAGGGGGAGCTCCCTGTATATAGAGATACAGGATAAGATTCTGTCTGCAGCCACCACTAGGGGGAGCTCCCTGTATACAGAGATACATGATAAGATTCTGTCTGCAGCCACCACTAGAGGGAGCTCCCTGTATACAGAGATACATGATACGATTTTGTCTGCAGCCACCACTAGGTGGAGCTCACTGTATATAGAATATATAGCCACATTGAGCTCAATGCTAGCTTACAATATGTATGTATGAGCTCATTCTAGTGGTAGCAACAGGTAGAAAAAACTTTATAATTACATTTTCTGGTGTTTGGCTGCAGGTTAGACTTCTTATTAATCTGGGCCTCCAATAGCAGTACCAACCAGATGACCTACCAAGCATGAGTCACCTGGTGCAAATAGACCAATTACTAGTTACTAATTAGCTCTTTTACATTGACTCCCCCCCTACAACAGCATTGGCGATCAAACAACGCCTATGGGACTATTTTTCAAGAATATCACTTGTTCTTACTGTTGGGGGAGTGTAGGGAGAACATTATATTTGGTCTACATTAGAAATATGGGCAAACTCTTTTCAGTAGATCCTTGTGAGAGTCTGGCAGGTGGAGTTCTGTATTATCTCATGAGCACTGACCCTAAAATTCAGCTTTGCACCCTCTCATATGACATTCCGTTGCTTCCTGCAGTACTCCCATTTACCAGCAGGTGTCACTGTTTGTGGTGCTAAACATCAATAAAAGATTTTACTTTGTGACTAAAGAATTTGACAACTTGACCCTCGATTTTTATCGCCACATCGACTCTCTCTTAGCCAATATGTTCACATCTTTATGTTATAATTTTGTAGAATCAATATTTTCCCTTTTCCACGTTTGATTTTTGATATGCTTTAATTTTGTGATGGAGGTGGCACTCATCCAGCGGGAAATATATGGTAGAATTATGCTTAATTGCCATAAAATTGTATTATTTCATATATATAATCTATAATAATATATTTATTGCACGGCATAAGTCTGACTTCATCCTGGGCTCATGACGTCACCTCCCACAACAATACCCCATGCCGATTAGCAGTGCCGAATGGCTGCATCCTATCAACTTTGACTAAGAAGAAGGAGATTGAAACATTGGGAGGAAATAAGGAGAACTGGAGGAAGGGAACTAAGGTATGGACCTTACCGTCAAATCTTGGAGAGTGAAGGCGAGCGGTGGAAGGTTGTGCTCTTCCGCTCTACGCCATCAGCTTCCACGGTTTTGGGTCTATCATTCTTTATTTCGCTCCTTGTCTGGTCCGTGCTCCCTCGTTCTTTTCCTATCCTTATCTCTGCAGCGTCGTTTTCTTCAAGGTTCTTCTGTTCTACTGTTGGCCGCCACCAACTCCTTTGTCCGTCATGTTCTCCGCCAGCCTCGTCTTCTCCGCTCTCTTTCTCTCTCCCTCGTGCTCTGCTTTGTGACTGTTTCTTTCTCCTCAGGCTGAATAAAAGGAGCTTTTTCATCTGACAGGTGCTCCCGCCAGCCAATAGGAGCTGAGAGCTTCCAGGGCTGCGGCGAATGGAGAAGACGGAGGGGCGGGAAGGAATGGATGTGTAAAAGCGTCTGATATAGAAGCTGACAACACACGGTGATATTATGAATATGGATCAGGCCTGACATCACTTCTCTGACCTGCCTGGAAACAGAAGATTTCACATGTTAGCTCATTATCTCATCCCCCCCCACCGCTGCCTCGTCCCCGTGCCTCGGGAACAGACAGGGCTGGGACATCGGGGCAGACACAACCAGTGGTAGGGAGGCTGTATCCATGGCGCGCTGCAGACATTCCCGCAATGCCATGATACCAGGCATCCATTATATGCGCCCATCATGGGCAGACACCATATAGCAACAGCTTCTCAATGAGAATAACGGTCTTTTTCCAATGTCACTACATTGGTGGCGTTATCTGTTCACCGTGTGGGGCTATTATTTAGGACCCTATGACCGCATCATTAATATAGTGCTTGGCACAATTACTTACAGTGGGTACGGAAAGTATTCAGACCCCTTTAAATTTTTCACTCTTTGTTTCATTGCAGCCATTTGGTAAATTCATAAAAGTTCATTTTTTTCTTATTAATGTACACTCTGCACCCCATCTTGACTGAAAAAACAGAAATGTAGAAATTTTTGAAAATTTATTAAAAGAGAAAAACTGAAATATCACATGGTCTTAAGTATTCAGACCCTTTGGTCAGACACTCATATTTAAGTCACATGCTGTCCATTTCCTTGTGATCCTCCTTGAGATGGTTCTGCTCCTTCATTGGAGTCTAGCTGTGTTTAATTAAACTGCTAGGACTTGATTTGTAAAGGCACACACCTGTCTATATAAGACCTCACAGCTCACAGTGCATGTCAGACCAAATGAGAATCATGAGGTCAAAGGAACTGGCCAAGGAGCTCAGAGACAGAATTGTGGCAAGGCACAGATCTGGCCAAGGTTTCAAAAGAATTTCTGCAGTACTCAAGGTTCTTAAGAACACAGTGGCCTCCAAAATGCTTAAATGGAAGAAGTTTGGGACCACCAGAAGTCTTCCTAGACCTGGCCGACCAGCCAAACTGAGCAATCGTAGTAGAAGAGCCTTGGTGAGAGAGATAAAAAAGAATCCCAAGATTAAAGTGGCTGACCTCCACAGATGCAGTAGGGAGATGGGAGAAAGTTCCACAAAGCCAACTATCACTGCAGCCCTCCACCAGTCGGGCCTTTATGGCAGAGTGGCCCAACGGAAGCCCCGCCTCAGTGCCAGACATATGAAAGCCCACATAGAGTTTGCTAAAAAACACTTGAAGGACTCTCAGACTATGAGAAATAAGATTCTGTGGTCTGATGAGACGAAGATAGAACTTTTTGGTGATAATTCTAAGCGGTATGTGTGGAGAAAACCAGGCACTGCTCATCACCTGCCCAATACAATCCCAACAGTGAAACATGGTGGTGACAGCATCATGTTATGGGGTGTTTTTCAGCTGCAGGGACAGGACAACTGGTTGCATTTGAAGTAAACTTAAATGACAATGACGCTAAGCACACAGCTAAAATAACAGAGGAGTGGCTTCAGAACAACTCTGTGACCATTCTTGACTGGCCCAGCTACAACTCTGACTTAAACCCAATTGAGCATCTCTGGAGAGACCTGAAAATGGCTGTCCACCAACGTTCACCATCCAACCTGACAGAACTGGAGAAGATCTGCAAGGAAGAATGGCAGAGGATCCCCAAATCCAGGTGTGAAAAACTTGTTGCATCATTCCCAAGAAGACTCATGGTTGTACTAACTCAAAAGGTGCTCCTACTCAATGCTGAGCAAGGGGTCTGAATACTTATGATCATGTGATATTCAGTTTTTCTTTTTTAATAAATGTGCAAAACTTTCTACATTTCTGTTTTTTTTTCAGTCAAGATGGGGTGCAGAGTGTACATTAATGAGAAAAAAATTAACTTTTTGAATTTACCAAATGGCTGCAAAGAAACAAAGAGTGAAAATTTTAAAGGGTTCTGAATACTTTCCATATCCACTATAAGTACTAAGTGGTTGTGGTATCATACGGTGACTGTATGATAGCATTATACAATGTCACAACACTGGCAGCATTATACCATTCGAATGGGGTCACTATGTGGTATTATGTGGTCAGTATTGCACTATTATTTATGACCCTATGAGAGTATAGTTAGTATAATTTTTGGCCCTACTTAGTAGCTGCCCATTGGTAGGGGCATTATGCAGGGACTGTATGATGGTATTACTTAGTAACTAGAAATCACTACGTGGCAGCATTATTTTCATACCGGTCTCATTTAGAAATGAAGCAATGGTCTTAGATGGGTGCTACATTGGCATTGTAAGACCTTATTATGTGGTGATGGTATAGCACGAATATTAAGGACCCTCTGATTTTGTTGCTGGCACTGTATGGCAGTAAATTCACTGTATGACAGTATTATTTCAGTAGTAAGCGTTAGTGATATATGACCTCTATACAATGATTCTTTACCGCAAACTATATGCTTATCAAACATACTATGTGAGCACTGTAAATTACTGTTGAATAGCAATACATGGTAGCATTATTTATACACTGTATGGCACTGTTATATCACATTTAGGCACTGCAGGGCACTGTATATATATATATGTATATATGTACACTCTGTAGCAGTATTATGTGGGCACTGTATAGCACTTTTTTTAACCATATATGAGTGCAGGGCGCTATAAATATACAATATATGGCAGGCGCAGCATTATGTGGGCACTGTATGGAGCAGTTATTTAGCAATATATGACAGCAGGGCACTGTATGTAGTGTACAGTACCATATGGAGATATGTGAACACTTTATTGTGCTGGTATTTAGCAATATGTGTTAGTATTATGTAAACACTACTTGGCACTATTACATGACAGTATTATGTGTGCACTGTATAGTACTATTATTTTGTAAAATTTGCCATTATTTAAGCTCTTAAGGCACTCTGTTCATTAAATGGCAGTTTGTATAATACTATGAAATTGCAATATATATTAATTTGCACAATATATGTTCACTATATGACAGCATGGGTAGTATATAGTATTGTTATTTAGCACTATACGGTAGTATTATGCATGCACTGTATGATACTGTTATTTAGCAATATATGATTGCAGAACACTGTATGTGTTCAATAGATGGCAGTATTATGAGTCCATTGTATCGTACTGTTAACTTGCACTATATAGGTTCTCTATATGGCAGTAGTATGTGGGCACTATTATTTAGCAATATGTTGTGGTATTAGTAAGGTACTCTATGGCACTATGTACTCACAAAATTAATGCATTATGCTGGCACTGTATGGTAGTATTATTTATCCACTGTATGGCAATGTTTTTCGGTTATACTATTTCTCGCAGCTTTACTAGACTCTTCTGCAGCAGTACTGGTACTGTGCAGTAGACAATGTGGTGCCATTACTGCTTCCGATGCAGATGTCACTGGTCTTGTTACGTAACGCTGCAGAACTACACAGATTTAGGAAGCCTCCATTGGACAATATTATCACCCAGCTTTCCCAAAAGCAGATATCAGCAGTCCCCAGTCCGCGCTATTTAGATTGTAAGCCCCATCGGGGGCAGCGATGATAATGTGTGCAAACTGTAAAGCGCTGCGGAATATGTTAGCGATATATAAAAATAAAGATTATTATTATTATTATCATCCTATGGACCTATAATATTTGCAATTACTTTGCAGCCAGTGCCGAATCACCCCCCCAGGTTTCCGCACATTGATCAGTCACATGACCTCATTCAGGGTCTCAGCTTTGCTCACCTGACATGAGCAAGCGGCCCGGATGACAAAATTGCAGTCATGCCGCGATCTCATCATCCATGTCCTCAGGGAGACAGCGAGCAAATGCAATGATTTAAACATGAGAGTGCACATAGTACCCGATGTCCAGGCATAGCCATAAAGCATTGTGAATCATTTCTAGAATTAAAGGGATACTGGCTGGCGCTGGGACTAAGATATCCCATAAATGGCTGAATAGTGTACTAAACGATGGCCGGGTGGAAACTAGACCTCTCAGATATTAGCACTGTATGGCGGTATTATTTATTTTCTGTCTGGGACTCTAAGGGCATAAATATTTGGCACTGATAGGCCATATGCAGTGTTCTGGGTATAGGGATGACGTGATACGATTTTGTAGCACTGCCTTGTGCTATCTCTATGGCTGTATTACATGGGCACAGTGTGGTACTTGTACTTAGCACTATATGGTTGTATTTTAGTCACTGTTAGTCAGTATATTATGGCGACACTGTCTGGTAGTTTTATTTATCCATACATGGTTCTATTTCTTTGTCCCTATCTGGTACTATTATACATTCTATGTATGCTTTATTATATGGGCACTGTACGGTGCTTTAATTTTGCATTGCATAGTAGTATTATTTAGTCATTATCTGTCATTGCCTTGTAGTCCCTCTATGGCTCTATTATGGGAGCACTGTATGGTATTGTTTTGTACCAGATAACAACTAATGGTGGAATTTTTTTGTCACCGGCACCAGTTTGTGTTCTTTGCATGGCTGTATTATGTGTGCACTGTATGGTACTTTTATTTAGCTCTATATAGCTGTAGTTCTTAGTCGCTGTTTGATGCGGTTTTAGGTTCTCCACATGACTGTATTTTGTGGGCACTGTATGATACCATGATACTGTTATTATGCACGATGGAAATTTTATCTAGCCACTATCGGGCAGGTTTTTTTGTGTCTGTTTTAGCTCTTTTATGTTGGCACTGTATGGTACTTTCATTTGGCACTGTATAGATAGTTGTAGTCCTTAGTCACTATCTCGCTCAATTTTGTGTGCACGGTATATCACGTTTGTTTAGCGTATATGGTAGTATTACTTAGTTACTATCTAGCACTGCTTTGTATGGCACTTTTGTTCAGCATTATACGGTCATATTTTACTTCATTGTCTGGCACAATTTTGTGTTCTCTGCATGGCTGTATTATGTGGACACTGTATGGCACTTTTATTTAGCACTGTATGGTGGCACTGTTTATTCACTCTCTGGCACTGTTTTGTGGTCTCTGTACAGCTCTATTACTTGGGCACTATATATACAGTACTTTTATGTAACACTATATGGCGTTATTATTTCGTTTTGTTAATATTATTTTGATATCTAAAAATAAAATAGTGCCACATCACTACATAACGAGGCACATCATCCATGCTAGGTTCCAGGAGAGCTGGATGGCCATTCTTGTTGTTGTCATGGCACGGTAGTCATGGTGGTTGTCTTGTCACCCAACTTCCCCATACACAGATTTATAGTACTGCTGAGGTGCAACTGCCTCCCTTATAGCACCTACAGCCCCCACAGGTGAGGAAAACTGCGTCCGCACCGCTCGATAGGTCATCTATATGCGGGTAATGGTTCACATGTTTTACCTGGCGGCCCTAGCACCATCTGCTGGTATTTCTGAGTGTTGCAATCAGAACATTTCTCTAGGTTTTATCACAAAAAGAGACCTCCGCAAATCAGGTCATCACAGCAATCAGTGATGGTGACGGGTGGCCAGTCCTGCCAGGTGACATAATCCTGTGTTAGGCCGGTTTCACACGTACTGATATTTCCAATATCGGATATATCCATGTCTGTGTGTCCGTTTGTCACACCGTGTGGCATCCATGTGCTATCCGTGTGTCCGTGTGTACCATCCGTGAAAGTATTTTGAGGAGTCACTTGGGCCATGACACAGGGACACTTTAAGGGAATCTACAGGAGTAGTGTCCAGTGCCAATAATAATCTGTAAATGTGCACGTTCATGGCAGGGATTGTGCTTTTATGAGTGGAAGTTATCTGTGTGCAGCCGCCCTTAAGTTCATAGGGCCTTTGTAAATTCTGGCAAACTGCTTTTTGCAATAATTCCGGTACATCCGGGAATCCGCTGGAAGAAAGGGGGACATTACCTTGGATTCCTATATCAGTTTGCTAAACACTCAGACGTCCGGTAAACTGTGCGCCCCCTTCAGACTGACAAGCCTCAGTGGGTAATGGGGTGTGGAAAAAGAGCATGAGGTTACAAAAAAACATAAGGGGAGTAAGGCGAGTGCCCCGATCAGAAACCTCCCGGATGCGCAGTCCAGGACGATGGCATGTAGGGTATAATACAACAAACACCAGTGTTGCGGTGGTGAGGACATCCTCTTAGCCGGAACCTGACTGTTTTTCTTTTTTGTTTCTATTTTTGCAGCAGAATGTAGTATTACGGGGTCTATAGGACTTACTGATTATAGGGTCTTCCAGAAAATACAGTGGGTACGGATAGTATTCAGACCCCTTTAAATTTTTCACTCTTTGTTTCTTTGCAGCCATTTGGTAAATTCAAAAAAGTTGATTTTTTCCTCATTAATGTACACTCTGCACCCCATCTTCACTGAAAAAAAACAGAAATGTAGAAATTTTTGCAAATTTATTAAAAAAGAAAGACTGAAATATCACATGGTCATAAGTATTCAGACCCTTTGCTCAGTATTGAGTAGAAGCGCCCTTTTGAGCTAGTACAGCCATGAGTCTTCTTGGGAATGATGCAACAAGTTTTTCACACCTGGATTTGGGAATCCTCTGCTATCCTCTCCGGTTCTGTCAGGTTGGATGGTGAACGTTGGTGGACAGCCATTTTCAGGTTCCTCCAGAGATGCTCAATTGGGTTTAGGTCAGGGCTCTGGCTGGGCCAGTCAAAATTGGTCACAGAGTTGTTCTTTGCTATTTTACCTGTGTACTTAGGGTTATTGTATTCTTGGAAGGTGAACCTTCGGCCAAGTCTGAGGTCCAGAGCACTCTGGAAGAGGTTTTCATCCAGGATATCTCTGTACTTGGCCGCATTCATATTTCCTTCAATTGCAACCAGTCGTCCTGTCCCTGCAGCTGAAAAATAGCCCCGTAGCATGATGCTGCCACCACCATGTTTCACTGTTGGGATTGTATTGGGCAGGTGATGAGCAGTGCCTGGTTTTCTCCACACATACCGCTTAGAATTATCACCAAAAAGGTCTATCTTCATCTCATCAGACCAGAGAATCTTATTTCTCATGGTCTGGGAGTCTTTCATGTCTTTTTTAGCAAACTCTATGTAGGCTTTCATATGTCTGGCACTGAGGAGAGGCTTCCGTCAGGCCACTCTTGCATAAAGTCCCTACTGGTGGAGGGCTGCAGTGATAATAGACTTTGTGGAACTTTCTCCCATCTCCCTACTACATCTGTGGAGCTCATCCACAGTGATCTTGGGGTTCTTCTTTACCTCTCTCACCAAGGCTCTTCTCCCACGATTGCTCAGTTTGGCTGGACGGCCAGGTCTAGGAAGACTTCTGGTGGTCCCAAACTTCTTCCATTTAAGGATTATGGAGGTCTCTGTGCTCTTCAGAACCTTGAGTACAGCAGAAATTCTGTTGTAACCTTGGCCAGATGTGTGACTTGCCACAATTCTGTCTCTGAGCTCCTTGGCCAGTTCCTTTGACCTCATGATTCTCATTTGGTCTGACATGCACTGTGAGCTGTGAGGCCTTATAGAGACAGGTGTGTGCCTTTACAAATCAAGTCCTATCAGTTTAATTAAACACAGCTGGACTGCAATGAAGTAGAACCATCTCAAGGAGGATCACAAGGAAATGGACAGCATGTGACTTAAATATGTGTCTGAGCAAAGGGTCTGAATACTTATGACCATGTGATATTTCAGTTCTTCTTTTTTAATAAATTTTCAAAAATTTCTACATTTCAGGTTTTTTTTAGTCAAGATGGGGTGCAGAGTATACATTAATGAGAAAGAAAATTAACTTTTTTGAATTAACCAAATGGCTGCAATGAAACAAAGAGTGAAAAATTTAAAGGGGTCTGAATACTTTACGTTCCCACTGTATTTTTTTAGGATGCTCTTAAATAATAAAAGAAATGATACTCCTCTCCTGCAGCCCCTATCCCAGCGATCATCTGGTCTCTTGCCTCTTGGTCCCATCCTATAGAGACCAGAACTGATCGGAGCTGAAGCTATCCCTGTGTATGGCGCATAAACATGTCTGCTTTTCTTGTTCTGGAGTATTTGGCAATAGTTCAGTTTCCTGTGAACTGTTGTGATGTAACACTAGATTATATTATGGATCCATTGTATTTGTCCTTCGTGGCATCATATGAGGTCTTGGGCTGCAGCATCACTGGAAGATCTCCGAGAAGAAGAACCTGCTCAATCAGAATTTTGACCTCCAGAATAATACCTTTTTGGGTTACCAGCTTTGTGGTCTAGAGTAAAGTGTCCATGCATGAAGGACCAATGGAAGGACCACTACTGGGCCTTCCCTATGGGATCAAAGGTAAATCCATACTTGGCTTCAAGCTCGGGTTCTGGAAGATTTTATGATATTGATCAACATTTCGAGGTGTTCCTGTTGTCTCCCTCTTTTCCAGGAGACTCCCCAACGTTTCATGAGACTTGGCAAGTATGGGGTAATGGTATGATCCAACATGAGGAGAAGGTCCTACTGAAATTCTTGCTAAGAGTTACTATTTCTATTCGTAAACCTTTTTCTAAAATTTTTCTTATCTTAGACCTTTTTTGAAGAACCTCTTATATTATTGGCCTCTCTCAAGCTTCATCGTTGAGACTGTCTCTTCTGAAGGTCTCAAAGCCTTAGACCACTGATGATTCCACGGTCACCATGTGTGGAGGGGTCTACCACGTTGTGTTTGGTTTGGTTTCTTTTCGAGACTATCTTCATGATGTAAAGTTTGGAAATCACGATGGTAGATCATATCGCCACCAATTACCTGGCCACCATCATGTTCGTAACTTCTTCCACATAAATCGAAGCAACGGGGTCTGTATGGAGTGAACACTCAGTTTCTTGAATGTATCTGAATAGGGGAGGGGAACCTTGATAGGGGTTCAGTAGCTGCATGGGAAAGGATTGTTGCCCTGCTGGGTAACTGAGAGCCGTGCAACAAGGTCAACCCTTGATTCTCTAACTGAGAAGGTTTAGCGCCGGTGTCTCTGTATGCTGTCCTTCTTCACTGGCAGAGATGTCGGCTTACTCACCGCCGTGGCACCCGTTCCACACTTCATCCTTCCTCCATGTCTGCTGATGCACAGGATGCGCACATGGCGTGTAGACTCCTGGGCACTGTGCTTAGGGCACGCATGCTCCCTCTATCTTAAAGGGGCTGCACGCATCGTCCTAAATTGTCCCAAGCCAATTGCTGGGGGACACCTACTATTTAAGGCACTTTCTTCAGTATGGAGATGGCTGAGAAACGTGGTTAGTTAGCCCTTAGCTGGTCTATTCCGCACCTGCCGGTGCTCATCTGCACATCAGCCGGTCAAGTGTGCATCTCCCAGAGCTCATCTGTACATCAGCTGGTCCAGTCCGCACCTGCATGTGCTCATTTGTATATCAGCCAGTCCAGTCCTCCACCTGCCATTGCTCATCTGTGCATCAACTGGTGCAGTCCGCACCTACCGGTGCTGCTCTGTATACCAGTCGGACCAGCCTGCACCAGCCAGTGACAATCTGTATATCAGCCGGACCTGTCTTTATCTGTGGTCTCTGTGTTCCTTCAGCCTGCCTGCCTGCATCTGGTGTCCTTCCCTGCAGGCCGTTTCTGCTACCAGTCCCTTGGGGGTCAGCGTCCATGTGTCTGTGGTCTGTCCTGGAGTAGCACCTGGTGTTCATCTGGAGCCAAGCTTAACCCCATTATCAGGGGCTCTAGTGAAGAGACAGGTGCTCACCTAAGTACGCCCCTCCAGGCTCTCCTCGGACCACGGCACAGTGGTGTATGCAGTGGACTAATAAAGTCTACAGACCTTCATCAAGTAGCCCCTAAGGCTGCATTTGATCTAGAAATGAAATTATTCATTTTGAGGCCCCTCATAACTTAAAGGAGTTTTCCATATCCATTGACTTTTTTTTAACTTAAATGCGTAAATTTGGATCTAAAAATATTTTTTTCAATTTGGTTTCAAGTCGCAAAAAATTAAACTTGAGATACAAACCAGACAGGCCTAAATGCATTTGCACTAATACAGGGTGCAGCGGACCCAAGTAAAATGGCAGCTGCACAGGTGCATAAATACCAAATGAAACAGCCAGCCTACAATCAGGGATTGGCCGTGTAGTACACCAGTGCAGAAGAAATAATCCGCATGTGGCAGTGTTCACACAGGGAATGCAGGGCTTCTGGCTCACAACCTCTTAGTAACACCATATAGGGGGGCTGCCCAGTGCCAACTAGATTGCATCCCGTGTGAACAGAGGCCACAAGTTTGCAGAACCATTTGGGCCCAACTGCACCCTGGAAGAAATATTAAAAGTGCACAAAAAACATATCTGCACTGGTGTACCACACGGCCAATCCCTGATTGTAGGCTGGCTGTTTCATTTGGTATTTATGCACCTGTGCAGCTGCCATTTTACTTGGGTCCGCTGCACCCTGGATTAGTGCAGATGCATTTAGGCCTGCCTGGTTTGTATCTGAATTTTTTGGAGGATTTATTTCCTCTTTTTGAGGTTTTCATAAAAAATTAAACTTGGTTGGATTTTTTGCAACCTGCTTGTCGTTGTTGCGGTGGAGTAGTTATCGCAATGCAACCCCGTTCATTTCAAAAGCACAGCAATATAGAAGCGGCATCAAGTGAACTTCGGACACATGATGGCTGCTGTGGCCAAAGCCACCATGTAGCCCAAGCCTAAAGATCTGGCCCGTTTGGCTATTACAAGCTCTTTTTGTCCCTGTGCGTTCAACTTTGATATGATCTGTGGTCATAAATCAGAGTGAGGGGAGTTACTAGTGATCAATTGGACCATCATCACAGTGAGCTTACTGATGGTTCCACACATAACTCATCCTGCTGCCAACAACAAACCGTGTAACACACGGCTATAAAACGAAAATAATGCAATTATTATTTATTAAAAAAAAAACAATTGCAAAAATGATTTTTAACCAAAAAGTAAGAAAAACCCTTTTAAGTACTTTCCCTCCACCTGCTGGACTCATCTGTCTCCCGTAAGCAATGAACAAAGTGCAGGTGCACATGTGTGGTCATCACTGCAAATGGATCACTTCAGAGCTTTGTTTTGACATTTGTGGGCAACAACTCAGCTCGGTGTTCCCCAGCGATCAGAAAATTATCACTTGGACAACCCCTTTGAATAATCCGGAAGAGCAGGAAATCCTAAACTGAAATGTAATCTCATCAATGGAGAGATGCCAAGATGGAGGAGAAGACGGAGTGTAAAATCGTCCTGATTTGCCTATAAGGAGAGATGGGAATCACAGGCATGCTGAAGATAAAGGGCGGCAGAGTGGTCTCTACCTGCACTAGATGTACTGGGCCTTTAATGAACTTCACGCCCTCTATCCTAATACAGAGCGCTGAGTATATATGTTAAGGACTGACCTGAGTTGGAGTAGTGATATTGCAACCATTAGGGGCAGCTTCGGCAGGTAGCATCTTCAAGATATAGCCAGAGGTCAGTACATGGAGCAGCAGTGTAGTTGGAACGATAAGCAGGTAATGTAGTCAGGATATAGTCAGAGATCTGTACATGGAGCAGCAGTATATTTGGAAGGATAAGCAGGAGTCATAGTCAGGAAATAGCCAGAGGTCGGTACACGGGAGGAGCATTAGGATCTTGAGGATAAGCGGGAATCGATGTCAGGTTATAGCCAAAGGTCGGTAAACGGAGCAGCGGTAGGATCTTGAGGATGAGCAGGAATCAATGTCAGGATATAGCCAGAGGTCAGTACACGGAGCAGCATTATAGTTGGAAGGATAAGCAGCAATTGATGTCAGGTTATAGCCAGAGGTCGGTAAACGGAGCAGCGGTAGGATCTTGAGGATAAGCAGGAATCAATATCAGGATATAGCCAGAGGTCAGGACACGGAGCAGCATTATAGTTGGAAGGATAAGCAGGAATCGATGTCAGGTTATAGCCAGAGGTCGGTAAACGGAGCAGCGGTAGGATCTTGAGGATGAGCAGGAATCAATGTCAGGATATAGCCAGAGGTCAGTACACGGAGCAGCATTATAGTAGGAAGGATAAGCAGCAATTGATGTCAGGTTATAGCCAGAGGTCGGTAAACGGAGCAGCGGTAGGATCTTGAGGATAAGCAGGAATCAATGTCAGGATATAGCCAGAGGTCAGGACACGGAGCAGCATTATAGTTGGAAGGATAAGCAGGAATCGATGTCAGGTTATAGCCAGAGGTCGGTAAACGGAGCAGCGGTAGGATCTTGAGGATAAGCAGGAATCAATGTCAGGATATAGCCAGAGGTCAGGACACAGAGCAGCATTATAGTTGGAAGGATAAGCAGGAATCGATGTCAGGTTATAGCCAGAGGTCGGTAAACGGAGCAGCATTATAGTTGGAAGGATAAGCAGGAATCGATGTCAGGTTATAGCCAGAGGTCGGTAAACGGAGCAGCGGTAGGATCTTGAGGATGAGCAGGAATCAATGTCAGGATATAGCCAGAGGTCAGTACACGGAGCAGCATTATAGTTGGAAGGATAAGCAGCAATTGATGTCAGGTTATAGCCAGAGGTCGGTAAACGGAGCAGCGGTAGGATCTTGAGGATAAGCAGGAATCAATGTCAGGATATAGCCAGAGGTCAGTACACGGAGCAGCATTATAGTTGGAAGGATAAGCAGGAATCGATGTCAGGTTATAGCCAGAGGTCGGTAAACGGAGCAGCATTATAGTTGGAAGGATAAGCAGGAATCAATGTCAGGTTATAGCCAGAGGTCGGTAAACGGAGCAGCGGTAGGATCTTGAGGATAAGCAGGAATCAATGTCAGGATATAGCCAGAGGTCAGGACACGGAGCAGCATTATAGTTGGAAGGATAAGCAGGAATCGATGTCAGGTTATAGCCAGAGGTCGGTAAACGGAGCAGCGGTAGGATCTTGAGGATAAGCAGGAATCAATGTCAGGATATAGCCAGAGGTCAGTACACGGAGCAGCATTATAGTTGGAAAGATAAGCAAGAATCGTAGTCAGGATATAGCCAGAGGTCGGTACATGGGAGGAGCTGTAGGATCTTGAGGATAAGCGGAATCGATGTCAGGTTATAGCCAGAGGTCGGTACACGGAGCAGCGGTAGGATCTTGAGGATGAGCAGGAATCAATGTCAGGATATAGCCAGAGGTCGGTACATGGAGCAGCATTATAGTTGGAAGGATAAGCAGGAATCGTAGTCCGGATATAGCCAGAGGTCGGTACATGGGAGGAGCTGTAGGATCTTGAGGATAAGCGGAATCGATGTCAGGTTATAGCCAGAGGTCGGTACACGGAGCAGCGGTAGTATCTTGAGGATGAGCAGGATTCAATGTCAGGATATAGCCAGAGGTCGGTACATGGAGCAGCATTATAGTTGGAAGGATAAGCAGGAATCGTAGTCCGGATATAGCCAGAGGTCGGTACATGGGAGGAGCAGTAGGATCTTGAGGATAAGCGGAATCGATGTCAGGTTATAGCCAGAGGTCGGTAAACGGAGCAGCGGTAGGATCTTGAGGATAAGCAGGAATCAATGTCAGGATATAGCCAGAGGTCAGGACACGGAGCAGCATTATAGTTGGAAGGATAAGCAGGAATCGTAGTCAGGATATAGCCAGAGGTCAGTACACGGAGCAGCATTATAGTTGGAAGGATAAGCAGGAATCGATGTCAGGTTATAGCCAGAGGTCGGTAAACGGAGCAACGGTAGGATCTTGAGGATAAGCAGGAATCATAGTCAGGATATAGCCAGAGGTCGGTACATGGGAGGAGCAGTAGGATCTTGAGGATAAGCGAAATCGATGTCAGGTTATAGCCAGAGGTCGGTAAACGGAGCAGCGGTAGGATCTTGAGGATGAGCAGGAATCAATGTCAGGATATAGCCAGAGGTCGGTACATGGAGCAGCATTATAGTTGGAAGGATAAGCAGGAATCGTAGTCAGTAGAGTTGAGCGAAACGGGTCGAAAAATTTCAAAAGTCGCCGACTTTTGGCAAAGTCGGGTTTCATGAAACGAAACCCGACCCTAGGATGAGGTCGGCCACGAGCTCGGCGACTTACGCGCCAAAGACGCGTTTCAAAAGTTTGTTTTGCGCTCTTTTTCAGCCAATCAGGATCCACGGACACTGTGGGCAACGTGATGACATAGACAGGGGTCACCACCATCTTTCAGAAGGGCATGCAAGTGATTGGCTTGCTTTGGTGGGCGTCACAGGGGTTATAAAAGGGCGTGCACGCTGACCGCCATCTTACTTCTGCCGATCTTAGCATAGGGAGAGGTTGCTGATTCTGTAGGGAGAGCGTTAGGCAGGGAAGAAGAAAAAAAAACTGCTTCTGCTGCTAGCGATTTTGCCTGTACAACACACCAGTCACTGTGTGTGCAGTGCAAGGGGAGGCTATATTGTGGTGGATCAGCGGTGTTGGTTGTTAGGCTGCCTTCTAAGGCTTCCTGACAGCTGCATTGCTGTTTACCCACTGCTCTGCAAACTGCTTTTTTAAAAGCAATGCCAATTTTTTTTTTTGTCCTGCTGAGGTACTGAGCATGCATTTTTTCACACCATACAGCGTCAGTGGGCCTCACACAATCCAAAAGTGTCCAGTGTCCACTAGTGTCTGCAGAAATTCAAAATCTCCCTTATCCTGTAGTCACTTTTTTCACACCTGTGCCATCGAGCCTGTGACATAGCGCTCTGATATTCAGTGGGCCTCACACAATCCAAAAGTGTCCAGTGTCCACAAGTGTCTGCAGAAATTCAAAATCTCCCTTATCCTGTAGTCACTTTTTTCACACCTGTGCCATCGAGCCTGTGACATAGCGCTCTGATATTCAGTGGGCCTCACACAATCCAAAAGTGTCCAGTGTCCACTAGTGTCTGCAGAAATTCAAAATCTCCCTTATCCTGTAGTCACTTTTTTCACACCTGTGCCATCGAGCCTGTGACATAGCGCTCTGATATTCAGTGGGCCTCACACAATCCAAAAGTGTCCAGTGTCCACTAGTGTCTGCAGAAATTCAAAATCTCCCCTGTCCTATAGACACCTTGTACCTTGTTTTACATTACTATATAGTTTGTTGGATTTTGTCTACATTTCTACAAAAAATGAGGAAGGCTGGTGGAAGAGGCCGTGGAATTGGGCGGGGGTTGGCAGCTGGTAATGATGGTGTTGGTGGTGGATCTGATGGTAGTGGCAAGAGCAAAATAGGACCGAATGCAGGAGGTGTTGAGCCTGCGTCATCGTCTGGCTCCATAAGGCTTCGAAGGCTTAGTTTTCTAGGAGTTGGCAAACCGCTTTTAAAGCCAGAGCATCAGGAAAAAGTTTTGTCTTACATTGCTGACTCAGCCTCCAGCTCTATCGCCTCCTCTTCTGAAGTTGTAAAAAGTAAAAGCACTGAGTCGTCATTGGAGGCTCATGTTCATGAACCACACCTTTCCTTGTGTCCTTCACCCCAACCAAGATTGAAGGATGACGCAGGCCATACTACCGATTACTCCATGGAGCTGTTTTCACATACCATGCCTGGATTATCAAGTGAAATGGTGAGTTACCCAGGCCAAGATGAATCTGACATGGAGTGCACTGATGCACAGCCGCTGATAGATGATTCTGCTGGTACATTCACTCAGAGCACTACATTGTCCTCGCAGTGTACAGAGCCAGATTCTGACCCTGATGAGACTCAGGTGCCCCTTCCCACACACTATACCACCATACACGGTGACACAGAGGAAGGTGCACATGACATTGAAGAGGAGGTGATGGATGACCCAGTTGTTGACCCAGATTGGCATCCATTGGGGGAAGAGGGTGCTGCTTCCAATAGCTCAGATGAGGAGGAGCATCCACAGCAGACATCGACATCGCAACAGCTGTTATCTGGCAGGCCCGGAGCACTCCAAAGACAGGTTCCAAAAATCAAAAGAGTTGCTGGACAGCTTGTCCAGACGGTCAAAAGATCACAGCGTGCTAGGCCGCAAAATGTCTGCCAAAGTAGGAAGAGTGCAGTGTGGCACTTTTTTGAACAAAATCCTCATGATCAGGCCAAGGTTATCTGTAAGAAGTGCGCAAAGACCTTTAGCCGAGGGAAAAATCTGAAAAATTTGAATACCAGTTGCATGCTTAGACATTTAACCAGCATGCACTTGCAAGCGTGGACACAACACCAAACCTCAAGTGCCACATGTGCAACTGATCACAAAGAAGGTAGTCAACAACGCTACATTGTTTCCCCCACTGTAAGCCCACCGGTTAGCACAGCAGCAAATGTTGAGGTGTCGTTGCAAGGTCACAGCAGTCAGGGAATCCCACTGTTATATCAACGAAATACTGAATCTAGGCCATCAGAAAGAACACCAACTCCATCACCATCATCAACCCTCTCTCAGTCCGCCCTGTCCACCGCTAGTTCCACCATATGCAGCTCTCAAGTCCAGCTCACCCTCCCAGACACTATGAGTAGGTCAAGAAAGTACTCAGTCTCTCATCCGCGTACACTGGGTTTGAACGCCCACATTGCCAAACTAATCTCGTTTGAGATGATGCCCTATCGGTTGGTGGAAAGCGCAGCTTTCCGCGAACTCATGGCCTATGCAGTACCACGCTATGACCTACCCAGTCGCCACTTCTTCTCTCGCAAATCCATCCCAGCTCTCCACCATCATGTAAAAGACCGCATTGTCCATGCACTCAAGCAGTCAGTGAGTGGAAAGGTGCACCTCACAACTGATGCATGGTCCAGTCGGCATGGCCAGGGCCGTTACGTGTCCATCACTGCGCACTGGGTTAATGTGGTGGATGCAGGGTCCACAGGGGACAGCGGTGGTGGGACAGTGCTGCCTAGCCCACGGTATAGGAAACAGTTGGCTGTAGGCGTTCGACCCTCCTCCTCCTCCTCCTCCTCCAGAAGCGAAAGCTCGTCCACAGAGCGCAGTCGTACGAGCACTCCATCTGCAGCTGCCACTGTTGCACACGAGGTGTCCCCCTATCGAGCAGCTAGTGGAAAGCGTCAGCAGGCTGTGTTGCAGATGATGTGTTTGGGCGACAGACACACCGCCGAGGTGCTGGCCGAGTACTTGAAGTGACAAACTGAGTCATGGCTGGGCAGTGTACATCTTGAGGCAGGCAAGGTAGTTAGTGATAACGGCCGTAATTTTGTGGCAGCCATAGCCCTTTCAAAACTCAGCCACATACCTTGCATGGCTCACACCTTGAACCTGGTGGTGCAGTGCTTCCTAAAAAATTATCCGGAGTTAACAGCCCTGCTCCAGAAGGTGCGAAGACTGTGCGCGCACATCCGCCGGTCGCCTGTACACTCCGTTCGTATGCAGAAGCTGCAGCGATTGCTCCACCTTCCCAACCACCGCCTCATTATCGACATTGCAACAAGGTGGAACTCCACCCTGCACATGGTGGAGCGGCTGTGCGAGCAGAGGCAGGCCATAATGCATTTGTGGGAGGATACACGGCCAGGCACTTTGAGAGCAGACATGGAGTTGACAGGTGTGCAGTGGTCGAAGCTGAAAGACCTCTGTAAAGTCCTTCAGTGTTTTGAGGAATGCACACGGCTGGTAAGCGCAGACGACGCCATCCTAAGCATGAGCATCCCACTTATGCGTCTGCTCATGCAAACTTTGACGCACCTTATGGAGCAGGCGTCTGCAGCCAATGTTGATGAGGAGGAAGAGGAGGAGGGAATCCTTGATGACATTCAGCCATTGTCTGCTCAGGGACCTCTCCTGGACGAGGTGGAGGAAGAAGAGGAGGAGGAGGATGATGATGGGGATGATTACTTAGGGGAGGAGGATGCATCTCGTGGGGCAAGTGAAAATGTTGGCGTGGCAAGGTCTGGTACAGGGTTTGTGCGTGACTGGAGGGATGTGGATTTGCCAGAAAGTGCTCCTCCATCCACCACTGGCAGTGCATCATTGACACGGGGAACATTGGCCCACATGTCAGATTATGCCTTGCAGATCCTAAAAAGGGACCCCCGCATTGCCAAAATGATGAACGATGACGACTACTGGTTGGCCAGCATCCTGGATCCACGCTATAAAGGCAAATTACAAAACATCATGCCACAGGAGAACCTTGACCTAATATTGGCTAATAAACAAGCAACTCTGGTAAATCGGTTGCTTGAGGCATTCCCAGCACACAGCAGCGGTGATGGTTCTCACACGAGCCATACGGGCCGGGGGCAGCTTGGCAGAGGTGTTCATGGTGCACACAGCAGAAGTGGCGTTGGAGACAGGGGTTTCATGACAATGTTGTGGACTGATTTTTCACGGACCGCTCACACAACTGGTAATACTGCATCGATGGAAAGTGACAGGAGACAGCAGTTGTCAACTATGGTTACAAACTACTTTTCCTCCCATATCGATGTTCTCCCACACAGGTCATTCCCCTTTGACTATTGGGCCGCTAAACTGGACACCTGGCCTGAATTGGCACAATATGCCTTACAGGAGCTCGCTTGCCCAGCTGCAAGTGTGCTATCGGAAAGAGTCTTCAGTGCAGCTGGATCAATCCTGACAGAAAAAAGGACCCGTCTGTCAACCCAAAATGTGGATGATCTAACCTTCATTAAAATGAACCATGCATGGGTTTCCAAGGATTTTGTCCCACCTTCCCCTGATGACACATAGGGTGACAGAAAAATGGCTTGCTTTGGTCCACCTCTTCCTGGGACTTGACCTATTTCGCCTTTTGCATCAGCTGAATGTCCAACATCAACATATGCCACTTTCTAAAACTCCCTAACTGTGCTGCCTCCCCCCCCCATGGCCGGGGTCACCACCTAGCGCATGACACCGTGCGAGTGCCGTTGCCCTGGACAGGTGGGTAGGCCGACTCTTGGGCGCGGGCACTGGCACAGGGTCCCTCATACTGCAATCAAGTGTCTCTGACGGTGGTGGTGCACACCCGCCGTCAGACACACCGCCGTACTATGAGGGGCCCAGTGCCAGTACCGACGCCCACGAGTGGGCCCCCCTTGCTTGGGCAGGGCCCCAGCATTTGCAATCTTTACCTCTCCCTGCTCCTCCGCTGTGTAGTCTGGGCCGTCAAATCCATACTGTGCCTGACACCGTCTGAGCCTGCCTCCTGATGTATAGACATATATTTTGAATGTGTACGCTATCCATACATGTTATCCGGGGATACGGTACCCTTTCTCACCTTTGTGCAATCACGTGCTAGCCATACTGGGCCTAACACCGTCTGAGCCTGCCTCCTGATGTATAGACATATATTTTGAATGTGTACGCTATCCATACATGTTATCCGGGGATACGGTACCCTTTCTCACCTTTGTGCAATCACGTGTAATCCATTCTGGGCGTGAGAACGGCTGGCGAGCTGTTAAGCAAGCTACAGCACCTGTGGTTTGCACACGTAAGTTTTTCATTTTTTCAGGAATGACGGTTAGGCCTAATTCCGGAACTGCGGTTGACCTGCACTTACTGGGAAATCATCGTTCGCGGGTAATAATTGTAATCAGTGATCCCCATCACTAACGTTGTTCAGCGGGTTATCTGCACCTGTAAGCGACAAACGCTGGCCTTTTCAGTGTAGCGCACATGCAGCCACCACGGACATGTAAGGGCATGACACACCAGTTATTGGCCAATCTCATGTGCCAGAGCCTCACGTGTCCCTCTAGTAAGCCGGACTTGGACCGCGGGGCATGACGGAGTCTCGTTCGTTAACGGAATTAAGCTTGCAATGTGTGCATCTGTTCTGTAGCTGGCATGATTGAGGTTTCCCAGGTGGAGTCGAATTTAACCGTAGGCTCCACTCCTGGTGGTGCCCTTCTGGACATTCCTTTAAGGTTCAGCTTTGCAACCATACTGCCCACGTAAAACAAACACTTTGCCTTCATGAACACTGTTTGGAGGGTCATGACTCGTGGGAATAACGCCGCCCAATCAGTTAACCTGTTAGAGAGATCCTTCGTTGCTCCCAAGCATGACATCACACTCCCTAGGAGGAAGGTAATGCCACTGTGGCGACCGTACTCCTGGGGGCGACACAAGTGCACTGATGCCCAGCCACTGCTCGATGAATCTGCTGGTACATTGACCCAGACCACTACATTCCCCTCGCACGCTACACGGCCTGAATCTGACCCTGATGAAACTCAAGTTACCCTTCCCATATACAGTTCCATCTTACACGGTGACAAAGAGGAAGCTGCAGATGAAAGCGCAGGTTCGGCCCACCCGCCATCAGACACACCACCGTACTATCAGGGGCCCTGTGCCAGTGCCGTCGCCAACGAGTGGGCCCCCCCTGCTTGCTCAGGATCACAGCACTTGCAAGGTTGAAATACTGTGCAGTGAGATGGAAGATGGGGACGACGAGGAGTCCAGACTAATACAGGGATTCCCTAGCGAGGAGACTTATTTGATTGTTTTCAATGTTGGGACAGCAATTTTTGGGGAGCACTATACTCTGGATAATGATAGATGGGGCCCACCATACACTGGAACATTCCAAAGGTGGACATCAGACACTGGAGCAGCATTTACAGGGCCCATTATACACTAGAGCATTAGAAATGGGGCCCATTATGTTTGGAGCATTATTTGGGCCCATAAGACAGTGGAGCTTCATCCATGGGGACCAACATATACTGTAGCATTATGTGGAGCTCATCATATACTGTTTCAAACATTATATGGGACCAATGATTCTGTATGGAGAAATAGATGGGCCTCGTCATGAGATGTAAAAAGTGAAGTATTTTTCATTGTACTATACCGCTATTTCTCTGCCGTATCGGAGCATGATGAGTTGTGGTATGTGTTAAAGGGGTGCTCTTTCGCCCAGGGCACATGAAAACCTGGAGCCAGCCCTACCCCCCCACAACTTTAGCCAAATAACCCCCATTTTTCAGTGCGTAACTTGTATTATGAAGTTAATTAAGGTTGACAAGCTTAAGTAAGAAGAATTGATGCTTTTGGCATTCAAATGGGCACTGTAGGTGTGTTTCCTGTCCTCCTCTCACTGCCGACTTTTATTCCCCATTGACTTACATTGGGTTTCGTGTTTCGGGCCGACCCCGACTTTTCCCTATAATCGGCCGATCTTGCTCGACCCGACTTTTGGAAAAGTCGGGTTTCATGAAACGAAACTCGACCCTAAAAAACCAAAAGTCGCTCAACTCTAGTAGTCAGGATATAGCCAGAGATCTGTACACAGAGCACCAGTATTGTTGGGAGGATAACCAGGAAACGTAGTCAGGATATAGCCAGAGGTCGGTACATGGAGCAGCAGTATAATTGGGAGGATAAGCAGGTAACGTAGTCAGGAGATAGCCAGAGGTCAGTACACAGAGCAGCAGTATAGTTAGGAGGATAAGCGGGAATCATATTCAGGATATAGCCAGAGGTCAGTAAACACAGAGTAGCAGTGTAGTTGGGAGGATAAGCGGGAACAGTAGTCAGAAGATAGCCAGAAATCGGTACACAAAGCAGCAGTATAGTTGGAAGGATAAGCAGGAATCGTAGTCAGGAGATAGCCAGAGCAGCAGTAGGACATTGAGAATAAGCGGGAATCGGAATCGTAGTCAGGATATAGCCAGATGGTACACAGAGCATCAGTGTAGTTGGGAGGATAAGCAGGAATTGTAGTCAGGATATAGCCAGAGGTCAGTACAAGAAGCAGCAGTGTATTTGGGAGAATAAGCAGGAATCAATGTCAGGATATAGCCAGAGATCGGTACACGGAGCAGCAGTAAAGTTGGGAGGATAAGCAGGAATCGTAGTCAGGATATAGCCAGAGATCTGTACACAGAGCAGCAGTATTGTTGGGAGGATAACCAGGAAACGTAGTCAGGATATAGCCAGAGGTCGGTACATGGAGCAGCAGTATAGTTGGGAGGATAAGCAGGTAACGTAGTCAGGAGATAGCCAGAGGTCAGTACACAGAGCAGCAGTATAGTTGGGAGGATAAGCGGGAATCATAGTCAGGATATAGCCAGAGGTCAGTACACAGAGCAGCAGTGTAGTTGGGAGGATAAGCGGGAACAGTAGTCAGAAGATAGCAAGAAATCGGTACACAAAGCAGCAGTATAGTTGGAAGGATAAGCAGGAATCATAGTCAGGAGATAGCCAGAGCAGCAGTAGGACATTGAGAATAAGTGGGAATCGGAATCGTAGTCAGGATATAGCCAGATGGTACACAGAGCATCAGTGTAGTTGGGAGGATAAGCAGGAATTGTAGTCAGGATATAGCCAGAGGTCAGTACAAGAAGCAGCAGTGTATTTGGGAGAATAAGCAGGAATCAATGTCAGGATATAGCCAGAGATCGGTACACGGAGCAGCAGTAAAGTTGGGAGGATAAGCAGGAATCGTAGTCAGGATATAGCCAGAGATCTGTACACAGAGCAGCAGTATTGTTGGGAGGATAAGCAGGTAATGTAGTCAGGATATAGCCAGAGGTCGGTACATGGAGCAGCAGTATAGTTGGGAGGATAAGAAGATAATGAAGTCAGGAGATAGCCAGAGGTTGGTACACAGAGCATCAGCATAGTTGGGAGGATAAGCAGGTAATGTAGTCAGGATATAGCCAGAGGTCGGAACACAGAGCAGCAGTGTAGTTTGGAGGATAAGCGGGAATCGTAGTCAGGATATAGCCAGAGATCTGTACATGGAGCAGCAGTATTATTGGGAGGATAACCAGGTAACTTAGTCAGAATATAGCCAGAGGTGAGTACATCGAGCAGCAGTATAGTTGGGAAGAAAAGCAGGAATCGTAGTCAGGATATAGTCAGAGGTCAGTACACAGAGCAGCAGTGTAGTTGGGAGGATAAGCAGGAATCAAAGTCAGGATATAGCCAGAGGTTGGTACAGCAGAGCAGCAGTGTATTTGGGAGGATAAGCAGGATTCGTAGTCAGGAGATAGCCAGAGATCGGTACAGGGAGCAGCAGTAGAATCTTGAGGATAAGCAGCAGGTGGGAGGAAGTTAGACTAAAGGCTGGAGCTCAATCTCGCAATGTAGGAAGTGCAGTGTCAGGTTTAAGTAACCTGCTCAATCAGGAGATTACAGGATGAGCCAATCAGGAACTTGGTGTGGAGACATCAGGAACAACAGAACTACTAGTATCTGATTTAGTACGGAACTGTCCAACGAGCTGAACAGCCAGAGGTAAGAGCTGTCACCTGATGCACAAGAGCCGCTGGGTTCGAATCCTTATAATATATAAGGGTGTAACAATGCTACTCACTTGGGAGCGATCATCACAGAAACTGTTTCTATTTAAAAATCTGGCTATTTTTTCACTCCTCATAAACCCAAATCACAGGAAACTCAAATGCAGCCCTTGTCCGGCTCAAAATACAACATAAAGCAAAAAGTCCATACACTATTGTTGTCTAGTATGCCTGTCTTATAGTCCAGCTTCAGTCCTTTAGCAAAGGCACTCAATCCAGGAGATCTGCACACCTCCATACACACAGATATGTGTGAGACAAATAAGACTCATTTTACCATATCTCCCACCCAGTGGTGGAGATATGATGAGCAGCTGTTCAGCTGCTCATAATTAACCTGTCATGGCCAATTAACCCCTTTTAGAATTTTCTGTCTTTGGATATTGATAGCATACTTACAGCCTGCAGGTACCTCTAGAGGGAGCTAATACACATGGATATGTACAGTTAAGGTACTGTCACACTAAGGCCGGTTTCACATTTGCGCTTTATAGCGCAGCGACGGCCTGCGCACGGCCGCCGCTAAGCCCCGCCGGCTCCCTGCCCTCCCCTTCCGGTCATCGCCGCCTACTAGCGCACATGGACGCTTGCGATCTGCGTACCCTATCTTTAGCATAGGGTGCGCAGATCGTGCGCTGGCCGTGCACTAGCAGGATTTTGCCGTGCGCTGCGCACTTTTGAAGGTGCGCCGTGCGCGCCGAAATGCAACATGCTGCGTTCGGCGCACACGGGCGCACCTTCAAAAGTGCGCGGCGCACGGCAAAATCCTGCTAGCGCACGGCCAGCGCACGATCTGCGCACCCTATGCTAAAGATAGGGTGCGCAGATCGCAAGCGTCCATGTGCGCTAGTAGGCGGCGATGACCGGAAGGGGCGGGCAGGAAGCCGGCAGGGGGCGGGGCTTAGGGAGGCCGTGCGCAGGCCGTCGTTGCGCTATAAAGCGCAAATGTGAAACCGGCCTTAGCGATGCACCAGCGATCCTGACCAGCGATATGACGCGGTCAGGATCGCTGGTACATCGCTAAGTGGTCGCTAGTGAGCTGCCACACAGATCTCACCAGCGATGCAGCAGTGGTCGGGGGTCGCTACTTACCTGTCAGACGAGGCGATCCTGACGTCCTCCTGCCCGCGTCCACGCATCGCTCGTCGGCGCCACAGGAAGCTGACTACAAGAAACGGCCCAGGCCGTTCTTGCGCGATCAGCGATAGCCAGCGGGGGAGTCGGTCGGAGGTAAGTATCAGACATAGCGATATCGCTAGCAATATCGCTTAGTGTGACAGGCCCTTTAGTATTGAATGCACTGAGAGGTGTGGCAGCATGCAGCAGTTCAGTGGCCACCATGGAGCCGGCTGTAGTCACATGACTTGTTGATACCTAGCTGTAAATCCATGGGCATCTACTGATTGCAGAGCAGGTAATATCCTCTAGTTACATCCAGAGCTGCATTCCGACTTCTTCTGATTGTGTCAGAGCTCCTGGATTTGTAACAGGGTTCCTATCAACCATTTTTAATAGTGGTATCCTCATATGAAGCAGAGGGACATAAAGGTGATGCCCCCAACCTCTCCTAAACATGGGCACAGGTGAGCATGTGCCAGCTCCCACAGATCCCTAATTTAATCCTTTTTTTTCGGGTGTACACAGCACATTGTCTATAGCTGTAAAGTATTTGCATATTGTCTCAAGGAAATGCCCTCATTTACCCGTGCTCTCTCTGCCACCTTTGTATGCCAGCTTCACCATAGTAAAACTGCATCCACAATAGCACATACATACAGATTTAGAGATTAAGCAGCTACTATTACGGAAGGTGCAGGCATTGTGTGCCAGAGCCAAGGAAGGGGTGGGAAGGGGGCCGCTGGGGATATAAATGGTGGTTGGCACCGAGACCCTGGTGTCAGAAGATTGGGGACAAAATTAGTCTGAACCACTTACAATAGTAAAGAACCAATTATAGGGACCGACGAACGCCTGAAGCACCGCGCCCTGCTGCATCCCTAAAAATGTCATCCCTTCCCCTCCTTATATTTGGAGCTGCAGGACTGTTGTCCGTACGGGCTGCCGGTAAGTGTAACCCTCTATGTCTACATAGGGGAATTACATGTTAAGCAATTGCTTTATCTATAAAAATCTCTATATAATGAAAAGTTCTGCAACTTATTAATCTACACGTGCTTTTTGGAGATGGAAATGTTATTCTCCAGCAGGACTTGGCACCTGTCCATACTGGTTTACAAACAACAGTATCACTGTGCTTGATTGACCAGCCAACTCACCTGACCTTACCCCCATAGAGAATCTATGGGGTACTGTCAAGAGGAAGATGAGAGACACCAGTCCCAAGAATGCAGACGAGCTGAAGGCTGATATCAAAGCAACCTGGGCTTCCATAACACCTCAGCAGGCTGATCGCCTCCATGCCACACCGCATTGATGTAGTAATTGATGCAAAAGGAGCCCCGACCAAGTATTGACTGCATTTACTGAACATATATTTCAGTAGGCCAACATTTCGGATTTTAAAATCATTTTTGAAGCTTTTGTTATAAAGTATTCTAATTTACTGAGATAATGACTTTTGGGTTTTCATTGGCTGTAAGCCATAATCATCAACATTAACAGAAATAAACAGAGTGAAATAGATCACTCTGTGTGTAATGACTATATCATATGAGTTTCACTTTTTGTATTAGAGAACTTAAATACATTAACTTGTACTTTTACTTTCAATTCTTCACAATTTGTTACATTTCTGCTTGCTGACGGTGAATGGACCATTATTGTTTGGATCCAGTGACAGAAGACTGACCTCAGTCTTCTCAGAGTAGAGTCAGTACATGGTCCGAACTAATACATTGTCAGAAAGGGGGAGATGTGATACACTGTAACAAAACCTCAGCTGAGGATTGTTGGGTCAGAACACTGTGCACCCATAACTACCATACCTATTATCCACATTTCTATAGAATCATACAACATCCTCTGCTTTGCTGAATTCAATGAGAAAACTCTACAGTGCAATGATTTTCTGGGGGCCGGAATCCCACAAATAGACTGCTGCCTGAACAGCAAATATGGCTTTAAGAGGGACCCCCAGTCTGAATGCCAATCCTGCCGGTGAGGAAATCCTGTGCTACCACATCTAATAGAGGGTCGTATTATAGTAGCTATATTCTTGTACATAGGGGCAGTATTTTATTAGCAATTTTCTTGTACATAGGAGCAGTATTATAGTAGTTATATCCTTGTACATAGGGACAGTATTATAGTAGTTCTATTCTTGTACATAGTGGCAGTATTATAGTAGTTCTATTCTTGTACATAGTGGCAGTATTATAGTAGTTATATTCTTGTATATAGGAGGCAGTATTATAGTAATTATATTCTTGTACATAGGGAGCAGTATTATAGTAGTTATATTCTTGTACATAGGAGGCAGTATTATAGTAGTTATATTCTTGTACATAGGGACAGTATTATAGTAGTTATATTCTTGTACATAGGGCAGTATTATAGTAGTTATATTCTTGTACATAGGGGCAGTATTATAGTAGTTATATTCTTGTACATAGGGGCAGTATTATAGTAGTTATATTCTTGTACATAGGAGGCAGTATTATAGTAGTTATATTCTTGTACATAGGGACAGTATTATAGTAGTCATATTCTTGTACATAGTGGCAGTTATAGTAGTTATATTCTCATACATAGGTGCAATATTATAGTAGCTATATTCTTGTACATAGGGGACAGTATTATAATAGTTATATTCTTGTACATAGGGGGCAGTATTATAGTAGTTATATTCTTGTACATAGGGGGCAGTATTATAATAGTTATATTCTTGTACATAGGGGGCAGTATTATAGCAGTTATATTCTTGTATATAGGAACAGTATTATAGTAGTTGTATTCTTGTACATAGGGGGCAGTATTATAGTAGCTATATTCTTGTACATAGGGGACAGTATTATAGTAGTTATATTCTTGTACATAGGGGGCAGTATTATAGTAGTTGTATTCTTGTACATAGGGGCAGTATTATAGTAGTTATATTCTTGTACATAGGGGACAGTATTATAGTAGCTATATTCTTGTACATGGAGGCAGTATTATAGTAGTTATATTCTTGTACATAGGGGGCAGTATTATAGTAGCTATATTCTTGTATATAGGAGCAGTATTATAGTAGCTATATTCTTGTACATAGGAGCAGTATTATAGTAGTTATATTCTTGTATGTAGGAGCAGTATTATAGCAGCTATATTCGTGTACACATGGGGCAGTAAAATAGTAGTTATATTCTTGTTCATAGGGGGCAGTATTATAGTAGTCATATTCTTGTACATAGGGGACAGTATTATAGTAGTTATATTCTTGTATATAGGAGCAGTATTATAGTAGCTATATTCTTGTACATAGGGGCAGTATTATAGTAGTTATATTCTTGTACATAGGGGGCAGTAGTATAGTAGTTATATTGTTGTACATAGGGACAGTATTATGATAGTGGTATATTCTTATACATTTTTCAGCTCTGCTGGATGGTTGGAGTGGGGAGACTGGAGCACTTGTTCTGTGTCATGTAAGGAAGGTGTTCAGAAGAGACAAAGAACCTGTGTAGGACAAGGACATTGTCAGGGAGAAGCTCTGGAAGTGAAATCCTGCACTTTACAAGAATGCTGCGCAGGTGACCATGTGTATACTGTATATATTATCATAGTTGATGTACAATGATAAAATAACAATGAGCTGGTGTATGTAATTATATCATATATGGTAGCTTTTGCTGAGCTGGTGAATCTAAGCCTTTTATGTGTGATACAGTCTGATTCCATTGCCTGACAAAATTCTGTATTGTTCAGTGATGGGGGGTTGGTCCGTGTGGACATCGTGGTCAAGATGTTCTGTTACTTGTGGGAAAGGACACATTAAGAGAAGTAGAAAATGCAACAACCCAGCGCCTTTTTGTGGAGGGACATGTACTGGCAAGAGCAGTGAAGAAAAGCAATGTGACACTAATCAGGATTGTCCAAGTAAGTGACCTCCAATAAGGTGACCATGAAGCTTGATATCATGTTTGGGTGAAACCAAGAATCTTCTTAGCCAACTTGGGATTCAGCCCCAAGAGCAACCATACTCCCTCATGATAGAACCATAGTTGGACAAGGTATTTCTTCATTCCCACCTTGCAGAGAATGACCCTTAGCTTGGTTTTCTTGAGAATATTCTGGAGTTGGATTTGGGTGAAACCAGGGTCGTTGTTGTTATAGAGATGGGGACTTTTAGCCAACATGGTTCTTGCTCCTGGAGTCACCATACTCCTTTATGATAGGACTATGGTTATGTAGAATAGATGGGTCCTTCTTAGCCAAAATGGGATTTTGCCCCTGGAGACACCATGCACCTTTGGATAATCTTTTTGATTCTTTATGATAGAACCATGGGTGGATTAAAAGATTCTCCATTCCTACCTTTGGAAATAATGACCCTCAATTTGTTTTTCTAGAGGACAATCTTGAGTTGGTTTTGAGTAGAACCGAGGTTGGATTGTCACGCTTCTACCTGAAGCAAGACGGCGCACGGCGAGACAGAAGGAGAAGAAACCTGTGTCACTAGGGAAGGATTCAATCACCCTTGAAACTTACCCTGCACCACCCTGAGCTTCCTAGCGTCTCTAGATGGTTTCTTTCACCCTGTGTGGCGATCACGTTCCTATCCCTGTCTTTCCCTAAATACTACCCTGCTTAATGAGTAGGATAGCAAGAATTCTAGCCCTGCTCTAACATAAAGACACAGAGAGGAAACAGACAGGGAAAAAAGAAATTCACAATCATATAAAAACACTCTCAAACAATCGAGTGGGAAATAGGGAAGGATAGAGTGAGGCAAACCAATTAGGAATAGAGATTGGGATGCACACACACAAACTAACTACATGCAATTGAAAAAGCCTGCTCCTTTCTCAGCTCACTCCTCCAACTCCAAACCAGGTAGTTTCAAGCTATCACTGACAACAACTGAAACTTAGAGGAGAGTATTTAAACCAGAGGGAGGTGATAAACTCAGAACAGCTGAGACAACTCAGGACAGAGAGCTTCAGGTGACAAACAGGACTGATTAACCCTTGAAAGAACAAAGCAAGTAAAACCTGAACTGCTAATAGAAAGGTGAAGCAGGTCTACCCAGCACAGATGTATGTGTAGCCAGACTCTGTGATCTTCTGGCCCCACTCTGTTGCGGCATCCCCATGACATGGGTGGTGTAGAAGTTGTGGCAACTTCTTAGCCAACATGAGATTTTTACCTCTGGAGCCACGATGCTTTTGACATTTCTTTATGACAGGACCATAGTTGGTATCGGACTTTTTCTGTTTCAAGTGTAATGATCCTCAAATGGGTTTTATTGACCTTGGTCTTGTAGATAGGAGTTGTTTTGTGTCAGGTCAATCCACCTACGCAAAGGTAAGGTACACCAGCAAGTTGGAGTCCCATAGCCCTTGCAGATATGTGTGTTTCAGCCATGACAACTCCAGGTATATATAGGCCCAGTAAGTTGCATTTGCCCTCTATCTACCTAACTTTTGGGTTGACCAGAGCTTTTCTCTAGAGGTCACTAACAGCCCTCAAAACCCAGTGGAAGCTGGCATCACCTATGCCATCAAGAAGTTGTCAACTCTAGTCATGATATTCCAAGTTCTTCTGAAATATCTTTTATGTAGTCCTGATGGACATTTGTTCCTCCCTCAGCTCATGGCTCATGGGGAAATTGGGAACCCTGGAATCAATGTTCCTCTCAGTGTCGAAACGAAGGACCTGGGAATGTGCCATTTCAGTCACGTCAGAGAGTGTGCAACAACCCTACACCATCCAAAAGCCCACCAGGAGACCCCTGCCAGGGTAATAAGCAAGAAGAACGAGCATGTCCAGATCTTCCTTACTGTCCAGGTAAGATACCCCAATATATGGAAGAGAAACCCCATCCAATGTCTATCTATCACTCTTTATGTAGTTACATTCTGGGCTTTCAGCCACAAAGATTTCTATTGAAACATAGTAGGGAGGAGAAGTTAGCTACTTCCTCCTTCACTTGTGTCACTCTTGAACCTCCCATCATTTCTGAAAAAAAAAAAAAAAGTGAGTGTAATTTCAAAGACTAAAAATTAAGGGTCATGGTCTTTGACTACTAAGGAGTGTTGAGAGAGGAAGGAAAAGAGCTTTTGGGGGGCAGAAAAGCAAACTCTGTAAAGACTACTATGGCTCACAGGAAATAGACTGGCCAAATATTCGAGCCTATAAAAGAGATATTGGTGATAAGGACTTTGCAGCACAATTCGAGGGCTGTCAGGGTCGCAAAAAAATCTACTTTTAGGCCACATTCACACTATCAGTATTTTACATACTGATACATGGTCAGTTTTTTACATCAGTATTGGTAAATCAAACCAGGAGTGGTTGAAAAATGCAGAAGTGGTGATGTCTTTCTATTATACTCCTTTGGCTGTTCCACTCCTGGTTTTGGCTTACACATACTGAGGGAAAAACCTCACCAAATACTCAACATGTGCATGTGGCCTTAGTGTCCAATCTGGCACCATGGATACTATTCAAGGTCATAAGTCAAGCTGTGGCCACGTTTTGGAGTTTGGATGACTGGTTCCTGTAATGTTCTCGTAGTTGATGGCAGCTGGGGGTCTTGGAAAAAAGACTCGGAGTGTACAGTCACCTGCGGCATTGGACGGATTAAAGAGAAGAGGTCGTGTGACACCCCTCCACCACGGTACGGAGGAAGAGATTGTGCAGGGTCTATCACTCGAGATGCCATCTGCAACACAAAGGTTCCTTGTCCTCGTAAGTGACAGTCAGAACTTTAATTCTTGGGAGGTTTCTCCAGCGCATTCAGCAGAAACTGAGGATGGTGGTGGTAGCAGGAGAAAAGTGTGTTGATCTTGTAAAAGACAGTGACCTGACATTAGTAAAGGGCTGCATGAGAGAGGGACAGAATCAGGATGTAAAGAGGGGGACATAGGGAATAGTGATGGTATCACAGCAGCACAGAGTATTTCAGTAGAGTGGCATATGAATATTGTAGGAGGCAGTGACTTGATATACACATTGAGAGGGCCGCATGTGTGAAGAGAAGAGGTATGATGTAAGGAAGGGAAATGGTCGATAGTGGAAGAAGCAGATATCACAACAGCACAGAGTATTTCAGTAGAGTGGCATATGAATATTGTAGGAGGCAGTGACTTGATATACACATTGAGAGGGCCGCATGTGTGAAGAGAAGAGGTATGATGTAAGGAAGGGAAATGGTCGATAGTGGAAGAAGCAGATATCACAACAGCACAGAGTATTTCAGGATATTGGTGTGTTTCTATTGTAAGGGAGAGAACCTATTTTTAGTAAAGAGAGGGTTGCATGTGAGGCACAGTCATTATTTAAGGAAGGGACATACTGGACATCAGAAGTAGCAGATATTACAGCAGCACAGAGTATTTTCGGAAAGGGTTAGGTTTCCTTTATAGTGTTCATTACTCTTTTTTTAGGAAGCAAAGGTTGCATGTAGTACACAGTTGTTAAGTAAGGAAGGCATAAAGTGGAAGCGGCTAATTTCCCAGCAGCACAGAGTATTTCAGGAGTGTGGTGTTTTGATCTTGTGGGGGAAGTGACTGGTCCATATTTGATGGTCTGAGTGACCACAGGGCTGCACGTGATGGGGAAAGTGTCCTCATGTGTGGAGGGGAATGGGGACAAGGAGAAAATCACAGGCTAACAGTAGAAGGAGCAGTGTCCCAGCGGCACGGAGTATTTCAGGGTAAATATCTAATATATAAAGCTCAATGTGTGTGCGTGTGTATGTATATATGTGTGTATGTCCGGGATTGGCATCCGCACCGTCGCAGCTACAGCCACAAAATTTGGCAGTCACATGTCTGGACCCCGAGAGCGTCATAGGCTATGTTGTGAAGCGAAATTTTAACCCCATGTGTTCCAATTCGCCTAACAATTTTGCCCCTATCTACATAATGGGGGAAAAAGTGTATGTATGTATTTGCATCTGCACCGTCGTAGTCAGGGCTGTGGAGTCGGTAAGCCAAACCTGCGACTCCGACTCCTCAATTTCCCTTACACCGACTCCGATTCCACAACTCCGACTCCAACAAATATTGCTTATATTTAAGTGAAAAATTTATTGTAGTACAATGTGAACATCAGACATTTAATCATTTTTATGATACAATAATCAAGACATTTAGATAGAACATAATATATATTTATTGGAATACAACTTTAGAACACAAAAAACTGTAATAAATTGTAAATATGTAATACATTATGTAATATCGACTACATACATATATATACTATATATATATATATATATATATATACATATAGTGTGTGTATATATATATATATATATCACTATGTAATAAACTATGTAAGTGGCAAAAAACAGTTTTCAACAAAAACATAAATAACTAACTAAATAACATTTGTGCAGTCTATGAATTTGTTCTAAGGCTGGAGTCACACACAACGATTAAAAAATCAGTCGGATTTTTACTGTACGAAATCGCACAAAGGTTTCTTGTCCAGGGATCCGTCTGTCATCCAATTTTCCGGCGATGAACCGATTTTATTCACATCTAAGCATCAAATTGACATCCAATGCCAATGCCTGATGCTCTTTCCTGTTGACCTGGAGAAGTCTTGCGATTTAATCGCAAGTCACACGTTTGGTGCGTTTTCAATGCGATTTTTAATCACATCCATAGACTTGCATTGGCGATTCCGATCCGAAAATCGGTGACAGTCCGAGGAACGGATCCGATAAAAAAACGGATGATGGGAGCAGCACCATAGAATAACATAGGGACGACTGCAATGCGATTTTTTTTTATCGCATTGCATTCGTCCGATTTAATCGCTAGTGTGACTCCAGCCTAAGAAATAGAATTGCCTCCATCAGATCCTCCTTCACAGATGACCTCAAATCTGACCTAATCATTTTAAGGCTAGAGAACAACCTCTCTAACAATTTCCGGGTATAAAGGAATTGCCTCATGCACAGGCAGTTTTGATGAACGGTTGAATTTTTCTATTTCTTTGAGAGCAAGTGAAACATTTTGCTGAAATATGGTCAATCTGCTTGCTATAGGAGACGGAGTGAAATCTTTTTCCTTGCAGCAACGCTTTGCCTGCTCCATGTCATCCAAATACTTGTCAAAATCAAACTCCTCATCTGATGATGATGAAGATATGGCAGCAGTAGCACTGTCAGGACCCAAGTCCTCTTGCGCCTGGCAGTTCTCCTGTAGGCCACTCATCCTAACCGCTACCTCAGTCAGAGCTTCTTTTCCTTTAGTAAGCTGTTGATCATCAAGCAGTATACGATGACTTGGGTCCACATAAACAGCTGCCAGAAAAATTTTATTTTCCAATAGCTGTGTCTCTCTCTGTTTCTTTGAAGCAGAAATGCCATCTGCGATTAAATCTCCTCTTTGGGACAGGCAAAATAGCAAGTTCTTCCACTCCCTTATGAAAATGCCAGGACTTAAATCCTCAGCTTGTAATTTTTTAGTCATGGTAAATGGGTGATTAAGCAATTCCTTCAATTCAGCCACCTGTGTCCATTGACCTTCATTTAGGGGTTACCTGAGGGTTCCCCATATCTATAAGAAACGGTTGTAGTTCAAGCAATCGCTCAATCATTAAATAAGTGCTGCCCCACCGAGTGGCTTGATCGACAATTGCCCCTTTCCCAGCACGTCTCTTCAAGATGGAATCTATTTTAGGGGTTCTGGGGGCAATAGCCAATTTCCTCACTTTTCCAATCAGATTTCCAGCATGTCCCTCTTGCAGACTATCTCTTATTGCCAGCTGCAGCGTGTGCACAACACAGCGCATGTGATGAATAAGAAAGTGTTTTGAAGCAGCTTCAACAAGATCTATTTCTAAAGTATAATTTTGCTGTTCTTCTGTTGTAATATCTGTTTGTTCCTCCGTTACATGAACAGCACTGTGGCCTTCCATCTCAAACACACTGAATCCTAAATTTTCTTCTAGCTGTTGTTCATTACTCTCATTCATCAGTTTAATTGTACTTATCATGTTTGAAGCATTGTCCGTTACAATAGCAAGAACCTGTTCTTGTGTGAATGTAGCCTTAGATCAGGAATAGAACAGCCATTTACAGGACATTTCATAACTTTCCCAAATTCCTATGAAAAAATATTCAGCACATTCTGCATTGAACTATTGTATCCAATTTATTATATATTTTAGGAATCGGAGTCGGTCCATTTTATACCGACTCCGACTCCACGACTCCGACTCCACAGCCCTGGTCGTAGCTACAGCCACAAAATTTTGCACAGTCACACGTCTGGAGCCCGAGAGCATCATAGGCTATGTTGTGAGGCAAAATTTTAACCCCGCGCATTCCAATTCACCAAACAATTTTGCCCCTATCTATATAATGGTGGAAAAGTGTTGCAGGCAAATTGACAGCTGCCAGATGTGAACAAGGGGGACTTAAAGAATGAGAGCGATGGTGCCAAACAGTATATACTGTACAGTTGCTAATGTGGGGCCCTGACATGGGATACTCACCACACACGGGGATATGAACACACACACAAAATGCGCCACACACTACCACGTGCTTCAACACATATAAGATAATCCTTTAATCCTCCCACCATGGGGAAATCCACCCTCAGCACACATTTCACCACACATACACCAACCTCATAAAAACCCACATAAAAGTCGGAAACACAAAAGTCGCCACTCAAAACTCGCCACGCTGTCCCAGAGCTGTTTAAAAGATGAAAAATGAGCTGTGATTGGTTGCTATCAGCAACAGTTTTCTTTGTAGACAGTTGTGGTAACTGAGGCCTATTATTCTTATCATTTCTATGGCATTATCATCCTTCTGTAAAGCTGGAAATAACACAATTTATTACCGTGCCAACACAGACCACCCTCTGACACAGACTGCAGGGCTCCCCCAGTATCACACAGGATAGGATTAGATACACGGCTCAGCAGTCAGTATCACACAGGATAGGATTAGATACACGGTTGAGCAGTCAGTAACACACTTGATAGGATTAGATACACAGCTCAGCAGTCAGTATTACACAGGATAGGAATAGATACATGGCTCAGTAGACAGTATCACACAGGACACGATTAGATACGCAGCTCAGCACACAGTATCACACAGAATAGTATTCACAGAATAGTATTAGATGCACGGCTCAGCAGACAGTATCACACAGGATAGGATTAGATACACAGCTCAGCAGTCAGTATCACACAGGATAGGATACTTGGGTAATCGTTTAGTTAATTTGTGTTGCAAATCTGCAGTGTTGAATATATGATATGGAATATTTTTATGTGCAATATAATCATTATAATTTGTTATAACTAACCACAGTTGGTTACTATGCCCGGGCAACGCCGGGCTCTTCAGCTAGTTCTCCTATATAGTAGGATTTCAGGCTTGCTGTTTGTAGGGGGGATTTTAGGACCTCCATGTATTTTTATAGAAGCTTTTTCTCTGGTTGTGGCAGTCGATGGGCAGTGGTCGGATTGGCAGGAATGGTCGCCATGTACCCGACTTCAAGGTGAAATTATGTGCCAAAAAAAGGTGGGAATTCAGTCCAGACGTCGTCAATGTATCGATACCACTGATGGCGGGAAATGGTGTGAAGGAAGATACAGGGAAAGCCGCAACTGCTACAACATCACCAACTGCACATGTAAGTGACTTCTGTGAACTTCCAGGTTAATGCCATGAACTCTTCTGATGTGAGGGGTTATGTCTTTCCTAGAAATCTCCTGGATCACATTACAATCTGTTCCTGTTTGGGTTGACACCACAATGATTTTAGCAGAACTCTCCAGTATTTAAAGCTGGGGGCGCTGTTGCATTGATATTTATGGAAAGTCTGGTGTTTAAAAGTAGTACTGCAAGTGACTATAAAATATCAAGACTGAATGTCTCGGAAACAGAAGACACCGAGTTTTATTAGACAAGAGTGAATAGGAAACATACTATATAATGTTATTTTATAAAACTAGTTATGTTAATGCTGTTTTATACATTCTCTTTAAGATATGCACGAGCGAGGCATCTCACACATCGTAGTTGGTGGTCCATGTGTCAGGCATGCAGTCGCACAGACTACTGTGGACCATATTTCCTCAATATTTTCTTGTGTATTTTTGTATTCCAGTTCCCGGAGAGTGGTCGGAGTGGAGCCAGTGGGGACTCTGCTCCAGTCCATGTGGATCGTCTGAACAGATAAGGTCCAGGGAGTGTTTACCACAGTTTACTGACTACCCGTAAGTTTACTACTTCCCATCCGCCCCATGAAATTGTACAGGGATCAATGCAGTACATAAAGCAGACATCTAATAGGATGACTACTATATATGCGCAGTGATTGGCTGCAGCGCCATCAGTACAGACACCAGGAGCAACAGCGGAGACTCAGAGCTGGAACGGGGAGGGTGAGTTTGTTTTTTTACACCCACCCACGCTGCCTGCGGGGAGAAGTTTGTTGAAAGTGGAAACCCCTTTAAATACCCTTTAAATGCTATTTTGGCAAACACGTCTGTAAGCGTTACATTTCTGTTAACTTTCTTTATGGGTTTAAGGCTGAGTTCACACGTGGCGTTTTTTTCGCGTTTCCACGGCGGTTTTAACCGCGCGATTTTGCCGCGAAAACGCGAGAAATAAGCATCCCATGCATTCTTATGGGATTCCGCAATGCTGTGCTAATGCTGCGGTTTTTACCGCGGCGGAATCGCTTTGCGGTAAAAAACACAGCATGCTCATTAATTTTGCGGAATCGCGGCGATCCCGCACCCATAGGAATGCATTGTTCTGCTTACTTTCCGCATGTGGCTGTGCACACCATGCGAAAAGTAAGCAGAACATTTGCGGATGGTACCCACGGTCCGGAGGAGAGGAGACTGTCCTCCGGGCTTTGGGTACCATATCCCTGTAAAAAATAGAATTTAAAATAAAAAAATATTGTTATTCTCACCTTCCGACGTCTCGCGCAGCCTTCCCGCCTCTCTCCACGCTCCCGGTCCCAGTAAGCCTTTGCGAGCGATGACGTCCGTTCTCACGGGATCGTGAAGTCTCGCGGTCATTCGCGCGACGTCATCGTGAATGACCGCGAGACGTCACGATCCCGCGAGAACAGACGTCATCGCGGTAAGTGTCGCAAAGGATTACTGGGACCGGGAGCGTGGAGAGAGGCGGGAAGGCTGCGCGGGACGTCGGAAGGTGAGAATAACAATATTTTTTTTTTTATTATTATTTTTTACATTCTATCTTTTACTATTGAGGCCGCATAGGCGGCCTCAATAGTAAAAAGTTGGTCACACTTGTCAAACACTATGTTTGACGAGTGTGACCAACCTGTCAATCAGTTCTCCAAGCGATGCTCCAGATCGCTTGGAAAACGCTAGCAATTCTGCAAGCTAATTACGCTTGCAAAATGCTAGTTTTTCCACGGGAAAATCACAGGAATTTAAAATGCGATTTTCCCGCGGAATGGAATTCCGGAATTCTGCCGGTAATTTCCGCCAGAGTTCCGCTACGTGTGAACCCAGCCTAATAGTTAAAAATACAAATCACACCATTTTTATACACCATTTACCAATCACCATGAATATTAAGCATTTCTGCAATATTTACTGGTTTATGACGTTTATTTTTAGAATGTGTATAAAAAGGTGATTGTAATTACATTTTATTATTTTTCAGTCATTTTATAGGAACACAATCTATTTATTTTCCCCCTATTACACAGGTAGGTAGAGACATGTAGGTATATACAGATACTGTATGTATCTCTATATACCAGTACAATATGCCTGGAAAAGAAGAAGACTATTTAGATCTTTGGGCAGAGAAATTCCTCCTATAAGCAGTACAGACAATGGCTCACTGTTAGGGTACCGTTACACTTAGCGATGCACCAGTGATCAAGACAACGATATGGATCGCTGGTGCATCGCTAAGTGGTCGCTAGTGAGCTGCCACACAGGCAGATCTCACCAGCGACATAGCAGCGGTCGGGGGTCGCTACTTACCTGTCAGATGAGGCAATCCTGACGTCCTCCCGCCCGCGTCCACGCGTCGCTCACCGGCGCCACAGGAAGCCCAGCAGAAAGCGCCCAATGAGAAATGGTCCAGGACGTTCTGGCTTGACCAGCGTTGAGCAGCGGGGGAGCGGTCGGAGGTAAGTATCAGACATAGCGATATCGCTAGCAATATCGCTGCTATGTCACAAAATCGGTGACGTTACAGAGATATTGCTAGCAATATCGCTATGTGTAACGGGGGCTTTAAAGTTTCTGCCTGCTTTGCTGGAGATTGTGAGTTTGGAAAAGATCACAGTTAAAGAAAAGCAAACAATTAGTTTCCCGGGGTCTCTTCCTGAGTATAAAGGCCCCGTCTCACATAATGAGATCGCCGAAACATCACAGATTTTGTGACGCAACAGCGACCTCGCCAGCAATCTCGCTACATGTGACACATAGCGGCGACCACCGCCCACCCCCCCCCCGCTGGATATCGCTGATCATGCTCGGATGTCTTAGGCCATTTTTTGATCACTGGCGTCCCGCTGGCCAGCATGCATCGATGTGTTTGACGCCGATGAGCGACCTCACTGGCGACGCAGAACTCAGGGACGCAAGCATGAGTTGTCAGAATAGCTGCTGTGTGACAAGGTACCAACGACCACCGAGGTCATAATAGGGATCGCCCTATCGTTGCTGCGTCGTTGAAGAGATCTGCCTGTTTGACAGCTTACTAGCGACGATATAGCGATGCACCAGCGATCCTTACCAGGTCGTATCGTTGTCAGGATCGCTGAAGCGTCGCTATGTGAAACGGGACCCTAAGAGTGAGAAACTGCACTGGAAAAACAAAATTGTCCAGATCGACATACATGCCCAAAGCTATCCTATAATTTGGAGGCTAGTATGTAATGCTGGTGGCTACCATATCTACCCCTCTATGATCATCCTTGTTGCTGGCTCCTCACTCTCAGGGACATTACTATAGGGTCTACAGAGTTTAAGGGTCCTACTTTAGCCTAAGGGTTCCTCTGCCCCATATGTGGAGACCAGAATGTGTTATATTTGGGGCCCTGTTACAGCTTTTGCATCGGGGCCCAGCAGCTTCATGTTTCGTCTCTGATGACCTTCATGTCTCCTTCTACAGAGATATGGTCCAAGGAGCTACCAAGCTTGTGGAGGTGACCTTCTCAGGCAAGCCCATAGTGCAATGTGATCCAATCAAGGGAGAACTTCTGAAAGTGGAAGAGAAAACAGAATGTCGAAACCTTCCACCGTGCAAATAAGGTGAATGCGAGGTGATGAGCAACCCCTAAATTATAGGTCTTATGGCATGAGGACCAGCTAAGGGACATGTCTAGACATGGTGGCACCTTGCTGGTTACATTGAGGAAAGTTCATGGGAAAATCACTTTACCTTTCAGGCCTAGATCTAGGCTTAAGAGTTTGTATCTAGTGATAAGCGTGTATGCTCGTTACTCGAGATTTCCGAGCTTGCTCGGGTGTTCCCCGAGTAGTTTGGGCGTGCTCAGAGATTTAGTTTGTGTCACTGCAGCTGCATGATTTGTGACTGCTAGGCAGCCTGAATACATGTGGGGATTCCCTAACAAACAGGCATTCCTCACATGTATTCAGGCTGCCTAGCAGCCACAAATCATGCAGCTGCAGCGACACAAACTAAATCTCTGAGCATGCCAAAATACTCGGGGGACACCCGGGAATGCTCGGGAAATCTCGAATAACGAGTATACTCGCTCATCACTATCTGTAACCTATTTTTGCTTAGCGAGCTGGTTGTATTATTTGAGCACAAGATGACGGTGGTATTTTCTCTGCCAATGAAAGGTAGGGACAGTATAAGGGTCATGAAGTGCTGATCAGCGCTCAGTTTCTTAATTTTACATGAGGCAATAATTGCACGGATTTCATACAAACGGTCGTTGCACATTCCCTGCCAACCAACGTTAAGGATACAATCTGCTATAATCAGGAGAATCACCACTGATCGTGGAGGCGATCAGAAGCTATCACTCAGCCGATCACCAGCCAATGTCATACAGCTTCCCTATGCTAATACTTTCTGTGTTTTCTTTCAACATTTTCTCTTCTCGTTCCAGCCATTACTATAACGATGTGACTGGGATACCAGACATACGAGAATCTTTGTGCTGAATAAATATAATTTTCATATACAAATGCAGCTCTGTCTTTTTTATCTACTAGAAATGGTCCTGAAGACCAGTCATGGTGGTCAAGGGTTGGTCATCCCGAATGGATTATATCCAGTTAAATATTCTTGTTTTAGTCTTTACTGTCCTAGACTTCTAGTGGTGCCCATAACAATTACTCCTGGCCTTTAACATTGGCTGCAGCTATAACTTAAAGGGAAACTGTCACCTATTTTTAGCCCTATCAGCTGCCGTCACCGCCATCAGGGGCTTATCTACAGCATTCTGTAATGCTGTACATAAGCACCCCGATGTAACCTGAAAGATAAGAAAAACACGTTAGATTATACTCACCGGGGGGCGGGTGGTTTGGGTGTCGCGGTCCGGTCCGGCACCTCCCATCTTCATACGATGATGTCCTCCTCCTTGCTTCTCCCTAGGCTCCTGCGCAGGCGTACTTTATCTGCCCTGTTGAGGGCAGAGTAAAGTACTGCAGTGCGCAGGCGCCGGGAAAGGTCAGAGAGGTCCGGCTCCTGCGCACTGCAGTACTCTGCTCTGCCCTCAACAGGGCAGAAAAAGTACGCCTGCGCAGGAGCAGAGGGTGAAGCAAGGAGGAGGACATCATCATATGAAGATGGGAGGCGCTGGACGGGACAGTGACGCCCATCGGACCGGACCGAACGCTGGGGTGAATATAATCTTAAGGGCCTTTTACACATAGCGATATCGCTAAAGCGTCACCGATTTTGTGACGCAACAGCGATATCGCTAGCGATCTCGCTACATTACCTCCGACCGGCCCCCCCACTGGATATCGCGCGAGAACGTCCTGGGCCGTCTTCTTCTCCCTGGCGTCTCGCTGGCACCGACGAGCGACACATGGACGCAGGCGGAAGTTGTTATCATCGCAGCGTCTGACAGGTAAGTAACGACCGCCGAGCATCGCTGCGTCGCTGGTGAGATCTGCCTGTTTGGCAGCTCACTAGCGACCATTTAGCGATGCACCAGCACTCCTGACCGGGTCGTATCGTTGTCGGGAGCGCTGGTGCATCGCTACATGTAGCAGGACATTAACTCTTTTTTCTTATCTTTTATGTTACATCGGGGGGGCTTATCTACAGCATTACAGAATGCTGTAGATAAGCCCCTGATGGCGGTGTCGGCAGCTGATAGGGGAAAAATAGGGTGTCAGATTCCCTTTAAGCATTTTGGCTGTTTCCACTTACTGGATGCCCCTAAATCTGAATTTATAACAATCTCTCCTTAATGCTACTTTCACACTAGCGTTTTCGGGCGGACGTCACAAATTGTCGGCACGACGTTTCGACGGATGCATCAAAAATAGTGAAAAACGGATGCAACGCATACAGTATTTCTATTTCGACAGATCCGTCTGAAATCCGCTAGATGGTTCCGTCGAAATACTGTATGCGTTGCATCCGTTGTGTCCGTTTTTACCATCCATTTCATCCGTTTTTATGACGGATCCGTTTTCCATGCCTAAAAATGGGAGTCTCCCAAATGTGATTGGCTACTGGAAAATAGGGAAAACTATATATTGACTGTTTTTACACCCCATCTTTGACAGGGTTTAGAGAAAGTGGCAGAGATGGAAGGAGTGCTTGTGAGGATTGCGAACGTGGTTACTGATGTGATTTTTGAGACCAATCGGCTGGATATTATTGTTCGGGAGAAGGAGGTAGCAGCAAGACGGAGGATTCTTCTGCAGCGACGTCGCCGGCGACGACTATGGATGCATCTTATAAATGAACTGCAGATGACCCGGGGCGTCCATTCAACTCTCTACATGGAGTTGCGGCAGAACCCGGACAAATGTTTTAATTATGTTCGGATGAGGCAGGAGGACTTTGATTTGTTGCTGGAACAAGTTGGGGATGTCATCCGAAGGCAGGACACACGCATGAGGTTTTCCATCGCACCGGCGGAGCGGCTGATGGTGACACTGTGGTAAGCCTTATTTTTTTTTTTTTTATTGCTCATATTTAATGTCATGTAAACATGTTTTAACCTATAGAAAACCACATCAGCAGTGAACAATTGCGTTGCATTTTCTGCAGCATGTTAATATTTTTATTGTTTGTGGCCATTCCAGTGTTTTACACATGCTCCATAATAAGAATGCACAGATGTAGAAATGCTGTTTTTAATGTGGATCCCAACAGGAGTACATTCCACAACTGACAAAGGATATCTGGCTGACAAGTGCAGAACTTTTTGAGAAACTGTGCCATTTCCCAAATTGCTTGGGTGCCATAGATGGCAAACACATCCGTATTGCTAAACCGGCAGGATCTGGCTCAGAGTACTTTAACTACAAGAAGTACTTTTCTATAGTACTCATGGCCATAGCAGGTGCCAACTGTAAATTCCTGGCTGTGGATATTGGAGTCTATGGCCGGTCCAACGACTCACAAGTCTTCAAAACTTCTCCGATGGGCCGTTGTTTGTATGGAGATACGTATGATTTTCCAGCAGCCAGACCACTCCCGGGAACAACTGGACCATCTATGCCATATGTCTGTGTTGATGATGAGGCATTCCAGTTGTCACCACACTTACTAAAACCGTATGCAAGCAGAGACTTGACCAGAACCAAAAGAGTCTTCAATTACCGCTTAACTCGAGCCGGACGAGTGGTGGAGTGTGCTTTTGGAATTTTAACCGCAAAGTGGCGAGTTCTGCTAACTGCCATGAGACTGCACACACGAACAGTGGATGAGGTTGTCAAGGCCTGTGTGGTGCTGCATAAGTATGTACTTTCCAAGGAGCCTGTTTCCGTGGATGATGAAGGCTCAGAAACAACCTTGTGGGATTACCAAAGCAGCTCTGTTCGCTCTGCAGGTTCTGCTTCCAGAATGAGGGACCACTTTGCAGAGTATTTTGTGTCACCTGTAGGCAGGGTTCCTTGGCAAGACAACATAGTGTGAGATCTTTATTTCATGTCTCGGTGATTTATGTTTCTGTACAAAGTGTTTTCATTGACAGCAAGTTTTATTAATTAGTTTCCAAAAGTTTGATACTTTTGCTAATAAACCAAATTTGTTATACCTTTTAACGTGTGGTGTGTAATTTGTTTTTACCTTTTGTTTGTTACCATACCAGCTTACCTAAATGAAGGCACTGAAACAAATAGTAGAGTTTAAACCAAAATAAATTATTTAATTTTTTTTGGACATTTTTATTCAAAATCTTGTCATTTTTTTCAAATAAAACTTTTAGTGTTACAACTTTTTTTTAATGTTTTTAAATTTTTTGAAAAATATTTTTAATATAACAATCTTTTTTAAACAATGAAAACAACTTTCATAGGTCAGTAAAGTGTGGGGTGGAGATACTAACGGAGGGGCTGGCAGGTTGGACCACGTCGATAGATGGGGAAAGCCTACTGGGTTGGGGTGTAGTGGAAGGGGGTGAAAAAACAGGAGGCTGAGCAGGGGGGGTGGTGTTGGGGTAGGTGGAATACTAAATGGGGAAGGAAAGCTGGACAAGAAAGAAAACTTGGGGAAGTCACTGGGATTTGGGGCCGGAATGGGAATTGGGACTGGGTAGGGTATTGGGACTGTGTTTGGTATTGGGCCTGGGGTGGGAATTGTGCCTGGGGTGGAAAATTGGGCCTGGGGTGGGAAAGTTGTAGTGGCTGTGTGGGGATGTGTGGGTGTTGGAGGGGCTTTGGACATGACCTGCTGTAGAGCAGCATGGCTGGCTTGCATTACCTGCATCTGCTGGTCATGAGTTAGCTTTTCCATGCTCCTGAGCATGGATTGAAAGAAAAGGTTGTTTGGAGATTGACTTGCATCTGAATGCAGCCTATCCAAGCGACTGCTGTGTTCACTGATGCGTGTTTGCAACATGTTGAACCCAGCAGTCACTTGCTCTCCCAAAATTTTGAAAGAGCTTTGGAAGGATGCATTCAGATGCAAGAACTCAGGAGCATAGCTCCTTTCCGGACCCCTCTGTCGCTGCCGCACCGAACCTAATGGTGGTCTCGAGGTGGCAGGATCAGAGGGGTGTGGTAAAGGGAATGCTAAAACTTGACCAGCAGCTTCAAGTAACGAAGGCTGCAATGATGCTCCAGTGCTGGCGGAAGTGGATGAAGCAGACGTACCGGAAGGGTCAGACGAGGGGTCAGAGGGGTGGGGTCTACCGACGTGGCCCTCAGTGGCGGACTCCTGAGAGATCGCTCCAGAGGGGTCCAAGGTAGATGCAGGCGCCCGATGGCTACAGACGGTGCTGTGAAATAGGAAAAACAAAAATTAATATATAGATAGGAAAAAGCCCTGACTGAAACCAAAAAAGTTAGACAGGTAAACATGGTGATTTATTCAATGGGCTGTTGAATACTTACGTTCTACTCAGCATTGTTTCCCTGAGGAAGGACGGCATGGCTGTATTTATACCGAGTCCTTCTCCGTCCTGCTGAGCCACTCGGGGCCTGCATCTCCTGGTTAAACTCCCTCTTGAAGCGATCCCTGAGTGACCGCCACCGCTTCCTAACCCTGTCACCTGTGAAGACAAGAATGAAATTAAAAAAAAGGGTTAATTACAATACATTCCATTCAGCTCTAAACATTACTGAAAAGTGAATACTTACATTCTTGAGTCTGCTGCCTTGGCTGAAGGTACTCCCACCTCGGCAAAAGATTTTGGCATACTTCCTCCCAGAGCCGACGTGTCACATGTGTATCAGCATGCCTGCGGTCAGCCATATTCCACAGCGGCTCCCGCTCGCGGACCTCCTCGATGAGGCGGTCCACATCAAGGCCGCCGTCCTCGACATCTGAGTCGGGAGCACGCTGTGAAGACTGTGAAAAGAAAAAAAATAAATGCATAATTAGTACACTGAAACCCAAAACTACCAAGAGAAAAAAAAAAAAAAACAACAACTCACTGCTGGCTGACCGCTGCAGCGATGATGACGCCCACTCTGGGAGCGGCTGGGAGGACCTTCATGGCCTTGGCCAGAATGTGCAGCAGACTAAAACAAAAGAAAAAGAATTATCTTTGATGTAGGCATATGTTGTATGTGTACAGTGATGTATGATGATCTGTTTTGTGTTGGGTGCACTGCGATGTGTGAAGCAACTGTTTCGCCACAACTTACACTCTGTGCGCCCGCTCCTTTTTTTTCTACACCCATCTCGTCCCCTTCTGAGAGGCCCTCGGCTGCTTCAGCTTCCTGAAAAAACATAATTAATGCATATAGTGATTAACAGAAATTTTAACTATGACAACAAAAACTAAAAAAATTTTAACTTACCGCTACACGCTGTCGCTCTGGAGGAGGGCTATCAGAAGAGGACATTCTTGCAAAGTGGTCCCTGGTGGCTCTGTAAGTAAAAAGACAATTGTAATCTTCTATACTCATTGAATTGGCAGATTTGGGGTCTTCAAAACTTACATCTGGAAAGTGGCGTGCTGTGTGTGCAGTCGTGGTGGTCCCTGGTGGCTCTGTAAGTAAAAAGAATTTATAGTTAGACCCACCCCACAAACTAGGTAATCTGAAATATTTAATAACCACCCTGTTCCAATTATGTGAGCAATGTTCATGCAGGCCAACACCAACAGTTTTGAGAAACAAACTCAAAAACAAATAGACCCAAGTCACACCAGTGTGAGCAGGATTACCTACTTGAATAGTATGTGCAAGCTGTGAAACCTTTTCCACCCACCCAAACAAAAAAATAAAAAAACCCTTTAAAATTGAAAGGCCTAAACACCATGTGAAACTGTATTGACCACATATGTGATTTTAAAATATCCCTTTAAAAATTACTAAAAAAGAAAATAAACCCTTTAAAAATTTTCTATTAACTTTTTTCTTAAAAAATAAACCCTCAACCAACTCAGTATTGCATGTGTGGCCATTTGTACATACACCAGGTTAAAATTTAGGTTTGTGAAATGATACTACGGACATTTTTAAGAAAATTTTTATTAATTCTTTTTTAATTTTCTTTTTTTTTTTTTTTAACATCACAATTAGGAGCTAAAATGCTCTTTATTTTAAATACAAGTACATCAACTGGAAATGGTTTCAACAATAAAACAAAAAACAAAAATTTAAAGAAAAAAACCAAACACACGCAAGACACACGCTCACACACTGAAACCACATGTTGCACAGACCACACTACTTGGTAAATACATCACATTAAAAAAAAAAAATGCACGTACACTCACCCAGTTGCACAGACGCATGCACCCGCAATCACCCAGACGCACGCACGAAAGCACACAGGTGCATGCACAACGAATGCACACGCACAAAAGCACACAGGCGCAGGCATAACGCGCACACACAAAAGCACACAGGCTATGCAAACACACACAGATGCACAAAAGCACACAGGCAGACCAAAACACAAAGACGCACACAGACATGCACACACACACACGCAAAAATGGCAGGAGTCCCACTGTCTGGATGCTGGCAGGCCCCAGGCTGGAGCTGGACGCTGGCTGGCTTCACAGTGGCAGGCCTCAGGTTGGAGCTGGACTCTGGCAGGAAGCTGGCTGGTGCAGGACGCTGGCAGGCCTCTGGCTGTATTCAGGTTTAGCTCTGGCTGTTTTCAGTACGTCATACAGACACATGCACACACAGACATGCACACAGACGTACGCAAAAATGGCAGTATTCACACTGGCTGGAAGGCTGTAGCGTGATGCTGGCTTCTGGCAGCACAGTCAGGCCTCTGGCTAAGTTTTATAGCAGCTGGACGCTGGCTGCCTGGACGCTGGCTGGATGCAGTCTTCTGACTTCTTGCTGGCACATTTGGGGATGAAGGCCCAGGCCAGGTTTATATAGATTTGGGGGTGTCTGGTGAATTGGCTGCAAAATCCTGATTCTGAGCATGTTCAGTGTAAAAAAACGTTTTGCAGCGCTGCATTCCGTCATACGACGTGTCACGACGGATCCTGCGCCCATAGGATTTCATTCTAGCCAACGACGCATGGCGCAGAAATGCGTCGCGACACGTTTTCCCGACGGAGACAAAAAACGTTACAATCAACGTTTTTTCCAGACGACGGGCCGCCAAATTCCGATGCATCCGTTGCACGACGTACACGACGCGTGACAATCCATCGCGATGCGTCGTCAATACAAGTCTATGGGAAAAAAACGCATCCTGCGGGAGATTTTGCAGGATGCGTTTTTTTCACAAAACGACGCATTGTGACGTCCGCCAGAAAACGCTAGTGTGAAAGTAGCCAAGCCAGAAAGCCGTTTGTCATGTATTATTTACTTTCCATTCGTTTCATGGTTTCCATGTAACTTCGCTCCCCCCCCCGCTCCCATCGGTTGCTGACATGTCCTTGGCACCCTGCGGTCGTCTGTTTACCCAAATTATCTAATCACATAACAAAACTGGGTGTCTGTGCCAATGCCTCTGTGAACATCACAGGAGCGAAAAGGGGAAAGTGACTCAAGAACTGTGTGCTGGCACCGCAGATGTCTGCATAGTGACCAAGTAAGAAGATCTGAGTACAGCAGTCATATCTGGGCACTGCCCTATCATATCTGAGCACTGCTCTATTATATCCGGACACTGCTGTATGATATCTGTGTACTGCTCTATCATATCTGTGCACGGCTCTATCATATCTGGGCACTGCTCTGTGAGGGAGTGCCAGGGACGTAGTCGTGTCTGAGAGTATGTGCTTTAGCACGCACTGGTCTCCCATCACATGAATAAAGGGTCCCCTCTGCAGCATACCTTCTGCTTCACCTTCTGCACCGTCAGGGTCCCATCTGGCTGGCTGAAGTTCCACTGCTGCCGTTGTTGCACATAAGAGAGACAGAGTCCATTTCAAACTTAAAACTTTACTTTCTTGTTTTCGCAGCACATCCTTTTCAGATACAGCATCAGCATAGAGTTCCATACAGTCCACTTTCTCTACTTTTCCTGCACTGCCTTCTACGTCCCTCAGTACGTGCCCAGGTTGAAATGCTGCTTGCGGTAACGAAGCGTCCTCCCTGTTCAGACTCATTGTGCTTGGGTGTTCCCTCGTCCGTTTTGCCCCAGATCTGAGGGCATCAGCCCAAACGATGATCTGCCAAATGAGGAGCGACCTGCATCCCTGTACTGCTTAGGACCTCTTCTCTTGCTTCTACTCCACACTGCTGTTACACTGCTGCTTCAGCTGAACTTCTGTCCATCCGGACTCTGGATGGCTGGGTACTCTGCTTTAACGTTGCAGAGATATCCACCCTAATCCCTAATGACAGGAAGACTTTTCCCTCTTATCTACGGCTAGCTCCTCCTAAAAGAAATATTTACAATAATGTGCCCCATCTAGTGTCCGATTCGGGGTAGTTCACTTACCCTATCTCTACTTAGATACATTACACATAGCATAATAACATATATACAGCAGAAACACATTATACTCTACTTTAAAGGAGAAGGAGTGTGGAACAGTTTCTGTACCCCCTTACAGTTCTATCATATCTGGACAATGCACTATCATATCTGGACACTGCTCTATTATATCTTGGCACTGCTGTATTATATCTGGGCACTGCTCTATTATATCTGGGCACTTCCCTATTATATCTGGACAGTGCTCTATTGTATCTGGACATTGCTCTATTATATCTGGGCACTGTTCTATCATATCTGGGCACTGCTGTATTATATCTGGACACTGCTCTATTATATCTGGCACTGCCCTATCATAACTGGGCACTGCTCTATTATATCTGGACATTTCTCTATTATATCTGGCACTGTCCTATCACATCTGGACACTGCTTTATTATAGCTGGGCACTGCTCCATCATATCTGGGCACTGCTGCATTATATCTGGGCACTGATCTATTACATCTGGGCACTGATCTATTATATCTGGGCACTGCTGTATTATATATGGGCACTGCTGTATTATATTTGGTCCCAGCAAAGAGCAAACAGATGAACGGCAAACTAGGGCACACAAATCACCACATTAACAGACGGAGCTATTTATCTGAAGTATTGCGGTATATAATTCAGTCAAAAAACGGAGGTGCTTGCATGAAAAAACATGAATATTTCAATGTGAAGCGAAAAAAGAAGAAATATGCAGCACTCACCAATATAGCTGAAAAACTGTGTATCTTTATTTCACATGAATTTCATCAATGGATATGTGGACATGCAGAACGTTAGAGGAATGCTAGGGGAGGGAGGTGCCGGACAACGGCCGTTTCGCGATTACTCGCTTCTATGGGTCCTGGACCCGTAGAAGCGAGTAATCACTGTCATAATCTCAGTGCGGGTTTGACTCACACATGTGGGGTTAATGTCTGGAACCAGTGCTGATGACTGGCACTTCTGAGGTTAAAGGTTATGATCCCAGTGCAGGCTTACCTGCACACCTGGGGCTCATTATTGTGGCCTCTCCCTGGTTCTGGGAAGGCTTCTTATAGCCTCAGGAAGCTCCTATCCCCGTCAGTTATACTTTCGCCCTTGGCAGAGTGTATTGACCCCTGAGTGTGTTTGTGCTGTGTTCTTGTTTGCCTGATAACTTGGTGTATGACTCGGCCTGTTCTCTGGATACTGCTTGTTGGATTCTGCTTGGTACCTTCTATGTCTGTTTGGCTTTGACCACTGCCTGTCCCCGACTATCCGTTCTATATTATCCCTGGTACTTTACTGTTATCTCTGTGTATGACCCGGTTTGTCTGACTTCGAGTATTCCTGTATAGTATTTTGCCTATCTCTGGCAGCAGGACGCTAAGCCCCGCCCCCTTCCAGTCACCTGACCATAGGTCCTTCACTGCTCACTGACTTCAGCTTCTCCAGGTCCTGTTTGCCTGAACTATCCGGCTGTGTCTGACCCCGGGCCCCTCTGCAGTGTGGGTGAGTGCTTGCTCAGCGGTGACTGCACGCCGACCCTAACAGGACCGTGACATTATAACTGACCCTTAAGTTTTTGGGGGTTCTTTTTCTCTGCTGAGAAATATGGATCCCATACAATCTCTGGCTGAACAGATGAAAAGTCTTAGTCAGTTGTTTCAGGGTTTGTCTCTGGAGCAGCAAGCTCTTGCTCATTCTCAGCAGCAGGTTTCTGAGACAGTGCGGGGGGCTTTAGCTACTGGATCTCAGGGGGCTGGGGCGAGTGATGTTGTTTTGGTGTCTCCAGAACCACCTGTTAAACTGCCTGACTTCTTTTCTGGGAACAAAAAAGAGTTCAGGGTCTTCATGGAGGGGTGCAAACTCTTCTTTAGTTTGAGGCCACGATCCTCTCGGGATGAAAGTCAGAAGGTAGGGATCATTATGTCTTTATTAAGAGGGTCCCCACAAGCTTGGGCTTTCTCCTTTCCTCCCACTGCCCCTGAGAGAGTGTCTGTGAATGCATTTTTTGAGGCCCTCGGGCACATTTATGATGAGCCTGGCCGAGTGCGATTGGCAGAGGACATGGTGATGAGCGTCTGTCAGGGGAAACACTCGGCTGAGTGGTTTTGCACTGAATTCCGCCGCTGGACCGCAGAGGTCTCTTGGGACGACGCTGCACTCCGAGGACTTTTTCGCAGAGGCTTGTCCGAGCGGCTACAGGATGCCTTGGCACTACATCCCCCACCTAACTCTCTCGAGGACGCCATGACCCAGGCCGTCCGGATGGACCGCAGGTTGCGGGCCAGGGGGGTGATGCAGGTGGAAACTCCATTGTTCCCTAGTGGAAAAGAGACTGCTTCTGTGCCCATGGACGTAGGGGCTCTCTCCCTGAAGGAAAAGGAGAGACAACGCCAGAGAGAAAGGCAGTTATGCTTTTACTGTGGTAAAATGGGACATTGGAAAAGGGAGTGTCCTGATTGCCCATCCTCGACCCGGTCGACGGGAAACGACTAGGTCTGGGTAGTCAGCGGGGAGACTACTCAGACCCTCAGGTACCCTTTTCCTCGTTTTCTAAGGTGTTGCTTCATGTCGAACTGTTAGTGGACGGTTGTTTTTTTCCCTCTACCGCCTTCGTGGACTGCGGATCATCCATCAATCTTATTGACTCCCAATTGGTCACATGCTGTAAGATAGGGACAGTTAGACTCAAGGTTCCGATCAAGGTGGTGGCCATTGACTCCTCCCCCCTCACTAAGGAGGGAATTCTCTTTATGTCTGACTTGTTTTCGCTCAGAGAGGGCACTGCTCATGTGGAAAACTTAAGTTGTTTGGTTCTGGACAATCTACCAGCAGGATTGGTGTTGGGCATGCCCTGGTTACAACGCCATAACCCAGTTATTAACTGGAAAACGGGGGAGATTGTTCAATGGGGGTTTAATGATTCAATGTTATGTGATAAATCTGCACTACTAGTCGAATCTGTTTCATCTGTCAAGCTGGAAGGTATTCCGGAGTACCTGAAAGAATTCGAAGATGTATTCTCTGAAAGCGAGGCCGAGATGTTGCCGCCACATAGACCCTTTGACTGCGCTATCAAGTTAGACCCGGGGGCTAAATTACCTAAAGCCCGTCTGTTTAATTTATCTGGCCCTGAGCGCTTGGCCATGAAAGATTACATTGCTGAGAGTCTTCGCAAAGGACACATACGTCCCTCAGTCTCACCTGGGGTTTTTTGTGAAGAAAAAAGATGGCGGTTTACGTCCCTGCCTCGATTTTCGTGAGCTCAATAAGATTACTGTACGAAATACGTACCCCCTTCCATTGATTCCTGATTTGTGTAACCAACTTTCAGGGGCTAAATGGTTCTCCAAACTGGATCTTCGGGGAGCATATAATTTGATAAGGGTCCGGGAGGGGGATGAATGGAAAACCGCCTTCCTCATGACCGAGGGACTGTTTGAAAATTTAGTCATGCCATTTGGTCTTACTAATGCCCCCGCCATATTTCAGAATTTCATCAACGTGGTATTCTCGGATCTCATTGGTCGTTTTGTTGTCGTTTACATAGACGATATTCTGATATACTCCCGACAGTCAGTCTCATCGGAATCATGTACGAACCGTTCTCCAAAGACTGAGGGAAAATCATCTGTATGCCAAATTGGAAAAATGTGTGTTTTTTGTTCAAGAATTGTCTTTTTTGGGATTGTGTCCTGTGAGGGTTTTCGCATGGACCCCAAGAAGGTGCAGGCCATTGAGGATTGGGTGCAACCCCGAGACTTTAAGGGTCTTCAGAGCTTCTTGGGGTTCGCCAATTATTACCGCAAATTTATTCCGGGGTTTTCACAGGTGGTCAAACCACTCACAGATCTTACATGTAAAGGTGCGGATGTGAGAAACTGGTCCTCGCTCGCCAGAGGCCTTTGCGACCCTGAAAAGATGCTTTATGTCTGCTCCCGTGTTAGTACAGCCAGATCCGTCCAAATCATTTGTCGTGGAAGTGGACGCCTCCGAGGTGGGGGTGGGGCGGTGTTGTCCCAAGGGCCTGCCACTCTAACCAACCTCAGGCCACGTGCTTTCTTTTCCAAGAAGTTCTCTGCTGCGGAAAGAAATTACGACGTAGGCATTAGAGAGCTTCTTGCAGTCAAATTGGCATTTGAAGAATGGAGGCACTTTTTGGAGGGGGCCAGTCACCCGGTTACTGTGATCACCGATCACAAAAATTTGTCATACATTGAGTCTGCTAAAAGACTAACGCCCAGACAGACCCGTTGGTCACTTTTTTTTTCCCGTTTTCAGTTTATGATTACATTTCGTCCAAGGTCTAAGAATGTTAAGGCTGACGCCTTATCGCGCAGTTTTCAGCCGATGTCTCCCCCTGAGCCACCGTCCTCCATTCTTCACCCTGGGGTTGTGTTAGCAGGGGTCTCGTCTGAATTGGAATGGGAGATTCAGGGAGCCCAGTCGCTGGCTCCGGCGGCCAAGCCTGGGGGTAAGTTGTTTGTCCCAGAGCAACTTCGCCTGAAACTCTTGCAGGAGTTCCATGAATCCAAGCTGAGTGCTCACCCTGGTACTTCAGCCACGCGTCAGGCGGTGGCTAGGATCTTTTGTTGGCCTACTGTTGGTTCGGACATTTCTGGTTGTGGGGTCTGCGCTCATTCTAAAAGCTCTCATAGCCGGCCGGCAGGGGAGCTGATGCCCTTGGCAGTGCCCGAAAGACCATGGACTCACTTGTCCATGGATTTTGTTACCAATCTCCCTCCGTCTAAGGGTAATACGGTGGTATGGGTAGTGGTGGACAGATTTTCTAAGCAGGCTCATTTCGTATCCCTGTCCGCACTACCGTCAGCTGAGACTTTATCCAAATTGTTTGTGCAGCATGTGATCCGGTTGCATGGGGTACCCCTGAATGTGGTGTCTGATCGTGGTGTGCAGTTTGTGGCTAAGTTTTGGCGTACTTTTTGCAAAAAATTAGGGATGTCTCTGTCCTTTTTATCTGCATACCATCCTGAGAGCAATGGTCAGACAGAACGCACTAATCAGTCCCTGGAACAGATCCTCAGGTGTCTAACTTCTGCTAGACAGAATGACTGGTGCAATGCACTGCCGTTGGCTGAATTTGCCTTCAATAGTCGGGTGAGTCAATCCACGGGTATGACTCCTTTCTTGATCAATTATGGGTTCAGTCCTCATTTTTGTGAGTTTTCTCGTCTGGACTCAGGGTGTCCCAGGGTTGAGGGCTCTGTTCAGCAATTAAAGAATACGTGGGCGGAAGTCTAGCGGAATATATCTAGGTCTCAGGGCAGGTATAAGTTTTTCGCGGATAGTAAACGAACACCAGGTCCCACGTTTCAGGTTGGAGAGAAGGTTTGGCTCTCCACGCGAAACATTAAGTTGAAGGTTCCTTCAGCCAAGTTGGGCCCCAAATTCATTGGCCCATACAAGATTGTGGAAAAAAATCAATCCAGTGGTGTATAGGCTGTGCCTTCCACCTTCTTTCAAGATCCCTAACGTCTTCCATAAATCTCTACTGAAACCTTTTGAAGCAGTCCGGGAGACTCCAAGTCCGCTGCTCCTCCTGTTTTGGTCGAGGGGCAGGTGGAGTACGAGGTGGGTCATATCGTAGATTCCAGGTTGGTACGGCGGTCGGTATAGTACCTGGTTCATTGGAAGGGGTATGGACCGGAAGACAGGTCCTGGGTGCCGGCCCGGTTGATGCATGTTGATCGCCTGGTGCGGGCTTTCCATGCTAAGTACCCGGGCAAGCCTGGGGGTCCAGAGGCCCGTTGAGAGGGGGGTACTGTCATGATCTCAGTGCGGGTTTGACTCACACATGTGGGGTTAATGTCTGGAACCAGTGCTGATGACTGGCACTTCTGAGGTTAAAGGTTATGATCCCAGTGCAGGCTTACCTGCACACCTGAGGCTCATTAATGTGGCCTCTCCCTGGTTCTGGGAAGGCTTCTTATGGCCTCAGGAAGCTCCTATCTCCGTCAGTTATACTTTCGCCCTTGGCAGAGTGTGTTGACCCCTGAGTGTGTTTGTGCTGTGTTCTTGTTTGCCTGATAACTTGGTGTACGACTCGGCCTGTTCTCTGGATACTGCTTGTTGGATTCTGCTTGGTACCTTCTATGTCTGTTTGTCTTTGACCACTGCAGTCCCCGACTATCCGTTCTGTCTCATCCCTGGTACTTTACTGTTATCTCTGTGTATGACCCTGTTTGTCTGACTTGAGTATTCCTGTATAGTATTTTGCCTATCTCTGGCAGCAGGACGCTAAGCCCTGCCCTCTTCCAGTCACATGACCGTAGGTCCTTCACTGCTCACTGACTTCAGCTTCTCCAGGTCCTGTTTGCCTGAACTATCTGGCCGTGTCTGACCCCGGGCCCCTCTGCAGTGTGGGTGAGTGCTTGCTCAGCGGTGACTGCATGCCGACCCTAACAGGACTGTGACAATCGCGAAACGGCCGTTGTCCGGCACCTCCCTCCCCTAGCATTCCTCTTACAACGTCCTGCATGTCCACATATCCATTGATGGAATTCATGTGAAATAAAGACGCACAGTTTTTCAGCTATATTGGTGAGTGCTGCATATTTCTTTTTTCGCTTCACATTGTATTACATTTGGACACTGCTCTATTATATCTGGACATTACTCTATTATTTTTATGCACTCCTCAATTATATCTGGGCACTGCTCTATTATATTTGGACACTGCTCTTTTATAGCTGGGTACTGCACTATCATATCTGAACACTCCTCTATTATATCTTGACACTGCTCTATTATTTTTGGACACTGCTCTGTTGTCTCTGGTACTGCTGTATTATATCTGGACACTGCTCTATCATATCTGAACATTGCTCTATCATATATGGACATTGCTCTTTCATATATGGACATTGCTCTGTTATATCTGGACACTTAGTTAGCAATGGGCAGCCCGCCATAGGGCGTCATTAATAGGCTGTGAACCAGATGCTCTGCATTCCTTGTGTGAACATTGCCACATACAGATCATATATTTTTTTGCACTGGTGTGCCACACGGCAAATCCCTGATTGAAGGCTGGCTGTCTCATTTGTTATTATTGCACCTGTGCAGTTGCCATTTTACTTGGGTCCACTGCACTCTGTTAGTGCATTTGTATTGAGGCCTAGTTAGACAAGTACACATTTTTGCCTGTTTTTGGTTTTTCTTATATCTGGACACTGCTCTGTTATATCTGGCACAGCTGTATTATATCTGGGCACTGCTGTATTATATACGGGCTCCGCTCTATTATATCTGGACACTGCTCTATCGAATATGGACACTGCTCTATTATATCTGGACACTGCTCTATTATATCTCAGCACTGCTGGTATTATATCTGGACACTGCTCTATTATATCTGGACACTGCTCTATTATATCTCAGCACTGCTGGTATTATATCTGGACACTGCTCTATTATATCTCAGCACTGCTGGTATTATATCTGGACACTGCTCTATCATATCTGAGCACTGCTTTTTTATATCTCAGCACTGCTGGTATTATATCTGGACACTGCTCTATTATATCTCAGCACTGCTGGTATTATATCTGGACACTGCTCTATTATATCTGGACACTGCTCTGTTATATCTGGCACAGCTGTATTATATCTGGGCACTGCTGTATTATATACGGGCTCCGCTCTATTATATCTGGACACTGCTCTATCGTATATGGACACTGCTCTATTATATCTGGACACTGCTCTATTATATCTCAGCACTGCTGGTATTATATCTGGACACTGCTCTATTATATCTCAGCACTGCTGGTATTATATCTGGACACTGCTCTATTATATCTGGACACTGCTCTATTATATCTCAGCACTGCTGGTATTATATCTGGACACTGCTCTGTTATATCTGGCACAGCTGTATTATATCTGGGCACTGCTGTATTATATACGGGCTCCGCTCTATTATATCTGGACACTGCTCTATCGTATATGGACACTGCTCTATTATATCTGGACACTGCTCTATTATATCTCAGCACTGCTGGTATTATATCTGGACACTGCTCTATTATATCTGGACACTGCTCTATCGTATATGGACACTGCTCTATTATATCTGGACACTGCTCTATTATATCTCAGCACTGCTGGTATTATATCTGGACACTGCCCTATTATATCTGGACACTGCTCTATCATATCTGAGCACTGCTTTTTTATATCTGAGCACTGCTGGTATTATATCTGGACACTGCTCTATTATATCTCAGCACTGCTGGTATTATATCTGGACACTGCTCTATTATATCTGGCACTGTTCTATCATATCTGGGCACTGCTCTATCATATCTGAGCACTGCTTTTTTATATCTCAGCACTGCTGGTATTATATCTGGACACTGCTCTATTATATCTCAGCACTGCTGGTATTATATCTGGACACTGCTCTATTATATCTGGACACTGCTCTATCATATCTGAGCACTGCTTTTTTATATCTGAGCACTGCTGGTATTATATCTGGACACTGCTCTATTATATCTCAGCACTGCTGGTATTATATCTGGACACTGCTCTATTATATCTGGACACTGCTCTATCATATCTGAGCACTGCTTTTTTATATCTGAGCACTGCTGGTATTATATCTGGACACTGCTCTATTATATCTCAGCACTGCTGGTATTATATCTGGACACTGCTCTATTATATCTGGCACTGTTCTATCATATCTGGGCACTGCTCTATCATATCTGAACACTGTTTTTTTATATCTCAACACTGCTGGTATTATATCTGGACACTGCTCTATTATATCTGAGCATTGCTTTTTTATATCTCAGCACTGCTGGTATTATATCTGGACACTGCTCTATTATATCTGGACACTGCTCTATCATATCTTGACACTGCTCTATCATATCTGAGCACTGCTTTATTGTATATGGACACTGCTCTATTATATCTGGACACTGCTCTATTATATCTGAGCACTGCTTTATTATATCTGGACACTGCTCTATTATATCTGGACACTGCTCTATCATATCTGAGCACTGCTTTATTGTATATGGACACTGCTCTATTATATCTGGACACTGCTCTATTATATCTCAGCACTGCTGGTATTATATCTGGACACTGCTCTATTATATCTGGACACTGCTCTATTATATCTGGACACTGCTCTATCATATCTGAGCACTGCTTTTTTATATCTCAGCACTGCTGGTATTATATCTGGACACTGCTCTATTATATCTGGACAATGCTGTACAGTGGGGGAAATAAGTATTTGATCCCTTGCTGATTTTGTAAGTTTGCCCACTGACAAAGACATGAACAGTCTATAATTGTAAGGGTAGGTTAATTTTAACATTGAGAGATAGAATATCAAAAATAAAATCCAGAAAATCACATTGTATAAATTATATAAATTTATTTGCATTTTGCAGTGAGAAATAAGTATTTGATCCACTACCAACCATTAAGCGTTCTGGCTCCTACAGACCAGTTAGACGCTTCTAATCAACTTGTTACCTGCATTAAAGACAGCTGTCTTACATAGTCACCTTTATAAAAGACTCCTGTCCAAGTGTAAGGGAGTCACAGAAGCTGTCCTGAACCTCCAAACATGTCCCGGTTTAATGTGTATAATAGTATAAAAAAAAAATATATATATATATATATATATATATATATAGATAGATAGATAGATAGATAGTTGGCTTGTACAGAATTTGCTATGTATATATTCTTAAGGTGTTGTATAGAGAAAACATACTATTGGTATTAGGGCACTAGATGGAGATATAATAGTCTATATAGTGTAGGATAAGAGTTCCATATAAAGTAAATAGTTAACATAGGAGGGGTTAGCTGAGGTGTAAGGCAGAAATAGCTCCTGGTTAGGGATAGGTAGCCCGAAGTGCACGGGTGGGCTAAATGCCCGATCTACTCAGCACTCTGCAACGTTCCAGAGTCAGTGGGCCAATTCAGTCCCAGATTCAGCAGCGGCAGCAGCAACAGGAACTTGGGCCACAGGAGAAGTCACTGCAGCACTACAGGGCAGGTCGCTCACCATGTGGCAGGTCATTGGTTGGGCTCATGCCCTCAGATCCGGGGCGAAACATCTGAGGGAACACCTGTATGTAGTGAGGTTGGCCAGGGAGGACGCTGATGAGCTGTTGGAAACGGTCCGACTTGGGCATGTGCAGGGTGACAAGGAGAGGAGTGCAGGGAAAGATAAAAAAAGTGTAACATACAAGCTGTCGATAATGTTGTAACAAATCTGGATGTGCTGCGAAGTCATGAAAGTAAAGTTTACGTTTTGAGTTGCACCTGGACTGTGTCTCTGTTTATACAGAAATGGCCGGAGGCGACCTTAAAGAGTGGAGAACAGACCCTGATGGCACAGGGGATGGAGAAGCAAGTAATTGACAGTGAAATATGAAGGTCAGGGAACACAAGGCCCAATGAACTCAGCCCTGGCTGACCTCTACACTTGGCGTAGTGAGCAGGATGGGATGCTGAAACCATGCTGTGTGGGAAACCCGTGGATGATGTGATTGATGTGACCAGAAAGGAAAAGATGAAGTAATTGTGGATAATACTGAAGTGTTCGATGTGACTGATACACTGGACTTGTCTGAAACCTTTAATGAGACTGACTTTGTGAAGACCAAAATGGCGACTATAAAGATGGTGGATAGGGACAACAGCCCTGATCCCTCCATTCATGGGTGGATTGATGGAGAATTGGCACAAGCTGTCTGGCAGAGACTATGGCCTGATCATGGTACCCGCCCCTGATAGGTGCATCTGAGAAGAAGAACCCGCTCCTCACAACAGGTTACAAGGAAATGGGTGGACCGGCTGGAAGTGACCCCACCCTGGAACGGGTGGGGCCCAGAAGAAAATCCCATGTGCAGCTGCATGGCGTCATTACGAGATACGCTGCCGGCAACGATGCACCACTCTTGCACTCATTACTGCGGAGGCATAGGCCGCGTAGTATGGAAGTGGAGACAGGAAGAGGAAAGAACCTGGCCCAGATGTAAAGAGGACGACACTGTTACAGGTTACCTGTCATCTGTGGAGGACAGTCACGGCCGGCTCTCGGAGGCCGAGTCATCATGTCACCGCAAGCAGGAGCGCCAAAGCCATGTGCCAGGGACAGCGCCCAGAAGGAACCTTCACTGAAAGAATGTGCTGAACCAGAGCTTCCACAACGACCCGAGCAGAAACATCACCGAAGGACGGAACCTTTTCGGTCGGGGCCAGCGTTACAGCAGCAGAGGGGACTGAAACTAGTGACGGCCCTAGAGGAACCTGAACCGGAAGCAAAGGCCGAGGCGGCACTATGTCATCAGAAGCCGGAGTGCGGTGTCCGCAAAAAGATACAACATTCGCGGGACCGTATAGGATCATATATAACAGGCCTTGGAATGAGCGGTGGATGCCGCGTTCTCGCCTGGCAAGGGAAACCACTATCCACCACTGATAGTCGCAGCGTTTCATTGGTCCACTACTGAGGTTCCTATTATATATGTTCCTATACGGTTCCACTCTCACACAAATACGTAGATCCATTGATCTTCATATGAAATTCGGTGGTTAATGCCATTTACGGATGATTTTATAGGTGAAATACATCTGCAATATATAAAATAGTGATCTCACGTATTGAGCCTTTTGTTCCACGCTCATACAAAGGACCCCTTCAGGACTTTACACATTTATTCTTCAGGAGTTAAACTCCTATGTGTACTTGCCATGTCTGGTTTATATGGACACATCAGGAGCAGTTGGTGTATTGATGAAGGTCAGATGCACTGACCGAAACGTTTACCCGTGACTGCAAATAAAATTCATCTATTTTTCAAGTTGAGTGCCAAAAATGTATTTAACTATTATTCTGGTGTGGGAACTTCTTTTGAGCACTGACACAGCTGTACCACGATATCTTCACAAAAGGGACAAGATAATAGACCTGCACAAAGCTGGAATGGGCTACAAAATCATAAGTAAGAGAATACAGATTCTCCAATCAAACATGCTTGAAAATAACTTTCAGAAAGCTGTGCTGTTCCATCTAAGGTTATGATTGTATGCTTATATAATTGTGTTATGCTACCTTTCGTTGTATTCAGTTTTGCATTTGGTCTGCTGCCACCTGCTGTCCTTTTCTGTATAGCAGACAGCAGCTAATTAATTCTAGTACATGCCTCCCACTTCCAGGTCAGTGACTCCTTCTCTTCCTGCCAGTGGCCATAACTAGTTTCTTTTTCACCCGGGAGAGACACGCTTACCAGGCTGTGAAAGGCATCAGTTTTTTGACCACACACACACAATTTGCTGAATCACCTTGCTGTACCACCTGGGTTGTTACACCTGCATTTCTGGAGAAGTACTGCATTACCAATCTTACGCTGTATGTCCAGATTTCCAATAAACAAGTCTGGACTTCACAATATCTGGTGTGTATCATCTCTCCGGACGCATGAACAGCAAAACAGCAACAACGGTCCTGTCTGCTCTGCATCGAGGAAACGGAAGGTAGGAATCTCTCCCAGCCCCACTCAACTACACCTCCATTCGCCTCATGTGGGGACAGAACAGTCAAAAAACTGCCTTGAAGCCCGGCAAAAATCACCCTTAGATCCTAACCCGCCTGCCCGCTCACATACTGCAGCCCTGCTCTGCTAAGAAAGTCTGCAGCGTCACCCCAGACCGCATTGTGCATAGAGACTGTCTGTATATTATACAACATTGCTGCAGATTGTCGGACTGCAAAACCCCACAATTCTCTAAAAACACATTGGGGATCTCGTCAGGACGTCTTAACTAAGCTGCACTGCGATTTCCAGCCCCCAATTCAAAAGTTCAGTTTCTTAAAGAGACAGTGCACCTTAAATCAAAATGGCCGAAAAAAACCCTGCACAGTCTCCCACTGCTGAAACAGAGCAAATACTACCCGATACAGTCCATTATGAAGAGGGGGAAACAGAGCCAGCTTCAGAAACAGACCAAGACTCAAGACCAAGATGCTCTGTCAAACCAACCATAAAGGTCATCGAAAACTATCACAGAACAAAGGATGAGTTTAATGACAACCTGGACGACCTATGGGAACGAGTCACCTCCCTCATGTCGAGCATCCAACACCACAAAAATGATGCAGCGAGTCTACAGGACACTATAAAACGGCTAGACACGGCCCACGGAAGATACAAGAGACTGTTCGCAAGGTACGTTGCCTTCCTAAAAGACTCTAATATTGATGAAGCCTCATCAGAATTAAGCAAAGTGGATTCCACAGAAAGAGAAAGGGACGCCGCTGTGCAAGACGCCAAAGATAAAGCGGAGCTCTGTATCGCTTATCTGCAAGAAGCTGGATCTCACAGGTCAGGCTCATCCAGACACTCTGCTCGGTCATACAAATAATCCTGCTCAAGGACTTCAGCCCTCAGTGACAGAATCCTAGAGGCCCGTTTAAACGCAGGGCAATCCAAACTAAGACGCTCCTACACAGCCAAGAAAGAGGAAGCAGAGGCAGAAAGCAAGAAAGCAGAGGCAGAAGCCAAGAAAGCGAAAGCAGAAGCAGAGGCAGAAAGAAAGAAAGCAGAGGCAGAGGCAGAAGCCAAGAAAGCAAAGTCAGAGGCCCAAGCAAAGATCCTTCAAACAGAAGCAGAGGCTCGGGCAAAGATTCTTCAAACAGAAATGGAGGAAAAAATCGCATTAGCTGAAGTAAAAATACTTGAGCAAGCATTGAATCAAACCCTCGACCTGATTTGCCTACCACCACTGGAAGAAGAGGACCTAGCCGTCCGTACCAGTGATTACTTGCAGCACACACCTTCTCCTCGACGTTCCACCCAACAATATGGAAACGTCCAAGTCAGCCCAACTTATGGTGCCAGTGTTACCAACAGCATCTGCAGAGACCCAAGACCAACGCCATAATGTGTCCCCTAAGGGGCAGCAATCATCACAAGACGACCACAAGACGCTTTCCAGTCCAACTCCACAGTTCAAGCCGCAGTCATCGAAATCTCCAGAGGTTAAACCACAGCTCAACCCCTGCAGCAACATCATTCTACCCGGGAACGATTCACCCTTCCACGCCACACAGCTTATACGCCCGAGGGGCAACACAAGCTAACACGGTAACAAGGAGTGAAGGATCGGACATATCTGAGTTTGCCAGGTTAATGGTGAGCAAGATCTAATCAGGCTAGCCTCTCAAAGTTTGACGACTGGGCAGAGAACTACAGAGCCTGGAAAGTGACCTTCAAGGCCACCATTGCTGATCTTAACCTATCTGCAGAACAGGAGCTCGACCTCATGGTAAAATGGTTGGGTCCTGACTCCACAAACCGTATCAAGAGTCTTCAGACCGTCTACGTGGGGCAAGCTGAAGCAGGTCTCGCTGCTGCCTGGCTGAGACTCGAAAGAACCTAAGGCAGCGCTGAAGCCGTAGAAAAGTCCCTATTCAAGAGACTGCAGAACGCTCCAAGGATCAACCTTAAGGATGCCCACAAGCTTCTGGACTTAAGTGATCTGCTTATGGATCTGGAACTTGCAAAAAGAGACTCTCGTCTGTCTGGATTATGCTACCTGGACACTGCCCATGGGGTGAACCCAATCGTCTCAAAGCTGCCGCATAGTCTGCAAGAGAAGTGGGCAGTATGCGTTTCCAGGTACAAAAGATCACATGATGTCACCTTTCCTCCGTTCGATCAGTTCTGCAAGTTTGTCGACGAACAGGCCCAAATGAGGAACGACCCTAGCCTAGACTTCCTGGAGTCTAACACTACGGCTCCAGCAACACCGTCATCAAGGTATGAAAGCGTCTCACATAGACGCAAGGACTTGAGGAGCAGTGTAAGTGTCAGAAAGACTAACCTGCCACCATCTGCAGTAACTGCCGATAAACAGTACACTATTCCATCGAGAGATAAGTCTTTCAATCGTGAGTGTCCCATTCACAAAAAACTGCACTCACTGAATAAATGTAGAGGCTTCAGGTTCAAAACCATGCAGGAGCGCAAGAAAATCCTCAGCGAACTTGGGGTATGTTTCAAGTGCTGCGCCTCATTAGAACACATGGCCAAGGACTGTAAATCTGCCATTAAGTGTGAAGAGTGTCATAGTGACAAACACCCATCAGCTTTGCATCCAACCTCAGCCACCAGCGATCCAGCAGTCGCAGTTACCTCTAGTCTGGCTACAAGCCATGGTGGGGAGCCGCAGAATAACGCCAATTCTACCACGGCTGTCTCCTGCTCATGCTCAGAGGTATGTGGGGAGAGCCAAAGTGATAAATGCTGTGCCAGGATATGCCTAATCAGAGTTTATCCAGAAGGGCAACCAGAGAAGGCAGTAAAAATGTATGCCATTATTGACGATCAGAGCAATCGATCCCTAGCTGGACCTAAGTTCTTTGAAGCCTTTGGAATCAAGGGACCAGCAACGCCCTATACTCTGAATACTTGCTCAGGCCGCATAGAGACCAGCGGCAGGAGGGCACAAGGTTTCATTGCTTCTCCTGTCAACGGAGGTGTAGAAATACCCCTACCTACGCTAATCGAATGCGATCAAATACCCAGCCAAAGGAATGAGATTCCTACTCCAGAAGCTGCATTCCACCAACCACGCCTAAGGCACCTAGTCAGCGTTATCCCACCTATGGACACAGATGCTGAAATCCTACTTCTGCTCAGCAGAGACAATTTAAGGATACATAAGGTCCGCCAACAGTGTAATGGTCCCGACTATGCCCCCTACGCAGAGAGACTCGACTTGGGGTGGGTAATCATAGGAAATGTGTGCTTGGACCGAACAAGAGTCGCTTCCTTTAAGACCTATGTACACAGAAACGGACAAGCTACTTTCTGCAAACCATGCCCTAATCACTATGAGGTGAAAGAGAAGCCTCCAGATCCCGTACAGCTGCCTGATGTCATTCCTTCTCCCTATGCAGACGACTTAGGAAGATCAGTGTTTCATACAACTAAGGATGACAACAAAGTAGCCCTGTCAATGGAAGACAAGGAATTTGTCAGGATAATGGACAATGAGTTCCTTAAGGACGAGACCAATCACTGGGTTTTTCCCCTACCCTTCCGAGCTACCAGGGTAAGACTCCCGAACAATCGTGAACAAGCCTTGTTCAGATTCAACTCTCTCCAGTGCACATTTAGCAACAAACCGGAGATGAAAGAACACAATGTCACCTTCATGAGCAAGTTATTCCGGAATAACCATGCGGAGCCAGCGCCTCCCTTAAAGGAAAATGAGGAGTGCTGGTACCTACCCTCATTCGGAGTATATCACCCACAGAAACCTAAGCAAATTAGAGTTGTCTTTGATTCAAGCGCCAAACATCAAGGTGTATCTCTCAACGATGTCCTCCTCACGGGTCCCAATCTTACAAACAACCTAGTAGGTGTGTTGATGAGGTTCCGGAAAGAGCCCATTGCCATCACCGCCGACATTGAACAGATGTTCCACTGTTTCATAGTCAGGGAGGACCATAGGAATTTCCTCAGGTTCCTGTGGTACAAGGACAATGACCCCAGCAAAGAGATGGTGGAGTATCGCATGAAGGTTCACGTATTCGGGAACAGCCCTTCCCCCGCAGTGGCAACCTATGGCCTGCGGAGAACCGCTCAAGAAGGAGAGACCGAATATGGAACAGATGCCAAAGACTTTGTAGAGAAAGACTTCTATGTAGATGATAGACTAAAATCTCTACCCACAGAAGGAGCGGCTATCGATCTACTCAAGAAGACCCAAGGTATGCTGTACCAAGCTAAGCTTAGGTTGCACAAAATTGCTTCAAACAGCACGGCTGTCATGAGAGCCTTTGATTCAAGTGACCACGCACCTGGATTCAAGGACATAGACCTGGGACCAGACTGTCCGCCTGTGCAGAGAAGCTTAGGCTTGAGGTGGAACCTGTCAGTCGACACCTTCAGTTTCCAAATAAACTGTGCAGACAAACCATTCACTAAACGTGGTGTCCTGTCAGTGGTGAATAGCTTGTTTGACCCACTGGGGTTCATAGCACCAATTACCATACAAGGTAAATTCCTTCTGAGACATCTCTCCAAAACCATCAAGGACTGGGATGCCTCACTCTCTCCTGAGAAGGAACCAAAAGGGGAAACCTGGAAGCAGTCTTTGTGTGCCTTGGACGAAATCCACATACCGAGATGGTACGCCAGAACCTCAATCGCTGCTAGCACTAGGAAGGAACTCCACGTGTTCTCAGACGCATCCACAGAAGCCATTGCAGCTGTTGCCTACTTGAAGGTGACGGGACCCGACAATCAAAATCAAGTTGGGTTCGTTTTCGGCAAAGCTAACTTGGCTCCCAAGCCTGACCACACTATTCCCAGGCTTGAACTCTGTGTGACCGTGCTTGCATAAACACAAGAAAAGCGGAGCAAAGAAACACCATCCAAAAAGAAGATTTTTGTATTTTATTAATTCAAATAATTTTGAAAATATGTAAAAACCAATATAAAGGCTTATAACAATGAAGAGGAAAAGAGGAATACCACGGCCAACACAGGGGTACACATGGTGGTACTGAGATCAGGGGTTATACAATATGCGTAACAGCAGAGTAAATCCTAGACAAAAACCCATCAAAGAGGTATGGACAAATAAAAATAACATTGTCCAGAATAGTAAACAAATCAATATATCCATCTGTATCAAAGTGAATATCGCTTACCCATAATCACCAGTACACCAGTGTTCTCTCCTGTGACCCCCTGACGCGCGTTTCACGTTGAATGCTTTCTCAAAAGGGGTATAAACAAATGCCATATCCCTATAGTTATATAATGGTGTCAATTAATGCCGGTATACTGGGCGCACGCGCCGATGACGTCACACGCCAAGAATGTTACCTCCCACCTCCGTGGCCGTCAACAAGCGGCGCGCATTTAGGTGGAACTCCACCTGCTGACGTCATAAACATGCGTGCCAAGCTAATACAGATAACCACAGAGGAGAGTAGAAGGGGCGTGGAGTAAAGTGCGCATGCGCACCCCAACCGCCATTACAATGAAGACCATAGCAGCAGCCATCTTAGTGAGGATAAAAATCGGCCCATAAAATACATATGATGTAGATGCAGCCCGAACTATAAAAAAGGGATGCAGTGATCAAGTGCTCAATAGAACACAAGAAAATGTTGACAAAGCATTAATAATATATCAGATAACGATACATAAAGTGCAAAAGTGCATCTTAAAAGTGACAGTGCATAATCCTATACTCGTTTCACAGAATACTGAGATACTAAAGTCTTAAGCACAGTTGGGTCCACAGCGTCCTTCGCGGCTAAGATATCACGAACGTATTCGCGCGTCTGAACCTTCAATTCCCTCGAGATGAGACCCACATAAATTAGGGAGCAGGGACACGTTGCGTAATATATCACATAAGTTGTATTACACGAGATATAATCGCTTATTTTAAACTCCCTGCTCCCATCAGAAGTGCTGAAGGTCCCACTCCTAAGGATATTAGGACACACAACACATGCCCTGCAGGGGAAGCACCCAACTCGGGGATTACTCATATTAAAAATAAACTGTGACTTAGTCGCATAATGACTTTTAACAAGGTGGTCTTTTAAATTCCTCCCCCTGCGTTGTACCATCAACGGACACTGTGGTAAATCCCCAGCCAAAAACTTATCCGTATGTAAGACTGGCCAATGTCTATTCAATGCGTCACGAATCAGATACCAGCGGCAGCTAGAAGTAGAAATAAATCTCACCTCATTAGAATCAATCGGGGCCTTCCTTTTGGAGGACACAAGTAGTTCCTCCCTTTTAGTGCGTTTAGCATGTCTATAGCCCTCCCTAATACAACAATTGCTGTATCCCCTATCTCGAAACCGCTCTGCAAGGCAGACAGATTGCCGTTCAAATCGGGCCATGGTCGAGCAGGTCCGCCTGTTCCTCAAGAATCGTCCAACTGGGATGGCTTTAATCACAGAAAAATTGTGTGCTGAGGAGGCGTGTAAGAGAGAATTCACTGCCGTCTCTTTACGATATAAATCGGTCTCAATGGACCCATCCTCCGCCACACACAATGTGATATCCAAAAAACAATACATTTTGCATGATAATTAAATGTAAATCTAAGATTAAATGGATTAACATTGAGGGACCGCATGAAATTGGATAGGCTGGTCTCGTCACCCCTCCATATCATCAAAACATCATCAATGTAACGAAACCAACCCACCACCCGGTCCGCGGCGTGAGCCCCATCCCCATAGAAAACCTGCCTCTCCCAAAAACCAAGAAACAGGTTTGCATAGGCCGGGGCACACGGCGCGCCCATTGCGGTCCCCTGTAACTGTAAATAAAATTTGTCTTTAAAAGCAAAAAAAAAAATTTTGTCAAAGCAAATTCCAATAAATCCAAAATAAAATCCAAAAAATGGCCATCCCAGTTGGCAGTCTCGAGAAAGAAGCGGACCGCCCAAAGGCCATCACTATGTCTAATAGAGGTGTATAACGATTCTATATCGATGGTTACTAAGAGCATATCCGCCTCTAGAGACAACCCGTCGACCTTAGTCAGAACATCGGTGGTATCCCTGACATAGGAGGGGAGTGTTTCGACCAGAGGTTTTAAATGATGGTCAATAAACTTACAAATATTTTCACTCAACCCCCCATGCCAGAAACGATAGGTCTTCCAGGAGGATTTCCGATGTCCTTGTGCACCTTTGGAAGCAAGTAAAAAGTAGGTACTTTGGGGTACTTAGGCACAAGGGCATCCAGAATCCTCCTCGGTACAATACCCGACTCGTCAGCATGATCAAGAATGGTCTTCAATTCCAAGGAGAAAGACACAGTGGGGTTGCTGGGTAAAATACGGTAAATTTGTTTGTCCCTAAACTGGCGAAATGCTTCTCTTTCATACTTTTCTATCGGCCAGATCACCACGTTCCCTCCCTTATCAGCAGGTTTTATGACCACAGAGTCAAGAGATTGCAACTCTTTCAAAGCCTGTCTCTGTGGTACAGTCAAATTATCCCTACAAATATTTTTAGGTATCTTACGCAGATCCTCAGTGACCAATTTACAAAAAATCTCCACTTGTGGACACAGTGATAAGGGAGGAAACGTGAGTGAGCGTGGCATAATAGAACGTGGTACCGTATCAATACCTACGTTATCAGGTTGTTGTTCTTTCAAAAGATCCTCCAAATCGGCAATCGCTTGTTGCTCCACTATATTTAAATCACAATCAACTCGATGGTGTAATTTTCGTAGGATCAATTTACGACAGAAAAGATGTAAGTCTTTTAAGACTGTAAAAATATCAAAACCATTATTAGGGACAAAATTAAGGCCCAACTGCAACACTTCCAACTGTGTCTCAGAAAGAGTATGAGAGGACAAATTTATTACCTGCAGTCTAGAGTTTTTAACCCTGCGTTCATGTATAGGCGATGTATGTTGCCTTCTTTTATTAGCATAACGTCCTCTGGTGACTCTAGTAGAAACTGTAGTTCTAAGATTGTCAGTTCCAGAGTTCTTTATCTGATCTGATTTAACACTGGCTTCATCAGCCGAAGTCAGGGAAGATAATGAGCCAGAGCGTGATTGTGGGGTGGGTCATACCCGAGTTGTCCGATTCTTCCATCTGTATACTTTATTTTCCAGAGAGTCTAAATTATCTCTCTGCAATTTTTTTGATTTGACAGCACATATTTCCTGTTCCCACTTAGTCAAATCCTTTTCAAGGTCTCCATTAAGTTTCTCCAAAGCATCAGCAGTTAAACTATCCTTCAAAGAGATTTGAATACCATCAATTTATTTTTCTAGATCTCCCAACTTTCTCTCATCCAATCTAACCAACAGTTCCATAAAGCCCCAGGAACACTTATTAGCAGTATCTTCCCATTCTTTTTTTAAAAATGAGATCCTCAACTGGGAATGCTGGAAAAATTTGCACCCATAAACCTCTTGGAATTAAAGCACGAGTAAGGTACTGCCCCAAGGAGGCCTTGTTCCACCACAATCTCGTCCGTCTATGTAGTAGCGTCCTTAATTTAACAATTTGCTCCTTTGCATCACCACCATTCGTGTTAAAAATACCAGCAGTATCCTCCTTAAAAACCTCCTGAAGTTGAGACAACCACGTTTGGTCTCGAGCACGTTAATCCATTTGCTTATGACTAGTAACTGTGAACACACAGAAATCACATATGAAAACAAAAAAAGTCAAAATAAGCATAAAGTAATTATAATAAATGTTGAAGAAATAACTTCACCCCCAAAAACAGAGGCATAATGCCTAACAACAAAATAAAAAATGGAAATGCTCCCAATAGATGGATAAACACAAGAAAAACGGAGCAAAGAAACACCATCCAATAAGAAGATTTTTGTATTTTATTAATTCAAGTAATTTTGAAAATATGTAAAAACCAATCCTCCTTGGACTATATTCTTGCCTGATTTTTATCCTGTTCTCTTGTGCTTTTGAATACTTAATAAATGACTATTTTTCATGTAGCTTTGGACTCTTATTCCTCTTTGTTTTCTAAAATCATAAGTAAGATGCTGGGTGAGAAGGAGACAACTGTTGATGCAATAGTGATTGGGAGAAGGTGCTGTGGTCAGATGAGACAAAAATTGATCTCTTTGTCATTAGCTCAACTCGCCGTGTTTGGAGGAAGAGAAATGCTGCCTATGAACCAAAGAACACCGTCCCCACTGTCAAGCATGGAGGTGGAAACATGTTTTGGGGACGTTTCTCTGCTAAGGGCACAGGACTACTTCACCACATCAATGGGAGAAAGGATGAAGCCATGTAATGTAAAATCCTGTGTGACAACCTCCTTCCATCCGCCAGGACATTAAAAATGGGTTGTGGCTGGGTCTTCCAGCAAGACAATGACTCAAAACATACAGCCAATTCAACAAAGGAGTGGCTCCAAAAGAAGCACCTTAAGGTCATGGAGAAGCCTATCCAGTCTCCATACCTTAATCCCATAGAAAACTTATGGAGGGAGTTGAAGCTTCGAGTTGCCAAGCGACAGCCTCAAAATTTTAATGATTTACAGATGATCAGCAAAGAGGAGTGGACCAAAATTCCTCCTCACATGTACGCAAACCTCATCATCAGCTACAAAAAACATCTCACTGCTGTGCTTGTCAACAAGGGTTTTCCCACCAAGTATTAAGTCTTGTTTGCCAGAGGGATCAAATATTTATCTCTCACTGCAAAATTCAAATACATTTATATAATTTATACAATGTGATTTTCTGGATTTTATTTTTGATATTCTATCTCTCAGCATTAAAATTAACCTACCCTTAAAATTATAGACTGTTAATGACTTTGTCAGTGGCCAAACTTACAAAATCAGCAAGGGATCAAATACTTATTTCCCCCACTGTATATCTGGACACTGCTCTATTATATCTGGACTATGCTGTTTTATATCTGGGCACTGCAGGATCTATGGGTTTAATGTATGTACTTCCCCACCAGGACACTGGCTTGTGGCCGATCTAAGGCGGCATGATTTTAATTATATACATTTATTTTATTTCTTGCTCTTGTAACCACATGCTGTACTCTACTCTTTGGATTTGCAACTCCTGCACATTATACTGTATGTATATAATCGTTGCCTTGCTCTTCTGCGGTGCCATCTATTGGTCACTCATATGTCGTCACCCTAGTCTTTGATACTTTTTATAATAATTCAATAAAGTTTGTTTTTATTATTTTGTTACTTCCTAGTTCTTTGGTGTAATTTCTCTTAATATTTTCCAAATATATATGGACATTGCTCTATTATATCTGAGCACTGCTGTATTATATCTGAGCACTGCTGTATTATTATATCTGGGCACTGCTGTATTATATCTGGGCACTGCTGTATTATATCTGAGCACTGCTGTATTATATCTGGGCACTGCTGTATTATATCTGGGCACTGCTGTATTATAGTGAGCACTGCTCTATCTTATCCGAGCACTGCTCTATTATATCTTGGCAGTGCTGGTATTATATCTAGGCACTGCTGTATTATATCTGGGCACTGCTCTATTATATCTAGACACTGCTTTAATATATCTGGACACTGCTCTAATATATCTGGACAATGCTGTATTACATCTGGATACTGCACTATTATATCTGAGCATTACTCTCTTCTCTCTGTGCATGTCACTATTACATCTGGCCCTGGACTATTATATCTGGGCACTGCTGTATTATATCTAGGCACTGCTGTATTACATCTAGGCACTGACCTATTATAGCTGAGCACTGCTGTAATATAGCTGGGCACTGCTCTGTTATATCTGGGTATTGCTTTTTTACATCTGGCCACTTCTGGTGTTTTATCTGCTCACTGCTGATCAGATCTGAGCATAATATTAGTTCAGTGCTGGTACTGGGTACTGCCATTTATACCTGTGTATATGTATCACCCAGAGTGGGGTACTCAGGTCGCCGGGCAGCATTGGATTCAGGGGGTCACGGGGGTGGCAGCCGTGCCCGGTGCCTGTGCTCCGGGGACAGTGAAATAGGGGTTAAAAAGAAAAGAAAAAAAAAAAAGGAAAGCAAAAGAAAAATTAGAAAAAGAGTTTGTGACGCCAGTTGGAGTGTTCGACTGTAAGATAGCTGGCACTGCAGATGATCCCTGGGGGGGTAGATGATGATGGCAGTGCAGGTGTTTAACCCCCTCCAACTAAGGCTGGCCCCCAGAGATAGTGATGAAAGTAGATGGCACAGAGTAACAAGGCAGGAGACAAGGAAAGTCACTTTATCATTTGCTGAAGTCCAGATGCAGTTCAGAGGATAAAATACAACTCTCTCACCAGGTTTACAGTCTGCTCTGCACGGTGGGAGTTGCACTTCTCTGCTGTGGTTCAGTGTAAACTTCCTGCTGTTCTAATCCCTTCAGGGACAAAGGTTTCCCAGAGTCTCAACCTTCTAGTACTACCAGTACTCACAGTGTTTTCTGCCCCGGCAACATGCAGCTTGAATCCTATGTGAAGCACGTGTTTGTTCTGGTATAATCCCTCACTGATTCTCTGTTGCTGTAGTTTTCCTGGGTGAAAACACTCCACTGCTGGTTGTGTAAACCACATAGCCTCTCAGCTTACCAACCGACACTAGAAGCATAGATGGCCTAGGGGCTGAAGCCCTGATCCTTCTCAGCATTGTTCCTGGAGAGAGCACATGTAACTGCTCCAAGAACATTCTCCATCTTTCCTTACACCGTCTTTCCTCACGGACTAACTAAAACTCCTCCCCTCCCAGTTAGGGTATCTCTGCAAAGCTCTAAGCTTCAGGAAAGTAAGGGAGTGGGGTAAAATGGTGTGTGCAGTTGTCTCCAGCAGAGAAAGCATAACTCCCATCATTTACAAAACACATATAAAATAGTACATATTTGACCATTTTGTGGCGGCAAAGACACAGGGCGCCACATATACTATAAGGTCAATGTTGGTATAACATTTAGGGACTTCTGCCATGGTATTTGATTGTTGGTGGTATAGTCCATGGGCATTGATGGTACAGTATGTGAGCATTGGTGATATAGTACATGGGCATTCACGGGCATGGGCGGCACAGTATCTGGTATTGGTGGTACAGTATCTGGGCATTGGTGGTACACTGTATGGACATTAGTGGTATAGTATCTGGGCATTGGTGGTATATTTGGAAATTGATGGTATAGTATATGGGTATTGGTGGTCTAGTACATGGACATTGGTGGTATAGTATGTGGGCATTAGTGGTACAATATATGGGCATTAGTGGTACAGTATATGGGCATTAGTGGTACAGTATATGAGCATTAGTGGTACAGTATATGGATGTAAGGGGGTACGGAGGCTAGTTCATGCCCCACACACCTTGCGTACGTCCCTGAGAAGATGGTATATTGTATATGTCTTATAATATTGCCATGTTGTGTAATGTATTGCATAGAAATATATGTGTGTGTGTATAAATATATATATATATATATTCTTGACATAGGGAAAGTGTAGTATTTAGATTTAGTCCACTGGGGGAGGGCACAATAGAGTCAGGTAGGAGTAGGTTAGACTAATAGGATTTAGTTAGTTAGGAGGGGCCAACTGGGAGTAGTTGGGGAGCTTCCTGGGGGTCAGTAAGGGCTGGGAGCCAGGACATGACAGTTGTGTCCCGTAACATTCAAGCTGGGGAGCCCAGCCGTGCAGGGCTTGGAGCCGACAGTCACATGGTAGTGGAGGAATACAGGGCAGCATCAAAATGGTAATAGTGAACTTCGTGGGAACAACCCTAAACGTCCGGGGTCTGCGATCTAGCAAGGATTGGAAGAACCATACTTCAACTTCACCTCCGGAGAGGAAAGCGGGCGTGGGATTCCTGAAGCGGGTTAGTCTGAGCAGTCGGGAAGCTGCAGTACCGGCGGATCCATTGCGGAAATGTGATATTCCTGTAGAAGTGAGGGACAGTACGGGGAACAGAATGGTGATATTTTGCGAAGAACCTTGTGCTGTTTCTGTGACTAAACTGGACGAGCTGAGTAAAGTTGTTTTGTTGAAACTGGATTTGGACTCTGACTTGTGTAGTGCTGAAGGAGAAGAAGGCACAGCAGTCCAGAGAGGACCCCGCTTTACAAGTAAGTGCACTACAGTGTGTTTATGTGATGGAGGGCCAGGGTGTGACAGAGCAGCCACCGTTAGCCACGACTACCCCCCTGACCTCCGTTTCATGGACATCATTGTTATAATATATGGGCATTGGTAAGATAGTATCGAAGTATATCAGACACAAGCTGGAGGATCCCATCTTCTTGTTTTTCCCTTGGACTAGTGTCTTATATTCTTGGTTTCCAGCTGCCATTCCGGCAGATGACCGTGTAAGGGGATGAAGGAGTGAAGACACACAGAATAGTGCTTAAGCCGAGTATCTGTAAGTAAATATCGCCATCTACTGACCAAATATAATAGAAAAAGTGAAAGCAGAAAGAATTGCATTATTAGGAACCAAAGAGTGAAGTGCATGTTCCCTCGGAGGAAAGATTGAAGAAGACGCTAGATCAGGTGATAGCTGTGGTGCAGTTAGTAATTATAAAAGGCCCAGGAGGGCAGTGAAGGGTATGAGTTGGCACCCAAACCTGCAGCAGAGCCGACCTGAGTAGTCAGATGCGAGTGAAGAGCTGACCCGAGTAGTCAGATGCGAGTGAAGAACTGAGAGACCAGATCCAGGAGATCCAAGCCAAGTGGGCTGAGTCAGGGCACCTTACCTGCAAACATAAAGAACAGTGTGCATATATACATAATTATACTACTGTGCTCTGATTGTGCCATATTTTACTGTACTGCCATTGTTCACTGTTTCCCTTGACACTGTTCCTACATATTTATTGTGTTAGTGAAATAAATAGTTGTTTGTTAAGTACCGCTGTCTCCTCATTGTGTGCGCTGTTGCAGCCACAAACCTGTTACCACCCGGTGGTGACCATCCTGTGCCCGCTTACACAACGCTCTGCTTGTTTTCTTTAGACTTCCCTGTTTGCTGTATTACAACATAGACTCGGCTCTAATTCTCCTAAACAGCACTGAGGACAAGAGGGCAGGGGTGGAGATGAGCCAAAGCCTTCATAATCCGGGGCCAGTGGCTGTGACAACATAGGCATTGCAACACCGGTATACGCCATATACAGGGCATACAGGCAGGACATGCTAACACTTAGCTAGAGTCAACCAGAAGCATCATGTTCTCTCTGCTACTACTACTCTCCACATCCATCCTCCAGACTGCTGCAGGTCAGTAACACCGGCCATCGCCCTCGGCCCAGAGGACAATGTGCCGATATCCTTTTTTGTTTTTCAATCATTTTGCAGCTGATGGATCAGAGTCATTTTCAAAGCAAACCCACAAGGCCCTGGTAATATCATCACTACTGGGCATCTGTGGCCACCACATTGATATGAGCACACAGCTATGCTATGGGGCATTTGCGTCTGGCACCTATGGAGGCCTTTATGGCTGTCGCTGATACATTGTTATTGGGGCATCTGAGGTTGGCACATTGTTATGGGGAAATCTTTGCCTGTCACTTCTTTACTGGGCATCTTTATCTGGTTGATATGAAGTATTTGCATCTGGCTCTTATGGAGACATCTATAGTTAGCACTTTGTTATGATGGCAACAGCTGGTGATTCTTGGGGGCATCTCTGGTTGGCACATGGGGCTTCGTAGTCGCCATTTATGGCTATTCTATTGCTTGTGGAGGGCATCTAAGGCTGATACATTGTCAACAGGGAATTTGTGGATGGCACATTGTTTTGAGGCTCGATCTTTTCCAACAATTCTGTCCTGGAAGCTGTCAGAAAAAGGAGAGACCTCCCAGAAGAATTGGCAAATCTCCCAGTGGCCACAGTCGATCACCCTCCTAAAGGGCCTCTGTCAAGGGATGTAACTCTGCTGCCTCCAATCGTCAGGGCAATCACAAAATTGGCTGATGAGTGATGGACGAGGCCACAGCTGCTTCCACTGCTAGGCTGGATACTGGGGGACGACTAACAGGGAGCGTATGATATATACACCTCTGATTCCAACGCATGGAATATACAATGGGTATGGAAAGTATTTAGACCCCTTTTAATTTTTCACTCTTTACCTCATTGCAGCCATTTGGTAAATTCAAAAAAATTCATTTTTTTCTCATTAAGAGTGGTTTCACATTTGCGTTTAAGGCCGCAGCGTCGGCCTGCGCACGGCCTCCACTAAGCCCCGCCCCCGCCGTGCCTCCGCCAGTAGCTCCGCCTATGGGCGCATGACGCTGCATGCGTCCTGCGTCCCCTATCTTTAGCACTGGGGACGCAGGCCTGCGCAGGTATGCGTTTGGCGGTGCATGCGTCCTTTTGACACTGCGCCGACTGCACCAAATTGCAACAGGTTGTACACTCTGCACCCCATCTTGACCGAAAAAAAGCAGAAATGTAGAAATTTTTGTAAATTTATTTAAAAAGAAAAATTGAAATATCACATGGTCATAAGTATACCCACTGTATATATCCTGATACGATCACTGCCAATTCCACAATACTAAAAGGAACTACTAGCTGACACCATCAATAATTGCTACTGGACGATTTTTCATTTCTATAGAGATGACACATGGCATGGAAAGCATCATCCATGTGATGTAAGTTGGAGGAATTACAATGGCTTTACAGTGATGTGAGTGTATGCGTTATGTTCCTCCCTTTATTATGACGCCGAAAATATATCTCCCATAAATATCAGATCCATGCAAACCCAAATATTCATCATTTCCCACTGGTTCCAAAGTGTCTCAGACATGCCCTTTAAACAGAAGAAGCTCTTGACTTGGAAGTGTACTTCTCCACCTCTGATAAAATGAATCCGAGACTTAGTGTCTGGCCCAAAGAGCAGATCTCTGCTGTAATGACCTGGTCTCTGCATGAGGGCCCTACTACAATGGAGGTTAAAATTTCAGCTGTTTGTAAATTCCTCAGTTATAATTACTCCCATATGTTCAATGTGAGTTTCTACTTAAATGGAGGTTGAAGTGTCATCTCTTTCTAACTTCCCTAGTTAAAATTTATTCCATATGTATGTGAGGGTGATATGTCCCCTCCCTGAAGATGTCTTTATGGATTTTAATTTATTTTAATTTTTCTCTATGATAGCCTCCATAAGAGCTTGGAAGTACGCTTAAACCAACTTATTTTCCCAGCCCGGAGTAGAAACCCAGCAGCACCTAACTCGCAGTTTCCATCTTAAAGCCATAAAAAAAGAAGTCTGTGGCCACCAGCTGTCCGGACTGCACCAGTTGGCTAGTCAGCAGACGTCCCTGCTATGTGTCATAGGGTCCATATCAATATGGCAGCGCTCCCCTGCCCTCATGTGCCTTGCACCACTCACTGCCATCTCCCTCCCATCATGATGAAAGCAAATTAATGCCACAGACTGACCATACAACACCATATAGTGCCAAAACACCGCACCCAACATCAATATATAACAAATCATAGCAGGCGACACCGGGCGTAAAATGGGAGCAACAGATTCCTCCACCATAGAACAGCTTACAGATGATGCTATGCCCCGGGCACGTTATTATGGTACAGGGGCATCTGGCCTTTGTGGAAGCATCAGTGATTGATACATTGTTTGTTATGGCCATATAGGTTGATCTAATGGCATATCTGCATAAGATAATGATGGAGCATAGTATAGCCGGCGTGTTATAGAAGGTGCAGGATCTGTGTCTGGTATATTATATTGGGGAATCTGTAGTTGGTATATTATAATGGGGCATCTGTGTCTGGTATATTATATTGGGGCATTTGTGGTTGGTATATTATAATGGGGTATCTGTGGTTGGTATATTATAATGGGGTATCTGTGGTTGGTATATTATAATGGGGCATCTGTGTTTGGTATATTATAATGGGGTATCTGTGGTTGGTATATTATATTGGGGAATCTGTAGTTGGTATATTATATTGGGGAATCTGTAGTTGGTATATTATAATGGGGCATCTGTGGTTGGTATATTATAATGGGGCATCTGTGGTTGGTATATTATAATGGGGCATCTGTAGTTGGTATATTATAATGGGGCATCTGTAGTTTGTATATTATAATGGGGCATCTGTGTCTGGTATATTATATTGGGGCATTTGTGGTTGGTATATTATAATGGGGTATCTGTGGTTGGTATATTATAATGGGGCATCTGTGGTTGGTATATTATAATGGGGCATCTGTGGTTGGTATATTATAATGGGGCATCTGTAGTTGGTATATTATAATGGGGCATCTGTAGTTTGTATATTATAATGGGGCATCTGTGTCTGGTATATTATATTGGGGCATTTGTGGTTGGTATATTATAATGGGGTATCTGTGGTTGGTATATTATAATGGGGTATCTGTGGTTGGTATATTATAATGGGGTATCTGTGGTTGGTATATTATAATGGGGCATCTGTGTTTGGTATATTATAATGGGGTATCTGTGGTTGGTATATTATATTGGGGAATCTGTAGTTGGTATATTATAATGGGGCATCTGTGGTTGGTATATTATAATGGGGCATCTGTAGTTGGTATATTATAATGGGGCATCTGTAGTTTGTATATTATAATGGGGCATCTGTGTCTGGTATATTATATTGGGGCATTTGTGGTTGGTATATTATAATGGGGTATCTGTGGTTGGTATATTATAATGGGGCATCTGTGGTTGGTATATTATAATGGGGCATCTGTGCTTGGTATATTATAATGGGGCATCTGTGGTTGGTATATTATAATGGGGCATCTGTGCTTGGTATATTATAATGGGGCATCTGTGGTTGGTATATTATAATGGGGTATCTGTGGTTGGTATATTATAATGGGGCATCTGTTGCTGGTTTATTACAGTGATTCACACTATAGGAACGGAGAAAAGCGCAAATAGGGTCTTATCTGGTAAAAAGAGTACAAAGGAATTAAAATTCTACTCACCTGATAAAGGAGAGGTATAGCGCATGGAATTATCAGTCAGCTGCTGCACATCCAAAGGTCAAACCAGTGACTGCCGAAACATATAGTTTAATGGAACTTTGTATGGATTTCGTGCGCTGCTTGACATAACACACAGATGCTCGTGCATTAAAAGATGGATGTTTTATTCATTTCCAAACGCGTTTCGAAGTATAAATCACTTCTTCCTCAGGGGATGGTATATTATATTGGGGAATCTGTGTCTGGCATATTATATTGGGGCATCTGTGCTTGTTATACTATAATGGGGCATCTGTAGGTATATTATAATGTGGCATCAGTGGCTGGTATATTATAATAGGGCATTTGTATCTGGCATATTATATTGGGGCATCTCTGGCTGGTGTATTACATTGGGGCATCTCTGGCTGGTGTATTATATTGGGGCATCAATGGCTGGTATATTATATTGGAGCATCGGTGACTGGTATATCATATTGGGGCATTTGTGGGTGGTACATTATAATGGGGAATCTGTGACTGGTATACTATATTGGGGCATCCATCTGTGGTTGGTATGGTATACTATAATCGGGCGTCAGTGGCTGGTATATTATATTGGGGCATCTGTGACTGGTGTATTATAATGGATCATCTGTGATGGTATATTATATTGGGGCATCTGTGGTTGGTATATTATAATATGGCATCTGTGACTGGTGTATTACAATGGGGTATCTGTGGCTGTTATGTTATATTGGGACATCAGTTGCTGTTATGTTATAATGGGATATCTATGGCTGGTGTATTATTATGAGGTATCTGTGGTTGGTATATTATAATGCAGTATCAGTGGCTGGTATATTATAATGGGGTATCTGTGTCTGGCATATTATATTGGGGCTTCTGTGCTTGGTTTATTATAATGGGGCATCTGTGCTTGGTATTTTATATTGTGGCATCTGTGGCTGGAATATTATATTGGAGCATCAGTGACTGGTATATCTTATTGGGGCATCTGTTGTTGGTACAATATAATGGGGCATGGGTGACTGTTATATTGTATTGCATCTGTGGTTGGTATATTATAATGTGGTATCTGTGTCTGGTACATTATAATGGGGCATCCATGACTGGTATATTATAATGGGACCTCTGTGCTTGGTACACTATAGAAGGGTATCTGTGGCTGGTATATTATATTGGAGTATCAGTGGCTGGAATATTATATTGGAGCATCAGTGACTGGTATATCATATTGGGGCATCTTTGGTTGCTACAATATAATGGGGCATCTGTGAATGGTATATTATATTTGGCCATCTGTGGTTGGTATAGTATAATGGGGCAACAGTTTCTGGTATATTATATTGGGGCATCAGTTTCTGGTATATCATATTGGGGCATCTGTGGTTGGTACATTATAATGGGGCATCTGTGGTTGTATATTATAATGAGAGATCTGTGTCTGGTACATTATAATGGGGCATCTGTGGTTGGTATATTATAATGATGTATCTGTGTCTGGTACATTATAATTGGGCATCCATTACTGGTATATTATAATGGGGCATCAGTGTCTAGCTTATTATATTGGGGCATCTGTGCTTGGTATGCTATAGAAGGGTATCTGTGGCTGGTATATTGGGGCATCTGTGGCTGGTACATTATAATGGGGCATCTGTGGCTGGCATGATGGGGCATTTGATCACACTTAGAGGGTACACGACCAGGTTCTTCTGCGCTGACCCAACTAAATCTTGGCCTCCACTTTTCTATTCCTCAGACACCCCCAATGTTCATTGCTTCGCAGAAGTGAACGAGCAGACTGGTGAGTGTGAGGACTACCTTGGGGAAGGAGTGTCTGACGTCGACTGCTGCCTTAACAACAAATATGGCTACAAGCTGCATGGTTCATCCTCGTGTGTGGGCTGCCGGTAAGAGAGACGTCTGCTGCTGTCAACATTGTCCTGGTTGCCCTTGGAAACAGTCTGCAGTTTAGCTCCCACCTGTAGTCAGACGTGCGATTTATTCTCTATTACTGACTCTGAGCTCCCATAATGCCCTATTTTTCTGTAACAGGAAACCAAATTTCAGGCTTTTGCTTTAGCTATGAATATATTGTGCTTGGACTGTCCTTTGCTCCATTCTTGTGTAGTTAATGAGATTGTCCCACCAATTTTTTTTTCTCATAGAGAAACAAGGACTGGCCCATAGCAGGAGGCCCAGGGTCTCAGTTGGTAAAATAAGGACTGTTCTGATGACCACCCAAAACCAAAAGGGAACCCTTACATTTTGGTGAAATTTACATAAAACTTGCCATCTTTCTGGACAGGGATAATGACCAAATTTATCCCCGTCCAACCAGGCATCAAAGAAGAAAATGATCTTTTCATGTTGCCATGAGGCCATCTTGTACCAGAAGGCCCAATATAACTTCTCTAGTACCTGCTGGTCCATGCCACACTCACACTGACCCTTTCCTATCCAGCCCAGCTGAGTGGTCCCAGTGGAGTGACTGGTCGCCGTGCACAGTCTCATGTATGGAAGGCGTTCAGCAGCGGCAGAGGGTTTGCATAGGAGAAGGCGACTGTCTAAAAGGAGAAAGCCTGGAAGTTCGTTCCTGTAGCCTCCAAGATTGCTGTCCCCGTAAGTTCTATTACACCGGATGCTGGGGTCAATATTGGGACATCACTAGATAGTGACTGCTTTCCCTGTAAGTTCTGTTTCATCGGGTGCTGGGGTTGGTATTGGGACATCTCTAGATTGTGACTGTTATCCCCTTAAGTTTTATTACATGGGGTGCTAGGGTTGGTATTGGAACATATATAGTTCACGGCCGGTAGAGGGCAAATTTCAAGGAGTACTATCCCTTTAAAAAAAAACAAAAAAAACTGTAAACACTCTCGGGAAGCAAAAAGTTTTTTTGGCCATGGCCACTCTTCCTAGGAAGCCGATTTTTACTGGAAGAAGGAGCTGGGTTTTGTCAGTTTTCAATATTTGTTTTGTGATTTAGGCAAACAAATCAATGAAAACTAGATGTGTATTTGATGAAGGAAGTACAGATAGTGCTTTGAAATGGTGCCCGGGCTGCCCCTTTAAGAGAGACTTGCCTGCTGCCCCTGCAAGACTTTCAACTCAGGATCCGTTTTAACTGTGGGTGCCTCTCAGGGGCCACTTTGGCCTCAGGGTCTGATTTGGTGGGTGGGGCCCCTCAGGATCCGATTCGGTGGCCTGGGCTTCTCAGGGCTTGAATTGGTGGCCGGGATCCCTCAGGGTCTGATTTTGTAGGTGTGGCCACTCAGGGTCCGATTTTGTGGGTGGGGCCCCTCAGGGTCTGATTTTGTGGCCGGGGCCCCTAAGGGTCCGATTATGTGGCCGGGACCCCTCAGGGTCCGATTTCGTGGTTGGGGCCCCTCAGGGTCCGATTTTGTGGGTGGGGCCCCTCGGTCCGATTTTGTGGGTGGTGCCCCTCAGGGTCTGATTTTGTGGTTGGGGCCCCCCAGGGTCCGATTTTGTGGCCGGGGCCCCTCAGGGTCCGATTTTGTGGGTGTGGCCCCTCAGGATCCGATTTTGCGGTTGGGGCCCCTCAGGGTCCGATTTTGTGGCCGGGGCCCCTCAGGGTCTGATTTTGTGGTTGGGGCCCCTCAGGGTCCGATTTTGTGGCCGGGACCCCTCAGGGTCCGATTTTGTGGGTGGGGCCCCTTAGGGTCTGAATTTGTGGGCGGAGCCCCTCTGGGTCCGATTTGGTTGGCGGGGCCCCTCAAGATCCAATTTGGTGGGCGGGGCCCCTAAGGGTCCGATTTGGTGGGCGGGGCCCCTCAGGGCCCGATTTGGTGGGCGGGGCACCTCACGGTCTGATTTGGTGGGCGGGGCCACTCTGGGTCCGATTTGGTGGGCGGGGCCCCTCAGGGTCCGATTTGGTGGGCGGGGCCACTCTGGGTCTAATTTGGTGGGCGGGGCCCTTCAGGGTCCGATTTGGTGGGCAGGGCCACTCAGTCTGATTTGGTGGGCGGGGCCCCTCAGGGTCCGATTTGGTTGGCAGGGCCACTCGGTCCGATTTGGTGGGAGGGGCCACTCTGGGTCCGATTTGGTGGGCGGGGCCACTCTGGGTCCGATTTGGTGGGCGGGGCCACTCTCGGTCCGATTTGGTGGGCGGGGCCCCTCAGGGTCCGATTTGGTGGGCGGGGCCACTCTGGGTCTAATTTGGTGGGCGGGGCCCTTCAGGGTCCGATTTGGTGGGCAGGGCCACTCTGAGTCTGATTTGGTGGGCGGGGCCCCTCAGGGTCCGATTTGGTTGGCAGGGCCACTCTGGGTCCGATTCGGTGGGAGGGGCCACTCTGGGTCCGATTCGGTGGGAGGGGCCACTCTGGGTCCGATTCGGTGGGAGGGGCCACTCTGGGTCCGATTTGGTGGGCGGGGCCACTCTCGGTCTGATTTGATGGGCGGGGCCCCTCAGGGTCCGATTTGGTGGGCGGGGCCACTCTGGGTCCGATCTGGTGAGCGGGGCCACTCTGGGTCCGATTTGGAGGCCAGTGTGGCTCAGCTTCCGATTTGTAGGCCAGGGTCGATCAGCCTCCGATTTGGAGGCCGGGGTGGCTCAGCTTTTGATTTGGCGCGCCGGCCCTTTAAGACTCATTTTGGTGTGCCGGCTCTTTAAGAATCACTTTGGCGCGTCGGCCCTTTAAGAGCTAGTTTGGCTCACTGGGCTTCTAAATCCACTTTGGCGCACAGTCTCTCTCAGGGGCATGCGTCATGTGATGAAGCTAGATTTGCATTTGTGCTGTGGGTTTCGCTTTAAGAGCTGATATTATCTGCCAGAAACTGTGTCCTGGGGACGTCATGTGACGTTCGTAGGCGTTGGTATAGTAACTGGGTGTGACTGCACATATCAATGAGCTTAACTGCCATTTAAATCGCCTCAGGGCATGTTTTCCCTGTGGCAACATTTTCCCATTGAAATGCATTGAGGAAAATGATTTTTCAAACGCAAATTGTGCAAAAACTACAAATCCGATCGACACGAAAATTACTTAGCACACCACTCATGGGCGCTGGCTTCAAAACGACACCTCAACGGAGTCTGTGCGTGTAGCGGTTCGGGCCGCATTCATTGCGGAAATCAACTGAATAATAATAATAAGAAGTTAGCAGCGTTCGGATTACAAGATCGTGCTTTCTTCAAACCACTATTAGGGTACGTGCACACGCTGCGGATTGCTCTGCGGTTCTGCCCTGCGGTTTATCACCTCTACAATGGAGGAGATGGCAAACCGCAGCGGAAACCGCAGAAAGAATTGACATGTCAATTCTTTCTGCGGTTTAAAAACCGCGCAGAAAAATCTGCACCGTCTGCACTGCGGTTTTTTATTCCCATAGGGAATCATGGTACTGTACACCGCAGCAAAATCCACAGCGTGTGCACACACCCTAATAAGTTAGCAGCGTTCGGATTACAATATAGTGGTTTTTTCAAAGCACTATAACTACACAGTGCAAGAGCCGAGGCCACGGCCTGAGTACACAGGACAAGTCCCACCCCTGGTCACCTGCAGGTCCAGATTTTGGCATTTTTTTTTCCTAAAAGCGTCTGTGACCTTTCACCATAAAGCGTTTGGTTTTTCTACACAATCACATATATTTGTGCTATCTAGGGCAGTGTGGTTTTTAGGTGTTTATCCTATATTTATAGGACTATTATATAGGAACTGTGGGTGTTATGTAGGGTCTGTGTAGTAGTATGTGGGGCATTGTAAGTCAGTATTATGTTAGCAGTGTATGGAAATATTATGTATACACTGTATAGAAATGTTATGTGGGCATTATATGGCAGTATTACACAAGCAATTTATGTGTTGTATTGGCATTGTATAATAGTTTTGTGTACGCACTGTATGGCAGTATTATGTAAGCAAATTACAGCATTTATGTATGCTTTATATGTTATGGGAAAAATCTCTCCCCATAATTCCCCCTCCCAACCATCGAGTCACTGCTACTGCTAACCTAAAGGTCCAAACAATGCAATAACTCTGTTTGAATTGCACGACTAATTTATGCTTGGGAGTTAGTTTATTCATCAGGTATAGTGCATACATATTATGTCTATAATTTTGCTCACTTAATACTGACATATAGTACCCACATAAAACTGCTATGCAAAGCCTGTATAACACATTTATGAATTGCTATTATACTATCATTGATAGTGGCTAAAAATGCTGCAATATAGTGTCTATATAATAGCTCCACCCAGTGCCCACGTATGTGTTAAATGAGCAATTTATTGGAGTACTATGTGGTTACTGTATGACAGTAGCATGTTGACACTATGTGACAGCTGTAATTTAGCAATGCATGGCAGTAGTATGTGGACACTGTATGGCTGTAGTATTTAAGCACTGTATGGCAGCAGCAGTATTTGAACCATTTATTACAGCAGTATGTGGACACTGTACGGCAGAAGTATTGAGCAATGAATGGCAGTAGTATGTGGACAATGTATAGCAGTAGTATTTAAGCACTGCATAACAGTAGTATTTGAGTAATACGTGGTAGTATTATGTGGACACTATCTAGAGGTATTATGTTGGCTAAGAAACATTAGATTCATTTTTTTTAACAAACCACCTGTTGGCTGTCAGTTGATTGAACAAAGGAATGTGGCTAATTAATGGCTTACCATCAGTGACATCATCATCCGTATGACAATGATGTCACTGTCCAGGTCTTAAGCTAAGGCTGAATTGGTAATGATTGATCTGATTCCACTCTCTGACCTCTGACCCATTGTATCCCTATAGAGGTCGGAGGCTGGTCCTCATGGTCCTCGTGGACCCAGTGCTCTGTCACGTGCAGGGTTGGACAAAGGCAACGCACCAGAGAATGCACCAACCCTCCGCCATCTTGTAATGCTGACTGCCTGGGTCACAGGGTGGAGACCGAACAATGTGACACTTACCAAATCTGTCCCAGTAAGTAACAGGACACGGCACACTCTACGGTAGAGTCTGAAATACGGAATGGGGTTCTCCAGCCTCACTACTTGGTGCTGAGCTGGGTGTTGGGACCCTACTGATGACCTGGCACAGAATTAGGAGAGACCCTTTAAGGACTAGCTCACTTTCAATATTACTTATCTTTTTTTTGTATCCGCAGCCCATGGTTCTTGGGGTACCTGGGGCTCCTGGAATCCATGTTCCTCCAACTGCATTAGAGAAGGTTCTGGGATTTTCCCAGTTCAGCCCCGCTATCGAGATTGTGATAGCCCCCCGCCCTCTGTGACCCCACCTGGAAGAGCATGTGATGGAAGTCGGCAAGATACCAGGGACTGTCGAGACCTTCCTTTTTGTGCTAGTAAGCTATTAAAAAATGGAACCTATCAGCAAGCTGCTTTTTGATCGATCTACCATTCCTTATAGCCATCATAATTCCAGTGACTTTAATAGCTGATTTGCATCCTATAATGATACCGCGCATCCTGCTTGCTGGTAATGTCCACAGTAAAATAGCACAAGGTGGTATAAAATACAGGACATGTGATTATGTGTCCTCTCCCTGCAGTTGATGGATTATGGGGAGCATGGCTGCCCAGTTCTGATTGTTCTGTGACCTGCGGTGTGGGGCGGATAACTCAAAAGAGGTCTTGTGACAATCCTGCCCCTCGTTATGGCGGAAGAGACTGCGTGGGATCTCCAGTCAGACAGTCCATCTGCAATACAAAAGTGCCTTGTCCCGGTAAGATCAAGATTTACAACCGGTAGACTGCGATATGATTGCGCACAGTAGGAAGCATCAAGCCTCTATTCACTGACAGCAAGCACAGATCATGAAAAGAAACAAAACCCCTGTGAAAAAAAAAGACACTGATTTTCTTGCCTTCCGCAGTTGATGGGCGTTGGTCCGAATGGACTGAGTGGTCGATATGCGGCGTTCTGAGCGGCGATTCAATTCGGTGCAAATCAAGTTATGGAAACCAGAACAGACATCGCGAGTGCCAGGGACAGAGATATGAAGGGAAATGGTGTGAAGGCAGCCGACGGGAAGGCCGGGCCTGCTACTACTTTGACAAGTGTAAGGGTAAGTGATTTCTGGATTTTTCTACAATATCCTCCAAAAGCCCCACTCTTTTCCTTCTACAGTTTGAAAGGTTTTTTTGTTTTTAAATGCAGCTGATGGATCCTGGACAGAATGGAGTGAATGGGGGCTGTGTTCTTCTCCATGTGGAAGAGCCGAAAAAACAAGATCTAGAGAGTGTGAGCCTATTTACCCCGATTTTCCGTGAGTAGTATGACATAAGACTATTCACGTCTATAAGGGGCAGTATTATAGTAGTTGTATTCTTGTACATAGGGGGCAGTATTATAGTAGTTATATTCTTGTACATAGGAGCAGTATTATAGTAGTTATATTCTTGTACATAGGAGCAGTATTATAGTAGTTATATTCTTGTACATAGGGGCAGTATTATAGTGGTTATATTCTTGTACATAGGGGCAGTATTATAGTGGTTATATTCTTGTACATAGGGGGAGTATTATAGTAGTTATATTCTTGTACATAGGGATCAGTATTATAGTAGTTATATTCTTGTACATAGGGGCAGTATCATAGTGGTTATATTCTTGTACATAGGAGCAGTATTATAGTAGTTATATTCTTGTACATAGGGATCAGTATTATAGTAGTTACATTCTTGTACATAGGGGGCAGAATTATAGTAGTTATATTCTTGTACATAGGGGACAGTATTATAGTAGTTATATTCTTGTACATAGGGGACAGTATTATAGTAGTTATATTCTTGTACATAGGGGGCAGAATTATAGTAGTTATATTCTTGTACATAGGGGACAGTATTATAGTTGTTATATTCTTGTACATAGGGAGCAGAATTATAGTAGTTATATTCTTGTACATAGGGGGCAGTATTATAGTAGTTATATTCTTGTACATTGGGGACAGTATTATAGTAGTTATATTCTTGTACATTGGGGACAGTATTATAGTAGTTATATTCTTGTACATAGGGGACAGTATTATAGTAGTTATATTCTTGTACATAGGGGGCAGTATTATAGTAGTTATATTCTTGTACATAGGGAGCAGTATTATAGTAGTTGTATTCTTGTACATAGGGGGCAGTATTATAGTAGTTATATTCTTGTACGGCCAAAAATATTTACCATAACCAGGTTCCCCGCATTATGTTCCCACATGCTTTATGCATCCATTAGCCCTCTGCGTCTGTACTGTTACACACTTAACATTATGGCTGGTCCATACAATCAGGGCAACTGTTACCACCCACCTTTCATGTCTCCCTTTTTTTTCCTCATAGACTGTAAGCTTGCGAGCAGGGCCCTCATTCCTCTTGGTATCTGTTATTATCTATGTGATTATTGTTATGCTGTAATGTCTATTGTCTGTAAAAGTTCCCTATGAAATGTAAAGTGCTGCGGAATATGTCGGCGCTATAGAAATAAAATGTATTATTATTATTATTGTACATACAGTAGGGGCAGAATTATAGTAGTTATATTCTTGTACATAGGGGGCAGTATTATAGTAGTTATATTCTTGTACATAGGGGGGCAGTATTATAGTAGCTATATTCTTGTACATATGGGACAATATTATAGTAGTTATATTAATTGTACATAAGGGGCAGTATTATAGTAGTTATATTCTTGTACATAGAGGGCAGTATAATTGTAGTTATATCCTTATACATAGGGGGCGGTATTATAGTAGCTGTATTCTTGTACATAGTGCCAGTTTTATAGTAGTTATATTCTTATACATAGGGGCAGTATTATAGTAATTATATTCTTGTACATACAGTAGGAAGCAGTATTATAGTAGTTTTAGTCTTGTACATAGGAAGGATTATTATAGTAGTTATATTTTTGTACATAGTGAACAGTATTATAGTGGTTATATTCTTGTACATAGGGGCAGTGTTATATAGTTATATTCTTGTTCATAGGGGCAGTATTATAGTAGCTATACTCTTGTACATAGAGGGCAGTATTATAGTAGTTATATTATTGTACATAGTTGGCAGTATTATAGTAGAAATATTCTTGTACACAGGGGCAGTATTATAGTAGTTATTTTCTTGTACATAGGGGCAGTATTATAGTAGTTATATTCTTGTACATAGGGGCAGTATTATAGTAGTTATATTCTTGTACATAGGGGCAGTATTATAGTAGTTATATTCTTGTACATAGAGGGCAGTATTATAGTATTTGTATTCTTGTACATAGGAAGCAGTATTATAGTAGTTATGTAGTTATATTATTGTATATAGGGGGCAGTAGTATAGTAGTTATTTTCTTGTACATAGGGACACATTATAGTATTTATATTCTTGTACATAGGAGGCAATTTTTTTTTATTAGTAAACATTCAACAAAGTGTAGTGCAGCGGTAGCACCCTAGGCAGTGATGAGGCAGTGACCCACAAAGTTCAAACATAAAAGTCTCTTTAATGTGTTATCTTCACACAGAAAGGTTCCAATCCACACAATTGCATCTAACTTCAGTGCATATTATCAGTGTTCAATTCACACCGAGATCATAGCACTACATAGTGCACGGCTTTGTATCACAGCCCCTAAACATGCCGGACTTCATCTTGTCCAGTTTCCATGGGCGACTGCACGCCGTTCCAATGTCTCACACTTACAGCCTCCTTTAGTCTCTTTACTCACGCACACAGCCGTACACAGTACTTGATATCCTCCGGATCGCAGCCGGGCACCATATCCATCTGTTTGCATCCGTTGCACACGCCAGTCTTTCTTCAGGCACAGGAACGGTCTACCTCCAGTTCACCTCTGGGCACAAGACATCCACATCCGATACCAGTCACCGTGGACAGCAGCACCACGGTGTATGCTGTGGGTTGCCAGCCCTCACTCTGGCCCTGACACACCTGAGACTCCCCAGACTCACTCAGCCCTCACTAACCCTTTCCTGCAGGGCTATTATCACAGAAACCTGTAGCTTTCAGCCACATGGAAAACCTGGGTCTGGAATGGAACAGATTGCAATCCTATCATACCGCAGTCTGTTTCCAACAAAACATCCAGAGCAGGTTTTCCGTACCTCTGCCTTGGACACTAACATGTCCAAGACTAACACTTACTGTTATTATCAGTCTGCATTGCAGTCACAGCTATACCCGTGACTGCCATGCACACCTATGGCCTTCATACACCTCCGTGCATATCCTGGGGAGACTACACAGCTTCACTATTGCAATCCCAGCTACACCTGTGACCGCAATGCATTCCCATAGCCTCAATATGCCTCCATGCGTTTACTGGGGAGAACACACAGTGCCCCCTAACTGTAACAGGGGTCACGGCATCACAAAAGGCAATATAAGTCCAATAATATAAAGTGTTAAAATACTATTAGCTCAAGTGCATTGCTCTGGAAACAAAAATAAATAAATAAAATAATAATAATAATAACCATCACAAATGGTAAATAAACATTAATCCATCTGTACATTCCTCCTTAATGTTTTGTAGTTTCTGTTCTTCCTCATCTCTAGACATTTTATACACCTCAGTTCTGACATGATCAGGTTCACTGCTGTCTGATGGAAGGGTTCACTACTGATGGAGACTCAGGTTCTCATATGCCAGTGATACTTTATGACTGTTATAATCAGATACAAGATCCCCTGGTTGATTTTACTTACAGTAGATGGTACACCATAGATGATATCTGGGTATTTTAGGGACTGCAATCTTGGGACTTTTAACTTGCAGTATATTTCTTCCCATATTTTCCTCCCACCCCAACACTCAGTTATAAAATGTGCCATTGTCTCTTCCTGCTGACAACCCAGAGGACACATTCAATCTGACACACTAAGATACTTTAGGTTACCCCAAATTTAAGGCTTCCCATGTAACAACAGCCAAATGATGTCAAAAAACTAAGTTGGGAACCTCGATGCATTGAGAAACCTCAGACTTTCCCGTATGGTGGTAGCTGTGCAGTCTCTCAGAGCAGGCTGTGCACAAAAGAAAGTCTGGCATATCCTGACATACAGGTCCTTCCTGGTCTTATTCACAATAAAACACTTCTATGCTCCCCATTTCTTCAGACACCTGAAACCATACTCAAGATACTGGATTTGATAGTCACCTGTCCATCTCCTCCTCTTGAGACTGCCACCTTGCACCCAAGACTCTGCAAAAGGCAATATCCAATCCTTGATACTATTTACCCACAAGGAACTAGAGTCCAGGTTACCAAGATTAACTTTCAGAAACATGGAGTCAAAGAAGGCCCTTGGATTCAGCATATCTAGCCCACCCTCTATCCTCTGCAGGTAAGTAATCCCTCTTTTCACTGGGTTAAACCTATTCCCCCACAAGAGCTGGAAGAATAGGCTGAGGAGCCTCGCCAAGAAAGATTCTAGCAAAGGAAAAATGACAGAGACATAAAAGAAGACAGGAACCAGGTAAGTATTCAACATAGTGACCCTTTCTCTGTATATCAGCCTCCAGTTCTTCCATCGCTGAACCTTTTGTGTTTACGGTTTCCAACTTTTCCTCCCAATTCAGTTTGGCGTTATCCTCCCTCCCGAATTTCACCCCTAGAATCTTAATATGGGTGAAGTCTTTGGCAAACTGTGGCAGATCAAAGCCTGTATCACAATCCAATGTCCACAGAGCTTGACTCTTCTCAAGGTTGACCAAAGACCCAGAGGCCTCCGAGTAACTTCTAATGGCCGCCGATGACATCTGCACCTCATGAGGATTAGATTTCACCAAGGCCACATCATCTACATAGGCGGCAACATTTAGCGGTAAGCAGTGGGTAAAACGGCACCCCCTGAAAGTCACACTCATGCATTGACCTAAAAAATGGGTCTATAGCAAAAACGTACAGGAGTGGACTCAGCCGGCAGCCCTGTCTAACCCCTGCCTCAACTCCAAAAAGACTTTAGCCAATTCACAAATTGTCCCAGAATACCGGAATACCGTACTTTGACAAAGTTGCTCACAGATAATCGTGACCACGCTGTCAAAGGCTTTAGCCTGGTCCAGACTGTCAAAATATCTCCCACAACTCAGTGCTTTACATATCTCAAACATCACCAGTATCGAGATGACTGCTCCAGAGATGTTTCGCCCTTTTACTGAGCCAAACTGAGAGCCTGCCAACAGTGACGGGGACAAACACACTCACCTAGAAAACAGGATCTTTGCCAGAATCATCCTGTCGACATTCAAGAGGCCAATTGACCTCCAGTACTTGATGTCACTCGGCTCTTTACCTTTAGACAGCAGAATTAACAAAGACACTCTCATGGATGGAGGCATCCGGTGATTTTGTAGACAATTTCTGTAAACATCCACAAGAATTGGAGCCAGGAGGTCTCTGAATTTCTTATAGAATTCTGCGGTTATACTATCTGGACTTGTTTCCTTTTTCAGATGTAACTTATCAATGGCCTCCTTAACTTCCTCTACTGTCAATTCTGCTGTCAAAAGACAAAAGTCCAGATCATTATCATCAGGCATTGGAGTTGCCTCCAAGAATTGAGTCATCTTGTCTTTATCCAAAAATTTCCCCTGAAACAAGTCAGTATAATAAGATCTCACGACCCCCAGGATGCCCTCAGGAGATTCCTGCAATACACCCTGGGAGTCGGTAAGACCTGTACCAATTTATTGGCCACCCGCTCCCGGCAATTGTCAAAGGGATCAGGTGCCTCTACAGTTCCATAATCCTGTTCAAGAACCAAGGAGGTATATCTACTGTACTGATACTGCCTTATCTCAGATTTCAGCCAGTAAATACTCTTTGTCATCCCCGCCCGCTGAATAGAGTGATTCTAATTCCTTACGCAGGAAGGCCATACTTACTCCTCACCTTACTAACTGTCAGTCTCTGCAAGAGAGATCTGATATCATTCTTGACATCCTCCCACCATTCAGCCATGTTGTCATAGAATTCCACGCTCGGCTCTGCAGATGACCCTGAACAAGGAAGTGGACACAACCCTTTCTCTGTAGATCAGCCTCCAGTTCTTCTATTGCTGAACCTTTGTATTTCCGGTTTCCAACTTTTCCTCCCAATTCAGTTTGGCGTTATCCTCCCTCCCGAATTTAACCCCTACAATCTTAACATGGGTGAAATGCTTGGCAAACTGTGGCCTGGATCACAATCCAATGTCCACAGAGCTCGACTCTTCTCAAGGTTGACCAAAGACCCAGAGGCCTCCGAGTAACTTCTAATGGCCGCCGATGACATCTGCGCCTCATGAGGATTAGATATCACCAAGGCCACATCATCTACGTAGGCAACAACATTTAGAGGTAAGCAGTGGGGTATTCCAGGAGGCTGGAATTTAGCTTCCACAACTCTCTACCTATGTCAGGATGGTTAGTGGTCCCCAGGCAGAAACAAAAAGCAAGGTGGTGAGAGTAAGGGACGACTATCTCACTCAAGGCACTAACAGCTTCAGTAGGACTCACAAAAGCCAAATCTATCCTACTGCTTCTGTTGGAACATGAATAAGTGAATTTTGACTTCCGAGCTTCCGACCTCCCTGTGTGAAAGTGTCAGTCAGTCCGGCCTGAAAATGATGCTATTTAAGGTTTTGCTATCCCTGGTCACTGTTCTGCCTAAGGAAGTGTCACCAGATGTCATTATGGCATTAAAGTAACCCGTCATTACCACCGGGAGAGAGGTGAAGAGATACGGCTTGACATTTTTGAACAGCTGAATCCTGTCAGTCACTGTCTGTGGCCCATAGATATTAATAAGCCAGAGCAGTCTACCATGAACTGTGACTTCTAGGACCAGACACCTTCCCATAACCACCTCCGTCATCCTATGTATAGTCACATTGATTATGTTAAATAGGACAGCGTCCCCAGTGTAAGGCTCTACAGCCAGTGACCAGAATGATGGACCGGACCTCCATTCCCTCTCAGCCTCACTCATAAGCCCCAGAGATGTCATTCGGCTGTGAGCACAACCCCCATCTGTGGACATCGGGCACTCAGACCATCTTCCTGTTCTTCCTTGCACAAAAGCGGAGGTAGCGGTTCTGCTGCTGGGTTGTTGCCCTCCTATGGCCCCCTCCATTTCCCCTGGTGTACTGGCCTGTCTCCAGGTAGCTCCTCAAGCCTCTGGACACTATGCTGACAGGCACAGCAAACCTTCTTGCCACAGCTCGCATTGATGTGCCTTCCTGGATGAGCTGCACTACCTGAGTCACTTGTGTGGGTTGTAGAGTCCGTCTCATGCTACCATGAGTGTGAAAGCACAACCAACATTCAAAAGTGACCAAAACATCAGCTGGAAAGCATTGATACTGAAATGTGGTCTGTGGTCCCCACCTGCAGAACCACTCTTTTATTGAGGGTGTATTGATAATTGCCAATAATTTCCATCTGTTGTCTATTCCATTTGCACAACATGTTAAATTGATTGTCAAACAGTGTTGCTTCCTATGTGGATAGTTTGATTTCACAGAAGTTTGATTTACTTGGAGTTATATTCTGTTGTTTAAGTGTTCATTATATTTTTTTGAGCAGTGTATATATACAGTGGGGAAAAAAAGTATTTAGTCAGTCAGCAATAGTGCAAGTTCCACCACTTAAAAAGATGAGAGGCGTCTGTAATTTACATCATAGGTAGACCTCAACTATGGGAGACAAACTGAGAAAAAAAAAATCCAGAAAATCACATTGTCTGCTTTTTTTTCATTTCATTTGCATATTATGGTGGAAAATAAGTATTTGGTCAGAAACAAAATTTCATCTCAATACTTTGTGATATATCCTTTGTTGGCAATGACAGAGGTCAAACGTTTTCTGTAAGTCTTCACAAGGTTGCCACACACTGTTGTTGGTATGTTGGCCCATTCCTCCATGCAGATCTCCTCTAGAGCAGTGATGTTTTTGGCTTTTCGCTTGGCAACACGGACTTTCAACTCCCTCCAAAGGTTTTCTATAGGGTTGAGATCTGGAGACTGGCTAGGCCACTCCAGGACCTTGAAATGCTTCTTACGAAGCCACTCCTTCGTTGCCCTGGTGGTGTGCTTTGGATCATTGTCATGTTGAAAGACCCAGCCACGTTTCATCTTCAATGCCCTTGCTGATGGAAGGAGGTTTGCACTCAAAATCTCACGATACATGGCCCCATTCATTCTTTCATGTACCCGGATCAGTCGTCCTGGCCCCTTTGCAGAGAAACAGCCCAAAAGCATGATGTTTCCACCACCATGCTTTACCGTAGGTATGGTGTTTGATGGATGCAACTCAGTATTCTTTTTCCTCCAAACACGACTAGTTGTGTTTCTACCAAACAGTTCCAGTTTGGTTTCATCAGACCATAGGACATTCTCCCAAAACTCCTCTGGATCATCCAAATGCTCTCTAGCAAACTTCAGACGGGCCCGGACATGTACAGGCTTAAGCAGTGGGACACGTCTGGCACTGCAGGATCTGAGTCCATGGTGGCGTAGTGTGTTACTTATGGTAGACCTTGTTACATTGGTCCCAGCTCTCTGCAGTTCATTCACTAGGTCCCCCCGCGTGGTTCTGGGATTTTTGCTCACCGTTCTTGTGATCATTCTGACCCCACGGGGTGGGATTTTGCGTGGAGCACCAGATCGAGGGAGATTATCAGTGGTCTTGTATGTCTTCCATTTTCTAATTATTGCTCCCACAGTTGATTTCTTCACTCCAAGCTGGTTGGCTATTGCAGATTCAGTCTTCCCAGCCTGGTGCAGGGCTACAATTTTGTTTCTGGTGTCCTTTGACAGCTCTTTGGTCTTCACCATAGTGGAGTTTGGAGTCAGACTGTTTGAGGGCACAGGTGTCTTTTTATACTGATAACAAGTTTAAACAGGTGCCATTACTACAGGTAATGAGTGGAGGAAAGAGGAGACTCTTAAAGAAGAAGTTACAGGTCTGCGAGAGCCAGAAATCTTGATTGCTTGTTTCTGACCAAATACTTATTTTCCACCATAATATGCAAATAAAATGAAAAAAAAACAGACAATGTGATTTTCTGGATTTTTTTTTCTCAGTTTGTCTCCCATAGTTGAGGTCTACCTATGATGTAAATTACAGACGCCTCTCATCTTTTTAAGTGGTGGAACTTGCACTATTGCTGACTGACTAAATTCTTTTTTTCCCCACTGTATATATATATATATATATATATAGCCACACACACATACATGTATATATTTTACATAGTCTCCTTTATTATGTATATTGCCGCCCCTTACTATACAGTGCACTCTCTTGTTATGTACAGCACCGTCCCTTACATATTGGATTATATAGAGCCCTGTTTTTTATTACATACCGTCCTGTCTGGTTAGCTGTATAGTGCAATGATGGCTGATAGAGCATGGGAAAACTTCCTTTCTAATGGAGGAGCTGATGGACTGGTCGTCTGGTCACCGGCTCCTCCATCAGCCGTCATTTTATATCTAACAAGAGAGGGGACTATGTAATAAAAGAGGGCACGGTGAATAACAAAAATAACAAGTATACACTATATAAGAGACAGCACGGTACATAACAGCAGAGGAAGCTATATTATAAGGGACGGCATCATTAAAAGGGACTACGCTATATACTGAGGGATGGCGCTATACATAATAAGCGAGTACACTATATACTAAGGTACTGTGCTATACATAATGAGTGAGTGCGCACTATTCAGATTCAAAGAAGCTTTATTGGCAGGACTAAATACACATTAGTTTTGCCAAAGCAAGTGCACAAAAGGGAATAGGGATAGGGACTGTAGGGAAGTTGGGTAGGGGCTGTAGGAAAGGTGGATGGGGCAGATCTATGATGGGGCTATAGAAGTCCATGGCATAGGGAAGGTGGATGGGGGGATGGGGCTATAGAAGTCCATGGCATAGGGAAGGTGGATGGGGGGGATGGGGGCAGATCCAGGGTGGGGGCCATAGAAGTCAATGGCATATCATAGTTCTCTTTCTCGCAGCCTATGGCATTCGCTCACATACTGCGCCGCTATCTCCACTGCTCTCTCTTCTTCCTCCAGCATAATATATGTTTTCTCTTCCTCCTTCATGGTGATGAAATCCGGGAAGAGATGTGAGAGTCTCCTGAAGTGAGTGTCCCTCACTTCTGAGTATTTGGAGCAGTGTAGCAGGAAGTGGGTTTCATCCTCCAGGGCCTCCTGGTCACAGTGTTGGCACAGTCTTTCCTCCCTGGGCTTGTAGCTCTGCCTGTGTCCGCCGGATTCGATGGCCAGACTGTGGGCACTGAGTCTATATCGGCTCAGGATCTTGCAGTCTCTGGGGTCCGGGAGTTTCTCCAGGTGTGGGGCCAGTCTGTAGTCTCTCTGTAGACTCCGGTACATGGTCAGTTTCTCCTGACCTTCGTCTACCATCTTCCTGATTCCGGCTTTTGACAGGTTGTTGTGATTGGTGTTCTGGTCAGGTTGGGTTTGGGTGGGCTGTTCCGAGGGTCCTGTTTTTTCTGTTTCACCTACATGTGTCAGGGCTTTATGGTGATGGGAGCTTGGATTGCTCCTACGTAGGTGAGCCCGGAATGACACTGCCCTCTTTGGAACTGTTAGGTGTAGAGGGAATCTGCCCAGCTCGGCGCGGCAAGCACTGTTGGAGGTGCTCCGATGGACTTGGAGAAGGTGCTTGCAGAATTCTAGCTGGAATATTTTTGTTGGGCTGGAATCCCACCTTGACCAGTCTGGGTAGGTGTGAGGACCCCAGACTTCGCTGCCATACAGGAGGATTGGGGCGATGATAGAGTCGAAGATTTTTAACCAGACCCTCACTGGTGGCTTCAGATGGTAGCGTTTCCTTCAGATGGCATAGAAGGTTTTGCATGCCTTGTCTTTCAGGGTCTCTATGGCTTGTTTGAAGCTCCCTGACTGGTGACTCTCTAGGCCCAGGTAGGTATATTTGTCCGTTCCTGTAAGGCCTCTTTCACACATCAGGTTTTCGGCGTCAGGCGCGATCCGGCGCTTTTGACTAAAACCGGATCCGTCGAAATGCAATGCCGGATCCGGTTTCCCCCCCTTTGACTTGCATTAGAGCCGGATCGAGCCGGATGGCCATGCGTTTCATCCGATTTTCGCCGGATCCGGCAATGTGACGCGATCCGGCGTCTGGAAAAAACGGAGACTGTAACGTTTTTTGTCTCCGTCGAAAAAGCCGGACACGCCGGCAATGAAAGCCTATGAGCGCCGCAATGCGCCGGATCCGGCGACAGCCGGATCCGGCGGCCGGATCCGGTTTCTTTGGTCTGAGCATGCTCAGTAGCTCTGCCCACAGGACATATATAAAAGCAAGACAATGGGACCCTCAGCCACACCCAACATGCCACCCAAGCCAAGAACCAGGAGCAGGAGAAGGCAGCAGACATCTGCAGCAGCAGCACCATCAGCACCACCCCAAATGGAGCAGCATGCTGAACAACGGGAGGGGAGTCCAGCAGCAGATGAGAGACGGTAATTATCAAATCCCCTATTCCTCCAAACTAGGGCTATGGAATATCAAGATATTCATTGGCCCTTTGTTTCTCTTTATTCAACAGCCGCCCAATAGATGCAGCAGCAGCAGCAATGGCAGCAGCAGAAACACCACCCACAGCCATGGAGTCTGGCCATGAGGAAGACAGCACATCTTCTGGGAGCCCTCCCTCGCATCGTCAGCGTTTGACGGTAAGTTTTTATTTCCAAAATCCATCATCTCTGTAATATATGTGTATTCATTGCCTTTTATTTCAAAACAGGAATCACAAGATGAAGAGGAGCTCCCAGAAGAAGAAGGAAGGGGTGGACAGACACTTGGAGTGGGCTCACAATTGGTAAGTTTTTTGCATCAAACGCAGAAACACAACATCACACTACACACAACACATAGAAAACAATGTTCTGCAGACCACACACAGCAAACAAATGCCTACATCCAAAGACATAACATTTTTTGTTTTCTTCTCTAGTCTTCCCAATCTGGTGCTCGGCCAAGAGGTCCTCGCAGTGCCTCCCAGGGTCGTCGGCGACAGCAACGCGGCGGTCACCAGCGTGTAAGTATAAATATTTTTGCTTTGTTTTTTTTGCACTTTTTATTTCATTTCTTTTGTGGAGGCTAATTATGTTATTTTTGTCTTTTTCTTTAACAGCCTTCACAGCGTGCTCCCGACTCTGACGGTGAGGATGGAGGGATTGATGTGGACCGCCTCATCGATCTCGTCAGAGAAAGGGAGCCGCTCTGGAATATGGCTGACCGCTGCCACGCTGACCTGATCGTTACCCGACGACTCTGGGAGGAAATCTGTTCGCTCCTTGTGGACCGCTGGGAGGACCTCGAAGCTCGGGCCCAGATTAAAGAGCGTAAGTATATACAGTACCGGTTGCTTGATTTAAACCAGTGTTTCCCGAACTCCAGTCCTCGTGGTCCCCACGGATCATGTGTTCAGGATTTCTATTTACTTTGGAAATCCTGAAAACATGACCCCTGGGGACCATGAGGACTGGAGTTTGGGAAACACTGATGTTGTATACTAACCACTTTGTCCTTTCTCGTTTCAGGGGAGAGAATTGTGAAGCGGTGGCGGTCTGTGAGGGATCGTTTCAAGAAGGAGTTCAATAAAGAGATGCGGGCCCCGAGTGGATCTGGAGGACGCAGGAGCAAGTACAAGTACGCACGAGCCCTGTCGTTCCTCCGGGAGACAATGCTCACCAGAAGGTAAATATTACACACCACATGTGACAAAAAAATGTTTAGATGTAACTTTTTTTTTTCAGCCAGGGCCATACCATGTCACTATTTTAATTGTTTTTTTTTCTCTTTATTCCACAGCACGGTGAGCAGCACTCGGGAGCCTGCACGATTGGACCCTTCTGAGGCGATCCCTGAGGAGACCGGCACCGAGGGACACTTCGACCGCCCCGGTACATCTGCACCTTCCCAGCCTTCCCACACATTCGACCCATCTGTCCCATCCACCAGCACAGGAGCATCGTGACCGCCTACATTACATGAAGCTGCTGGTGAGGAGATCGCTTTCCCTTTACCCCACCCTTCTGCCCCTGCCACCTCTAGTACACCTGCGGGTACTGGGCGGCAGCGGCAGAGGGGTCAGGAAAAGACTTATGCGCCAGAGTTCTTGCATCTGAATGCATCTTTCCAGAACTGTCTAAAAGTCTTGTCAGAGCAAATCTCCGCAGGCTATCAGCAGATCAACTCCAGCATTCTGGAGGTGAAGACACTTCTGCAAACCATGCATTCAGAAGCAAGATCTTCGCCAAACCACACCTTTTTCAGGTCTGTTGTGGAGCGCATGGAAACGCTCTCTCCTGCCCAGCAGATGCATGTAATGCATTCATGCCACGCTGCTCTCCAGCAAGTTACCTCCCAACCTCCTCCTCCCACCACAGTAGTTCCTCCACCTGCACCCCCTCCAGCCACTTTCCATCCTCCCCCTCCTATTACATCTACACCCCCTCCAGCCACTTTCCATCCTCCCCCTCCTATTACATCTACACCCCCTCCAGCCACTTTCCATCCTCCCCCTCCTATTACATACCATCCACCTCCCCAGCACCATCCACCTCCCCAGCACCATCCACCTCCCCAGCACCAGCAACCTCCCCAGCACCAGCAACCTCCCCAGCACCAGCAACCTCCCCAGCACCAGCAACCTCCCCAGTACCAGCAACCTCCCCAGTACCAGCAACCTCCCCAGTACCTGCAAACTCCCCAGTACCAGCAACCTCCTCAGTACCAGACATCTCCCCACTTCCAGCAACCTGCCCCATACCAGACATCTCCCCACTTCCAGCAACCTGCCCCGTACCAGACATCTCCCCACTTCCAGCAACCTGCCCCGTACCAGACATCTCCCCACTTCCAGCAACCTGCCCCGTACCAAACTCCTTCACCATACAACTTGCCATCAACATCATCTGCTCCTACAGTCCCTGCCCAACCCTCCCCTCCACCACCCACCACCTCTTCTGCTTCCCACATGTCCACCCATTCTGTAGTTTTTTCCACACCTTCACCTCTAACTGTTCCTTCCCCACCACGATCCCAGTCCTCTCTCCACACTCCCAGTGTCGAAGTGTCCCGCAGCCCCTCCAGCAGTATTTCCACCACACACTACACAGATTTATAATGTGTGTATTTAAATAAAAATGACCAGTTTTATGGTTTCAAAGCTTTATTAAACAAGTTTATTAAAATTTTAAAAAAGTTTACTAAAAAAAACATTTTTCAATAAAAGTTAAATTATTTTACACTGGTTGTCTGTCATTTCTTTCTGCGGCGAAAAAGGTTAAATACAGGGTATTGAAAAGGTGAAATGGTATTCAAAACTAGGTATATAACTGTGGGTAAATTTTAGCTTTTTGCCACAGTTGTGTTCCTGGTTGTGTTTGAAGCAAAGTATTTCACCTAAAAAGTTGTGTTTATTGTTGGTGATTTCCTAACAATGTACACAACTTTTGTTACAAGGTGAAATACTTTGCATAAAACACAACCAGGTACACACCTGTGGCCTAAAGGTAAAAATAGTAAGACCATGACAAGATAGCCAACTTTGGTTGGCAAAGGTATATACTGTTGGTACAGAAGGTACACAAGTTTGGTTAGGGCACAAATCTTTCACACTCTGTCATCCTGCCAGTGTACTCTGCCTTGAGGTGACATAAAGTATAGTGCAAAATTGTCCCTCATTACTGAAACCGTCACAGAACTTCTAGTGGTAATGTCATGGTAATCTTGCAAGGTGGTTTCTTCAGAGGTGTCCTCAATGGAAATGGGTTCCTTGCAGATAACAAAATTGTGGAGTACCACGCACGCTTTGATCACCTCGTCCACAGTTTCTGTCTTGAGGTTGATCACAGTCAATAGGACCCGCCATTTGGCTGTCAGAATACCAAAGGTACATTCAACCATTCTTCTTGCTCTTGTGAGGCGGTAATTAAAAATGCGTTTTGGTCTTGTCAATCCTCTGCTAGAGTACGGTTTCAAAAGGTGTTCTGACAGCTGGAAGGCTTCATCCCCTACACAGACAAATGGCATAGGTGGACCAGATGTTTGCGGCAGCGGTCTAGGTGGTGGGAACTGGAAGGTGTTTCCATACAGTTTACGCCCCATGGCAGACAGTTTGAAAACTTGAGAGTCATTGGAGCGGCCATAGGCCCCAATATCAACCGCAATAAATTTGTATTCCGCGTCAGCGATGGCCATGAGGACAATTGAAAAATATTTCTTGTAATTGAAATATTCCGATCCCGATCCAGCTGGCTTTACAATGCGGATATGTTTCCCGTCCACAGCGCCCAAGCAGTTGGGAAACTGACATATCTGTTGAAACTTGTCAGCAATTTCAATCCACCTCTCTTTTGTGGGCTCTGGTAAAAACTCTTCAGCTAAGGAGTCCCACAGTGCACGGCATGTGTACTTCACAATTCCAGATATGGTGGAAATCCCGAGTCTGTACTGGAAATGCAGTGACGAAAGGGATTCTCCAGTTGCAAGAAATCTGTGGGGAATTAAAAAACAATAAATTAGTTTTAAATCACAGCATTACATACCAAAACTGAGCTATAACACTTGGAGATACAAACTACCACCAACAAGATTGCAGTGAAAGTGTGCTCTGATGCGATCACATCCAATAAATGTGGCTTACCTTAAAGTCACCATCAGACGCTCTGCGGGTGAAACAGAGAAGCGGCAATAGGTGTCCGCATTTCTTATGAGGTGTGCAATGCGCTCCACCAAGTAATCAAAATTCTCCATTTTCATCCTAACATATCCAAAAAATTTATCCGGGTTTCGTCGAAGGTCCATGCAGAGTGTAGAATAGACCCCACGCGTCATTCTCTTGGCTGTGATGGGGTGAATCCACAAACGTCGTCTACGATGCCTGATGTGCTGCTGTCTCGCTCTCTCCTTCTCCAGAACAATCACCCTCAAACGATTCGCCTCCGCTATAAAATCCGCCAAATTCTTCAAAATATTTCCAATGACAACATCCATCTTCGCCAGTAACTTGCTCTTCTCTCCAACCTGCACTTTCTCCTCTACAACCTGTCAAAGAAAGGCTGTAGGAACATGCTATATATAGTTTTCCAGTAGCCAATCCCGTTCGGAAGGCCACAAGGGTCAATTTTAAAAACCGGATCCGGCGTAATCCGTCGAAAAACGGATAGAAAAACGGATGAACCGGATGAGACGGATCCGATTTTGTCTGTCAAGAAAAAGACGGATCCGGCAGAAAACCGGATCCGTCACATCCGGTTTTACAAAACATTTGCCGGATCCAGCGTTCCGGCACGACGCCGGATCGCGCCTGACGCCGAAAACCTGATGTGTGAAAGTAGCCTAAGGGCGCAGTTGTTGAGGACAAATGAAGGGTGCTGGTCTCATTTTCTCTTTCTCTTCTGGAACACCATGATGTTGGTTTTCTGTAGGTTGACCAGTAGTGCCCAGGTGGAGCTGAATTTCTCTAAAATTTTCAGGTTGTCTTGGAGGCCTTTCTCGGTTGGTGACAGAAGCAGCAGGTCATCTGCATACAGCAGGAATTTCACCTGCGCATCGTGGAGGGTGAGACCTGGTACTGTGGAAGATTCCAGAGCGGTAGCCAGCTCTTTGATGTAAATGTTGAAGAGCGTTGGGCTTAGGCTGCAGCCTTTTCTGACTCCCCAGCTCTGCTGGAAATAGACCGTTCTTCTGCCGTTGACACACGCTGCAGAGGTTCTTGGTGTAGGAGCTTTCGATAACATCATAGGTCTTTCCTCCTATTCCGCTCTCCAGCAGTTTTAGTTCCAGCCACCTACCTGACCGCCTACTCCACATCTATATACTAAACGACTGTGTTAGATATAATAAGTGATAATAACATCTTCCTCCACCTCCCCCTGTTCCTAAATCCATTATAAATCCCCCTTCCTCCCATACCCAATCCCCCACACCCCTCATTGTCCTTATCACGCCCGCATCCCATTATTGTCCTTTCCCCCACCCCAGTAAATGCCCTCTTCACCACCTCCATCATTGCCTTCTCCCCCACCACCCCCATCATTGCCCTTTCCACCATAATTGCTCTTTCCACTACCACAGAGTCAATAAAACAACAGGAGGGCACCACAGGACAAATTGAACAAAATACTGTACACCCGAAGCCTATAGGAATACAACTTGTACTGTATATGCCAAAGAAAAAGACTATAGGCCATACAAACGGGGATCACCTTTGAAAAATGTTACATAACTTTATTGGGTACAATAAGCAGAACAACACATTAAAAACATTTAAAAGTCACACACGTGACATAAACTTATGCTCATAAAAGAGCTACAGCCTAAAACCAGGTGACATGCAGACAGATATACCTACAGTATGTCTCAAAAATATGTCAATGATTATATGGGCTGCTCTAGATCAGTAGAACTATTATCAGAATATGAACAAATACACATGCAATACGATATAGAAAGACTGTAAATCAATATGAGAACAGCACATAGACCCATAAGAATGAAGGTGTACCAACAAGAGTAAGACAAGATTGCCAATACCTGAAAAGGAAGGCAATATATAAAGAGGGTTAAATTCAGAAAATTCTGAATAGAACTGGAATATCATATGTAGACAGGAATGGTCCGGTATCTAATTCAAGGATCCAAATGACCCATCGACATAAAGGGACAAAGCAACCAAATAGCTGATACCTCACATCACCTGACAAAGCCACTGAGAGTGGCGACACGCGTTGGGCATCTTCTCACCCCATTCCATGTGACTTGTGTACTTTGTAGGCAGCACTACTGAACGCTTCTGTCACGCCGCTCCCACCTGGGGGCGGGACCCCGGGTTCATCGTCACCACTTCCGGTGTCACGGCCGCTCTGAGGGTCCCGTCGTGTGCGCACGCGCACCTCTCGCTCCTAGCTCCATGGTTGCGTTATGTTCCAGTGCGCACGCGCGCTTTGCCCAGCTCGGTCATGTCCTCTCTATGATACTGGAGGACTTGACCCGGAAGTTCTAGGACTCAGGTGCTATATAAGGCTACCTCTTCCTATGGGAGGTGCCTGATTATTGTTGTACTTCCTGGCTTGGTCTGCCGTGTCCCTGCCTGGCTGTGCGCTGTATTCGGGTCCTCTGCCTTGTACTCTATTGTGCCTCTTGACACACGCTCTGAACCTGCACTCTGCCTTGTACTCGGCTGTGCCTCCTGGCACACGCTCTGAACCTGTACTCTGCCTTGTACTCTGCTGTGCCTCTTGGCACACGCTCTAAAACCTGCACTCTGCCTTGTACTCTGCTGTGCCTCTTGACACACGCTCTGAACCTGCACACTGCCTTGCACTCTGCTGTGCCTCCTGGCACACGCTCTGAAACTGCACTCTGCCTTGTACTCTGCTGTGAAACCTGGCACACGCTCTGGTCCTGCACTCTGCCTTGTACTCCGTTGTGCCTCCTGGCACACGCTCTGATCCTGCACTCTGCCTTGTACTCCGTTGTGCCTCCTGGCACACGCTCTATCCTGTACTCTGTTCCAGTACTCTTTTGTGCCTCCTGGCACACCTGCTGTCTAGCTCTGTATTCTGGCGTGCTCCTTTGCATGCATCTCGCTTTGCACGTCCCTGCAGACACACTCACTCGTGTCACCTGTGAGCCGGCCGCCTGGTGCCAGCAGTTGTACCTTACCCCCTGGGGCTTGCCCCTGACACTCCCTGTATAGGGGGTGGTCCTCACTAGGTCAGCTGACCCTGGGCAGATTGGTGCCACGACCCAGAGGGTCCACTCCAGGAGTCATCACAGCTTCCCTCTTGATGTGAGGTATCAGCTATTTGGTTGTTTTCTCTTGCAGGCAGCGGAGCTGCAGGGATCTCTCCCTGCCCACCACACATGACGGCAATCTGGCCAGGGGCCCCCCCGGAGCCTTGGGACCTGATAAGCAGGCCAGATTGCCCTCATTATTAGCTGCCCTTCAAGGGCCCCCCTCCACTTCCGGCCCTTGGTGTGTCCGCCCCTGCAGTGCGGGAAAAGTAAGATCCCGGTTGGGACAGCGGGACACAGTCTCAAAATCAGGAATTTTTCACTGGATCCAGGATGGTTGGGAGGTATGTTATAGTAGTTATATTCTTGTACATAGGAGTACATAGGAGGCAGTGTTATAGGAGTTATATTATTGTAAATAGGAACAGTATTATGGTAGTTATATTCTTGTACATAGGGGCAGTATTATAGTAGTTATATTCTTGTACATAGGGGGCAGTATTATAGTAGTAATATTCTTGTACATAGGAACAGTATTATAGTAGTTATATTATTGTACATAGGGGCAGTTTTATAGTAGTTATAATCTTGTACATAGGGGGCAGTATTATAGTAGTTATATTCTTGTAGATAGGAGGCAGTATTATAGTAGCTATATTCTCGTAGATGGGGGCAGTATTATAATAGTTATATTCTTTTACATAGGGAACAGTATTATAGTATTATTATTATTCATTTTTATAGCGCCATTTTTTCATGGTAGTTATACTCTTGTACATAGGGGGCAGTATTATAGCAATTATAGTCTTTTACATAGGGGGCAGTATTATAGTAGTTATATCCTTGTACATAGGGGCAGTATTATAGTAATTATATTCTTGTACATAGGGGCAGTATTATAGTACTTATATTCTTGTACATAGGGGCAGTATTATAGTACTTATATTCTTGTACATGGGGACAGCATTGTAGGCAACAGTATTATATTTTTCTATATAATTTAGATAATTAGTATTTTATAATATTATGAATTATTTTATACTTTTAGAACTATTGTGCAAGGAGCCACTAAGGTTGTAGAAGTTTTTTTCTCTGGAAACCCAAAAGTAAAATGCGATGCTATTAATGGGGAAACGCTGAAGGTGGTGGAGAAAACAGAGTGTCGAAATCTTCCAGCATGTACTTAAGGTAAAAAATAGTTATTCACTGTACTTCCTCTTCTGAGTGTCAGTCCTCACTGCAGCTCTGTCATTGTATTCCTCCACCAGGATGCCTTCATTCCATTTACAAACACCCTGCCTTATAGAATGTCTTGGGTGTGTCCCCATGGAATGGGCTTAAATGATACATTAATGGTTTCTTTAATAATGCGTTACTCTTTTGTGTCTTTCAGACGTGTCATGTTGGTCGCCCTCACAAATGCGCATTACAGCAGCGCTGTAATGGAAACGTGGGGGAAAATACTGTGAAGGAAAGAACAGTGTCCAGCGTATCACGCATTTATTGCCACATCCAGGGATGATGCTTTTATATTTGAGCCGCCATTATTTGTTCTCACTCTGCTGTTGTTTTATGTTTAATGTTTAAAACAATCAAAAATTGAGAATTTTTAGCAAATGTCACATTTCTTCCATTCCTCTCTTCCTACAAAAACATGTACGCGGTAGTTGAGAACGCTCCCAAAGGAGAAAAGCTCATCAATACACTGCAGAGGAGCTTATCACTGCACTGCAGAGCAGCCTTGAGGGGAGGAGCTTATCACTGCACTGCAGAGCAGTCCTGAGTGGGAGGAGCTTATCACTGCACTGCAGAGCAGCCCTGAGGGGAGAAGCTTATCACTGCACTGCAGAGCAGCCCTGAGGGGAGAAGCTTATCACTGCACTGCAGAGCAGCCCTGAGGGGAGGAGCTTATATCACTGCACTGCAGAGCAGCCTGAGGGGAGAAGCTTATCACTGCACTGCAGAGCAGCCCTGAGGGGAGGAACTTGTCACTGCACTGCTGAGCAGCCCTGAGGGGGGGAGCTTATCACTGCACTTCAGAGCAGCCCTGAGAGGAGGAGCTTATCACTTCACTGCAGAGCAGTCCTGAGTGGGGAGCTTATCACTGCACTGCAGAGCAGTCCTGAGTGGGGAGCTTATCACTGCACTGCAGAACAGTCCTGAGAGTAGGAGCTTATCACTTCACTGCAGAGCAGTCCTGAGTGGGGAGCTTATCACTTCACTGCAGAGCAGTCCTGAGTGGGGAGTTTATCACTGCACTGCAGAGCAGTCCTAAGTGGGGAGCTTATCACTGCACTGCAGAGCAGTCCTGAGTGGGGAGCTTATCACTGCACTGCAGAGCAGTCCTGAGTGGGGAGCTTATCACTTCACTGCAGAGCAGTCCTGAGTGGGGAGTTTATCACTGCACTGCAGAGCAGTCCTGAGTGGGGAGCTTATCACTGCACTGCAGAACAGTCCTGAGTGAGGAGCTTATCACTGCACTGCAGAGCAGCCCTGAGGGGAGGAGCTTATATCACTGCACTTCAGAGCAGCCCTGAGGGGAGGAGCTTATCACTGCACTGCAGAGCAGCCCTGAGGGGAGGAGCTTATATCACTGCACTTCAGAGCAGCCCTGAGGGGAGGAGCTTATCACTGCACTGCAGAGCAGTCCTGAGTGGGGAGCTTATCACTGCACTGCAGAGCAGTCCTGAGTGGGGAGCTTATCACTGCACTGCAGAACAGTCCTGAGAGTAGGAGCTTATCACTTCACTGCAGAGCAGTCCTGAGTGGGGAGCTTATCACTTCACTGCAGAGCAGTCCTGAGTGGGGAGTTTATCACTGCACTGCAGAGCAGTCCTAAGTGGGGAGCTTATCACTGCACTGCAGAGCAGTCCTGAGTGGGGAGCTTATCACTGCACTGCAGAGCAGTCCTGAGTGGGGAGCTTATCACTTCACTGCAGAGCAGTCCTGAGTGGGGAGTTTATCACTGCACTGCAGAGCAGTCCTGAGTGGGGAGCTTATCACTGCACTGCAGAACAGTCCTGAGTGAGGAGCTTATCACTGCACTGCAGAGCAGCCCTGAGGGGAGGAGCTTATATCACTGCACTTCAGAGCAGCCCTGAGGGGAGGAGCTTATCACTGCACTGCAGAGCAGCCCTGAGGGGAGGAGCTTATATCACTGCACTTCAGAGCAGCCCTGAGGGGAGGAGCTTATCACTACACTGCAGAGCAGCCCTGAGAGGAGGAGCTTATCACTGCACTGCAGAGCAGTCCTGAGTGGGGAGCTTATCACTGCACTGCAGAGCAGTCCTGAGTGGGGAGCTTATCACTGCACTTCAGAGCAGCCCTGAGAGGAGGAGCTTATCACTTCACTGCAGAGCAGTCCTGAGTGGGGAGCTTATCACTGCACTGCAGAGCAGTCCTGAGTGGGGAGCTTATCACTGCACTGCAGAGCAGTCCTGAGTGAGGAGCTTATCACGGCACTGCAGAACAGTCCTGAGTGAGGAGCTTATCACTGCACTGCAGAGCAGCCCTGAGGGGAGGAGCTTATATCACTGCACTTCAAAGCAGCCCTGAGGGGAGGAGCTTATCACTGCACTGCAGAGCAGCCCTGAGGGGAGGAGCTTATATCACTGCACTTCAGAGCAGCCCTGAGGGGAGGAGCTTATCACTACACTGCAGAGCAGCCCTGAGAGGAGGAGCTTATCACTGCACTGCAGAGCAGTCCTGAGTGGGGAGCTTATCACTGCACTGCAGAGCAGCCCTGAGGGGAGAAGCTTATCACTGCACTGCAGAGCAGCCCGGAGGGGAGGAGCTTATATCACTGCACTTCAGAGCAGCCCTGAGGGGAGGAGCTTATCACTGCACTGCAGAGCAGCCCTGAGGGGAGGAGCTTATATCACTGCACTTCAGAGCAGCCCTGAGGGGAGGAGCTTATCACTACACTGCAGAGCAGCCCTGAGAGGAGGAGCTTATCACTGCACTGCAGAGCAGTCCTGAGTGGGGAGCTTATCACTGCACTGCAGAGCAGTCCTGAGTGAGGAGCTTATCACTGCACTGCAGAGCAGCCCTTGGGGGGGAGCTTACCACTGCACTGCAGAGCAGCCCTTGGGGGGGAGCTTATCACTGCACTGGAAAACAGCCTTTAAGGGAGGAGTTTATCTCTGTACTGAGAGAGGGGGGGACTTATCACTACACTGCAGGATGTACAGTGGGTACGGAAAGTTTTCACTCTTTGTTTCATTGCAGCAATTTGGTAAATTCAAACAAGTTCATTTTTTTCTCAGTAATGTACACTCTGCACCCCATCTTGACTGATAAAAAAACAGAAATATAGAAATTTTTGCAAATTTATTACAAAAGAAAATCTGAAATATCACATGGTCATAAGTATTCAGACCCATTGCTCAGTATTGAGTAGAAGCACCCTTTTGAGCTAGTACAGCCATGAATCTTCTTGGGAATGATGCAACAAGTTTTTCACACCTGGATTTGGGGATCCTCTCCAGTTCTGTCAGGTTGGATGGTGAACGTTGGTGGACAGCCACTTTCAGGTCTCTCCAGAGATGCTCAATTGGGTTTAGGTCAGGGCTCTGGCTGGGCCAGTCAAGAATGGTCACAGAGTTGTTCTGAAGCCACTCCTTTGTTATTTTAGCTGTGTGCTTAGGGTCATTGTCTTGTTGGAATGTGAACTTTTGGACAAGTCTGAGGTCCAGAGCACTCTGGAAGAGGTTTTCATCCAGGATATCTCTGTACTAGGCCGCATGCATGTTTCCTTCAATTGCAACCAGTCATCCTGTCCTTGCAGCTGAAAAACACCCCCAGAGAATGATGCTGCCACGACCATATTTCAATGTTGGGATTATATTGGGCAGGTGATGAGCAGTGCCTGGTTTTCTCCACACATACCGCTTAGAATTATCACCAAAAAGTTCTTTCTTCGTCTCCTCAGACCAGAGATTCTTATTTCTCATAGTCTGGGAGTCCTTCATGTGTTTTTAGCAAACTCTATGCGACCTTTCATATGTCTGGTACTGAGGAGAAGCTTCCGTCGGGCCACTTTACCACAAAGGCCCGACTGGTGGAGGGCTGCAGTGATAGTTGACTTTGTGGAACTTTCTCCCATCTCCAACTGCATCTGTGGCGCTCAGCCACAGTGATCTTGGGGTTCTTCTTTACCTCTCTCACCAAGGTTCTTCTCCCACGATTACTAAGTTTCGCTGGACAGCCGGGTCTAGGAAGACTTCTGGTGGTCCCAAACTTCCATTTAAGGATTATGGAGGCCATTGTGCTCTTAGGAACCTGCAGAAATTCTTGTGTAACCTTGGCCAGATCTGTGCCTTACCACAATTGTGTCTCTGAGCTCCTTGACCAGTTCCTTTGACCTCAAGATTCTCATTTGGTCTGACGTGCACAGTGAGCTGTGAGGTCTTACATAGACAGGTGTGTGCCTTTACAAATCAAGTCCTATCAGTTTAATTAAACACAGCTGGACTCCAATGAAGGAGTAGAACCATTGTAAGCAGAAGGACCGGGCTGGGGGTACCTTTCTTGCCCCGGGTCCGGAACTGTCGGGGCTGTCACCTCTGTTGTCCGGGGGAAAGCTTAGAGAACTGGACCACCCTTTACACTTGCCAGCAGGGGGAGTGTCTGAGGTTAAAAAGCGTAAGCGCGAGGGAACAGGCAGACTTGGCGGGAACTGACAGCGCACAGCAAGGGGAGGTGAGTGCTCCGTCCCTCCAGCACCGTAGCAGCGCAGGCCCGCGTTCCAGCATCGCCACTGCCGCCCGCAGAGACCTTGAACTGAGACGTATCGGGTGCCCGTCAGACCCCACAAAGCAAGTTGCCAAATGCTCCGTGCCAGTGAGTATCACGCGCGTGCCGCCTAAGTAAGACTGGGTGTGTGACCGTGAACTGAATCCTGATCCCCCAGTGCACATTTGTCGGGCCATGTTAGACTCTGACATTGCTGTGGCCTGTGCCTTACCCTTCACAGCACCCGCTGAACTTAGGATCCTGCAGAAGGCATCAGAGACCGCTGCTGGAAGCACTCAGCTTGTCGTCTTTAGGACTACACAAGAAAGACTGGGTGTGTGACCGTGAACTGAACCCTGATCCCCTGGTGCACATTTGTCGTGCCACGTTAGACTCTGACATTGCTGTGGCCTGTGTCTTAAGGCCGCGTTACACGCATCAATGTCCCAGCGATCCCACCAATGATCCGACATGGATGGGATCACTGGGACATAGCTGATCGCTGGTGAGCTGTCACATAGACAGACCCACCAGCGATCAGGACCAGCGAGCAAGCTGGTGTCCCATGTAAACAGCGGGTATCTAAGAGCCGCGCGGCTCTTAGTTACCTGAAGTTTACGTTGGATACCAGCTCCCAGCGTCACTGATCATTGCTCTCCCGCTGCTACACGCAGCGATGCGTACTGGCCAGCGGGAGACCAACGATCAAAAAACGGCCCAGGACGATCCTGCACGATCAGCGATACCCGGCGGGGGGGCGGTCACTGATGTGGGTCGCCCTCCCAGGGCTGTGGGGTACTCGGTACCGGGCCGGTGTCAGCGGGGTGTGTCACGGCAGCGGTGACCCAGTCCATGGCCCTGGGCGCCCAAGTAATGGGGAAATTGAAATGGTGAAATGTAATTGTTTGAATGAATAGTTTGTGACGCCACCTGTGGTGCTCAGCAAGTGAGATGTCAAGCCGACGCTGCATGCAGATCCTCTGGGACTGGTGGTGTGTTGCAGCCAAGATGGTGAAGCTCCCCACAGGTGGAGCTGTAGTCCCAGGGCAGTGTAGATGTAGGGGTAGAGGAGAGGCACAGGCGGTGCAGAAGCTGGTACTCCGATGTAGTGGTACAGGGTGTGTTAGCGCAGGAATAATTGGAGGACACCAGGACATTTAGTTCCAAAGCTTTACTCACAGTCTGAGTGACGTACCTGTAGGGAGAATAGATAGACATGCTGGTTAGAGTGCGATGGTGGCAGATGAGAGGGCACAGTCTGTATGCATCATTCTGGATTAATTCATATTTTCATATCATCTCACACTTTTAAGTATCCAGGAGTACATCAGAAAAATGGCACCAGAAGATGAGATGCTGAGAGAAAGCCTAAGGCTAAGTTCACATTAGCGTTCGGGGGCTTTGAGGATGGCTGCATATGGGTCGCCCTCCCAGGGCTGTGGGGTACTCGGTACCGGGCCGGTGTCAGCAGGAGGTGTCACAGCAGCGGTGACCCGGTCCGTGGCCCTGGGTGCCCAAGTATTAGGGGAGATTGAATGGTGGAATGTAGTTAATGGAATAATTTGTGACGCCACCTGTGGTGTTCAGCAAGTGAGATGTTAAGCCGACGCTGCATGAAGATCCTCTGGGACTGGTGGTGTGTTGCAGCCAAGATGGTGTAGCTCCCCACAGGTGGAGCTGTAGTCCCAGGGCAGTGTAGATGTAGGGGTAGAGGAGAGGCACAGGAGGTGTAGAAGCTGGTACCCCGATGTAGTGGTACAGGGTGTGTTAGTGCAGGAATAATTGGAGGACACCAGGGCATGTAGTTCCAAAGCTTTACTCACAGTCTGTAGTAAACACAGGTGCCTGCCTCTGTGCTGTGTCCTCCGGGTCAGAGACTCAGTCAACCTCCAGGTCAGATGGAATGCTCCCTTCCAACATTCCGCCAGCATGTGCCTTTCTGAACGTCTCCTCTTATATCGCCTTTGGTGTGAAGTACTCCTAGTACTGAGTTACACTAGAGTTCCTCCTGACTGATGTTCCCAAGAACTATACTTGTACGGCAGACAGCTGTAGCAGGTTCGGGGACTCCTTACTCCTGAGTCCTGGCTCACTATCCAAGTTGCTGTTGTGCCCCCAAGTCTTACATGGGAGTAGTACATTTACAGCTCACTACTCCACCGGTGTCTGCTGTAGGACCATTAGTATACATACAACCTCGGGGACCAGGCCCCGGCCTTGCGCTTAGAACTTCTAGGCAGGGTTCTCTCCTAACCCATGTCCTCTGTCCCTTTTACTCCTACGTTCCGTACTAGTCTTTCCTTCTTATGGAAGATCAGGTTTCAGTTCAATGTCTTTCTCCTTCTTTCCTTTCCCGTGCCAGCAGACCCAGGTCACTGAGATCTGCTGCAGCACCTCATTCCTCCATCCCTCTCCCAGGGATCTTCACTCCTCTCTCCGACTCTGAACTGAACTGCCCACTGAAATCCTAAACCTTCCCGCTCTTTTATGTATTCTAACCACCCGCCTCCCAGCGCGTTTCGTGTTCCAAGCAGGGAGCCACCAACAACTACTGTGTTGTGTGGGATGCAAGTGTTGGAGCATGGTCAGGAGTCTCCAACCTACCTGGATGGTGGGGTACCACACCTCAGGTGGAGGTGCAGTACCTCTGTGGGAACTGAATCCTCAGGGGCGCCACAGATGCGTGCCACACACAGCGAGATCGCTAGCGATCTCGCTGTGTGTGACGAGGCCTTTACCCTCCACAGCACCAGCTGAACTTAGGATTCTGCAGAAGGCATCAGAGACTCACCGCTGCTGGAAGCACTCAGCTCGTCATTGTCTTCAGGACTACACTGGATTAATCCCACGCTGACCGTTGTTGGCGCTTAGGCTATGTACCCACGTATGCAGAAAAAAACTGACTCCTTCCCAGGAAAAACGCGCATTTTTTTGTGCGATTGTTGCATGTTTTTTGCGCTTTTTTTATGCGTGCTTTACAGGAGCATCCTCCTGCTCATAGAATATAGTTAGAAATGCGGATTTTTCCGCAAAATTAATGAGCATGCTGCGTTTTTTACCGCAATGCGTTTTTTCGTGGAAAAACACATCAATGTGCATAAAAAGTGCGGAATTCATTAAAATGAATGGGATGCTTCTCGTAAGCGTTTTTTAAGCGTTTTTGCCGGTAAAAACGCTTAACGCGAAAAAACGTTTACGTGAGTACACAGCCTTACACTGGCATCGTGGATTCTACAGCCTGGAAGCTGTCATGTTGGATAAGTCATACTTCAAGAACCGCTACTGTTATTCCCCCCCCCCCCCCGCACTTCCCGCAACCGTATATCCTTTACTGCCTATTATCTTCATTACCCCTGTTTAACTCTTTATCTCCCTGCAAGGAGTATATTTTTGTTAAAGTAAAATACGTTAACCGTTGCTCTGCCAACTGTTCGTCAATGCATCCCGCAACCTGCTCACACTATCTCAAGGAAAATCACAAGGAAATGGACAACATGTCACTTAAATATTATTGTCTAAGCAAAGGGTCTGAATATTTATGACCATGTGATATTTCAGGTTTTCTTTTTGTAATAAATTCGCAAAGATGTCCACATTTCTGTTTTTTTCAGTCAAGATGGGGTTCAGAGTGTACATTAATGAGAAAAAAAATGAACTTTTTTGAATTTACCAAATGGCTGCAATGAAACAAAGAGTGAAAAATGTAAAGGGGTCTGAATACTTTCCGTACCCGCTGTTCACCATGTTGTGGCCATTCCCAGGTATGGCAGCTCAGTTGCAGACAACAGTATTATACAGGAAACATTTTCTGGAAGATTTAAAAAAAATGGCATGTTAACTTTTTGCTTTGTTGCCCACACAATTGTGCAATTTATCACCCAACCCAAAGCATATGACCCCCATTAACACAACCTAGAAACAACAAAATCCCACTAAAGTAATACAAACCCCAGACCAGACCCTTAAACCCCTAATAGACCAGTCGTTTTTATACAGGCTGACTGGACACCTGGTTCCGGTGGCGTATGGCTTCGGAGTGTGGTTTATAGAACATATGGAACCGAACTATTAGATTTTAAATTTAATCCAGTACGATAGGCAGTGTTTATAAAAATATGCACAAGATTTTACAAAGGAAACAAAACAATACGGCATATAAAGTTTCATAAAATCAAAGGGATTAACAGAGAAACTTACTATGTGGATGGAAGCAATCTGCTTAAAAATGTCTGGTTAATGGGATCAGGCCTGCACTCATAAGTATTTTCCATAGCATACAATACAGATCATAACTTACCATAACCTTATATCAGCATCTAAGTAACACCATACCCCCTCCCCCCCCGATGGCCTCACGTGGGCCAGGTTGTTGGATTTTCTCTGTCCTCAGGGCTTTATGAAATTGCCAACATTAACGATATCTTCCCTCCTGACGACTGCAGAAGTTCGAGATTGCCGCCATATTTTTTATCAGGATTTTACCATTACCCAGAGACATGGCTGTTGTCTACAATCTGGCCACAATTGATTTGGGGCTTATAGGCAGGTGTCACAGTTATGAGAACTATGCATATTCTTCCCCTATTAGTCCTGAAGTTAAAAATGTATGTCCCATCAGTATTGAATCCATACATACCCCAATATTCATAAGTTTCTTTCAGAAGCACAAAGTCTGGGGGAAGTTCTTTCATCATATCAGCTTCATCCTGGATAGAGCCAGCTACCCCACCTCTAATTCAACAAATGCCAAACTTCATCACAATAGGTATTCGGCCTTGTTTACCTACCCTACCAGGGGGTCTGGGCTTCAATGGGAACTTGAATGGTTATCTATTCATATCTTATAATTATAATAATAATAATAATAATTATTATTATTATTTTATTTCTATAGCGCCAACATATTCTGCAACACTTTACATTATAGAGGAGACTTGTACAGACAATAGACATTAGAGCATAACAATAAACACATAGATCAAAACAGATACCAAGAGGAATGAGGGCCCTGCTCGCAAGCTTACAGTCTATGAGGAAAAAGGGGAGACACGAAAGGTGGATGGTAACAATTGCTCTTATTGTTCGGACCAGCCATAGTATAAGAATCGGCTGTTCCTGTGATGCTACATAAACAAGTTAACAGTCTAAATATGTAACAGTACAGACACAGAGGGCTATTAAATGCATAAAGCACATGAGAACATGATGCGAAGAACCTGGGTTTGTTAAAAATTTTGAATAGGCCACACAGGGATATTTAGGTTGATGCGTTGAGGCGGTAGACCAGTCTGAACAAATGCGTTTTTAGGGCACGCTTAAAACTGTGGGGATTGGGGAATAATCATATTAACCTGGGTAGTGCATTCCAAAGAATTGGCGCAGCACGAGAAAATTCTTGGAGATTCTGAGGTTCTGATTACTGAGGATGTTAACCTCAGGTCATTAGCAGAACGGAGGGCACGGGTAGGGTGGTAGGCTGAGACTAGGGAGGAGATGTAGGGTGGTGCTGAGCCAGGGAGAGCTTTGTGGGTTAGGGTAATAAGTTTATACTGAATTCTGGAGTGGATGGGTAACCAGTGTAAAGACTGGCACAAGGCAGAGGCATCGGTATAACAATTGGTGAGGAATATGATCCTAGCTGCAGCATTCAGGGCAGATTGGACAGGGGAGAGTTTGGTAAGAGGGAGACCGATTAGTTGAGAGTTACAATAGTCCAGAGGAGAATGAATAAGAGAAACAGTAAGAGTTTTTGCAGAGTCGAAAGTAAGAAAAGGTCGAATTCTAGAAATGTTTTTGAGGTGCAGATAACAAGAGCGAGCCAGTGATTGGATGTGGTGGGGTGAATGAAAACTCAGAATCAAGTATGACCTCAAGACAGCGGGCATGTTTCTGGGGAGTAATGGTGGAACCACACACAGTAATGGGAATTTCGGGCATAGGTACATTAGTAGAGGGAGGAAACACAAGGAGTTCAGTCTTTGACAGGTTCAGTTTCAGATAGAGGGAGGACATGATGTTAGAGACAGCGGTAAGACAATCACTGGTGTTTTCCTAAAAGGCAGGCGTGATATCAGGAGAAGTGTATAATTGAGTGTCATCAGCATAGAGATGGTACTAGAACCCAAATCTACTGATTGCTTGATATCTTAATTGGTTTCCTCACCCCCTGGCTATATGTAATTTATCCACTTTCCTATGTCCATTGTGAAATTCTACATCTAAGAGACTAAAGGCCCCGTCACACATAACGACTCACCAGTGATCCCGACAACGATACCAAAGTGTCAGGATCGCTGGTAAGTCGCTATGTGATCGCTGGTGAGCTGTCAAACAGACAGCTTCACCAGCGATCAGCACAGCGACGCCGAGCGCGCGGCATCGCTGTGTTCGTTAGTTACCAGCGCGCTGATGCAGGGAACTGGTAACTAAGGTACACATCGGGTATCTAAGGGTCGTGCGTCCCTAGATACCTGACGTGTATGTTAGTTACCAGCTGATCGCTGTTTTCCCACCTGTCACACGCAGCGATGCGTGCTGGCCAGCGGGAGACCAGCAACCAAAGAAAAGTCCTGGGCTTTCCTACAGCGATTAGCGATACCGGCAGCGGGGCCGGTCGCTGATCACTGTCACACACAGCGATCTCGCTGGTGAGATCGCTGTTGTGTCACAAAACAGGAGCCCTTAGAATGTTGTGTGACGTGGCCCTTAGAATGTTGTGTGACGGGGCCCTTAGAATGTTGTGTGACGGGGCCCTTAGAATGTTGTGTGATGGGGCCCTTAGAATGTTGTGTGACGGAGCCCTTAGAATGTTGTGTGACGGGGCCCTTAGAATGTTGTGTGACGGGGCCCTTAGAATGTTGTGTGACGTGGCCCTTAGAATGTTGTGTGACGGAGCCCTTAGAATGTTGTGTGATGGGGCCCTTAGAATGTTGTGTGACGGAGCCCTTAGAATGTTGTGTGACGGGGCCCTTAGAATGTTGTGTGACGGGGCCCTTAGAATGTTGTGTGATGGGGCCCTTAGAATGTTGTGTGACGGAGCCCTTAGAATGTTGTGTGACGGGGCCCTTAGAATGTTGTGTGACGGGGCCCTTAGAATGTTGTGTGACGTGGCCCTTAGAATGTTGTGTGACGGAGCCCTTAGAATGTTGTGTGATGGGGCCCTTAGAATGTTGTGTGACGGGGCCCTTAGAATGTTGTGTGACGTGGCCCTTAGAATGTTGTGTGACGGAGCCCTTAGAATGTTGTGTGACGTGGCCCTTAGAATGTTGTGTAACGTGGCCCTTAGAATGTTGTGTGACGGGGCCCTTAGAATGTTGTGTGACGGGGCCCTTAGAATGTTGTGTGACGGGGCCCTTAGAATGTTGTGTGACGGAGCCCTTAGAATGTTGTGTGACGGGGCCCTTAGAATGTTGTGTGACGTGGCCCTTAGAATGTTGTGTGACGTGGCCCTTAGAATGTTGTGTGACGGGGCCCTTAGAATGTTGTGTGACGTGGCCCTTAGAATGTTGTGTGACGGGGCCCTTAGAATGTTGTGTGACGGGGCCCTTAGAATGTTGTGTGACAGGGCCCTTAGAATGTTGTGTGACGGGGCCCTTAGAATGTTGTGTGACGGGGCCCTTAGAATGTAAGCTCTTTTTCCAACAGCAATTCCATGTGAGAGAGAAGGAGGGAGGGGGTGAATGCCCCCTCACTAGTGTGACTTTATGGATTTTAATGTTTTCTGTGACACTGACCAAATACTAAACGTGAACTTGGTCTTATTCTGGTCGTGTGATCTATATATGCCTCTGTGTACCTAAGGTACATATATGTGGACCTTAGTCCAATAATTAACTATAACGGATTAGAGGAATTCAACCCTTAAGCTGGAGTCACACATAGCAATCTCGCTAGCGATATCACTGCTGAGTCACAACTTTTGTGACACAACAGCGATCTCACCAGCGAGATCGCTGTGTGTGACAGGCGGGAGACCAGCGATCAGCTGTAAAAAATAATAAAAAAATAAAAAATATAGTTATTCTCACCTTCCGACGTCCCGCGCAGCCATCCTGCCTCTCTCCACGCTCCCGGTCCCAGTGATCCTTTGCATGAATGACCGCGAGACGTCGCGCTGCCGCTGTCGCGGTCATTCTCGCAAAGGATTACTGGGATCGGAGCGTGGAGAGAGGCGGGAATGCTGCGCGGGACATCGGAAGGTGAGAATAACTATATTTTTTATTTTAATTCTATTTTTTTACAGGGATCCATGGCATCAGCGCTAATGAACACAGCGATGCCGGGCGCTCGGCATCGCTGTGCTGATCGCTGGTGAAGCTGTCTGTTTGACAGCTCACCAGCGATCACATAGTGACTTACCAGCGATCCTGACACGTTGATATCGTTGTCGGGATCGCTGGTAAGTCGCTATGTGTGACTCCAGCTTTATGTCCTCCAAAAAAAGTAATGTAATCTGCGGAATGACCACCAGGTGGCAGAGCTGCATTTATATTCGTTTTCTGTGCAGCCTGTTGGCAGTAACTTGCTCTTTCTGTTCAGCAGCTCCAGTGTGTCAGGTCAGTGGGTACATCTTAAATTAATGTCTGCTCAGTGTAGACAGGGAGATGACGCTTGCAAACTTAGGAGGCCCAGAGGCAAATCACAGAATATACTGTTGTAAAATGACAGATTTCAGCAAGAATAACAACCGATAGCACCATGGAAAATGTCCTCAAAACTACTCTCCGCTGCCTGTCTAGTGTTGTTCATCCTGAGCCTCCTGATCCATGAATAGAATAATGCAGTGATACTAAACTTGGCTGAGAACTTAAGCGTAAACTCAGCCATTCAGGCTGTATTTTTCATTTGGATTGAATGCATGGAAATCACTGCCACAGATGCTTCCTATAATGCAGCCAACTTTAGTGATCCTGGCCCTTTAAATAGCAGATTTATAATTTATGCAGAAGCTTCACATTCAGTTGCAATCCTGATATAACTTCTATTGAATCAAGTGCGGTGAAATAAACCGAAATAGCAGATGTAGCTCTCTGGTAAATTCAGGACTTTTCTTCGGGCCGCCCTGACTACTAAAACTTTAATGTGCAAATGGGTTTCTAATTATGTAGAACCGCAGCAACAAGACAAACTCTACATGAGGAGCGGACACATCATTGGGGAAACAGGGGCCCAAGAGGTAAGGGAGCCCATTTCCACCTCCAAAGTAGGTTTAATTTTGCATTTTTAGAAGCTCTTGGGCTGTAAAGGGCCCATATGTTATTCTTGCACAGGGGGCCTTTTCTGTGTCCGCCAGTGCTAAATTTTGTGTCAATGTACAGTATATATATCTAATATGTAAGGCTATGTGCACACATTGCGGATTCCGCTGCAGGCTTTTCCGTGCGGAAACGCAGGTAAAACCGCAGGTAAAGTGACCTGCGGTTTGGCCCTGCGGTTTGGCCCTGTGGTTTCACACCTCTATTATGTTAAAGGTGTGAAACCGCTGCGGAATCCGCACAAACAATTGACATGCTGCGGTTTATAAACTGCAGCAAAACCGCACAGAAAAAACCTCACCGTGAGCACAGCGTTTTTGAAACCCCATAGGGTTTCATTGTACTGTACCATGTCTGCGGAACTGCTGCGTTTCCGCAGGGCCAAAACCGCTGCAGAAGCACAGCAGAATCCGCAACGTGTGCACATAGCCTTAAGCTGAATGTGTGTGTGTGTGTGTGCGTGTGTCCGGGATTGGCATCCGCACCGTCACAGCTACAGCCACAAAATTTTGCACAGTCACACGTCTGGACCCCGAGAGCGTCATAGGCTATGTTGTGAGGTGAAATTTTAACCCCGTGTGTTCCAATTCACCAAACAATTTGGCCTACTATTCTTATCATTTCTATGGTGTTATCATCCTTCTGTAAAGCTGGAAATAACACAATTTATTACCGTGCCAGCACAGACCACCCTCTGACACAGACTGCAGGGGGAGCCCAGTATCACACAGGATAGGATTAGATACACGGCTCAGCAGTCAGTGTCACACAGGAGAGGATTAGATACACGGCTCAACAGTCAGTATCACACAGGATAGAATTAGATACACAGCTCAGCGCACAGTATCACACAGTATTAGATACACGGCTCAGCAGACAGTATCACACAGAATAGGATTAGATACACAGCTCAGCAGTCAGTATCACACAGGATAGGATTAGATGCACGGCTCAGCAGTCAGTAACACACATGATAGGATTAGGTGCACGGCTCAGCAGTCAGTATCCCACAGGATAGGGTTAGATACACGGCTCAGCAGACAGTATCACACAGGATAGGGTTAGATACATGGCTCAGCAGTCAGTATCACACAGGATAGGATTAGAAACACTGCTCAGCAGTCAGTATCACACAGGATAGGATTAGATACACAGCTGAGCAGTCAGTAACACATGATAGGATTAGATACACAGCTCAGCAGAAAGTATCACACAGGAGATGATTAGGTACACAGCTCAGCAGACATTATCACACAGGATAGGGTTAGATACACATTTTCATTCCAAGAATTCCACTCATTCCATCTGATTTGTTTTTTTATTTTAAACGCCTCCAGTTTAACAGCTATTTGCAATGTCCATTAACAATGCTCAGGGACAGTCCTTGAAAGTAGTAGGGATCGATTTGCAATCTCCATGCTTTTCTCATGGTCAACTTTACGTGGCCTTTTCAAGAGTTGGAACTGCCAAAAATCTGTTCATCTTTCCACCGAAAGGAGAAACCAAAAATCTTGAATGAGTTGAAAATAAAATAATATCAATACTTGGGTAATCGTTTAGTTAATTTCTGTTGCAAATCTGTAGTGTTGAATATATGATGTGAAATGTTTTTATGTGCAATATAATCATTATAATTTGTTATTGCTAACCACAGTTGGTTACTATGCCCAGGCAACGCCGGGCTCTTCAGCTAATATATATATATATATATATATATATATATATATATATAATTGATGGAATGGGATTACCAGCAGGGCACATATCAGATGTACAGACATGCTACAAGTACCTCGGCATTTCAGAGGGATACGGGAACCATGATGATGAGGCAAGGAAAGCAGCAACATCCAAATACCATCAAAGGGAAAGACAGGTCCTGAAGAGCCAGCTCAATGGGAAGAATAAAATCTGCGCTATCATACATATACCCTGCCAGTTATCAGATACTTTGCTGGCATAGTGTGCTGGCCAAAAGAAAAGATGGAAGCTGCAGATGTGAAAACACAAAACCTCCTCAGAATGCATGGAGGTCTCCACCCTAAGTCTAGCACCTAAATATTGTATACCAACAGAAAGGAGGGTGGTCGAGGCTTGATAAGCTTCCAAGTCACCATCACGGACGAGAGAAGGAGTATTATTATTATTATTTATTATAATAGCACCATTTCTTCCATGGCGCTTTACATGTGAGGAGGGGTATACATAATACATACAAGTACAGTAATCTTAAACAATACAAGTCACGACTGGTACAGGATGAGAGAGGACCCTGCCCGCGAGGGCTCACAATCTACAACGGGATGGGTGAGAGGATACAGTAGGCGAGGGTAGAGCTGGTCGTGCAGCGGTTTGGTGGATCGGTGGTTACTGCAAGTTGTAGGCTTGTCGGAAGAGGTAGGTCTTCAAGTTCTTTTTGAAGGTTTCCATGGTAGGCGAGAGTCTGATATGTTATGGTAGAGAGTTCCAGAGTAGAGGGGATGCGCGGGAGAAATCTTGTATGCGATTGTGGGAAGAGGAGATAAGAGGGGAGTACAGAAGGAGATCTTGTGAGGATCGGAGGTTTCGTGCAGGTAAGTACCGGGAGACTAGGTCACAGATGTATGGAGGACTCAGGTGGCTTTGTATGTCATGGTTAGGGTTTTGAACTGGAGTCTTTGGGTAATGGGGAGCCAGTGCAGGGATTGACAGAGGGGAGAGTCCAGGGAATAGCGGGGGGACAGGTGGATTAGTCGGGCAGCAGAGTTAAGAATAGATTGGAGGGGTGCGAGAGTGTTAGAGGGGAGGCCACAGAGCAGGAGGTTGCAGTAGTCAAGGTGGGAGATGATGAGGGCATGGACTAGGGTTTTTGCAGATTCTTGGTTGAGGAATGTACGGATCCGCAAAATATTTTTGAGTTGAAGTCGGCAGGAAGCGGAAAGGGCTTGGATATGTGGTTTGAAAGAGAGATCAGTGTCAAGGATAACACCGAGGCAGCGAGCTTGTGGGACTGGAGAGAGTGGGCAGCCATTTACTTTAATGGATAGGTCTGTTGGGGGGGTCACGTGAGATAGGCGAAAGATGATTAATTCTGTTTTGTCCATATTAAGTTTTAGAAATCTAGCGGAGAAGAAGGATGAAATAGACAGACATTGAGGGATTCTGTTTAGTAGGGAGGTGATATCTGGTCCAGAGATGTAGATCTGTGTGTCATCAGCATAGAGATGATACTGAAAGCCATGAGATTCTATGAGCTGTCCGAGGCTGAAGGTGTAAACGGAGAAGAGCAGGGGCCCTAGGACTGAACCTTGCGGGACTCCGACAGATAGGGGGCGTGGTGAGGAGGTGGTGTGCGAATGGGAGACGCTGAATGTCCAGTCTGCTAGGTATGATGCAATCCAAGATAGGGCCAAGCCTGTGATACCAAGAGATGAGAGGGTCTGTAGTAATAGGGAATGGTCCACTGTGTCAAAGGCAGAGGACAGGTCCAGGAGGAGGAGGACAGAGTAGTGTCGCTTGGCCTTGGCAGCTAGTAGGTCATTGGTGACCTTAGTTAGGGCAGTTTCAGTGGAGTGGTGTGGCCGGAAGCCGGATTGCAAGTGGTCAAGGAGGGAGCAAGAGGAGAGGTGGGAGGATAGTTCAAGATGGACGTGTTGTTCCAGTAGTTTTGAGGCATAGGGGAGAAGTGATATAGGGCGATAGCTAGATTCAGAGGATGGGTCAAGAGAGGGCTTTTTGAGGATAGGTGTGATTGAGGCATGTTTAAAGCTTGAGGGGAAAACACCAGTTGTTAGTGATAGGTTGAAGAGATGGGTTAGGGTTGGGATGAAGACTGTGGTGAGGTTTGGGATGAAGTAGGATGGGATCGGGTCAAGTGCACAGGTAGTGAGATGTGATCTTGAGAGTAGAGTGGAGAGTCAATCTTCTGTAATGGTGGAGAAGTTGGTTTTGGGGGAGGAGGGCAGGGCAGGTAGGAGGAAGGGCACTGGGGGTTGTTGACCAAAACTGTCTCTGATGTTATGAATCTTCTTGAAAAATGAGGCAAAGTCTTCAGCTGAGATGAGTGGAGAGGGAGGAGGTGCTGGGGGGCGCAGGAGAGAATTGAAGGTGTTGAATAACTGTTTAGGGTTGTGAGACAGGAAGGATATGAGAGATGTGAAGTAGGTTTGTTTTGCTGCAGCGAGTGTGGCCTTGAAAGTAGTGAGGGACTGTTTGAATGTGATGAAGTCCTCATTGGAGTGGGATTTTTTCCATCTCCGCTCAGCAGCCCTGGAAGCCCGCCTCAGTTCTTTGGTCAAACTGGTGTGCCAGGGCTGTCTGTTGATTTTGCGAGTTTTGGTATGTTTGAGAGGGTCAACTGATTCCAAAGCTACAGCTATTGTGGTGTTATATAGAGCGGCAGCGGCATCCGCATTGTGTAAGGAACTTATGTCTGTAAGAGGGAGGAGGGATTCAGACGGAGTGTAGATCGAGGTGTTGAAGATTTCTGCGAGGGTGTGCGAGTTTTTGAGGTGGGGATTGTGGACCTGAGGAGGAGAGGGAAGAGAATGTAAGAAGGTTGTGGTCAGAGAGAGGGAGAGGTGAGTTAGAGAGGCTAGATAGGGAGCAGAGGTGGGTGAAGATGAGGTCTAGTATGTGGCCATCTTTGTGAGTGGCTGCAGAAGACCATTGAGTGAGGCCGAAGGAGGAAGTGAGAGATAGAAGTTTAGTGGCAGCTGAGAGGGAAGTGTCAATGGGGATGTTGAAGTCGCCCAAGATGATAGTGGGGATATCAGTGGAAAGGAAATGAAGTAGCCAGGTGGTGAAGCGGTCAAAGAAAGTGGTGGCTGACCCTGGAGGGTGGTATATGACAGCTAGTTGGCGGTTGGAGGGGGAGTAGATGCGCACAGAGTGCATCTCGAAGGAAGGGAGGGTAACAGAGGGCGGCAGTGGGATTGGGGTGAAGGAGCAGTTATCTGACAGGAGAAAACCAACTCCACCATGCTTGCAGCTGGGGCGGGGGGTGTGGGAAAGGTGGAATCCACCATATGAGAGTGCAGCAGGAGAGGCTGTGTCAGAGAAGGTGAGCCAGGTTTCGGTGATGGCGAGAAAGGAAAGTTTGTTAGTAATAAAAAGATCATGGATGAAAGAAAGTTTGTTGCAGACAGAGCAAGCGTTCCACAGAGCTCTTGTTAGTGGGACTGGGGAAGCTGGGGCTGGGCGAATGTGTATAAGGTTGGAGTGGTTACGGAAAGTTGTGATTGGGTGTGGATGGGAGGTAGAAATGACTGTGGGAATGTAGTGAGGAGGACCAGGATTTGGAGGGATATCGCCAGCAGTGAGGAGGAGCAGAGAGAGTGTTAGCTGGTGGGAGCAGTTGAGGACATGAGGGGGCTGTCTGTGTTTGCAGACAGAGGATTGTATGTTGAGGAACAGATCTGAGGAAGAGGTGAGATGGATTGGAAGGATTGAAGAAGAGATGAACAGTTCCTTACTAGGTGTAGGGATTAGTGGGGTTATCAGAAAGAGAAGGATTATAGGGGTTAGAGTGGAAACAAACAGAAACATTGTTTAAAGTGACTCTTTCCAGTTACCTTCTGTTCCCTTCTGGTTCAATTCTGGATTAATTCATATTTTCATATCATCTCACACTTTTAAGACACACACTTCTAGGATACACACTGCAGACTAAAGTCTTGGCAGACTTGTGCTATGCAATATATGTGCTACAAAGTGCATTCAGGTGTGAAGCTGAGAGGAGTGGTCTGGCTCCTCTTGGTCAGATAATTAAGAGTGGACCAGATGCATATGATCAAGCCAAAGTAAACAAGGTCATAAATCATACTGGGGTAAAACAGGGGGTTGAGTGACGTACCAAGTGAATGCTATGTGCAGAGGTAAGAAGTCTTTGTGGAAAGCTGAGTGACGTACCAAGTGAATGCTATGTGCAGAGGTAAGAAGTCTTTGTGGAAAGCTGAGAGACGTACCAAGTGAATGCTATGTGCAGAAGCAAGAAGTCTTTGTGGAAAGCTGAGTGACGTACCTGTAGGGAGAATAGATAGACATGCTGTTTAGAGTGCAATGGTGGCAGATGAGAGGGCAGTCTGTATGCATCACTCTGGATTAATTCATATTTTCATATCATCTCACACTTTTAAGTATCCAGGAGTACATCAGAAAAATGGCACCAGAAGATGAGATGGTGAGAGAAAGCCTAAGGCTAAGTTCACATTAGCGTTCAGGGGCTTTGAGGAGGGCTGCATATGGGTCTCCCTCCCAGGGTTGTGGGGTACTCGGTACCAGGCCGGTGTCAGCGGGATGTGTCACAGCAGCGGTGACCCGGTCCGTGGCCCTGGGCGCCCAAGTATTAGGGGAGATTGAATGGTGGAGTGTAGTTAATGGAATAATTTGTGATGCCACCTGTGGTGTTCAGCAAGTGAGATGTTAAGCCGACGCTGCATGAAGATCCTCTGGGACTGGTGGTGTGTTGCAGCCAAGATGGTGTAGCTCCCCACAGGTTGAGCTCTAGTCCCAGGGCAGTGTAGATGTAGGGGTAGAGGAGAGGCACAGGAGGTGTAGAAGCTGGTACAAGGTATGTTAGCGCAGGAATAATTGGAGGACACCAGGGCATGTAGTTCCAAAGCTTTACTCACAGTCTGTAGTACACACAGGTGTCTGCCTCGCTGTGTCCTTCAGGTCAGGGACCAAGTCAACCTCCAGGTCAGATGGAATGCTCCCTTCCAACACTCCGCCAACATGTGCCTTTCTGAACGTCTCCTCTTATAGCGCCTTTGGTGTTACACTGGAGTTCCTCCTGACAGATGTTCCCAAGAACCATACTTGTACGGCAGACAGCTGTAGCCTGCTTCGGGGACTCCTTACTCCTGAGTCCCGGCTCACTATCCAAGTTGCTGTTGTGCCCCCAAGTCTTAGATGGGAGTAGTGCATTTACAGCTCACTACTCCACCGGTGTCTGCTGTAGGACCATTAGTATCCATACAACCTCGGGGACCGGGCCCCGGCCTTGCACTTAGAACTTCTAGGCAGGGTTCTCTCCTAACCCACATCCTCTGTTCCCTTTTACTCATTCGTTCTGTACTAGTCTCTCCTTCTTATGGAAGATCAGGTTTCTGTTCAATGTCTTTCTCCTTCTTTCCTTTCCTGTGCCAGCAGACCCAGGTCACTGAGGTCTGCTGCAGCACCTCCTTCCTCCATCCCTCTCCCAGGGATCTTCTCTCCTCACTCCTCTCCACTCACCGACTGACTGACTGACCTCCAATCCTAAACCTTCCCGCTCTTTTATGTATTCTAACCACCCGCCTCCCAGCACGTTTCGTGTTCCAAGCAGGGAGCCACCAAAGGTGCTCTGCTACACTCCAACCAGGGAGCCGCAATGTGGCTTTGCTGAACTACTGTGTTGTGTGGGATGCAGGTGTTGGAGCGTGGTCAGGAGCCTCCAACCTACCTGGATGGTGGGGTACCACACCTCAGGAGGAGGTGCAGTACCTCTGTGGCAACTGAATCCTCAGGGGCGCCACATTCCCCCCCTTTAAACACAGCACGTGCGCAGGCTGCAAGTTAAACAGAGTTAACAATACAGGAACATACAAATTTTTATATTGCTGAATAAACATTTCTTATACTAATCTTCTCAATATGAGAGGCACTCATCCTTGAACGTTGCAAACAATTCTTAGTTAACTATCTAAAGTTCTACATTCAAAAGTGCAAGTTTCATTATCAACCTATTTCCTTTTTCACATTTTCTACCCTTCTGTCATTAGCTTAAAGTGATAACCGCTGATACCTGGTTCATCACCTACATTTTCCAAATCTTCACTCTTTATTCGAATCTCTCATCTCTTTATTAAAACATTCCTATATCTTATATGAAAGCTATCATAAAACACATTATCAAATACTTCACATTAAAACTTTCAATAATTCTTGTAAGTGCTGGACACCGCTCCCAGCCGGGATCCCTTACAGTGTCCTTTGATTGGAGTCATGCTCCAAAGGAGTTAGACATTATCTTCGCAAAGTGTCTATGTAAAACCAAGAGAGGGCACCTAAATAGGTGCAACCTATGTACAATAACAGTTCTGGACCATTCAGCGTTCATGATCTCTACAGTTCAAGTGTGAAAGCTGCCTTTACAACTGGGCAACAACTGGAAAAACAAAACTAAACCATGATGATCAAAAAAAAATAGGAAACAAAAGGCACAACGGTGCAAATACCCTCCTGGGTAACGAGAGTTATTTATTTTTACTGGAGATTGCTAGTGGTGGTCTCCTCCTGGGTTTTCTGGAAACTGGTTACTGGAGCTGCTTCCAGGGGAGATACTTTGAGTGTCTTCATCCTGTCGCTGGTTGCTTGCCATAGGGCATGGTGGTAACAGCTCGTGCGATTGCTGCCTAGGGCACTGAAGCTGTGGTAAAGGGAACCCATGATGCATATCAATGCCCATCAGCCGTTGCCCATTGGTGAGTGGTTCCGCTGCCCTAGTGCGGGGCCTAACATCCTGGGAGGCTGCGGCCTGTTGGCGTTGGTAGGCGGATACGCGGGGGCTTTGCAGCCAAGGGATCCCAATGTCACTATCCCAAAGTGACCTAGACTCCTTCCAGCCCTGAAGATGCCGGATCGTGCGCGCCTGCTCCAGCCATACCCTTCTCAGTAGGGACCACTTCCACCTCCCCATCTCCGACAGCCTAGTGTCCCCAGCTGATTCTTCCAACTTCCCCATTTCGAGTTCCCGCAAGTCAGCCGCTGACAACGTGAATTCAGGGGGCAACCCAGTAGGAGGACCGGGGTATATACCTGGCGCCTCCCGGCGGTGCGGTCTCTGCTCCGGGAGATCCAGCACAACCTCCTCGCGCTCCGCAGGCCTCCTCCCTTCTCCTTCCAAGATGGTGTTCTGGCGTTCTTCTTCCTGTCTCAGCTCTTTTCCGGCCACTGACTTCCGCTCCTCCTTCTTGGGGCGGCGTCTTCTTCCAGCTCCTCCATACCAAGCCAGTATACGAACCCCTCGGGGGGTGGGCCATGTCGCTATCGCATAGTAATTCAGGCAGGGGAGGCCCAGGACAGTTCGCGATCTTTTCTTAGAACCTCCCAGGTTGTCAAGCCCTTCTTCACTGCGCCAGCGGCCATTTTTAACATTCATTTCACAGTCTATCAAATTGGGTCTTCTGCACATTTTCAAAAACTTTCAGTCTTAGGCACACAGAACCCGATGGCATCGGGTCTCGTCATCCTGTTCGTGACGCCAAGTTTGGGTTGCCCTCCCAGGGCTGTGGGGTACTCGGTACCGGGCCGGTGTCAGCGGGATGTGTCACAGCAGCGGTGACCCGGTCCGTGGCCCTGGGCGCCCAAGTATTAGGGGAGATTGAATGGTGGAATGTAGTTAATGGATTAATTCGTGACGCCACCTGTGGTGTTCTGCAAGTGAGATATTAAGCCGACGCTGCATGCAAATCCTCTGAGACTGGTGGTGTGTTGCAGCCAAGATGGTGTAGCTCCCCACAGGTGGAGCTGTAGTCCCAGGGCAGTGTAGATGTAGGGGTAGAGGAGAGGCACAGGAGGTGTAGAAGCTGGTACCCCTATGAAGTGGTACAGGGTATGTTAGCGCAGGAATAATTGGAGGACACCAGGGCATGTAGTTCCAAAGCTTTACTCACAGTCTGTAGTACACACAGGTGCCTTCCTCCGTGCCGTGTCCTCCGGGTCAGGGACTCAGTCAACTTCCAGGTCAGATGGAATGCTCCCTTCCAACACTCCGCCAACATGTGCCTTTCTGAACGTCACCTCTTATAGCATCTTTGGTGTGAAGTACTCCTAGTACTGAGTTACACTGGAGTTCCTCCTGACAGATGTTCCCAAGAACCATACTTGTACGGCAGACAGCTGTAGCCTGCTTCGGGGACTCCTTACTCCTGAGTCCCGGCTCACTATCCAAGTTGCTGTTGTGCCCCCAAGTCTTAGATGGGAGTAGTGCATTTACAGCTCACTACTCCACCGTTGTCTGCTGTAGGGCCATTAGTATCCATACAACCTCGGGGACAGGGCCCCGGCCTTGCGCTTAGAACTTCTAGGCAGGGTTCTCTCCTAACCCACGTCCTCTGTTCCCTTTTATTCCTTCGTTCCGTACTAGTCTCTCCTTCTTATGGAAGATCAGGTTTCTGTTCAATGTCTTTTTCCTTCTTTCCTTTCCCGTGCCAGCAGACCCAGGTCACTGAGGTCTGCTGCAGGACCTCCTTCCTCCATCCCTCTCCCAGGGATCTTCTCTCCTCCTCTCCACTCACCGACTGACTGACTGACCTCCAATCCTAATCCTTCCCGCTCTTTTATGTATTCTAACTCCACCCGCCTCCCAGCACGTTTCGTGTTCCAAGCAGGGAGCCACCAAAGGTGCTCTGCTATACTCCAAGCAGGGAGCCGCAATGTGGCTTTGCTGAACTACTGTGTTGTGTGGGATGCCGGTGTTGGAGCGTGGTCAGGAGCCTCCAACTTACCTGGATGGTGGGGTACCATACCTCAGGAAGAGGTGCAGTACCTCTGTGGCAACTGAATCCTCAGGGGCGCCACACATACGTCCTCCGTTAAGCTCCGCCTACTTCCATATGCTTCTGCATGCGTCCTGCGTACCTATCTTTAACATTGGGTACGCAGGACATGCGGATGTATGCGGATGTGTCGTTTTGACGCGCCCGCTGACCGCACAGGAACGCAAAGCCCCCGAACGCTAATGTGAACCCGGCCTTAGGCAGCAACAACAACAGATCTGGAAGGAAGAACAGGAACATGAAGCACCATGGTAAGACAAGCCGCTGCATGGGAAGTACCATCGTCAGATAATGGAGGTGGCTGACATAGAGAGAGCCTACCAATGGCTGGAGAAAGCTGGACTCCGAGACAGCACAGAGGCACTAATCATAGCGGCACAAGAACAAGCACTAAGTACCAGATCCATAGAAGCAGGAATTTACCACACAAGATAAGACCCAAGGTGCAGGCTAGGCAAAGAAACTTCAGAAAAAGTCCAACACGTAGTGGCAGGATGCAGAATGCAAGCAGGAACAGCGTATACTGAACGCCACAACCAAGTAGTGGGGATTGTATGCAGGAACATCTGCACAGCATATGGGCTAAGTCCCCCTTAAGTCCCTGTCTCACATAGCGAGATCGTTAGCGAGATCACTGAAGCGTCACCGATTTTGTGACGCAACAGCGACCTCGCCAGTGATCTCGCTACATGTGACACGCAGCGGTGACTGCCCCCCAGGTGGATATCGCTGATCGTGCTTGAATGTCCTGGGCCATTTTTTGTCGTCGGCGTCCCGCTGGCTAGCGCGCATCGCTGTGTTTGATGAGCGACCTCGTCGGCGACACAGAACACGGACGCAGGCGGGAATCATCTGAAAATCTGCTGTGTGACAAGGTATTAACGACTGGCGAGGTCGTTATCCGGATCGCCGGATCATTGCTGCGTCGCTGAAGAGATCTGCCTGTTTGGCAGCTTACTAGCGACCATTTAGCGACGCACCAGCGATCCTTATCAGGTCGTATCGTTGTCGGGATCGCTGGTGCATCGCTAAGTGAAACGGGACCCTAAGTCCAGGTGGGAGAACTCAGAAAAAGTGGTGGAAAATGAAAGGGCTAAAATCCTGTGGGACTTCAAGATCCAGACAGATAAGCAGGTGTGGGCTAACCAACCAGACATTGTGATAGTAGACAAGGGTCAGAAGACAGCAAGACAATAGATGTGGAAGAGCCAAGTGACAGCAACATCAGAAACAGTGGTGTACCGCAAATGGCAGCAGGCCACACAACTGCTATGGGGCCCCAAGGGGTGAGGGATCTTCTCTCCTCACTCCAGCTCCACTCACCGACTGACTGACTGACCTCCAATCCTAAACCTTCCCGCTCTTTTATGTATTCTAACTCCACCCGCCTCCCAGCACGTTTCGTGTTCCAAGCAGGGAGCCACCAAAGGTGCTCTGCTACACTCCAAGCAGGGAGCCACAATGTGGCTTTGCTGAACTACTGTGTTGTGTGGGATGCAGGTGTTGGAGCATGGTCAGGAGCCTCCAACCTACCTGGATGGTGGGGTACCACACCTCAGGAGGAGGTGCAGTACCTCTGTGGCAACTGAATCCTCAGGGGCGCCACATTCCCCCCCTTTAAACACAGCACGTGCGCAGGCTGCAAGTCAAACAGAGTTAACAATACAGGAACATACAAATTTTTATATTGCTGAATAAACATTTCTTATACTAATCTTCTCAATATGAGAGGCACTCATCCTTGAACGTTGCAAACAATTCTTAGTTAACTATCTAAAGTTCTTCATTCAAAAGTGCAAGTTTCATTATCAACCTATTTCCTTTTTCACATTTTCTACCCTTCTGTCATTAGCTTAAAGTGATAACCACTGATACCTGGTTCATCACCTACATTTTCCAAATCTTCACTCTTTATTCGAATCTCTCATCTCTTTATTAAAACATTCCTACATCTTATATGAAAGCTATCATAAAACACATTATCAAATACTTCACATTAAAACTTTCAATAATTCTTGTAAGTGCTGGACACCGCTCCCAGCCGGGATCCCTTACAGTGTCCTTTGATTGGAGTCATGCTCCAAAGGAGGTAGACATTATCTTCGCAAAGTGTCTATGTAAAACCAAGAGAGAGCACCTAAATAGGTGAAACCTATGTACAATAACAGTTCTGGACCATTCAGCGTTCATGATCTCTGCAGTTCAAGTGTGAAAGCTGCCATTACAACTGGGCAACAACTGGAAAAACAAAACTAAACCATGATGATCAAAAAAAAAATAGGAAACAAAAGGCACAACGGTGCAAATACCCTCCTGGGTAACGAGAGTTATTTACTTTTACTGGAGATTGCTAGTGGTGGTCTCCTCCTGGGTTTTCTGGAAACTGGTTACTGGAACTGCTTCCAGGGGAGATACTTTGAGTGTCTTCATCCTGTCGCTGGTTGCTTGCCATAGGGCATGGTGGTAACAGCTGGTGCGATTGCTGCCTAGGGCACTGAAGCTGTGGTAAAGGGAACCCATGATGCATATCAATGCCCATCAGCCGTTGCCCATTGGTGGGTGGTTCCGCTGCCCTAGTGTGGGGCCTAACATCCTGGGAGGCTGCGGCCTGTTGGCGTTGGTAGGCGGATACGCGGGGGCTTTGCAGCCAAGGGATCCCAATGTCACTATCCCAAAGCGACCTAGACTCCTTCCAGCCCTGAAGATGCCGGATCGTGCGCGCCTGCTCCAGCCATACCCTTCTCAGTAGGGACCACTTCCACCTCCCCATCTCCGACAGCCTAGTGTCCAAAGCTGATTCTTCCAATTTCCCCATTTCGAGTTCCCGCAAGTCAGCCGCTGACAACGTGAATTCAGGGGGCAACCCAGTAGGAGGACCGGGGTATATACCTGGCGCCTCCCGGCGGTGCGGTCTCTGCTCCAGTGCAGGCATAGTGGCGGTGGACGCCGTTCGGTGGGATACCATGGACGCAGTGGAGCTAATGGCGGCTCTGTGTCCGCAGGGGTCTCTGGAAGGACCTGCGCGGCCGCGTCAGGTCCGGGCGGGAGCTCTTCTTCCTCCGCTTCGGCTCCCAGGGCCTTGTACTACTCCTCTGGTGGTAGCGGCAGAGAGGGAACACTATACGCTGCCGGTGGTATGGCAGCGGTTGCAGGCTCCACAAGGTCTGCCTGGAAAAGACCCGGTGCAGCGGCGGCGGGTACCGGTGTCAGTGGCACTGCTGGATGACATCATTATTCAGTGTCACGGCCGCTGTGCTAGTGAGAGGAAGCTGCCGGCGATGGTGATGCTGTGTGTTATGAATGAGTCACCGAGGAGGAAAAAACAAAAAGCAAGCTAAGCTTTTTAACTCTGGAGAATAAATCAGAAGTCAGGGGTAACGGATACTGATATTTAACCGTAATTTTGTTGAGGGAACGATAGTCAATACAAGGCCTTAGTGAACCATCTTTCTTGGCCACGAAAAAATACCCAGCACCTAAGGGCGAAGAGGATGGTCTAATATGACCCTTCTCCAACGACTCCTTAATATAAGATCGCATAGCCTCGTGTTCGGGTACAGATAAATTGAAAAGTCGACCCTTGGGAAATTTACACCCAGGTCCAGCGTCGGACTGGCCCACCGGAGAACCGGAGGATTCTCCGGTGGGCCCTGGCACCTGCTGGCATACAGGGCCTGCAGTTGCCTAGGGCCCCCGCTGCTTCAGGGGCCCCCAGCCAGTGGTGTGTCGCTAATAGCGGCACACCCCGCAGTTGCTAGGGGCCCTGTGCCAGCAGAGCAGAAGCCAGGAGCCCCTGTCCCCGCTGCTAAAGAGAAATGAATATTCACTGCTTCCCACGCCCACATGGGCGTGGAAAGCAGTGAATATCATTTCATCATCTCCACTCCCCCAGGGGCCCCGCCCCACAGCAAAGTAAGCCGCTATGCGGCAGTGAGGGCCGGCACCACCCTCAATTGTAATGGGAGAGAGCGTCATCTGACGTTCTCTCTCCCATCAGTCCCCTCTGCTGACTCACAGCCGGTGCGCGATGACGTCACTACATCGCGCACCCGCTGTGTGTCTGGCAGACGGGGCAGCTCCTGACACTGAAACCGGGATCAGCGTGGGACCGAGGAGGAGAGGTGAGTATTATGTTTTGTTTTTTTATATATGTCTATATCTATCTATCTCTGTATCTATCTATCTCTATATCTATCTATCTATCTCTATATCTACTGTATCTATCTATCTATCTATCTCTATATCTATCCCTCTATCTATCTCTCTATATTTCTCTCTATATCTATCTATCTTTCTATATATCTATCTATCTCTATCTATCTATCAATCTCTATATCTATCTCTATATCTATAATCTATCTATCTGTCTATCTCTATATCTATCTATCTATCTATCTCTATCTATCTATTCTATCTCTATATATCTATATCTCTATCTCTATATCTATCTATCTATCTATTTCTATATCTATCTCTCTATCTATCTATCTCTCTATCTCTCTATCTATCTATCTATCTATCTCTATCTATGTATCTATGTATCTATCTATCTCTATATCTATATCTATCTATCTCTATTTCTATATCTCTATATCTATCTATCTATCTATTCTATATATCTATCTCTATATATCTATCTCTATCTATCTATCTATATCTCTATCTATCTCTATATCTATCTATCCCTATATCTCTAACTATCTATCCTATCTCCATATCTATCTCCATATCTATCTCTATATCTATCTCTATATTATCTATCTCTATTTTAGATATAGAGAGAGAGATAGATATAGAGATAAATAGATATAGAGATAGATAGATCTAGAGTGATATAGACTATTTCTATCTATCTCTATCTATCTGTAGCTATCTATATCTATCTATATCTATTATCGATATATCTATCTATCCATCTATCCATAGATCTATCTATTTATCCCATATCTGTCTATCTCTATATCTATCTATCTATCTATCTATCTCTATATCTATTATCTATATATATCTGTATCTATCTATCTATCTATATATCTCTATATCTATCTTTCTATCTATAGCTACCTCTCTCTATATCTATGTATTTATCCATTATCTATCTATCTATCTATCTATCTATCTATCTATGTCTATCTATATCTACGTATCTATATAAAAGCATTATACCCTATGAGGGGGGGCAGCATTATACCCTATGAGGGGGTGTATTATACCCTATGAGGGGGTGCACTATATCCAGTGGCGTAGCAACTGTTTGTGGCGCCCGGGGCGGTCGAAAAATTTGCCGCCCCTTTGGTCGTTGATAATTCGGAAGCATCCGAAGAGCCCACACTACACTCAAAGATCTAATTTGTAGTCTGCTACTAACTCTGCTATTATTTCTAAATTTCTAGACTTTCATCTTCTTGCAGTTCTCTATATATATGTATGTATTAGCTTGATGATGCTGGATGAAGACCTAATGGCTTTTTTTAATAATAATTTTTAATAATGTGACAGAAAAAAAAACAGAAAGTACAAATTATTTTGGCGGACAGGGGGCGGACACTGACAGCTTGGGGTCCCTGTGCAAGAAATGTGTCCGGGCCCCCCTCCTTTTATGGCGTCAAAGCTACGTGTGTGTGTATATATATATATAGATAGATAGATTATTGATATTATATAGCCACATACACACACATACAGGTATATATTACATAGTCTCCTTTATTATGTATATTGCTGTCCCATACACAGTGCCTTCTCTTGTTATGTACAGTTCCGTCCCTTACATATTGGATTATATAGAGCCCTGTTTTTTATTACATACCGTCCTGTCTTGTTAGCTGTATAATGCAATGATGGCTGATGGAGCATGGGAAAGCTTCTTTTCTAATGGAGGAGATAATGGACTGGTAGTCTGGTCACCGGCTCCTCCATCAGCAGTCATTTTATATCTAACAAGAGAGGGGACCATGTAATAAAAGAGGGCGCTGTGAATAACAAAAATACACTATGTAAGAGACAGCACTATACATAACAGCAGAGGAAGCTATATAATAAGGGACGGCACCATATATAACTAGAGAGGATGGTAGGTAATAAGGGGCGGTGTTATACATAATAAAAGAGGAAACTATGTAACTAAGGATGGTGTTATACAGAGTTAGTGAGTACACTATATACTAAGGGACTGTGTTAAACATAATAAACGATAATGTCTTCCTCCACCTCCCCCTGTTCCTAAGGCCATTATAAGTCCCCCTTCCTCCCATCCCAATCCCCCACACCCCTCATTGTCCTCCTCCCCTCGCATCCCATTATTGTCCTCTCCCCCACCTCCATCATTTTCTTCTCCACCACTATCTTTGCTTTCTCCCCCACCACTCCCATCATTGCCCATTCCACCACCTCCATCATTTCCTCCTCCTCCACCACCCCCATTTATTGCCCTTTCCACCACCACCATCATTGCATTCTCACCCACCACCCCATCATTGCCCTCTCGACCATCACCCCATCATTGTCTTCTCCCCATCACTGCCTTCTCCTTCACCCCATCACTGTGCCTTCTCCCCATCACTCCCATCATTGCCTGCTCCATCACCCCATCACTCCCATCATTGTCTGCTCCATCACCCCCATCATTGCCTGCTCCATCACCCCATCACTGCCTTCTCCATCACCCCATCACTGCCTGCTCCATCACCCCATCACTCCCATCATTGTCTGCTCCATCACCCCATCACTGCCTGCTCCATCACTCCCATAATTGTCTGCTCCATCACCCCCATCATTGCCTGCTCCATCACCCCCATCACTCCCCTCATTGCCTGCTCCATCACCCCATCATTGCCTGCTCCATCACCCCATCATTGCCTGCTCCATCACCCTATCACTGCCTTCTCCATCACCCCATCACTGCCTGCTCCATCACCCCCATCACTCCCCTCATTGCCTGCTCCATCACCCCCATCATTGCCTGCTCCATCACCCCCATCATTGCCTGCTCCATCACCCCCATCACTCCCCTCATTGCCTGCTCCATCACCCCATCATTGCCTGCTCCATCACCCTATCACTGCCTTCTCCATCACCCCATCACTGCCTGCTCCATCACACCCATCACTCCCCTCATTGCCTGCTCCATCACCCCATCACTGCCTGCTCCATCACCCCCATCATTGTCTGCTCCATCACCCCATAATTGCCTGCTCCATCACTCCCCTCATTGTCTGCTCCATCACTCCCCTCATTGTCTGCTCCATCACTCCCCTCATTGTCTGCTCCATCACTCCCCTCATTGCCTGCTCCATCACCCCATCATTGCCTGCTCCATCACCCCATCATTGCCTGCTCCATCACCCTATCATTGCCTGCTCCATCACTGCCTGCTCCATCACCCCATCATTGCCTGCTCCATCACCCCATCATTGCCTGCTCCATCACCCCATCATTGTCTGCTCCATCACCCCATCATTGCCTTCTAGACCATCACTCCCATCATTGCCTGCTCCATCATACACACAGACACACACACACACACAGACATACATACATACATACACACAAGACACCACCTCTCTCCTCTCACCTGTCCGCAGCATCGCCAGCGCTTCCTCCCTCACACAGCAGCGGCCGCTGAATGATGGCGTCATTCAGCGGCGCTCCACTGTGTGAAACAGGAAGCGCGGCCTCCGGGCAGGAAGCAGGACGGACCCTTGCCGCTCCGCTCCTGCTATTCACTCTTGCAGGCAGCGGAGCTGCCGTGATCACATCGCTCCCTGCCCGCCGCTGCACTGCACTGCAGGGTGGAATTGCTGCTGCCGCGCCGCCCCCACACACATGCCGCCTGGGGCGGACCGCCCCCCCCCACGCTACGCCAGTGACTATATCCTATGAGTGGGGGAAGCATTATATCCTATGAGGGGGGGCAGCATTATACCCTATGAGGGGGTGTATTATACCCCGCGAGGGGGGCAGCATTATATTCTATGAGGGGGTGCATTATACCCTATGAGGGAGTGCATTATACCCCTATGGGGGGCAGCATTATATTATATGAGGGGGGCAGCATTATACCCTATGAGGGAGCAGCATTATACCCTATGAGGGGGGCAGCATTATACCCTATGAGGGGGGCAGCATTATACCCTATGAGGGGGGCAGCATTATATTCTATGGGGGGGCAGCATTATACCCTATGAGGGGGGGAAGCATTATACCCTATGAGGGGGGCAGCATTATATTCTATGAGGGGGGCAGCATTATATTCTATGAGATGGCTGCATTATATTCTATGAGGAGGCTGCATTATACTATTTGAGGGGGCTGCTTTATATTTATATTCTATTAGGGAGGCTACCCCAACTCCTGCTACATAATTAAGATATGTTCTACCTTATATTATACCCGAATATTAGCGTGTTTTACAGCATAATAGGTGGTCTTGTATTTCTTTCTATGCAGCTACATAGTGGGCCCCAAGAATGATTTTCTCTGGTGGGCCCAAGGTGTTCCAGTCCGCCGCTGCCCAGGTCTCAGCTCAATTGCACAGTCATAACTCCTATGAGGAGGCAAAGACGCAGACTTGCTCTCACTAAATACATCATAAAAATCAGCCAAATAGTCAGGAACATCATGCGACTGGGGAGAGGTGGAGAAAACAGGAGTGTCGCCAAGAGCACACGGACAACCCCAACTCACCACAGACACAGATTTCCAATCCAAAACCGGATTATGGATTTGCAACCAGGGAAAACCCAGAACAATGGTATCATGTAAATTATGCAACACCAAAAATCTGCAATTTTCTTGGTGGTCTGGGGCGACCTGCATTATCACCTGGGTCCAAAACTGAGGTTTATTCTTCGCCAAAGGAGTAGCATCAATACCCCTCAAAGGAATAGGCGTCCGCAGAGGTGTCATAGGAAAACCACAACATTTAGCAAAATCCAAGTCCATCAGATTCAAGGCCGCTCCTGAATCCACAAAAGCCTTCGCGGAAAATGTGGATAAGGAGCAGATCAGAGTAATTGCCAAAAGAAACTTAGGTTGTACACCACCCACAACAAATGTGTGTGCCAAACGTTTCTCTCGTTTAGGGCAGACAGAAATAACATGAGAGGCATCTCCACAGAAAAAACACAAGCTTATTACGCCTTCTAAACTCCTGACGTTGCGCCCTAGACAAAACTCTATCACATTGCATAGGTTCAGACATTTGTTCAAAAGGTGGCAGTGCCTCCCGTGTAGTCTTGCGTTCACGTAAATGCTGATCAACTTGAATGGCTAATGACATAGAATCGTCAAGACCAGAGGGAAGAGGAAATCCCACCATAGTATCTTTTAAAGTTTCAGACAAACCCTTCCGAAAGAGAGCTGCCAATGCACTATCATTCCATGTAGTAAGGACCGCCCACTTTCGGAATTTCTGACAGTATAACTCTGAAGGATCCTGACCCTGGTTCAATGCCAATAGGGCTCTCTCAGCTTGATCAATAGCATTAGGTTCATCATGTAACAACCCCAAGGCTTGAAAAATTGCATCCACATTAGTCAAAACAGGATCTTCAGGTGTCAAAGAAAACGCCCAATCCTGGGGATCGCCGCGCAGCAAGGAGATGACAATTTTAACCTGCTGCGCAGAGCTCCCCGATGAGTTAGGCTTCAAGGCAAGAAATAATTTACAATTATTCTTAAAATTCAAAAATTTAGACCGATCCCCAAAAAACACATCAGGAGTAGGGATCTTTGGTTCAACAGCATGTGAATGAGTGAGATAGGCGGAAATTCCCTGCACTTCAGCAGCGAGCTGCTCCAAACAATCAGACAATTGCTTAATCTCCATCAAGGAGAAAAAGAAAAATAAAAAAAATCCTCCTACGGCCCCAGAGAAAAAGAGGAGAAAATATACATATAAAAAAAAAATTCTGACAGTTTTTTTTTTTTTTTACAATTCTCTCCTGCTTTTGAGTACCCTAGAATATGCGGTATGGCTGGTGATTCTGTTATGAATGAGTCACCGAGGAGGAAAAAACAAAAAGCAAGCTAAGCCCAGAAAACCGGAGAGGTTGGTAACTAGCGGACTGCAGACCCCTGATCCTATCCACACAACTAGCGGTAGCCGTGGAGCGTGCCTACGGTGGTCCTAGATGCCTCGTCACAGCCGGAGAACTAAATAAGCCTAAAGAAAGAAAGGGAACTGCCCCAGAGCAGACCCCAAAGCAATAGACAGCCCCCAACTTGTTTTGTCGGTGAAACAAGATGAAAACACAAACACAGATAGAAAGTAAACCAGACAAAAACTCATATGAACAATAGCAGAGAAAACTTAGCTTTAAGAAGGCAGGAACCAAACTGGAAACCAGAAGCCACAGTCAGGAGAAATCACCAGCAAGAAACTAGGGAGTTGGCTGCCTTAAATCCAATCAAAAACTCCTGATGTCCAATCGCAGTCCTCTTCCTCAGGTGGCCGGTCTCTGCCATTTAGATCAGCTTCATTACCTCCCTTCACCAACAGAGGGAGTCCAGATAGAGAACTCACTACTCCTCTGTCAGCACAGCCAGCTCCATAACCCTCACCAGAAGCCAGAGGCAAACCCGAAAATGAGCTCACAACAGCTGTGGCTGTGGGAGAGCGTTCGGAGAGGTGAGAGGTGCTGTGTGTGTGTGTGTGTGTATACGTACGTGTGTGTGGGTAAAGAGATGGGTGGTGTTATGTGTGTATGCGTGTGCTTGCGTGCGTGCACAGCACCGTGGGGGAACGTGCAGAGAGGTGAATAGTGGTGTGTGTCTGTGTGTGTATGTAGGTGGAGGAGAAGGCAATGATGGGGGTGATGGGGAGAAGGCAATGATGGGGTGATGGAGAGGGCACTATGGAGGTGATGGGGGAGAAAGCAATGATGAGGATGGTGGAAAGGGGAATAATGGGGGGTGAGGGAGGAGGAAAAGATGGAGGTGGTGGAAAGGACAATGATGGGGGTGGTGGGGGAGAAAGCAATGATGGAGGTGATGAAAAGGACAATGATGTTGGTGGTCGAAAGGACAATAATGGGTGGAGGGGAGGAGGAAATGATGTAGGTGGTGGAATAGGCAATGATGGGGGAAAAGGCAATGATGGTGGTGGAAACGGAAAAGATGGGGATGATGGGGGAGGAGGCAATGATGGTGGTGGTGGAATGGGCAATGATGGGGGTGATGGGGAGAAGGCAATGATGGAGGTGGTGAAAAGGACAATGATTTTGGTAGTCGAAAGGACAACAATAGGGTGGTGGGAAGGAGGAAATGATGGAGGTGATGGAATAGGCAATGATGGGGTGGTGTGGGAAAAGGCAATGATGGTGGTGGTGTAAACGGAAATGATGGGGAGGATGGGGAAGGAGGCAATGAACGTGGTGGAATGGGCAATGATGGGGGTGGCGGGGGAGAAGGCAATGATGGTGGCAGAGGAAAGGACAATGATGGGGTGGTGGGGAAGGAGGCAATGATGGAGGTGGTGGGGAAGAAGGCAATGATGGGGTGGTGGAGGAGAGAGCAATGATGGGGTGATGGGGGAGAAAGCAATGATGGAGGTGGTGGGAAGGGCAATGATGGGGGAGAAAGCAATGATGGAGGTGGTGGAATGTGAAATGATGGTGGTGTGGAAAAGGCAACGATGGTCATGGTGGAAAGGGCAATAATGGGGGTGCTGGATGAGGAGGAAATGATGGAGGTGGTGGAATGGGCAATGATGGGGTGGTGGGGGAAAAGGCAATGATGGTGGTGGTGGAAACGGAAATGATGGGGAGGATGGGGAAGGAGGCAATGAAGGTGGTGGAATGGGCAATGATGGGGGTGGTGGGGGAGAAGGCAATGATGGTGGCAGAGGAAAGGACAATGATGGGGTGGTGGGGAAGGAGGCAATGATGGAGGTGGTGGGGAAGAATGCAATGATGGGGTGGTGGAGGAGAGAGCAATGATGGGGTGATGGGGGAGAAAGCAATGATGGAGGTGGTGGAAAGGGCAATGATGGGGGAGAAAGCAATGATGGAGGTGGTGGAAAGGACAATGATAATGGTGTGGAAAATGCAACGATGGTCATGGTGGAAAAGGCAATAATGGGGGTGCTGGTGAGGTCGTGGAATAGGCAATGAGGTGGTGGTGAAAACGGAAATGATGGGGAAAAGGCAATGATGGTGGTGGTGGAAAGGGCAATGATGAGGATGATGGGGAAGAGGAAATGATGGAGATGGTGGGGAAAAAGGCAATAATGGGGGTGGTAGGGGAGAGGGCCATCATGAGGGTGGTGGGGGAGAAAGCAATGATGGAGGTGGTGGAAAGGACAATGATGGGGGTGGTGGGGGAGAAAGCAATGATGGAGGTGGTGGAATGTGAAATGATGGTGGTGTGGAAAAGGCAACGATGGTCATGGTAGAAAGGGCAATAAAGGGGGTGCTGGATGAGGAGGAAATGATGGAGGTGGTGGAATGGGCAATGATGGGGTGGTGGGGGAAAAGGCAATGATGGTGGTATTGGAAAGGACAATGATGGTGGAAAGGGAAATGATGGGGTGACAGGGTAGGAGGAAATGATGGAGGTGGTGGAATGGGCAATGATGAGGTGGGGGGAAAAGGCAATGATGGAGGTGGTGGAATGGGCAATGATGGGTTGGTGGTGAGAAAGCAATGATAGAGGTGGTGGAAAAGGCAATGATGGGGGTGCTGCGGGAGAAGGCAATGATGGGGTGGGGAAAAGGACAATAATGGGATGCGGGGAGGAGGACAATGAGGGGTGGGGGATTGGGAAGGGAGGAAGGGGGATTTATAATGGATTTAGGAACAGGGGGAGGTGGAGGAAGACGTTATTATCGCTTAGTATATAGTGAACTTGCTTATTATGTATAGCCCCATCCCTCTGTATATAGTGTAGTCACTTTTTATGTATAGCACAGTCCCTTAGTATATAGTGTACTCACTTATGTATAGCACAGTCCCTTAGTATGTAGTGTACTCACTTAGGCTGGTTTCACACTTACGTTTTTTTGCGCTGTTTTTTAGCGCAAAAAAGCTTGCGTTTTTTTCCTCTATCTTTTACATGGGTGCGCATAGGTGCGCCTACACATGCGTTTGTACACGTTTGTACGCGCACGCTTTTTTTGTAGTGTGCGCTTGGGGCGCACAAAATGCATCCTGTTGCATTTTTTGTGTGTCCGACTTGCCCAAAAAAAACGCATGCGCATGCAATGCGTTTTTTTACAGCCAAACACCCATTATAGTCTATGGGTGCGCATACGTGTAATGTGCACGTATGCGCAAAAAAGCATGCGTTTTTTTAAAAAATGCACCCAAACCCGCAAAAAAACGCACACAAACGCATGATGCTTTTTTATGTGCGTTTGCACTGCGCACAGTGCGCAGCGCAGAAAAATGCAAGTGTGAAAGTAGCCTTATGTCTAACACAGTCCCTTAGTATGTAGTGTACTCACTTATTATGTGTAGCACCATCATTAGTTACATAGTTTCCTCTTTGATCATGTAAAACACCATCCATTATTATATACCATCCTCTCTAGTTATATATGGTGCTGTCCTTTATTATATAGCTTCATCTGCTGTTATGTATACTGCTGTCTCTTACATAGTGTATTCTTGTTATTTTTGTTATTCCCAGTGCCCTCTTTTATTACATAGTCCGCTCTTTTGTTAGATATAAAATGACTGCTGATAGAGGAGCCGGTGACCAGACTACCAGTCCATCGTCTCCTTCATTAGAAAAGAAACTTTCCCATGCTCCTTCAGCCATCATTGCTTTTTATATCTAACAAGAGAGTATGGTATGTAATAAAAAAACAGGGCTCTATATAATCCAGTTTGTAAGGGACGGTGATGTACATAGCAAGAGAGGGCACTGTATAAGGGACAGCAATATACATAATAAAGGAGACTGTAATATACAGGGTGGGACATTTATATGGATACACCTAAATAAAATGGGAATGGTTGGTGATATCAGCTTCCTGTTTGTGGCACATTAGTATATGGGAGGGGGGAAACTTTTCAAGATGGGTGGTGACCATGGCGGCCATTTTGAAGTTGGCCATTTTGGATCCAACTTTATTTTTTTTCAAAGGGAAGAGGGTCATGTGACACATCAAAGTTACTGAGAATTTCACAAGAAAAACAATGGTGTGCTTGGTTTTGACGTAACTTTATTCTTTCATGCGTTATTTACAAGTTTCTCTTTGTTTACAGTCATTGACATGTCACAGAGGTTAACACGTGAGGAGCGGATAGAAATTGTGTTGATGTCTGGTGAATGCAGTACCCGGGTCATTGCAGCAGATTTCAATGCAAGACACCCTACGCAAGAAAACTGTCACAATTCCCATTTTATTTAGGTGTATCCATATACTGTAAATGGCCCACCCAAAAACGTTTGCATCATCACTGAACATAATGTTCTGTATATACTGAGGGTCCTGTTCCAATTTTTGTTTTGCCCATTCTGCAAATTCAGCGCACCGATCTGGGTCACCAACCATTCCCATTTTATTTAGGTGTATCCATATAAATGGCCCACCCTGTATATATATATATATATATATATGTATGTGTGTGTGGATATACTGTATGTAGCTTTGTCGCCATAAAAGGAGGGGGCCCAGACTCATTTCTTGCACAGGGGTCCCAAGCTGTCAGTGTCGGCCCCTGGGCTGTGCTGTGCCGCGTGCCTTTAATTAAATGTGCGCAACGCCGTCACTCTCTACCTGGTTCCTCCTAACTCCTCCTTTCTAGTCCTGCACTGCTCCCGGATGAACTGTCGGACTGGATCTGAATAAAGACGCCACGCCTCCTGGCTGACGTAGCTTTCCGGCCAGAGAGAGCAGTGTATTCTGGGCCCGGCCGTAAGTTGTTGCACATGTGAGGGCGGCTACCAGCTATTGGAGGCGGGGCGTGAAGAGCTAAGGCTGTGTGGGGACCCAAGACGGTGAGCTGGGCCCGGCAGTGAATTTTTTTTTTCTGGGGGGGTGGGACTTTTGCTATGGGGCCCCATGATTTCTATGTACGCCCCTGATCAGAAAGAAGGAATATGAGAAGCTGGAGGAATACAGGGCCTCAAAGGAGAACTGGAGAAGATGTGGAAGGTGAAGGCAACAGTGATTGCAGTGGTGATAGGAGCACTTGGAGCAGTGACCCCTAAGTTGGGAAAATGGCTACAACAGATCCCAGGAGCAACATCTGAGCTCTCTGTCCAGAAAAGCGCAAAACAGGGAACAACTAAGATCCTGCGCAGAACCCTCAAACTCCCAGGCCTCTGGTAGAGGGCCTGAGAATGAGAAAGGACAACAAAGACCACCCCCATTGGGGGGTGAGAAGGAATTTTTTTGGGTATTTGCCTGTGGGAGCTTTGCACCCGGACTCTTTGTTTTTTATTGTGTTGCTCTAAATTTTCTCTCTCTCTCTCTCTATACAGTATTTTCTTGTATATAGGGATCACTATTATAGTAGTTATATTGTACATAGGAGGCAATATTATAGTAGTTAAATTCTGTTAGATAGAGGGCAAAACTTTACATAATTAATGTACAGTATATACTATATGTGGTGTGTGTATATATATATATGTATATATACAGTATATATACAGTATATATGTATATGTAAGCAGCACACCATTTCGGTAGAGCAAAAAAACTGTTTTAATGGCCCATTTGTGCAACATTTCGGCTCTCTGTGTGAACCTTCTTCAAGGTGTCAAGAAGGCTCACACAGAGCCGAAACATTGCACAAATGGGCCATTAAAACACTTTTTTGCACTAAAGAAATGGTGTGCTGCTTCTTCATTTTTTCTATTATAAGTGCTGGTTCGCACCCAACTATTGTTATTTTTTTCAGGTGCTGTTTTTTTTTTTTTATATATATATATATATATATACATACTGTATATATATATATATATACATTAACCCCTTATTACCCCATATGCCACCGCTATGGGGTAATAAGGTAATAAGGGAGAGGCTAAGTGCCGGAATCGATGCATCTTCCTTTTCTGATGTGGCTGGGGGCAGATGTTTTTAGCCGGGGGGGGGGCAATAACCATGGTCTCTCTCTAGGCTATTAATATCTTTCCTCAGTCACTGGCTTTCCCTCTCTGGTGCAGAAAATTGCACAGGAGCCCACACAATTTTTTCCCGCGAATACATTCTTTTATTAAATACCTACAGCTCACAAATTTTACACACATATACTACTAACACTATTAGTCACTGACATACATAAATCTAACTGTTCTGCAATGGTTTACTGTATGTAAACCATGTCTCCTATCCTGTCGTCTTCTGTAATGATTTTTCAGAAGGCGACAAATGAATTAATGGCTATTCTACTATGTATCTTTCTATGAACTATAAAGATATATATATATATATATATATATATATGTGTGTCACTGACATATATATACTGTATATGTGACGCCCGATAGGACCAGGGGACTCAGTCCGGGCCTTAGTCAGTTCTTCAGGAGTTTTGACATCTCAGCGGTGATCCGGTCCGTGGCCTTGGGCATCCAATCAAATAAAGATGGGGAAGTTAGTTGAAATAAAGTCGTGAAGCCACCCGTGGTGTTCGGCAATAGGGAGATAGCCGACGCTGCTTAAGGAGGCCGCTGGGGCTGTTGGTGATGCAGAAGAGTTGATACAACTCTCCACGGATAGAGCTATGCCCCAGGGCAATTATAGTGTTAAAGATGTTGGTAATAGATGTAGTGCAGGGCAGATGATGCAGCAAATAATCTGAGGACAAATGGAGTGCAGTCTTCACTCTTTTACTCACAGTTCTTCCAGTTACAATCCCCAGCCAGGGTGCTGTGTCCTCCGGGTTGGTGGTCCAGCCAGCTCTCAGGTAGTTTGGGGTCCACTGTACCAGCACCCCCTTCTGATGTTTCTTTCCTAGCCGTCTCTATGCGTTGGCTCCCACTTCTTTTGCCCTGTGCCTTCACACACAGTGTCCCAAGCCAGCAGCCTCAAATCCTGTCGGGTGACGTTCTCTTATTTTCCTTGATCCTATCTGGCTGCCTTTTCAGCGAATGTGTATGGAGTTGGCTGTAGCACATACAGTCGCTACAGCCTCTGGTTTGCTAGCTGAGTCCTTAGGTTCTCCACTAGTCTGGGGCCGGTCCTCTACTGCGACCTGGTCCCTCCACCCGACTACAGTCGGCGTGGATTCAGGCGCCACGGGTGGATTCCTCACTTCCCGTGCCCCTAGGACCCCTTCTTTCTCTCCTCTCTCCTTCTGTCCCCAGCACCAACTGTCTTCCCTCCAAACGACTCCTGTTTCCATGACAACTCTCTCTGACCCCTCACCTTCTCTACTTCCTCCACCCACACCCTCTGCCTAGTTCCCCCTTGGCCTAGAGGGATCTGGTGTTGGATGCTAGTGTGTGGGTACTGGGTAGTGTCCCCTCCTTACCCGAGTACCACACCTCTGGCTGAGATGCAGTACCACTGTGGCGACTGGACCCTCAGGGGCGCCACATATATATATATATATACACACCTATGTGTGTACATGTAGTCCATCGTTTTTATTACAACATGTGTGATTTTACTGTATAGCCACATATGAATTGCTGGCTTTTCAAAAGACACCGGTGCGATTTTTTTCTCGCGCCCATTGATTTACATTGGCGAGTCTCGTCCAAGATATACAGCCATACGCAGCATGGTGCAATTTTTTTCTCAGTCCGATTTCAGCTGAGAAAAAAAATCGCAGATGAGATGTCACCCATTGAATAACATTGGTCCAAGAGCAATCCGTTTTTTTAACGGATTGCACTCGTCCTTATTTCTCGCAAGTGGGTATGAGCCCTAATGCTGTTCATATGTACAAGAATATACAGTTGCAACCAGGAGTTTACATACACTATGTAAAAAGACAAATATGCACGTTTTTCTCAATATCTGACATGAAATCAGAATAAACCTTTCCCGTTTTAGCTAAATTAGTTTTACTATAATTATTAATATTTGCCAAATGCCAGAATAATGAGAGAGGATGTTTTAAGGCATTTTTATTACATACTGCAAAGTCAAAAGGTTACATATACTAAGATTACTATGCCTTTAACAATTCTGGACTGCCCATATGATGATGTCATGTGTTTGGAAGTTTCTGATAGGTTTTTTTGGCAACATCTGAGTTAATTAGACACACACCTGTGAAAGTAGTTTAATGCACACCTGCAACACACTGCGTCTTTATGTAGCATCATGGGAAGGTCTCGAGAATTCAGCCGAGACATCAGGAAGATAATTGTGGACTTTCACAAGTCTGGCTCATCCTTGGATACAGTTTCAAGATACCTGAAGATGCCTCATTCATCTGCACAAACAATTATATGCAAGTACAAACAAGATGGGAATGTCCAGCATCATACCGCTGAGGAAGGAGATGGGTTCTGTGTCCCAGAGATGAACGTGCTTTGGTCCGACATGTGCATGTAAACTGTGTACAGTAGCCGTCCTAAACCACTGAGCATGTCCCCAGTCTAAAGGGTAAATACTGTATATGTATAGTTATATTTCATTCCTCTATATGTGTAAATGTGTTGTAATATATGTATCATACAGGGAAAGTGTACTATTAGTGTTAGTCCACTAGGTGTAGATAGGGAGCATAATGTAGGCTTGATAAGAGTGTAAATAGTTAACTGTAGGAGGGATCACTTTGGTTTGAGGAAGGGAACTTCCTGAATAGAGAGAGAAGTGGAGAGGACGCTCATAGAGATCAGGTGGGCTAATAGCCGGGGCAACTTAGATACCCCGTAATGTTGTGTTCAAGCAAGAGCCCAGATCCCTATGTTCAAGAATATAACTACTATAATACTGCTCCTATGTACACGAATATAACTACTATAATACTTCTCCCTATGTACAAGAATATAACTACTATAATACTGCCCCCTATGTACAAGAATATAACTACTATAATACTGCCCCTATGTACAAGAATATAACTACTATAATACTGCCCCCTATGTACAAGAATATAACTACTATAATACTGCCAACTATGTACAAGAACATAGCTACTATAATACTGCCCCCTATGTACAAGAATATAACTACTATAATACTGCCCCCTATGCGCAAGAATATAACTACTGTAATACTGCTCCTATGTACAAGAGTATAACTACTGTAATACTGCCCCCTATGTACAAGAATATAACTACTATAATACTGCCCCCTATGTACAAGAATATAACTACTATAATACTCCACCTATGTACAAGAATATCACTACTATAATACTGTCCCCTATGTACAAGAATATAACTACTATAATACTGCTCCTATGTACAAGAATATAACTACTATAATACTGCAGCCTATGCACAAGAGTATAACTACTATAATACTGTTCCTATGTACAAGAATATAACTACTATAGTACTGCCCCCTATGTACAAGAATATAACTACTATAATACTGCTACCTATGTGCAAGACTATAACTACTATAATATTGCTCCTATGTACAAAAATATAACTACTATAATACTGCCCCCAAGTACACGAATATAACTACTATAATGCTGCTCCCTATGTACAAGAATATAACTACTATAAAATCCCCCGCTGTGTACAATAATATAACTACTATAATACTGCTCCCTATGTACAAGAATATAACTACTAGAATACTGCCCCCTAGGTACACAAATATAACTGCTATAATATGGCTACTATATACAATAATATAATTACTATAATACTGCCCCCTATGCACAAGAATATAACTACTATAATACTGCCCCCTATGTATAAGAATATAACTACTATAATACTGTCCCCTATGCACAAGAGTATAACTACTGTAATACTGCTCCTATGTACAAGAATATAACTACTATAATACTGCCCCCTATGTACAAGAACATAACTACAATAATACTTCCCCCTATGCACAAAAGTATAACTACTGTAATACTGCCCCTATGTACAAGAATATAACTACTATAATACTGCCCCCCTGTGTACAAGAAAATAACTACTATAATACTGACTATGTACAAGAATATACTTACTATAATACTGCCCCCTATGTACAAGAATATAATTACTATAATACCGCTCTGTACAAGAATATAACTACTATAATACTGCCCCCTATGTGCAAGAATACAACTACAATAATAGTGCCCCCTATGTACACGAATATAACTACTATAATCCTGTTCCCATGTACAAGAACATAACTAATATAATACTGCGAATCCACAAAAGAAGAAACATAGCACTCATCGAGTTGAGGAAACTTCACACATATATTGACATATAAATCACATGTCGGGCCGGGGGAGTGACATAAGGAGTGCAGAAAGGCTGACAACGGCTGTTTCACGCTACACGAGCACTTCAACGGTTCTTTTGTGGATTCTGAGGATCGTCTGGTTCCAGGTCAAGCACCCGAGTCTACCAGTTGTCAGCTTCCCGCACACCGCGCACCATTCAGGAGTACACGGTAACAGCGGTGCCATCCGCATTTCTTCTTGATTCATTTATTACTATAATACTGCCAACATAAATAAGAATATAACTATAATACTGCACCCTATGCACAAGAATATAACTACTATAATACTGCTCCTGTGTACAAGAATATAACTACTATAATACTGATTCCTATGTACAAGAATATAATTACTATAATACTGTCCCCCTATGTACAAGAATATAACTACTATAATACTGCTCCTGTGTGCAAGAATATAACTACTATAATACTGCTCCTATATACAATACTATAATTCTGATCCTATTGTAGGGTTGTACTCACTCTTGTGCGACAGGAGGAAAAAGTTAATGTGGGTTTATTGCTTCACAAACCCAGAAGCACAAACAAAAGGTAAACAGCCTTTAGATTTCTCAAAAACAAAGCATAAATGTCCATAGCAGGGCTCTGCTCCACCAGGTCTGTGGGCACACAGGCTGGAGTAATGTGCAGACTCAGGCTCGGTCTGGAGCCACACACACAGGAGGCCTTTTCCCTCCCAACACACAGACCATGTGCCAAACAACAGTCTCCATTATATAGTCTGTAACCACACCCAGAGCTGAAGTATGTGGGTAGCCTGACCCACCCATTTCTCATAGCTACCCGCAACCCGGACCCAGGTGCACCAAAGAACATCTTAGTGCTTACGTGCACTAAAGAAAAATACTCCGGGTTACATCACAGAGAGCAGCCATCTCTGTGACACATACCTCCCATCGATTAGATGGCCATTAGCTGCCTTACACTATGTAGAAAAATATAACTGCTATAATACTGTTCCTATGAACAAGAATACAAAGTCCTGTCCGGAGGTATTGGTACCCTTGAAATTAGTACAGTAAAGCATTTCACCCAAAAATTATTGTAATTATAAATGTTTTATACACGTTTATTTCTTTTGTGTGTATTGGAACAATTCAAAAAATATTTAAAAAATAGGCAAATTGGACATTATTGGGCCTGACAAAATTGTTGGCACCTTTCCAAAATTGTGGGTAAACAACTTTGTTTCAAGCCTGTTATGCTCATTCAAACTTTCCTGTGGTAAGTAACAGATGTGAGCAATATGAAAATCACACCTGAAACCAGATACAAGGGGAGAAGTTTACTAAATGTTTGCATTGTGTGTCTGTGTGTGCCACACTAAGCATGAAGAACAGAAGGAGGAGAAGAAAACTGTCTGAGGACTTGAGATCCAATTTTGTTGAAAAATATCAACAATCTCAAAGTTACAAGTCCATCCCCAGAGATCATGATGTTCCTTTGTCCATGGTGTTCAACATAATCAAGAAGTTTACAACCCATGGCACTGTAGCTAATCTCCCTGGACATGGACCACAGAGAACAATTGATGAAAGGTTGCAACGCAGGATAGTCCGGATGGTGAATAAGCAGCCATAAAATACAGTTCCAAAGAAATTCAAGCTGTCCTGCAGGCTCAGGGTGCATGGGTGTCAGTGTGAACTATCCGTCGACATTTGAATGAAATGAAACGCTATGGCAGGAAAAGAACCCCATTGCTGACACACAGATATAAAAATCTAGGCTGCAGTTTGCCAAAATGTGCTTTAGTAAGCTAAAATCTTTCTGGGAAAGCATTTTGTGGTCATATGAGACCAATGTAGAGCTTTTTGGTACAGCACATCATTCTACTGTTTAACAAAAAAAAATGAGGCCTACAAAGAAAAGAACACAGTACCTATAGTCAAGTATGGTGGAGGTTCAAAGATGTTTTGGGGTTGTTTTGATGTCTCTGGCACACAGTCAAGGCATCATGAAATCTGAAGATTACTAAAGGATTTTGAGTTTCAATATAGTGCCCAATGTCAGAAATCTGGGTTTAGGTTCTAGGTCATGGGTCTTCCAACAGGACAATAACCCCAAACATACTTCAAGAAGCACCCAGAAATTGGTGGGAAAAGAGCACTGGAGAGCTTTGAAGTGGTCAGCACTGAGTCCGGATCTAAATCCCATTGAGTACCTGTGGAGAGATCTTAAAATTGCTGTTGAGATAAGCCATCTTCACATATTGGAGACCTGGAGCGATTTGCAAAAGAAGAATGATCCAAAATTTGAGTTGAGAGGTGTAAGAAGCTTGTTGTTGATTATAGGAAGCAAATGATTGCAGTTTTTACTCCAAAGGCTGTGCAACCAAATATTAAGTTGAGGATGCCAACAATTTAGTCTGGCTAATTTTTGGAGTTTTGTGTTAAATTATGTCCAACTTGCCTTTTTTTCCTCTGTTTTTATTGTGTTTCTCCAAAACACACAAAGGAAATAAACATGTATATAACAAAAAGTGAAATTGCAATAAGTTTCTGGGAGAAATACTTCATTATGAGAATCAGTTTCAAGAGTGCCAACTCTTTTGGCCATGACTGTACAGTAAATACTATAATACTACTTGCAGAGTGGTATGTAAAAGTTTGGACACCCCTAGTCAAAATTACTGTTATTGTGAAAAGTTAGGCAGGTTGAAGATGAAATGATCTCTAAAAGGCGTCAAGTTAAAGATTGTACATGTGCATTGTATTTTAGGCAAAAATAAATATATATTTATTTATTTTTTCATCTTTTGCATTTTAAAAATTGCAAAAATGAAAAAGGAAAGTCCTGTTCATCTGACATTTTTTCATTTTTCAAATAAGTGTGTTTGGAAATTCCTATCTACATACTATTGAATAGGCAGCATTGTATACAAAGATCGAATATAACAAATCCATTAATAATTGAAAAGGTTATGAATATGGGATGTGGTCAGACCCCATAGCAGTTCCCTGTATAATAGATGTATATGCTTTGTACCCTAATCATACTTAAACAAGGATCATTTTGACCTTTTTGGCCCAGGGGTCTATAAACCATTCTACATACCTGTATTTATGCCTACGGGCCATCCATCCTTTGCCCAAGGTCATCAATTTCCAGTCTATTATGGTCCGACTTTGCATATTTTATTAATTATCTTTATATGTATGTTTACTGCAATAGTTTAAGCCCCCTCAGGTCGAATCAATCCCCACCGCACTCTTTTCCACCACTCGCCCAAGCACGTTGATGAAGTCAATTGTGCATGATACAACATGGCTCTTTGTCTTCCTTGGAGCCCGTCCTGTTTGAAGTTGGGCCTTTGACAAATGTATTGTTCTTTTTAGATGCCCAGAGGGAAAAATTCACTTTGTTGTATGGAGTGACACACACACAAGCATTCTTCAGAGGTAGCCTGGAGTCTTGGATTTCCTTCCAGAAGACCGGTCCGACCAGTTGATCCAGGGATCGTATTCCTGAGTGGATTGTAGCTTCACAACTCATAGCCCTAGGATTGGTGTCTGAAAAAGGTAACATCTTACAGGGACAGCTGTGGCGGGCTGGCATGTGGAGAGGAATGCACCTGTGACATGTTGAGAAGCTGCGAGGACTTGTCTAGGAAGGTGGGGTGGGTGGCTGCCGAGGATTACACATCTGCCACAATCTGCGCTTCTTATTAGCCAAGGCTCCTAATTACAGCTCAGGAAATACGATTTCATCCGATGGCGGATTTAACAAGGACGTCCTCGAGTGCAGAAGTCGATATCGGCGGATTCGGCTGGCGTTAGTCTAATGTATATGATGGCTTCAGTTTAAAGCTTGTTATTTACAACGAGCATCAATATTAAGCGCTGGACTCATACAAATACTCGTTAGCAATTCGAAGATATCCGGGATCCATAAACGATAAAGATCAAACAATCAAAAGTCTAGAAGACTGAAGCAAAGCCTTCCAAGACGTATTCAAGATGGAAATTGCTTATAAGGGGGAGGACAGAGGAGTATCAGTCAAAGATGACAGCAGTGCTTCATCATTAAAGGGGTCCCTGACTTAGGACTCGTCCTCATTTTATGTGGTGGAAAAAGATTAATACACATAATACTTCAGACACTTGTCTGCTGAGCCATGTATCTAAATTTATCCTGTGTGATACTGTCTGCTGAGCCGTGTATCTAATCATATCCTGTGTGATACTAACTGCTGAGCTGTGTAACTAATCCTATTCTGTGTGATACTGTCTGCTGAGCCATGTATCTAAATTTATCCTGTGTGATACTGTCTGCTGAGCCGTGTATCTAATCCTATCCTGTGTGATACTGACTGCTGAGCTGTGTAACTAATCCTATTCTGTGTGATACTGTCTGCTGAGCCGTGTATCTAATCCTATCCCATTTAATACTGTCTGCTGAGCTGTGTACCTAATCCTATCTTGTGTGATACTGTCTGCTGACCTGTGTATCTATTCCTATACTGTGTAATACTGTCTGCTGAACCATGTATCTGATCCTATCCTGTGTGATACTGTCTGCTGAGCCGTGTATCTAATCCCATCCTATGTGATACTGTCTGCTGAGCTATGTATCTAATCCTATCCTGTGTTATACTGGTTTCTGAGCTATGTATCTAATCCTATTCTGTGTGATACTGTCTGCTGAGCTGTGTATCTAATCCTATCCTGTGTGATACTGGTTGCTGAGCCGTGTATCTAATCCTATCCTATGTGATACTGACTGCTGAGCTGTGTATCTAATCCTATTCTGTGTGATACTGGTTGCTGAGCCGTGTATCTAATCCTATCCTGTGTGATACTGACTGCTGAGCCGTGTATCTATTCCTATCCTGTTTGATACTGTGTACTGAGCTGTGTATCTAATCCTATCCTGTGTGATACTGCTGAGCTGTGTATCTAATCCTATTCTATGTGATACTGTCTGCTGAGCCGTGTATCTAATCCTATCCCATTTAATACTGTCTGCTGAGATGTGTATCTAATCCTATCTTGTGTGATACTGTCTGCTGACCTGTGTATCTAATCCTATACTGTGTGATACTGCCTGCTGAGCTGTGTATCTAATCCTATCCTGTGTGATACTGTCTGCTGAGCCGGGTATCTAATCCTATCCTGTGTGATACTGACTGCTGAGCTGTGTATCTAATCCTATCCTGTGTGATACTGACTGCTGAGCTGTGTATCTAATCCTATTCTGTGTGATACTGTCTGCTGAGCCGTGTATCTAATCCTATCCCATTTAATACTGTCTGCTGAGCTGTGTATCTAATCCTATCCTGTGTGATACTGTGTGCTGAGCTGTGTATCTAATCCTATACTGTGTAATACTGTCTGCTGAACCATGTATCTGATCCTATCCTGTGTGATACTGTCTGCTGAGCCGTGTATCTAATCCTATCCTATGTGATACTGTCTGCTGAGCTATGTATCTAATCCTATCCTGTGTTATACTGGTTGCTGAGCTGTGTATCTAATCCTATCCTGTGTAATACTGTGTGCTGAGCTGTGTATCTAATCCTATCCTGTGTGATACTGACTGCTGAGTAGTGTATCTAATCCTATCTTGTGTGATACTGCCTGCTGAGCTGTGTATCTAATCATATCCTATGTGATACTGTCTGCTGAGCCGTGTATCTAATCCTGTCCTGTGTGATACTGACTGCTCAGCCGTGTATCTAGTCCTATCCTGTGTGATACTGTCTGCTGAGCTGTGTATCTAATCCTACCCTGTGTGATACTGACTGCTTAGCCGTGTATCTAATCCTATCCTGTGTGATACTGTCTTCTGAGCTGTGTATCTAATCCTATCCTGTGTGATACTGTCTGCTGAGCCGTGTATCTAATCCTATCCTATGTGATACTGTCTGCTGAGCCGTGTATCTAATCCTGTCCTGTGTGATACTGACTGCTCAGCCGTGTATCTAATCCTATCCTGTGTGATACTGTCTTCTGAGCTGTGTATCTAATCCTATCTTGTGTGATACTGTCTCCTGAGCTGTGTATCTAATCATATCCTATGTGATACTGTCTGCTGAGCCGTGTATCTAATCCTGTCCTGTGTGATACTGACTGCTCAGCCGTGTATCTAATCCTATCCTGTGTGATACTGTCTGCTGAGCCGTGTATCTAATCCTATCTTGTGTGATATTGTCTCCTGAGCTGTGTATCTAATCCTATCCTATGTGATACTGTCTGCTGAGCCGTGTATCTAATCCTGTCCTGTGTGATACTGACTGCTCAGCCGTGTATCTAATCCTATCCTGTGTGATACTGTCTGCTGAGCTGTGTATCTAATCCTACCCTGTGTGATACTGACTGCTGAGCCGTGTATCTAATCCTATCCTGTGTGATACTGTCTGCTGAGCCGTGTATCTAATCCTATATTGTGTGATAGTGTCTTCTGAGCTGTGTATCTAATCCTATCCTGTGTGATACTGTCTGCTGAGCCGTGTATCTAATCCTATCCTGTGATACTGTCTGCTGAGCCGTGTATCTAATCCTGTCCTGTGTGATACTGACTGCTCAGCCGTGTATCTAATCCTATTCTGTGTGATACTGACTGCTGAGCTGTGTATCTAATCCCATCCTGTGTGATACTGACTGCTGAGTTGTGTATCTAATCCCATCCTGTGTGATACTATCTGCTGAGCAGTGTATCTAATCCCATCCTGTGTGATACTGTCTTCTGAGCTGTGTATCTAATCCTGTCCTGTGTGATACTGACTGCTCAGCCGTGTATCTAATCCTATCCTGTGTGATACTGTCTGCTGAGCCGTGTATCTAATCATATCTTGTGTGATATTGTCTCCTGAGCTGTGTATCTAATCCTATTCTATGTGATAATGTCTGCTGAGCCGTGTATCTAATCCTGTCCTGTGTGATACTGACTGCTCAGCCGTGTATCTAATCCTATCCTGTGTGATACTGTCTGCTGAGCTGTGTATCTAATCCTACCCTGTGTGATACTGACTGCTGAGCCGTGTATCTAATCCTATCCTGTGTGATACTGTCTGCTGAGCCGTGTATCTAATCCTATATTGTGTGATAGTGTCTTCTGAGCTGTGTATCTAATCCTATCCTGTGTGATACTGTCTGCTGAGCCGTGTATCTAATCCTATCCTGTGATACTGTCTGCTGAGCCGTGTATCTAATCCTGTCCTGTGTGATACTGACTGCTCAGCCGTGTATCTAATCCTATCCTGTGTGATACTGTCGGCAGCGACCTCTGGTTACACAGTGCTGTATTTGGGGTAGTGCGATCCCTTCTGTATTACATCAGTATGTTGGGACCGCCAGTTCTTGAGGTCACATGACTCATGTTGCCGCCGTCTGCGGTGTGATGAGTCAGGCGGCGCAGGCAGCACCTGGTCGTTGTCAGGTTAGGACCTGTCCATTGTCAGGAATAATAGGAGGACTCAGGCGTTATCCCGGACCTTCGCGCTCTCCTCCATTACTTCCACACTTAGAGCTCTAGGGCGCCTATACTTATGCATCCTCAACCATAGTGAAAAGGATCTCTGCTTGCTGCTGGGACATTGTTCTCTACATCCAATGACTATGCAAGTGTATCCAGATACACCTAGAATGTAATGAGGACTTGTTACAAACTGTCAGAGCCGGGGCTGAGAGTGCAGGACGGAGAGCACAGGGCTGGATCTCTAGTCACTGACAGCAAGCAGAAGTCTGGACAATTATGAGGAAACTACAGTTTTAGCTATGGAAGGAGGGGGGTTAAAAAGTAAATTTTCCAGTTGAGATTCATAATTTAAGTTTAAGGGGAGATTCATTTTTTTTTTCTAGCGCCTGGTCCCAACACAAGTCCTATTTTTGAAGGGTAGACAACTGAGACTATAATTAAACAAATCACTTTTATTCAAGCTATTTCATATTTACACAATGATCCGAGATACACGCATTAAAGGCAAACGCCCTCCAGTCATCACCCACACCCCAAAATTCTTCATATCTCCATTCCACACGGAGACCATGATAAAATATCAATAAATATATATTACAAACATGGGAAGAGGGCATCTGGTACCTCCAGTCTTTTTGGCAGTGGTCACGTTAAGTGTGGAAGATCCAACCAAGGACTGGTGGTCGAAGCTAACGTCTGGTGGGCTTTTGTTGAGAGGATGGGGAGTCTGCTGCTGCTCGGATTAGGAGCCATCGGGAGCCTAAGGCTTTTGAGAAATGGTCTTCTACTGAAGTGTAGGAGGAATGGCATGGAGGGGAGCAGGCACTAGGTTGGGGAGTGCAGGATTTGAGGCTTCTTTGGAAATGTTCTTCTACGTCAGGAGAACAGGTTCTGGGTGACCCTATAGAGGAGATCAGCGTAAGATTTAGGACTTGACACAATGCATGCAATGATTAGAAGTTAAGATCCCTAAACTAGGAACTTACATTGAGTATGAGAGTCTTGGAGAGGACCGGTCTTGTTTTCTGGAGGTGGACTTGTTTTGGGTCTGGAGATGCAGGTGATCACCGAAGGTCTCATCTGAAAGTGGTAGAAGCAAGGTTATATGAAGCAGAGCTTTGGCCAAGTGAACCCCAATGATGCTTCTATAGGTCATTCTTGGTCAACCGTGTGGACGTCACCCACCTGTTGTAGCATGGCCGGGGACACAATAGGTTTGTCCCTTGGCTTCTCCATCTTTTTGACCAAGGCTAGAGGTTGCTCTTCTTCAGTTTTTTTAGTCTCCTTCCTTTCCAAGAATCTTCGCTCAGGTATTAACCTTTTCAGGACATTTTGCAGGTCCACGTGAGAAGCAAAAACTTTAGGACTGGTGGCCTCGGCAGATAAAGGTTGTTTCTCTGCACACTTTATGTTAACTGGTGAATGAGAAGAATTGTCCCTGGAAGAAATTTAGGAATTGTTAGTTTGGCATCTCGAGGGGTTGAATTGCATATTTTTTTTACAAAACTATCTGAAGGAACGTTAGGGAAACAGAACCATTTGTTAAGAAGTTTTCTGGGGTGACACACACTTTGCGGATCTCCACGTAGGACAGAGGAGTAGCAATCTGCTGGTTTATGGTTAGGCGGTATTATTTTAATATCATATTTACCTGTTCTGGTGGTTGGAGGAACAGAGCCTTTTCTGAGGTTGGAGAGGATCTGGGCTCAGTTTTCGTTTGATGGGATATATTGGTATTCCGTGGGTAGACAATGGACGGTGCCTGTCCACATTGCGTGAACTGTGCTGCCCTGCAATGATATATTAAATATTAGTGATGCAAGATAATGAGGTCTTCAATGTGACAGGAAAAGTAGCAGTAAAGAAAAAAAGTCAACTCAACCCCAGGAGGCGGCCACCTCGATTAGAAAGTGGACCTTATATTGATCACCATTTTATGGTCAGTGTAACATTTTTGAAAAAAGCCATTATTAATATGGGGGGTGACCGTACAGGGAACAGATGGTACCCACCTTCTAGGATGTAGACTTTGAACCCGCTGGAGATTCCCATCGTGTACTGCAGGCTGGACACGGCCATTGTCACCAAGCTCCGAAATTACAGACACTTCTACCTGGAGCTGCACAGCGCTGGTTTTATATTTACCTGGATAAAAGGACGGCCAATCAGAGGAGGAGCTGCGCCTGGCTCCACCCATGTCCTCACCTGGATGATCGCATTTCAGAGCCTGCACCCCCCCTTACCACCTCACCTGTGTTGTCATCACCTACTGTGCAGGCTAATGCAATAAGCGACTGTTGTTGTATGCCAAGAAGTCGCCCCCCCCCCCGTACAGGAACGCTGTCCACACTTCTCCATTCTTCTCACCTGTATTTGAAGGCGTCAACGTCTGTGCAGGATACAAGCAAAAAAAATCATCAATAGTGGCCATATAACAGTACCCACTAATATCTCCATACAGTGACATATCGGTCTACTGACCCAAACATTGTCTCCATACTGTGCCCAAATAATCCCACCATATACTGCTCAATCAATAACTAGTGTTCCAGAACAGTAGCAGCCTAGCGGGCCCAATAATACCACCATATAATACTCCCAAGATCACCATACAGTTCCCCAATAATACCACCATTTATTGCCAAAGCAATGTCGCCATACAGTGACATATTGGTCTACTGACCCAAACATTGTCTCCATACTGTGCCCAAATAATCCCACCATATACTGCTCAATCAATAACTAGTGTTCCAGAACAGTAGCAGCCTAGCGGGCCCAATAATACCACCATATAATACTCCCAAGATCACCATACAGTTCCCCAATAATACCACCATTTATTGCCAAAGCAATGTCGCCATACAGTGCACAATCCACATCAGTTTACAGTCCCAGAACAATGTCTCCATACTGTGCCCAAATAATACCACCATATAGTGCTGTTAGAAAATCACTGTACAGTGCCCCATTAATACAACTATTCATTATATAAACAATATTGCCACTGGGTGCCCTAATAGTATCACCATACGGTGCTCATGCAAAATTACTGTCTCCAAGTAATACCCTCATACAGTGCCCCAAAAATACCATTATTCATCACCTAAATATATCGCCATTTGGTGCCTAAACAATATCAGTATATCATCGTAGGCCAATATCTCCATACTGTGCCCAAATAATACCACCATGCAGTGTACCAATAACACCACTATACATTTCCTAAGCTGTAGCGTGCCCCTAATAACACCGCCATATGCTGCTCATAAAATATTATTGTGCTGAAATAATACTAGCGTGCAGATTTCCATTCACTGACAGCAATCAGGGATCTTGAAAATCAGAATTACAATTTCTATTCAACTGTATAAATATTGTAGGGAGAAAGACAGAATGGGCATGAGGGGTGTCTGTGTGGCCGGGCAGGGGGCACGATGATGGCGGGCAGTCAGGAGCACGTACTGGCAGTTGGGGTGCAGCGCAGGCCTGCACACGTACGGGGCAGGGAGCAGGCACATTCCCTCATACAATCCAGTCGGTTTACATACTTGTCATTCCTCCATAGGATCACAGCAACATGTTACAGCACAGCACGTATTGTCTGTCCATATTACTGACACCCCGTCCCTGCGGGCCCCTGACTTCTGGCAAACCCCTATCTAATATCCATGGCGGACCCCCACATTACATTTCCAGAAGACCCCTCCACCACTGGCTGGATGTTGCGGAATGTCGTTCTCCTAGAATTTATGCAAAACATCATGGTCCTAAACTACGGCACCGGAAAAATGCCCTCAGGAGCGCTGGTTTCAAAAAATGGCCTCTTAGGCCTGAAGATGGACGCTCCTTAAAGGGACACTACCTACTATCACTATCACAACATAGCCATGTATAACTCCCTCCCCCACACACCATGTGTCCTGATGTAGTGATCCTGGGGGTTGGGGCGAGGAAGGTCATTTTTAAAGAACAGCCATAATCCCTTAAGGGTCAGGAATTTTTTTTTATTTTTTTTTTACATTTTCGTTTTTTAATTTTTCTTTTTCCAAGAGACATAGCTTTATTTTATCTTTCCATTTTTTTTGTCTGGACGAGTTGTATTTTTGATGTCTCAGCAATCGTAAAATAATCCATCTTGTCACACACTACAACAATCATGGTCACCGCAATTCAGAAACAGAAAATATATTTCCATACAGATGAGAATGACAACCACACATTTCTAGAAACTCACCAAAATCATAAGAATAGCAAAGGAAAAAATAGACACAAAACAATCCTGGAGGCAGCATTGCCAAAGTATTATTTGTTTTTATAGTTTTAGATATTTATTTTTTACAGTTTTATATATTTTTAGTAGTTTTATATAATTAGATTTTTTTATAGTTTTTTTTATAAAATTTTGTTATAGTTTTAGATATTTATTTTTTTATAGTTTTATATAATTATATTTTTTATAGTTTTTTATAAAATGTTGTTATAGTTTTAGATATTTATTTTTTATAGTTTTATATAATTAGTTTTTTATAGTTTTTTATAAAATTTTGTTATAGTTTGATATATTTATTTAAGTGGTTAAGAAAGTTTTGAAATTTATAAAAAAAAAAATTGCTTTGTTTCCGAGTTCCTTCCGAGATCCGTAACGTTCTCATTTTTTCCATCGGTGGAGCCATGTGGGCACTTGTTTTTTTCAGGACGAGATGTACTTTTTAATGATACCAATTTGCGGCACATAGATTGTTTTGATATCTTTTTGTTGCATTTTTTGGAGAAGGTGCTGTGAGAGAAAAACAGCAATACAGCATTTAATTTATGGGTTACTTAAATTTATATTTTCACAGACCGGACTTTGGGATACTAAATAGAATTTTTTTTTCTTCAATTTCTTTAATGGGGAATAGGGGAATATAATTTTTTATGCTTTTTTATTATTATTGAATATTTTAATAAACCATTTTTTTAATTACTTCATTTAGTTTTTTAGTCCCCCAGGGGACTTTAAGTTTAAGTTTTGTAGGTGTATGGGTAGAATAGCCTGTAGCTGGGTTTCATAGGTGGACCAAGATGACTGTGATAGGGGTCTTCGAGTGGCCCTTTAGCTGCCTTTGGCATCCTGAGATGGTTTGGACTCGCCACCACCACTTAGCAAAAATTGAAATGCCGATGTTTGAGATTGACATTGGCAGCTGAATGGTTAAACAGCAGTGAATATTATGAAATAGTCATCTGGGCTGGAGCACGCCGGGCACCGCGCTCGCTATGTGGGGCATCACGCCCCGGGGCTATGAATTAAGATGTATTGTTATGAGCTGATATTTCCTGATCTGCCCCCTCCCTGCAGACATAAGGCCAGGCATAACGCTGACACACCTTCCCAATCCTCTCCCTGCCCCGAGGGCCACTCTGCACACTTCCATGGGAGCGGCACAAGCCCGATCCGTGCCTCACTCCCGAGCCCTCACATACCTGTCAGCGAGGGGCCTACCTATGTTTACCAATCTATCACTCACTATATGGAAGAAAAGCCAACGCTCCTCCGACTCTCTTGTCCTTACAGTGGCCATCACTCAGAAAACTTCCCTTAACGGGGTTCTCCACTTTGAACAATTCCTTTTTGCTATATGGGTTCCCTACTGATAAGCTGATCATATGGCGTACCACTGCTGGGACCCCCAGCGATGGGCTTTTGGCCCAAGAGAACCCTTTACAAGGGGGGTACTCAAACAGCGATTAGGCCAAGGGTGGGCACCCCAACTCCGTTCGGGATGGGGCTACATAGCTCCCCTATTTTAATGTCAGACCCCAGACCCAACCACCCATATCAATATCAGACTTCAGATCAGACCCCTTAAATATATTCAGACCTTTTATATGAATATCAAACCCCAGACTAGACCCCCTAAATATATTCAAACCCCTTATATTAATACCAGACCCCAGACCAGGCTTCCTATATACATATAATACCTAAGATAACGCCCCAAATATATTTTGATAAACCCTTATATGAATATCAAACCCCAGATCAGACCCCTTACAGCTTACACTATACATCAATATTAAACCCCAAACCATGCTCCTTACACTATACATCAATATCAAACCCCAGACCATGATCCTTACACTATACATCAATATCAAACACCAGACCCCTTACACTATACATCAATATCAAACCCCAGACCAGACCCCTTACACTATACATCAATACCAGACCCCTTACACTATACATCAATCTCAAACCCCAGACCAGACCCCTTACACTATACATCAATATCAAACCCCAGACCAGACCCCTTACACTATACATCAATATCAAACCCCAGACCAGACCCCTTACACTATACATCAATATCAAACCCCAAGCCATGCTCCTTACACTATACATCAATATCAAACCCCAGACTCGACCCCTTACACTATACATCAATATCAACCCCCAGACCCCCAAATATATTCAGACCTCTGATATACAGTAAATATCAAACTCCAGACCAGACCCCTTACACTATCCATCAATAATGAACCCCAAACTAGACCCCTTACACTATACATCAATATCAAAACCCATAAAAGACCCTTACACTAAACATAAATGTTAAACCTCAGAGCAGACCCCTTAAATGTATTCAGACCCCCTTTTATGATTATTAAACCCCAGACCAGACCCCCTAAATATATTCAAACCACTTATATCATTATTATTAGACCCCAGACCAGATGCCCTATATCAATATCAGACCTTACCCTAGACCTACAATACTAATATCAGACTCCAGACCTCCTGTATCAATAACAGGCCTCAGACCAGACACCCTAAATATATTCAGACCCCCTCTATTAATATAGGACTCCAGAACAGACCCTCTAACTCTAAATGTATTCAGATGCTTTATATTAGTATTAGAACCCAGACCAGATCCCACCAGATCAATATCAGACCTCAGATCAGGGTTCCTAAATATAGTTAGACCCCCATCTGTTAATATCAGATCCTCTGAATATATCTGAACTTCCAATAGAGGGTGTTGTTCACTTGGCACCATGTCCAGTAATATGCCAATAGCAGAGGGGGCATGGCTGTTGACTGATTCTTCCTTGCAGGTGGAAATTCAAATTGCATGGTGCCCGTTGAAATCAATGGCCTAGTTTCTATGTAAAGGGGGGTTCTGATGTCAGCCCCTGTACTGTTGACCCCAGGCGGTCAGTTTAACACCCCCCACTTCCTCCGTCCCTGCTCCATTCCAGGATGAGCTGTCGCTTTAAGTCTAATATTTCCAATGTATTATCAGCCGGGGGATTTCCATGTTATAATGGAGGATAATGTAATACAGAAGCGTGCGGGAGACAAGTCTGTTCACATCCAGAGGGGAAAAAATAGAATTAGGTCAACAGGTGAACAAGTTGTGGCTGCACGCTCCTCCAATATGGGGGTGTCCTAACTTGTGCACATAATGATCCTTTCACAACTGCACACACTCCTCAATTGTGTGATGGGGCAGATTAAAGCTGGCGGCTCCCAGCCCCCTACCACTGGCTGAGTGAAGGCTTGTGCCAGCCATCTGCCTGTGTTTACTTTGCAGGGTGTTTGCTCAGGAATGTCAGCCCCCAGGCGGCTCTGAGGAGGGGGCTCTGGAGAGATAAAGATTCCCCCAGGGGGGTGGACATTGCATTGGGGTCAGAGAGGCTTCCTGTGGATAGAGAAGAATGACATAAGAGATGGAGTTACATATGGGTGCAAAAAATGAAGGGCGTAACCAGGTTTTCTGCAATTGCTAAAATCAGGCGATTACCCGGTATTGTTCTCACTTCTCAGGAAGTTTATTATAGTCCACAGAAGATTGCGGTATTACTAATTGTCACAAATCGCAGGGGACGGGGATCCAGATTTATTTAGAAGACGTGATACAATGTGAGGGGTACTAGAGAGGAGGACTCACAAACTAGAGAAGGGCCTCAAAATCTAGAGAAGGGCCTCACAATCTAGGGAGGGGCCCTCACAATCTAGAGAAAGGCCTCACAATCTAGAGAAAGGCCTCACAATCTAGAGAAAGGCCTCACAATCTAGAAATGAGAATTGCACTCTAAAGAAGGGGTTCTCAATCTAGAAAGGAAACTTGCAATCTAACGAAAGGACTCACAATCTAGAGAAGGGACTGACAATCTAGTGAGGACACTTGCAATCTGGATAAGGGACTCACATTTTAGAGAGGAGGGCTCACAATCTAGAGAAGGGCCCTCACAATCTAGAGAAGGATCCTCACAATCTAGAGAAAGGACTCACAATCTAGAAAGGATATTTGCAATCTTAAGAAGGGACTCACAATCTAGGGAGGGGATTCGCAATCTAGAAAGGAGACTTGCATTCTAAAGAAGGGACTCACAATCTAGAAAGTAAACTTGCAATCTAAAGAAGAGACTCACAATCTAGAGAAGGAACTCTCATTCTAGTGAGGAAACTTACAATCGGGATAAGCGACTCACAATCGAAAGAGAAGGACTTCTCTAGAGAAAAATTTACAATCTAAAGAAGAAACTCACAGTCTATAGATGGTATTCGTAATCTAGAGACCACTCATAACCTAGAGATGGGACTTTTCAGTTTGGAGAAGGGACTCACAGTCTAGCGATGGGACTCACAATCTAGATATGGACCCGTAGCCTAGAAAGTGGACTCACAATATAGAGATGGGGACTCACATTCTAGATAAAAAAAAGTTACAATCTAAATAGGAAACTCACAATCTATAGATGTATTCGTAATCTAGAGAACACTCATAATCTAGAGATGGGACTTGCCGTTTGGAGAAGGGACTCACAATCTAGAGATGGGACTCGCAATCTAGATAGGGGATCCATAGTCTAGAAAGTGGAATCACAATCTAGAGATGGGGACTTACACTCTACATAAAAAATTTACAATCTAAAACAGAAACTCAGAATCTCGATATGGTATTTGCAAACTAGAGAGCACTCACAATCTAGAGATGGGACTTGCATTCTGAAAAAGCGGCTTGCAATCTAGAGATTGGACTCGCAATCTAAAGAGGGGACTCACAATCTAGGTCTAGATAGGAGACCCGCAGTCTAGAAAGGGGGCTCACAATCCAGAGAGGGAGATTTACACTCTAGAGAAAGGGCTTACACTCTATAGAGGAAATTCACAATCTAGAGATAGTATTTGCAATCTAGAGAACACTCATAATCTAGAGGTGGAACTCTCAATCTAAAGAGGAGACTCACAGTAGAGACATGCATTCTGGAGAAAAGAATCATGTTCTAGAGATGGGACTCACAATCTAGAGAGGGAACTCAAAATCGTGATAAGGAACTCACAGTCTAGAGATCGGACCCGTAGAAAGGGGACTCACAAATCTAGAGATGGGGACTCACACTCTAGATAAAGAATTTACAATCTAAAGAGGAAACTCGTAATCTTGAAATAGTATTCGCAATCTAGAGAACACTCACAATCTACAGATAGGACTTGCAGAAAGGAGAAGGGACTTGGAATCTACAGATGGGACTCAAAATCTAAAGTGGATACTCACAGTCTAGAGAGGGACGTGCAGTCTGGAGTAGGGACTTGCAATGTAAAGGTGGGACTCTCAATCTAGAGATGGTACTCACATTCTAGATAGGGAACTGAAAATTCAGAGTGGGGACTCTCGGTTCTGAGAAGGGACTCAAACTCTAGAGAAGGGACTCACTATCTAAAGAGGGGCTTCACTTTCTAGAAAGGGGATTCACAGTCTAAGGCCGGGGTCACACTGGCGAGGAATACGGACGAGTGAGAGGCGTTAAAAGCACGTATTACACATGGACAAATTATTCTCTATGGGGCAGCTCCCAACAGCCGTATATTTCTCGGGCGTATTCTACGGTCCGTGCCAATCACAGCATGTTGCGATTGTCAGCGTACTATGCCCGTAATACGCCAATGCAAGTCTATGGGTGCGCAAAAAATACGGATTACACATGGACCACACATGTGACTTGCAAAAAATACCCACCCGGTGTCTTTTAGAAAACCCAGCAATTCCGTGCGCTATACAGTAAACTCATACTGACAGGTTTAATAAAGAAAGAATAGATATATACACATAGAATACATATATATATATATATATATATATACATACATGTCATTGTGACAAACATATATATATATATTTCACAGAGTTCTTCATAGCAGAATAGCCGCTAATTAAATTGCCGGCTTCTATCAAATCATTCCCCAACCCGACATGAAATGACACATGGTTTACATTCAGTAAACCATTTCATTTCAAGTTTTTATATATGTCCTTGACTAATAATTAGCTGAGGGTTTGTGTGCAAAATTTGGGAGTTGTATTTGTTATTTTAAGGGGTTAATTCGTTGTTAAAAAATGTGTGGGCTTCCCATTGCCCTATATTGGTGGCGAGTGGGTGAATATTACAAAGGGTTAATGTCACCATTCGATTGTAAGGTGACATTAACCCTTTGTTAGATTAAACCATTCGCCACCGCAACAGGGCAATGGGAAGCCCACGCATTTTTTAAAAACGAATTAACCCCTTAATATAACAACTACAACTCCCAAATTTTGCACACAAACCCGCATCTAATTATTAGTCAAGGACATACTCGTATAGAAAACATGAAATGAAATGGTTTACTGAGTGTAAACCATGTGTCATTTCATGTCGGGTTGGGGAATTATTTGATAGAAGCCGGCAATTTAATTAGCGGCTATTCTGCTATGAAGAACTCTGTGAAATATAAATATATATATGTTTATCTCAATGACTTGTGTGTGTGTATGTGTATATATATATATATATATATATATATATATATACACAGTATAAATATATGCATTCTATGTGTCTATATCTATTATTTAGTTTCTGTTAGAAACCCTGTCATAGGGCTCCATTATATGTCCAGTTTGCAAGGCGGCGAGAAAATCTCGCCATACGGATTGCATACGGATTACATACGGATGCTGACATGCGCAAAATACGCAACCACACCTTACTTACGGATGACATACGGAGCACTATTTAGGGGTCATTCATCCGTATTACGCCTGTAAACTACGGACCGTATTTTGCGTTGGTTAGTGTGACCCCGGCCTAAAAGGGGGTTACAATCTAGAGAGGCAACTGACATTCTAGAGAAGGTATTCACAATCTATAGGAAAATCACGGTGTAGAGAAGAGTCTCAGTATCTATAGAAGGGACTTGCAATCTAAAGCTGGAACTTGAAGTCTAGAGGGGGGACTCGCAATCTTGAGATAGTATTCACAAACTAGAGAACACTCACAATCTAGAGATGGGACTTGCAGTGGGATTTGCAATATAAACATGGGACTCACAATCTAAAAAGGGAACTCACAGTCTAGAGAGGGTACCAGCAGTCTGGAAAGGAGACTCACAATCTAGAGATGGTGATTCACACTCTAGAGTAAGGACTTACAAGCTAGAGAGGAAACTCACAATCTTGAGATAGTATTCACAATCTAGAGAACACTCACAAACTAGAGATGGTGCTTGCAGTCTGTAGATGATACTTGCTATCTAGAGAGGAGACTTTCAATTTAAAGTGGAAACTTGAAATCTAAAGAAGGGACTCGCAGTCTTGAGATGGTATTTATGATCTAGAGAACACTCACAATCAAGAGATGAGACTTGCAATCTGGAGAAAGGACTCACAATCTAGAGATGGGACTCAAAATCTAGAAAGGGAACTCTAAATCTGGAGGTGCAACTCGTAGTGTAGAAAAGGAACTCAGTCTAGAAAAGGAACTCATAGTCTAGAGAAGAGATTCACAGTCTAGAGAAGGGACACTCTAGAGAAGTGACGCACAATCTTATTAGGCAATTTGAATACTAGAGAGAGGATTTACAACCTAAAAAGAGTGAATTCACAATCTAGAAAAGGTGTTTCAATTTAGAGAGTACTCACAATCTAATGATGGGGCTTGCAATCTAGAAGAGGGACTCACAATCTAAAGAAAGGACTCACAATCTAGAGAAGGGACTTCACAGTCCAGAGAAGGGGCTCACTATTCAGTAAGGGACTTCACTTTCTAGAGACGTGACTCACATTCTATAGAGAGGATTCACAATCTTGAGAGGTGACTTACATTCAAGAAAGGGGGTTACCGTCTAGAGAAATGACTTGCAATCTAGAGGGGCAACTCACATTTTAGAGAGGATATTCACAATCTATAGGCAATTCAGAATCTTGAGGGGACTTCGTAGCATTTTTTCCTCACCTGCCTAAAATTTCAGCATAGTACTAATATATATAGCATAGTACTAATATATATATATATACACTCACTGGCCACTTTATTAGGTACACCATGCTAGTAAGGGGTTGGACCCCCTTTTGCCTTCAGAACTGCCTCAATTCTTCGTGGCAGAGATTCAACAAGGTGCTGGAAGCATTCCTCAGAGATTTTGGACCATATTGACATGATGGCATCACACAGTTGGCGCAGATTTGACGGCTGCACATCCCTGATGCGAATCTCCCGTTCCACCACATCCCAAAGATGCTCTATTGGATTGAGATCTGGTGACTGAGGAGGCCATTTGAGTACAGTAAACTCATTGTCATGTTCAAGAAACCAATCTGAGATGATTCGAGCTTTATGACATGGCGCATTATCCTGCTGAAAGTAGCCATCAGATGTTGGGTACATTGTGGTCATAAAGGGATGGACATGGTCAGCAACAATACTCAGGTAGGCTGTGGCGTTGCAACGATGCTCAATTGGTACCAAGGGGCCCAAAGAGTGCCCAGAAAAAATTCCCCACACCATGACACCACCACCACCAGCCTGAACCGTTGATACAAGGCAGGATGGATCCATGCTTTCATGTTGTTTACGCCAAATTCTGACCCTACCATCCGAATGTCGCAGCAGAAATCGAGACTCATCAGACCAGGCAACGTTTTTCCAATCTTCTACTGTCCAATTTCGATGAGCTTGTGCAAATTGTAGCCTCAGTTTCCTGTTCTTAGCTGAGAGGAGTGGTACCCAGTGTGGTCTTCTGCTGCTGTAGCCCATCTGCCTCAAAGTTCGACGCACTGTGCGTTCAGAGATGCTCTTCTGCCTACCTTGGTTGTAACGGGTGGCAATTTGAGTCACTGTTGCCTTTCTATCAGCTCGAACCAGTCTGCCCATTCTCCTCTGACCTCTGGCATCAACATGGCATTTCCGGCCACAGAACTGCCGCTCACTGGATTTTTTTTTCTTTTTCGGACCATTCTCTGTAAACCCTAGAGATGGTTGTGCGTGAAAATCCCAGTAGATCAGCAGTTTCTGAAATTCTCAGACCAGCCCTTCTGGCACCAACAATCATGCCACGTTCAAAGGCACTCAAATCACCTTTCTTCCCCATACTGATGCTCGGTTTGAACTGCAGGAGATTGTCTTGACCATGTCTACATGCCTAAATGCACTGAGTTGCCGCCACGTGATTGGCTGATTAGAAATTAAGTCTTAACACACAGTTGGACAGGTGTACCTAATAAAGTGGCCAGTGAGTGTATGTATATATATATATATATATATATATATATATATATACATACAGCTCTGGCAAAAAAATAAGAGACCACTGCAAAATTTCCAGTTTGTCTGATTTTTCTCTTTATAGGTATATTTTTGAGTAAAATGTAAATTGCTTTTTTATTCTATAAACTACTGACAACATGTCTTCGAATTTCCAAGCACTAAATTTTGTGTTTATTTTCAGAAAATGAGACATGGTCAAAATAACAAAAAAATGCAGTGCTTGCAGACCCCAAATAATGCTAAGAAAACAAGTTCATAATCATTTAGAAACAACAATACTAATGTTTTAACTCAGGAAGAGTTTAGAAATCAATATTTCTTGGAATAACCATGATTTTTAATCACAACTTTCATGCGTCTTGGCATGCTTTCCACCAGTCTTTCACACTGCTTTTGGGTGACCTTATGACACTCATGGTACAAAAATTTAAGCAGTTCTTCTTTGTTTGATGGCTTGTGACTATCCATCTTCCTCTTGATTACATTCCAGAGGTTTTCAATGGGGTTCAGGTCTGGATATTGGGCTGGACATGACAGGGATTGGATGTGGTGGTCCTTCATCCACACATTGATTGACCTAGCTGTGTGGCATGGCGCATTGTCCTGCTGGAAAAAACAGTCCTCAGAGTTGGGGAACATTGCCTGAGCAGAAGGAATCAATTCTTTTTCCAGGATAACCTTGTATGCGGCTTGATTCACACGTCCTTCGCAAAGATTAACCTGCCCAATTCCAGCCTTGCTGAAGCATCCCCAGATCATCACCGATCCTCCACCAAATTTCACAGTGGGTGCAAGACACTGTGGCTTGTACGCCTCTCCAGGTCTCCGTCTAAACATTAGATGACCAGGTGTTGGACAAAGCTGAAAATTAGACTCATCAGAGATTACCTTACTCCAGTCCTCTATGGCCCAATTCTTATGGTCTTTGGCAAACTTCAGCCTGGCTCTCCTTTGCTTCTCATTGATGAAAGGCTTTTTTCTAACTTTACATGACTTGAGCCCTGCCTCTAGGAGCCTGTTACAAACTGTTCTTGCCGTGCACTTCACCCCAGCTGCCATTTGCCATTCCTTTTGTAGGTCACTTGATGTCATCCTGCGGTTGCTGAGTGACATTCGAATAAGATGATGGTCATCTCGGTCAGTGGAGAGTCGTTTTTGTCCTCTGCCGGTCTGTAGCTTTGTTGTCCCCAATGTCTGCTGCTTGACCTTGTTGTAATTGACTGCCGTCTTAGAAATTTTAAGGATGGAGGCAACATAAAGCTCACTGTATCCCTCTGCTAGTAAACCCAGAATTGAGCCCTTTTCCTCACTCAAGACTTTTCTTTTCAACTCCTTTGGCATGGTCATTTCTATTACTTTTGGGACATTACTAACACTTGTTTTGCCATCCAGCATGTCCTATTGCAAGAGTATTGTGAACACCACAGCAGGGTTTTTTTATACTTTCCTTCGTTAAATAACATTTGTGTTACGCCGAAGGTGACGGGCTTCAAGAGTGGACCCTTCTGGGCCATGGTACCAAACTTTCCACCAAGCGAGCACGCCGGGTGGAACCAACCCCTATACAGGGACTGTTAGGGGCAGGCTCAGGGACCTCAAGCACCACGACTGCCAGGACCAGGGGTCGGCTCAGGTAGACGTGCAGGTACTGAGGTGAGGCGAGATGACTGGGAGGAATTCTGGAGGAGGCGGGTGACCAAGAGGAGCGGGTATGGAGGAGTGCGGTGGAAGGGACGGAGCAGGACACCAGGAGAGCGCAGGACTGGAGCAGGCTTCTGGAAAAGATAGAGGGAGACACACGGGGGTTAGGAGGCAAAATGGCTAATGGTAGCTGGCGGTGGCTAGCAACGGCAAGCGGCAAGCAAAAGCAAGCGATGGCAGACTGAGACTAGCGGAGGCAAGCGGGGCCTAGGTATAAAGTTAAGAACTAAATAGTCAGGCGCCTCCACTAAGGGAGGGCGGCCTGAAATACCCAGTGGCTGTCTCCCATTGGTCCACAGGAACTGCCGGGTCAGGTCACTACAGGAGGTAAAATCAGTGAGGGAGCGCGCGCCCTGGCCCTAAGGCGCATGCGTGCAGGCACAGTGCGCATGCGGCAGAGGGAAGTGGGGGAACGTGCCAAGATGCAGCATGCTGGAGCACGGAGAGACAGGAGACGCACAGCAGAGCGGGTGCAGCGGTGGAGCCCGGACTGGAGGCGGAGACCAGGGAGTAGGTAGCGGCGGACCCCGGGCCAGAGGCGGTGAGCAAGGAGCCGGCCGTGGAGCCGGCAGCAGCGCTAATAATTTGGTTCAGGTGATCACCTAGTGAGAAGCACATTAAGTAGAATGAGGTGTACTCTGGTTGGAATTCAACTGACACTGGAATGGAATGGCTGTCAGACATGTAGAGAAGCTGATTTTTTTTATAAAACTGTGCAGTGGTCTCTGAATTTTTGCCAGAGCTGTGTGTATATATATATATATATATATATATATATATACACACACACAGATAGAAATATATATGCACTTACAGCACCAACTGTATTCAACTTCTCTAGAGTATATGATGGCTGGTTAGGTTATAGGAAATGATGGGCTGCCATCCGCTGGTGACTATAGCAACTGCAAGCCTCCATTCCTGCAGCGCTGCACTTAGCCCATGAATGGTTACCCACTGGCCAGCTCTGCTTCATGTAATCATTTATTCATAACAAGCACGGCTGCCAGGGAGAAAACATAATATAATCATTAGAAACAGATGTAGACTGATATTAAGGCTGGAGGAGTCTGATCTCAGAAATTAGTTCCAGTGATTTATGTGATGAATGCCTATGGTCTTGTGTGGGTTGCTTCTATAGGATCTAGTAATAATACATTGCATATTGTTTAAGTAGTGCAGATTATATAGATAAGCGGTGTCATTAATACTGATTTTATATTTATAGCACTTGTAGCCGCCATTAGCAGGGTCTGCAATGCAATAACATATGCACAATGAACCCTACCTACAAGTATGATCTGCATGGGTCAGATGTGATCTGCAGGGTACAGGTGGAGTGATTTGCAGGGTACAGATATAGTGATCTGTGTGGTGCAGGTGTAATCTACAGGATACAGTGTAGTGATCTGCAGGATATGGGTGTTCTAATCTTTAGGATACAGGTGTAATCAGCGGGGTGCAGGTGTGATCTGCAGGATACAGGTGTAGTAATCAGCAGGGTGCAGGTGTGATCTGCAGGATACAGGTGTAGTGATCAGTGGGGTGCAGGTGTAGTGATCTGCATGATACAGGTGTAGTGATCTGCAGGGTACAGTGTAGTGATCAGCAAGATACGGGTGCACTAATCTTTAGGATACAGGTGTAGTATCAGTGGAGTGCAGGTGTGATCTGCAGGATACAGGTGTAGTGATCAGCAGGGTGCAGGTGTGATCTGCAGGATACAGGTGTAGTGATCAGCGGGGTGGAGGTGTAGTGATCTGCATGATACAGGTGTAGTGATCTGCAGGGTACAGTGTAGTGATCAGCAAGATACGGGTGTACTAATCTTTAGGATACGGGTGTATCAGTGGGGTACAGGTGTAATCTGCAGGATACAGTGTAGTGATCTGCAGGATGTGGATGTTCTAATCTTTAGGATACAGATGTAATCAGCAGGGTGCAGGTGTGATCTGCAGGATACAGGTGTAGTGATCAGCGGGGTGCAGGTGTGATCTGCAGGATACAGGTGTAGTGATCAGCGGGGTGAAGGTGTGATCCGCAGGATACAGGTGTAGTGATCAGCGGGGTGCAGGTGTAGTGATTTGCATGATACAGGTGTAGTGATCTGCAGGGTACAGTGTAGTGATCAGCAGGATACGGGCATACTAATACTTAGGATACAGGTGTAGTATCAGCGGGTGCAGGTGTGATCTGCAGGATACAGTTGTAGTGATCAGCGGGGTGCAGGTATTATCTGCAAGATACAGGTGTAGTATCAGCGGGGTGCAGGTGTAATCTGCAGGACACAGGTGTAGTATCAGCGGGGTGCAGGTGTTATCTGCAGGATACAGGTGTAGTGATCAGTGGGGTGCAGGTGTGATCTGCAGGATACAGGTGTAGTGATCAGTGTGGTGCAGGATACAGGTGTAGTGGTCAGTGGGGTGCAGGTGTGATCTGCAGGATACAGATGTAGTGATTAGTGGGGTGCTGGTGTGATCTGCGGGATACAGGTGTAGTATCAGCGGGATGCAGGTGTTATCTGCAGGATACAGGTGTAGTAATCAGTGGGGTGCAGGTGTAGTGATCTGCATGATACAGGTGTAGTGATCAGTGGGGTGCATGTGTAGTGATCTGCATGATACAGGTGTAGTGATCTGAAGAGTACAGGTGTAGTAGAGTTGAGCCACTTTTGGTTTTTTAGGGTCGCGTTTAGTTTCGTGAAACCCGACTTTTCCAAAAGTCGGGTCGAGCAAGATCGTCCGATTATAGGGAAAAGTCGGGGTCGTCCCGAAACACGAAACCCAATGTAAGTCAATGGGGAATAAAAGTCGGCAGTGAGAGGAGGACAGGAAACACACCTACAGTGCCCATTTGAATGCCAAAAGCATCAATACTTCTTACTTAAGCTTGTCAACCTTAATTAACTTCATAATACAAGTTACGCACTGAAAAATGGGGGTTATTTGGCTAAAGTTGTGGGGGGGGAGGGCTGGCTCCAGGTTTTCATGTGCCCTGGGCGAAAGAGCGCCCCTTTAACACATACCACAACTCATCATGCTCCGATACGGCAGAGAAATAGCGGTATAGTACAATGAAAAATACTTCACTTTTTACATCTCATGATGAGGCCCATCTACAGTATTTCTCCATACAGAATCATTGGTCCCATATAATGTTTGAAACAGTATATGATGAGCTCCACATAATGCTACAGTATATGTTGGTCCCCATGGATGAAGCTCCACTGTCTTATGGGCCCAAATAATGCTCCAAACATAATGGGCCCCATTTCTACTGCTCTAGTGTATAATGGGCCCTGTAAATGCTGCTCCAGTGTCTGATGTCCACCTTTGGAATGTTCCAGTGTATGGTGGGCACCATCTATCATTCTCCAGAGTATAGTGCTCCCCAAAAATTGCTGTCCCAACATTGAAAACAATCAAATAAGTCTCCTCGCTAGGGAATCCCTGTACTTGTCTGGACTCCTCGTCGTCCCCATCTTCCATCTCACTGCACAGTATTTCAACTTTGCAAGTGCTGTGATCCTGAGCAAGCAGGGGGGGGCCCACTCGTTGGCGACGGCACTGGCACAGGGCCCCTGATAGTACGGTGGTGTGTCTGATGGCGGGTGGGCCGAACCTGCACTTTCATCTGCAGCTTCCTCTTTGTCACCGTGTAAGATGGAACTGTATATGGGAAGGGTAACCTGAGTTTCATCAGGGTCAGATTCAGGCCGAGTAGCGTGCGAGGGGAATGTAGTGGTCTGGGTCAATGTACCAGCAGATTCATCGAGCAGTGGCTGGGCATCAGTGCACTTGTGTCGCCCCCAGGAGTACGGTCGCCACAGTGGCATTACCTTCTTCCTAGGGAGTGTGATGTCATGCTTGGGAGCAACGAACGATCTCTCTAGCAGGTTAACTGATTGGGCGGCGTTATTCCCACGAGTCATGACCCTCCAAACAGCGTTCATGAAGGCAAAGTGTTTGTTTTACGTGGGCAGTATGGTTGCAAAGCTGAACCTTAAAGGAATGTCCAGAAGGGCACCACCAGGAGTGGAGCCTACGGTTAAATTCGACTCCACCTGGGAAACCTCAACCATGCCAGCTACAGAACAGATGCACACATTGCAAGCTTAATTCCGTTAACGAACGAGACTCCGTCATGCCCCGCGGTCCGAGTCCGGCTTACTAGAGGGACACGTGAGGCTCTGGCACATGAGATTGGCCAATAACTGGTGTGTCATGCCATTACATGTCCGTGGCTGCATGTGCGCTACACTGAAAAGGCCAGCGTTTGTCGCTTACAGGTGCAGATAACCCGCTGAACAACGTTAGTGATGGGGATCACTGATGACAATTATTACCCGCGAACAATGATTTCCCAGTAAGTGCAGGTAAACCGCAGTTCCGGAATTAGGCCTAACCGTCATTCCTGAAAAAATGAAAAACTTAAGTGTGCAAACCACAGGTGCTGTAGCTTGCTTAACAGCTCGCCAGCCGTTCTCACGCCCAGTATGGATTGCACGTGATTGCACAAAGGATAGAAAGGGTACCGTATCCCCGGATAACATGTATGGATAGCGTACACATTCAAAATATATGTCTATACATCAGGAGGCAGGCTCAGACGGTGTTAGGCCCAGTATGGATTGCACGTGATTGCACAAAGGTTAGAAAGGGTACCGTATCCCCGGATAACATGTATGGATAGCGTACACATTCAAAATATATGTCTATACATCAGGAGGCAGGCTCAGACGGTGTTAGGCCCAGTATGGATTGCACGTGATTGCACAAAGGTTAGAAAGGGTACCGTATCCCCGGATAACATGTATGGATAGCGTACACATTCAAAATATATGTCTCAGGAGGCAGACTCAGACGGTGTTAGGCCCAGTATGGATTGCACGTGATTGCACAAAGGTTAGAAAGGGTACCGTATCCCCGGATAACATGTATGGATAGCGTACACATTCAAAATATATGTCTGTACATCAGGAGGCAGGCTCAGACGGTGTTAGGCCCAGTATGGATTGCACGTGATTGCACAAAGGTTAGAAAGGGTACCGTATCCCCGGATAACATGTATGGATAGCGTACACATTCAAAATATATGTCTGTACATCAGGAGGCAGGCTCAGACGGTGTTAGGCCCAGTATGGATTGCACGTGATTGCACAAAGGTTAGAAAGGGTACCGTATCCCTGGATAACATGTATGGATAGCGTACACATTCAAAATATATGTCTATACATCAGGAGGCAGGCTCAGACGGTGTTAGGCCCAGTATGGATTGCACGTGATTGCATAAAGGTTAGAAAGGGTACCGTATCCCCGGATAACATGTATGGATAGCGTACACATTCAAAATATATGTCTGTACATCAGGAGGCAGGCTCAGACGGTGTTAGGCCCAGTATGGATTGCACGTGATTGCCCAAAGGTTAGAAAGGGTACCGTATCCCTGGATAACATGTATGGATAGCGTACACATTCAAAATATATGTCTGTACATCAGGAGGCAGGCTCAGACGGTGTTAGGCCCAGTATGGATTGCATGTGATTGCACAAAGGTTAGAAAGGGTACCGTATCCCCGGATAACATGTATGGATAGCGTACACATTCAAAATATATGTCTGTACATCAGGAGGCAGGCTCAGACGGTGTTAGGCCCAGTATGGATTGCACGTGATTGCACAAAGGTTAGAAAGGGTACCGTATCCCCGGATAACATGTATGGATAGCGTACACATTCAAAATATATGTCTATACATCAGGAGGCAGGCTCAGACGGTGTTAGGCCCAGTATGGATTGCACGTGATTGCACAAAGGTTAGAAAGGGTACCGTATCCCCGGATAACATGTATGGATAGCGTACACATTCAAAATATATGTCTGTACATCAGGAGGCAGGCTCAGACGGTGTTAGGCCCAGTATGGATTGCACGTGATTGCACAAAGGTTAGAAAGGGTACCGTATCCCTGGATAACATGTATGGACAGCGTACACATTCAAAATATATGTCTATACATCAGGAGGCAGGCTCAGACGGTGTTAGGCCCAGTATGGATTGCACGTGATTGCACAAAGGTTAGAAAGGGTACCGTATCCCCGGATAACATGTATGGATAGCGTACACATTCAAAATATATGTCTGTACATCAGGAGGCAGGCTCAGACGGTGTTAGGCCCAGTATGGATTGCACGTGATTGCCCAAAGGTTAGAAAGGGTACCGTATCCCTGGATAACATGTATGGATAGCGTACACATTCAAAATATATGTCTGTACATCAGGAGGCAGGCTCAGACGGTGTTAGGCCCAGTATGGATTGCATGTGATTGCACAAAGGGTAGAAAGGGTACCGTATCCCCGGATAACATGTATGGATAGCGTACACATTCAAAATATATGTCTGTACATCAGGAGGCAGGCTCAGACGGTGTCAGGCACAGTATGGATTTGACGGCCCAGATTACACAGCGGAGGAGCAGGGAGAGGTAAAGATTGCAAATGCTGGGGCCCTGCCCAAGCAAGGGGGGCCCACTCGTGGGCATCGGTACTGGCACTGGGCCCCTCATAGTACGGCGGTGTGTCTGACGGCGGGTGTGCACCACCACCGTCAGAGACACTTGATTGCACTATGAGGGACCCTGTGCCAGTGCCCGCACCCAAGAGTCGGCCTACCCACCTGTCCAGGGCAACGGCACTCGCACGGTGTCGTGCGCTAGGTGGTGACCCCGGCCATGGGGGGGGGAGGCAGCACAGTTAGGGAGTTTTAGAAAGTGGCATATGTTGATGTTGGACATTCAGCTGATGCAAAAGGCGAAATAGGTGAAGTCCCAGGAAGAGGTGGACCAAAGCAAGCCATTTTTCTGTCACCCTATGTGTCATCAGGGGAAGGTGGGACAAAATCCTTGGAAACCCATGCATGGTTCATTTTAATGAAGGTTAGATCATCCACATTTTGGGTTGACAGACGGGTCCTTTTTTCTGTCAGGATTGATCCAGCTGCACTGAAGACTCTTTCCGATAGCACACTTGCAGCTGGGCAAGCAAGCTCCTGTAAGGCATATTGGGCCAATTCAGGCCAGGTGTCCAGTTTAGCGGCCCAATAGTCAAAGGGGAATGACCTGTGTGGGAGAACATCGATATGGGAGGAAAAGTAGTTTGTAACCATAGTTGACAACTGCTGTCTCCTGTCACTTTCCATCGATGCAGTATTACCAGTTGTGTGAGCGGTATTTGAAAAATCAGTCCACAACATTGTCATGAAACCCCTGTCTCCAACGCCACTTCTGCTGTGTGCACCACGAACACCTCTGCCAAGCTGCCCCCGGCCCGTACGGCTCGTGTGAGAACCATCACCGCTGCTGTGTGCTGGGAATGCCTCAAGCAACCGATTTACCAGAGTTGCTTGTTTATTAGCCAATATTAGGTCAAGGTTCTCCTGCGGCATGATGTTTTGTAATTTGCCTTTATAGCGTGGATCCAGGATGCTGGCCAACCAGTAGTCGTCATCGTTCATCATTTTGGCAATGCGTGGGTCCCTTTTTAGGATCTGCAAGGCATAATCTGACATGTGGGCCAATGTTCCCGATGTCAATGATGCACAGCGAGTGCTGGGTGGAGGAGCACTTTCTGGAAAATCCACATCCCTCCAGTCACGCACAAACCCTGTACCAGACCTTGCCACGCCAACATTTTCACTTGCCCCACGAGATGCATCCTCCTCCCCTAAGTAATCATCCCCATCATCCTCCTCCTCTTCTTCCTCCACCTCGTCCAGGAGAGGTCCCTGAGCAGACAATGGCTGAATGTCATCAAGGATTCCCTCCTCCTCTTCCTCCTCATCAACATTGGCTGCAGACGCCTGCTCCTTAAGGTGCGTCAAAGTTTGCATGAGCAGACGCATAAGTGGGATGCTCATGCTTAGGATGGCGTCGTCTGCGCTTACCAGCCGTGTGCATTCCTCAAAACACTGAAGGACTTTACAGAGGTCTTTCAGCTTCGACCACTGTACACCTGTCAACTCCATGTCTGCTCTCAAAGTGCCTGGCCGTGTATCCTCCCACAAATGCATTATGGCCTGCCTCTGCTCGCACAGCCGCTCCACCATGTGCAGGGTGGAGTTCCACCTTGTTGCAATGTCGATAATGAGGCGGTGGTTGGGAAGGTGGAGCAATCGCTGCAGCTTCTGCATACGAACGGAGTGTACAGGCGACCGGCGGATGTGCGCGCACAGTCTTCGCACCTTCTGGAGCAGGGCTGTTAACTCCGGATAATTTTTGAGGAAGCACTGCACCACCAGGTTCAAGGTGTGAGCCAAGCAAGGTATATGGCTGAGTTTTGAAAGGGCTATGGCTGCCACAAAATTACGGCCGTTATCACTAACTACCTTGCCTGCCTCAAGATGTACACTGCCCAGCCATGACTCAATTTGTCGCTTCAAGTACTCGGCCAGCACCTCGGCGGTGTGTCTGTTGCCCAAACACATCATCTGCAACACAGCCTGCTGACGCTTTCCACTAGCTGCTCGATAGGGGGACACATCGTGTGCAACAGTGGCAGCTGCAGATGGAGTGCTCGTACGACTGCGCTCTGTGGACGAGCTTTCGCTTCTGGAGGAGGAGGAGGAGGAGGGTCGAACGCCTACAACCAACTGTTTCCTATACCGTGGGCTAGGCAGCACTGTCCCACCACCGCTGTCCCCTGTGGACCCTGCATCCACCACATTAACCCAGTGCGCAGTGATGGACACGTAACGGCCCTGGCCATGCCGACTGGACCATGCATCAGTTGTGAGGTGCACCTTTCCGCTCACTGACTGCTTGAGTGCATGGACAATGCGGTATTTCACATGATGGTGGAGGGCTGGGATGGCTTTGCGAGAGAAGAAGTGGCGACTGGGTAGGTCATAGCGTGGTACTGCATAGGCCATGAGTTCGCGGAAAGCTGTGCTTTCCACCAACCGAAAGGGCATCATCTCAAACGAGATTAGTTTGGCAATGGGCAATGTGGGCGTTCAAACCCAGTGTACGCGGATGAGAGACTGAGTACTTTCTTGACCTACTCATAGTGTCTGGGAGGGTGAGCTGGACTTGAGAGCTGCATATGGTGGAAGTAGCGGTGGACAGGGCGGACTGAGAGAGGGTTGATGATGGTGATGGATTTGGTGTTCTTTCTGATGGCCTAGAATCAGTCTTTCGTTGATATAACAGTGGGATCCCCTGACTGCTGTGGCCTTGCAACGACACCTCAACATTTGCTGCTGTGCTAACCGGTGGGCTTACAGTGGGGGAAACAATGTAGCGTTGCTGACTACCTTCGTTGTGATCAGTTGCACATGTGGCACTTGAGGTTTGGTGTTGTGTCCACGCTTGCAAGTGCATGCTGGTTAAATGTCTAAGCATGCAACTGGTATTCAAATTTTTCAGATTTTTCCCTCGGCTAAAGGTCTTTGCGCACTTCTTACAGATAACCTTGGCCTGATCATGAGGATTTTGGTCAAAAAAGTGCCACACTGCACTCTTCCTACTTTGGCAGACATTTTGCGGCCTAGCACGCTGTGATCTTTTGACCCTCTGGACAAGCTGTCCAGCAACTCTTTTGATGTTTGGAACCTGTCTTTGGAGTGCTCCGGGCCTGCCAGATAACAGCTGCTGCGATGTCGATGTCTGCTGTGGATGCTCCTCATCTGAGCTATTGGAAGCAGCACCCTCTTCCCCCAATGGATGCCAATCTGGGTCAACAACTGGGTCATCCATCACCTCCTCTTCTATATCATGTGCACCTTCCTCTGTGTCACCGTGTATGGTGGTATAGTGTGCGGGAAGGGGCACCTGAGTCTCATCAGGGTCAGAATCTGGCTCTGTACACTGCGAGGACAATGTAGGGCTCTGAGTGAATGTACCAGCAGAATCATCCATCAGCGGCTGTGCATCAGTGCACTCCATGTCAGATTCATCTTGGCCTGGGTAATTCACCATTTGACTTGATAATCCAGGCATGGTATGTGAAAACAGCTCCATGGAGTAATCAGTAGTATGGCCTGCGTCATCCTTCAATCTTGGTTGGGGTGAAGGACACAAGGAAAGGTGTGGTTCATGAACATGAGCCTCCAATGACGACTCAGTGCTTTTACTTTTTACAACTGAAGAAGAGGAGGCGATAGAGCTGGAGGCTGAGTCAGCAATGTAAGACAAAACTTTTTCCTGATGCTCTGGCTTTAAAAGCGGTTTGCCAACTCCTAGAAAACTAAGCGTTCGAGGCCTTATGTAGCCAGATGATGACGCAGGCTCAACACCTCCTGCATTCGGTCCTATTTTGCTCTTGCCACTACCATCAGATCCACCACCAACACCATCATTACCAGCTGCCAACCCCCGCCCAATTCCATGGCCTCTTCCACCAGCTTTCCTCATTTTTGGTAGAAATGTAGACAAAATCCAACAAACTATATAGTAATGTAAAACAAGGTACAAGGTGTCTATAGGACAGGGGAGATTTTGAATTTCTGCACACACTTGTGGACACTGGACACTTTTGGATTGTGTGAGGCCCACTGATATCTGAGCGCTATGTGACAGGCTCGACGGCACATCTGTGACCAAAGTGACTAGAGGATAAAGGAGATTTTGAATTTCTGCACACACTTGTGGACACTGGACACTTTTGGATTGTGTGAGGCCCACTGATATCTGAGCGCTATGTCACAGGCTCAATGGCACAGCTGTGACAAAAGTGACTAGAGGATAAGGGAGATTTTGAATTTCTGCACACACTTGTGGACACTGGACACTTTTGGATTGTGTGAGGCCCACTGATATCTGAGCGCTATGTGACAGGCTCGATGGCACAGCTGTGACAAAAGTGACGAGAGGATAAGGGAGATTTTGAATTTCTGCACACACTTGTGGACACTGGACACTTTTGGATTGTGTGAGGCCCAATGAATATCTGAGCGCTATGTGACAGGCTCGATGGCACAGCTGTGACCAAAGTGACTAGAGGATAAGGGAGATTTTGAATTTCTACACGCACTTGTGGACACTGGACACTTTTGGATTGTGTGAGGCCCACTGATATCTGAGCGCTATGTCACAGGCTCGATGGCACAGCTGTGACAAAAGTGACGAGAGGATAAGGGAGATTTTGAATTTCTGCACACACTTGTGGACACTGGACACTTTTGGATTGTGTGAGGCCCAATGAATATCTGAGCGCTATGTGACAGGCTCGATGGCACAGCTGTGACCAAAGTGACTAGAGGATAAAGGAGATTTTGAATTTCTGCACACACTTGTGGACACTGGACACTTTTGGATTGTGTGAGGCCCACTGATATCTGAGCGCTATGTCACAGGCTCGATGGCACAGCTGTGACAAAAGTGACTAGAGGATAAGGGAGATTGGATTGCTTTTAAAAAAGCAGTTTGCAGAGCAGTGGGTAAACAGCAATGCCAGCCTGTCAGGAAGCCTTAAAAGGCAGCCCAACAATCAACACCACTGATACACCACAATATAGCCTCCCCTTGCACAGCACACACAGTGACTGGTGTGTTGTGCAGGCCAAATCGCTAGCAGCAGAAGCAGTTTTTTTTTCTTCTCAGCAGGACAAAAAAAAAAAATGGGATTGCTTTTAAAAAAGCAGTTTGCGGAGCAGTGGGTAAACAGCAATGCAGGAATGTCAGGAAACCTTAGAAGGCAGCCCAACAACCAACACCACTGATACACCACTATATAGCCTCCCCTTGCACTGCACACACAGTGACTGGTGTGTTGTACAGGCCAAATCGCTAGCAGCAGAAGCAGTTTTTTTTTCTTCTCAGCAGGACAAAAAAAAAATTGGGATTGCTTTTAAAAAAGCAGTTTGCGGAGCAGTGGGTAAACAGCAATGCAGGAATGTCAGGAAGCCTTAGAAGGCAGCCCAACAACCAACACCACTGATACACCACTATATAGCCTCCCCTTGCACTGCACACACAGTGACTGGTGTGTTGTACAGGCCAAATCGCTAGCAGCAGAAGCAGTTTTTTTTTCTTCTCAGCAGGACAAAAAAAAAAATTGGGATTGCTTTTAAAAAAGCAGTTTGCGGAGCAGTGGGTAAACAGCAATGCAGGAATGTCAGGAAGCCTTAGAAGGCAGCCCAACAACCAACACCACTGATACACCACTATATAGCCTCCCCTTGCACTGCACACACAGTGACTGGTGTGTTGTGCAGGCCAAATCGCTAGCAGCAGAAGCAGTTTTTTTGTCTTCTTCCCTGCCTAATGCTCTCCCTACAGAATCAGCAGCAACCTCTCCCTATACTGATATCGGCAGAAGTAAGATGGCGGTGTGCAGAAAATTCAGTGTGTGCAGAAATTCAAAATCTCCCTTATCCTCTCGTCACTTTTGTCACAGCTGTGCCATCGAGCCTGTCACATAGCGCTCAGATATCAGTGGGCCTCACACAATCCAAAAGTGTCCAGTGTCCACAAGTGTGTGCAGAAATTAAAAATCTCCCTTATCCTCCCGTCACTTTTGTCACAGCTGTGCCATCGAGCCTGTGACATAGCGCTCAGATATCAGTGGGCCTCACACAATCCAAAAGTGTCCAGTGTCCACAAGTGTGTGCAGAAATTCAAAATCTCCCTTATCCTCTCGTCACTTTTGTCACAGCTGTGCCATCGAGCCTGTGACATAGCGCTCAGATATCAGTGGGCCTCACACAATCCAAAAGTGTCCAGTGTCCACAAGTGTGTGCAGAAATTCAAAATCTCCCTTATCCTCTAGTCACTTTGGTCACAGCTGTGCCATCGAGCCTGTCACATAGCGCTCAGATATCAGTGGGCCTCACACAATCCAAAAGTGTCCAGTGTCCACAAGTGTCTGCAGAAATTCAAAATCTCCCTTATCCTCTCATCACTTTTGTCACAGCTGTGCCATCGAGCCTGTCACATAGCGCTCAGATATTCATTGGGCCTCACACAATCCAAAAGTGTCCAGTGTCCACAAGTGTGTGCAGAAATTCAAAATCTCCTTTATCCTCTAGTCACTTTGGTCACAGCTGTGCCATCGAGCCTGTCACATAGCGCTCAGATATTCATTGGGCCTCACACAATCCAAAAGTGTCCAGTGTCCACAAGTGTGTGCAGAAATTCAAAATCTCCTTTATCCTCTAGTCACTTTGGTCACAGCTGTGCCATCGAGCCTGTGACATAGCGCTCAGATATCAGTGGGCCTCACACAATCCAAAAGTGTCCAGTGTCCACAAGTGTGTGCAGAAATTCAAAATCTCCTTTATCCTCTAGTCACTTTGGTCACAGCTGTGCCATCGAGCCTGTCACATAGCGCTCAGATATCAGTGGGCCTCACACAATCCAAAAGTGTCCAGTGTCCACAAGTGTCTGCAGAAATTCAAAATCTCCCTTATCCTCTCGTCACTTTTGTCACAGCTGTGCCATCGAGCCTGTCACATAGCGCTCAGATATCAGTGGGCCTCACACAATCCAAAAGTGTCCAGTGTCCACAAGTGTCTGCAGAAATTCAAAATCTCCCCTGTCCTATAGACACCTTGTACCTTGTTTTACATTACTATATAGTTTGTTGGATTTTGTCTACATTTCTACCAAAAATGAGGAAAGCTGGTGGAAGAGGCCGTGGAATTGGGCGGGGGTTGGCAGCTGGTAATGATGGTGTTGGTGGTGGATCTGATGGTAGTGGCAAGAGCAAAATAGGACCGAATGCAGGAGGTGTTGAGCCTGCGTCATCGTCTGGCTACATAAGGCCTCGAACGCTTAGTTTTCTAGGAGCTGGCAAACCGCTTTTAAAGCCAGAGCATCAGGAAAAAGTTTTGTCTTACATTGCTGACTCAGCCTCCAGCTCTATCGCCTCCTCTTCTTCAGTTGTAAAAAGTAAAAGCACCGAGTCGTCATTGGAGGCTCATGTTCATGAACCACACCTTTCCTTGTGTCCTTCACCCCAACCAAGATTGAAGGATGACGCAGGCCATACTACTGATTACTCCATGGAGCTGTTTTCACATACCATGCCTGGATTATCAAGTCAAATGGTGAATTACCCAGGCCCAGAGGCGTATCTAGGCTTTCTGGCACCCGGGGCAATAATTTGGTTTGGTGGCGCCCCCCCCCCACACACACACACATTAACCCCCATCCCCACTCATTAACCCCCATCCCCACTCATTAACCCTCCACACATTAACCCCCCCCCACACACATTAACCCCCTTCCCAACTCATTAACCCACCCACTCATTAACCCCCTACACACATTAACCCCCATCCTCACTCATTAACCCCCCACCCCGGTGTCTTCAGCTCCACAGTGGAGCACTTTCCACCAGCGTTCGCTCTGAGCGCTGGGGAGTGACGTCAGCAGCGTGATCACACGACCTGATCACACTGCTGACGTCACTCTGGCCCGGAGGTTAGAGCTTCAATTGTACTGGCGTCTATATAGACGCCAGTGCAATTGTTCCCTGGGAGCTGGCACGCGCACCTTCTCTGCGCCCGCTGTCAGCTTGACAGCTGACAAAGAGAGCCACCGACTCTCAGGCTGGGGGGGGGGGAGGCGGCAGAACGCAGCCGCCAGGGAGGACACTGCGGACCGCTGCATTAGGCGGCCCGACTGCGCCCCCTGCCAGCTACACCCGGGGCAACTGCCCCGGCTGCCCTCCCCTTGATACGCCCCTGCCCAGGCCAAGATGAATCTGGCATGGAGTGCACTGATGCACAGCCGCTGATGGATGATTCTGCTGGTACATTCACTCAGAGCACTACATTGTCCTCGCAGTGTACAGAGCCAGATTCTGACCCTGATGAGACTCAGGTGCCCCTTCCCGCACACTGGCACCCGAAACGAAACGCGACCCTAAAAAAACAAAAGTCGCTCAACTCTAATCTTTACTGTTACAATGGGAACGGTTGGTAACTAGATCTTCATCTGGATTCCCCTAGTTTGCTGAAACCCATGTAGCTCAGTTGCCTATCCCTGAGTAATATCACCTTTATCCTCGCTTGTCTGGATGCAAAAATTTGGCAGCACAGCACCGTAGGAAACGCTCATATCCTTCCAGATATCTCCAGCAAATTGCCGCTGTCACTCACCGCACACCGCCATACACCTGTCTCTTCATATGGGTCATGTTTTTTGTTTGTCTGTCTCTTCAGTCTGATTATTAATGATTCTGGTCATCAATGGAGAGGGTTCAGGTACTGTAAGGTGGTCAACTGCCATCCAGACAATCAATGCTGGCTTATTCTTCACTCTCCCTCATTTGCTTCTTATTGACTCTCAACATATAAAGATAAGTAATTGTTGGTCAGAAGGTTACTTGGCTATCACCCCCCATTATGTGGCGCATTCCTAGACTTCCCGAACTACCATCCATTCATGTTATTGCAGACTGGACCATTCTTGGGATTGGTAGGAGGTTTTCTCCCACACTCCAAAGACAGACTGGTAGGGAATTTAGTTTATGAGCAAAAAAAGGGACAGTAGATGATGATGATCCCCACTGTAAAGCCCTGCTGCAGAATTAATGGTGCTATAGAAGTGAGTAAAATGAATAAATCCTAATGAGGACTCATGAAGAGACTCCTGAAAGAAAGTAAATCTCTCAGAGGAATCACAAAGCTCCTAGTCGTCACATCTTTAATTGACACGTACCTCTTCCCACCGTTACAGTCACTCCAGTGCTCTACCACAAATAACATCCTGCCCCAGAGCCTGGAGTGAAGAGGAAGAAGGGTAAATGGTATGGTAAGTGACTGTAGGTCTGATGTGGGATCTATGTACAAAGAGTTCTGGTCTGGGGTCTATATACAAGGGGATTGGCTTGGGGCTGTGTAGAGAGAGGGACTGGTCTGGATTGTATATACGGAAGGGTTCTGGTCTGGAGTCTATATACAAGGGGATTGGCCTGGGGCTGTGCAGACGGAGGAACTGATCTGGATACTATATACAGAAGGGTTCTGGTCTAGAGTCTATATACAAGGGGACTGCAAACGCAGTCTGGGGTCTATACTCAGGAGGGTTCTAGTCTGGGGTCTGTACTCAGGAGGGTTCTAGTCTGGGGTCTGTACTCAGGAGGGTTCTAGTCTGGGGCCTGAACTCAGGAGGGTTCTAATCTGCGGTCTGTACTCAGGAGGGTTCTATTCTGGGGTCTGTACTCAGGAGGGTTCTAGTCTGGTCTGGGGTCTGTACTCAGGAGGGTTCTAGTCTGGGGTCTGTACTCAGGAGGGTTCTAGTCTGGGGTCTATATTCAGGAGGGTTCTAGTCTGGGGTCTGTACTCAGGAGGGTTCTAATTTTGGGTCTGTACATAGGGGGTTCTGGTCTGGCGTCTGTATACAGGACTGTTCTGAGGTCTGCATTTATGTGGCATCTGTATTAAGGTGGTTCTGTTTTGGGGTCTTTATTATTTGGGTCTGAATTATTGGTTATCTTAGGGGTGTGTATTAGGAGGGCCGTACTTCTTTAGAAGAGTCTGTATTTAGAATATTTATATTGGTCTTGGGGGTCTAATCTATTTTTGGGTTTGTATGCAGTATTTAGGGTGTATCTGTTAGAAATGGGTGGGTATAAGGCTAAAAACATCTACCTTCACAGCCAGGTAGCAGTCACTCAGTGATATGGCTGCCCCTCTGTAAGGAGGTGCCAGGGCCTAGCCCTGTAGATATTGTTACCACTGTTTGTTGTCATGGTTAGGACATGGTTAAGGTCCTGTTCTCACAGGGTTAACTTTTGCCGGCCTCTCTTTGGATCTGCGAGGGGTATTTATACTCACTCCAGACTAGGATTCCCTGTCAGCTATACTGTTATTATGGCTGTGTGTCTGACCCCCCTGGTGTGCGTGGATACTGCATTGCTTGTTTGATTCCCGTGTATGACCCGGTCTGTCCCCTCACTCAGTTCTCTGTCTCTCGTTTTGGTATTATTGTCTTCTCTGGTTCTGACCTCCTGGCTTGGCTATTGTTACTCCATTACAGTTTGTCCCTATTGTACCGTCCATTGCCCATTCTGGTTTTCTGATCTATTGCTACGTCCTGACTATTCGTTCTGTCTAACCCTTTGGTACTGTCCTGCTATCTCGCTTTTTGACCCGGCTTGATCTGTTTTACGTCTCTGTCTAGAGGGTTAACTAGTGGGACATTAGAGGAGTGGTTAGCCCGGAACTGAGTGGAGATAGATTTCCTGGTTTAGTCAGTTCAGTCAGGGGCAGCCCTTGGTACAGTTCAGAAGGCAGTGTTCCTGTGAGGACTAGCTGACAGACAAAGAGGACAGAGCAGAGAAGTGCAAGGTGCCTACAGCAGCAGCCAGTGGGAGAGCCACTGGAGAGACGTCAGCCTGAGACAGGAAGCTGATGAGATAGTGAAGCCAGTGGATGAGTCACTGTGGAAGAAGTCAGCCTGAATCTGGGAGCTGTTGAGACAGGGTGTATAGTAGAGGAGTCCCTGTGGAGATGATAGCCAGTGTGTGGGAGCTGACCAAGTAGTCGAGTGGGCCACCAGCAGAGTGCACAGACAGGATTACCAAAAAGAGGTGGACGACCTAGTAGACGGGTACCTTTGTGGGCTTAAGTCGGTCGCAGGAAGAGAGGTCGAAGTGCCGTTTTCACCGGGCTCCTCGTTCCGCTGTCATTGTGTGGTCCACTCAAGTGTAACTGAAAAAGATAGGTGCTGCTGTAGAAGATGTATTGCTGGTACCGTGTTGATAGCCCAAAAGGCAGAGTGGATGTGCTGTGTCCTGAGGAAAATAAAGTTGAACTGTTTAAGTTTATTCCGGCCTCTGACTCCAGTCCTTTGAACACCGGGAGGAGCAAGCTACGTACCAAGAATGAAGCAGCCTCCAGCACAGTGAGTACTGGAGCGGCTGATGGGGCTACCCCCCTGCTACCGTGCTATTACACCTCTATACACATTGATGGGTCCCACCACCAACAACCTAATGTTTACATTTCTCCAGCAAACATGAGATGATTTTGGGCCTCGTTTCTGAAAATGGCTAATATCAAAAACTGTTGTAATCCATAACAACCAATCAGAGCGCAGATTTCTTTATTTCAACTGCTCTGGTAAAATCAAATCTGTTCAGTGATAAAATGAAAGCTGCTCAGGGATTGGTTGCTCTGATAAAATGAAACATGTGCTGTGATTGGTTGCTATATGGGCAAAATTTTTCTTTCACCTCTCCCTGTGCTGGGAGCAGTGGTCGCCCTCTCCTATTATACAAAGATGGTGGAAACTCTCCTCATTCTCACAATGAATGCAAGCTTTATTGATATAATGGGTGTCACAATGGACACAGACTGCTCTTCATTACACCACAGAAGGTCTCGTCTCCCTGTGGATGATTATTTTTAGAAGTCTCTATGACTCTCAGGCTGCTGGTCCTCCGCCTCACACATTGCTTGTGTTTCACCAGCCGTGTCTCCCGAGGAGATATAGTATATACCATCAGGATTGATCACATCTCTATATTCCTGTCTGTGTACATGTACCAAAAGTCATAGGCTGCAATTGTAAGAGGCTAGAATGGAGGGGGGGCTGCTGACTGACAACTGTTAGTCATGTCTGCTTGTGAGGAAACAGGTAAAACCAATACCAGCTAAAGCAAAAAGCCCGGAATATTCCCGGGGCAAAGCAGTAACCCCCCATGTCACAGTAATCCCCCCATGTCACAGTAACCCCCCATGTCACAGTAACCCCCATATCACAGTAACCCCCCATGTCACAGTATCCCCCATGTCACACTAACCCCCATGTCACAGTAACCACCCATGTCACTGTAACCCCCATATCACAGTAACCCCGCATATCACTGGGTCGCCCCTCCCGGGCCGCGGGGTACTCGGTACCGGGTCGATATCAGTGGGATGAGTCACAGCAGCGGTGACCCGGACCGTGGCCCTGGGCGCCCAAGTAATGGGGGAATGTAATGGTTTGGATGTACAGTCATGACCAAAAGTTTAGAGAGTGACACAGATATTAATTTTTACAAAGTCTACTGCTTCATTTTTTCTAATGGCAATTTGCATATACTCCAGAATGTTATAAAGAGTGATCAGCTTAACAGCAATTACTTGCAAAGTCAATATTTGCCTAGAAAATTAACTCTATCCCCAAAACACATTTCAACATCATTGCAGCCCTGCCTTAAAAGGACCAGCTAACATCGTTTCAGTGATTGCTCCATTAACACAGGTGTGGGTGTTGATGAGGACAGGGCTGGAGATCAATCTGTCATGATTAAGTAAGAATGACACCACTGGACACTTTAAAAGGAGGCTGGTGCTTGGCATCATTGTTTCTCTTCTGTTAACCATGGTTATCTCTAAAGAAACACGTGCAGTCATCATTGCACTGCACAAAAATGGCCTAACAGGGAAGAGTATGGCAGCTAGAAAGATTGCACCTCAGTCAACAATCTATCGCATCATCAAGAACTTCAAGGAGAGAGGTTCCCTTGTTGCCAAAAAGGCTCCAGGGTGCCCAAGAAAGACCAGCAAGCGCCAGGACCGTCTCTTAAAAGTGTTTCAGCTGCGGGATTGGGCTACCAGCAGTGCAGAGCTTGCTCAGGAATGGCAGCAGGCAGGTGTGAGTGCATCTGCACGCACTGTGAGGCGGAGACTCTTGGAGCAAGGCCTGGTCTCAAGGAGGGCAGCAAAGAAGCCACTTCTCTCCAGAAAAAAACATCATGGACAGACTGATATTCTGCAAGAGGTACAGGGAGTGGACTGCTGAGGACGGGGTAAAGTCATTTTCTCTGATGAATCCCCTTTTCGATTGTTTGGGACATCTGGAAAACGGCTTATTCGGAGAAGACCAGGTGAGCGCTACCACCAGTCTTGTCTCTTGCCAACTGTCAAGCATCCTGAAACCATTCTGGTGTGGGGTGGCTTCTCAGCCAAGGGAATGGGCTCTCTCTCAGTCTTGCCTAAAAACACAGCCATGAATAAAGAATGGTACCAGAATGTCCTCCAAGAGCAACTTCTCCCAACCGTCCAAGAGCAGTTTGGCGATCAACAATGCCTTTGTCAACATGATGGAGTACCTTGCCATAAAGCAAAGGTGATAACTAAATGGCTCAGGGAACAAAACATAGAGATTTTGGGACCATGGCCTGGAAACTCCCCAGATCTTAATCCCATTGAGAACTTGTGGTCAATCTTCAAGAGACGGGTGGACAAACAAAAACCTTCAAATTCAGACAAAATAAAAGCATTGATTTTGCAAGAATGGACTGCTATCAGTCAGGATTTGATCCAGAAGTTGATTGAGAGCATGCCAGGGAGAATTGCTGAGGTCCTGAAGAAGGGTCAACACTGCAAATATTGACTTGCTGCATTAACTCATTCTAACTGTCAATATAACCTTTTGTTACTCATAATATGATTACAATTATATTTCTGTATGTGATAAAAACATCTGACAAACACACATAAAAACCAGAGGGCAGCAGATCATGTGAAAATATAATATTTGTGTCATTCTCTAAACTTTTGGCCATGATGGTGTGGTGAAGCTCAGGCTTCAGGTCTACGTCTTTCTCCTTCTTTCCTTTCCTTTCCCGTGCCAGCTGGCTCAGGTCACTGAGGCAGCTGCAGCACTCCTTCCTCCATCCCTTCTTCCAGGGATCCCCACTCCTCCCGAGTGGCTTCCTTCCTCACTGACCTCCTGTCAGACTGACTCAACCTCTCATCCTAAACCATCCCTCTCAATATATATATATCCTGAACTCCACCCACCTCCCAGCACGTCTAGCGCTCCAAGCAGGGAACCACCAAAGGTGCTCTGCTTCTCTCTAAGCAAGGAGCCGCAATGTGGTTGTGCTGAACTACTCTATTGTGTGGGGTGCGAGTGTTGGAGCGTGGTCAGGAGCCCCCAACTTACCTGGATGGTGAGGCACCACACCTTAGGAGAAGGTGCAGTACCTCTGTGGCGACTGAGCCCCAGGGGCGCCACATCACAGTACCCCCCCATGTCACACCAACTCCCATATCACAGTAACCCCCCATGTCACAGTAACCCCTCCATGTCACAGTACCCCCCACCCTACATGCCACAGTAACCCCTCCATGTCACAGTAACCCCTCCATGTGAAGGTAAACCCCCCAATGTCACAGTAACCCCTACATGTCACAATACTCCCATGTGACAGTAACACCCATGTCACAGTAACCCCATGTCACAGTATACCCCCATGTCACAGTACCCCCCAGATGTCACAGTAACCCTCCATGTCAGTAACACCCCCCCATGTCACAGTAAACCCCCATGTCACAGTACCTCCCACATGTCACAGTAACCCCCCCATGTCACAGTAACCCCTACATGTGACGGTAAACCCCCCATGTGACAGTAACCCCCACGTCACAGTAACCCCCCCATGTAACAGTAAACCCCCATGTGACAGTACCCCCCACATGTCACAGTAACCCTCCATGTCACAGTAACTCCCATGTCACAGTACCGCTCATGTCACTGTAACCCCCCATGTCACAGTAACCCCCCATGTCACAGTAACCCCCCATGTCACATTAACACCCATGTCACAGTAACACCCATGTCACAGTAACCCCTCCATGCCCATGTCCCAGTAACCCACCCATGTAACAGTAACCTCCCATGTCACAGTCACTGGAGCCAGGAAGCGGAGATATAAGGGGCTGCATGACAGATCCCCACACTGGATGCCAATCCCAGGAAACATTGCCTACCCACACTCTCTGCGCAGCCGTCTCTCTTTTCTCTCCAGCTCCGGTCTCTCCTTTCCTCTCCTCTCTCCAGGCAAACTGGCTCCTTTCCTCTCCTCAGTCTCGGTCTCTCCTTTCCTTTACTCTCTCCAGTCCCGGTCTCTCCTTTTATCTCCTCTCTCCAGCCCCATTGTCTAATTTCCTCTCCTCCAGCCCCGGTGTCTCCTTTCCTCTCCTTTCTCCAGCCCCTGTCTCTCCTCTCCAGCCCTGGTATCTCCACTTCTCTCTCCCCAGTTCCAGTCTCTCCTTTCCTCTCCTTTCTTCAGCCCCAGTCTCTCCTTTCCTCTCTCAAGCCCTGGTCTCTCCTTTCCTCTCCACTCTCCAGCCCTGGTCTCTCCTCTCTCCAGCCAAGGTCTTTCCTCTCCTCTCTCCAGCCCCGATCTCTCCTGTCCTTTTCTTTCTCCCCAATCCCAGTCTTTACTTTCCTTTCCTCTCCTCTCTCCAGCTCTCCTGCCCTCTTCTGTCTCCCCTGCCACGGTCCCTCCGCTCCTCTCTTCAGCCTGCCTGTCTCCCACAGCCTCGATATCTCAGCTCTTCTCTCTAGCCCCGGTTTCTCCTCTTCTCTCTCCAGCCCTAGTCTCTCCCTTTCTCTCCTCTTTCCAGTCCCAGTCCTTGTTTTCCTCTCCTCTCTCCAGCCCAGGTCTCTCCTTTCCTTTCCTCTCTCCAGCCCTGGTTTCCCCTGTCTGTAAGGAAGTGACATGTTATGTTTTCTTGTTCCCTTCCCCAGAGTTATCCCTCCTATGTTACTATGTATATATTGCTGTATTATAATGTTTCTGATTAATATCTGCGGTACTGCTACATAGAAATATGTATTATCGCCAAGATTTAATGTTATTGCCACATATATGTGGTGCCCCTGAGGCTCAGTCGCCACAGAGGTACTGCACCTCCTCCTGAGGTGTGGTGCCCCACCATCCAGGTAGGGTGGAAGCTCCTGACCATGCTCCAACACCTGCACCCCACACCACAAAGTAGTGTAGCAAAGCACCTTCGGCGGCTCCCTGCTTGGAGTATAGCAAAGTACCCATTGGTGACTCCCTGCTTGGAACACGAAACGTGCTGGGAGGTGGGTGGAGTTAGATTACATTCATTACAAGGAGCGGGAAGAGTTTAGGATTAGAGGTCAGTAGTTGGTTGGAGAGAGAGAGGAGAAGATCCCTAGAGAGAGGGATAGATGGATGGAAGTGCTGCAGCAGATCCCAGTGATCTGGGTCTGCTGGCACGGGAAAGAGAGAACGAGAGAGCAACATAGACTGAAAGCCTGATTCTCCATAGAAGGAAAGGATTAGTACGGAACGTGAGGAGTAAAAGAGAACAGAGGACGTGGGTGAGAAGAGAACCCTTCCTAGAAGTTCTAAGCGCAAGGCAGGGGCCCGGTCCCCGAGGTTGTACGGATACTAATGGTCCTGCAGCAGACACTGGTGGCGCAGAACCAGAGGAGCAGCCTTGGGTGCGAGGATCGGGCGAACCGGAATCGCCGTTACCTCAGCGAGGACCGGAGCTGAAAGCTGCTCAGAAGGAACCTCGACCGGAAGTTGCATCTGAACCAGTATGCCAGTCGATTGTCACACGTGCGGGCGTTCCTGCGGGAGGAACTAGTGTCCTGAGAGCCACGACTGCTTCTAAAGCAGCGGAACAGTTGAGTGCGCCCTTGTCTCCAACCCTGAAGGGGAGGTCCTCCCTGCACAGTTCTGACCCAGAGGCCGTTGTCCGCCCCCGTGATCCTATGGAAGAACCAACTTCTTCACCTCAACTGTCGGAGGTTCAATTGGTCTCCTATTCGGCCACAGCTCTGGGAGCTACCAATTCCCAACCAGCCACAGAGGGCCCCTTTCCCACGCCCAGGCTGGCCGCCTGGGTGGAAGGGGTGATCCTCAGTAAGAAGCAATGAGAGTGGGAGATCTAGAGAGAGCTGCGGCACCCGGGTGGGAGCGCTCAGGCAGGACGACGCACCAGCGGCTGGCTGGTGTATACTGACACAGACCGGGGCTACAGCTTTATTCGGGAGGAAGGGACGGACGACAAAGTCTATGTTAACGTGATCCGTCAAATTTGGGAGATTGTTGAACACAGGAGACGGGGTCTCCTTCTTTAAGGAAGACTGTCCACGTGGGTATTACGCGGTAGCGGTTAACCACTATGACAAGGACGATGTGGGTCTCTTCCCGCAGTCGGTACAGGCCCCATTATCGGCTGAAACCTCCTAGGCGGCTGCAGGGATGACACAAGAAATAGCGACACGCGATGCGTGCCGTTGAAATTGGACGGAAATCGTGTGTTATGCTTGTTGCATCATGTTTGAAACTGACGGGACTGTTCCACATCCCGGTGGGCATAGTAGCCCCCTGAAAAAAGTTTTTCCATGTTCACGGTGGCGACACTGAAGGTAAAGCGTTGTCTATAATCCTGGCCTAGAGGACTGTGAGCTAGGCAGAACATAAGGAGCCTGTGGACTCTTTGCTTTCTTGTTTTTGTTGCGCTTGTTGTGCTCATTCTGCTGGAAAGAGAAGAGACTGTCTCTTTAACCAGAGACCTCTGGAAAGTCTGTACTCCCCTCAAGGGAAAGGAGAGCATCTCTCTTAGGACTGCCTATTGTTACAATCCTGAAAGACTAGGAACTTGGAGTGTTGCCTGTGCACCATGGACTGCGGTGCATGCTGGATGCGGCTTATATTGAGCCAAATGACTTGCGGTTTTCTTGCGGTTTTTATTATTGGTTTTTGTATCGTGCCTTGGTCGAGGATGACGAAGTTCAAGGAAAAGAGGGTGTAAGGAAGTGAGATGTGATATTTTCTTGTTCCCTTCCCCAGAGTTATCCCTCCTATGTTAATATGTATATATTGCTGTGTTATAATGTTTCTAATTAACGTCTGCGGTACTGCTACATAGAAATATACGTGTTACCATTATGTATTGTATAATATTATGTGTCTGTTGTCTATGCATAGTTAGGGTAAGCTAGTGCATCCTTCTTGGGACATTAGAGGAGGGCACTCTTAGTACATAGTTCCCCCATAGACCGGGTAGATGTAATTATTTTGCGGGCGACTAGATGGGGGCATACTAGTGAGGCCTGATAGGATGTTCATAGAGGGTTAATTGTAGGAGGGCCTGCTGGGAGTTAAGGTTAGTGCTGAAGAGCAGTTTAGTCAGACGGGGCCAGGGTGCCCAAGTGTCCACATGGGCTATAGGCCTGGACAGCTCGGCAGCCATGTAACGTTAAGTCGTTATAACCCACGCAACCCATGGCCACTGCGGGTCTTAGCAGTGGGCCAGAACAGGAAAGGAAAGATGTGGCGTCTCATCACCTGGGCCAATGCTTTTTGGGTAGAAGTTGGCTGGACTAAGAAAATGAAGGGAGTTGGAGCTTCGACGAGATCGGTACACAGTGTCAGACTGGGGTGCCAAGGGCCCACCAGTAACATTGACATTGGGGGCCCACTTTTCACCTGCAAATATTACAGGTCCCTGGTTCACAAATTTACCTATATCACTATATAGTAATAAACTGGATAGTTTGGTCAATGAATGATGAGATGCTGATTTTTTTCTGTACAGAGTGAATCAAATGAATTATGACAAGTGCTGCCCATACAGTAAGGTTGGGGGTCCTGATCAGCACAGGGGCCCACCGGGGGATTCCCCTCTTCGCCAGTCCGAGCCTGTCAGTACAGATGGGCCGGATGCTTCACCAGGGGCCACCAAACATAGTGACTGATTAATTTGTGTCTGGGACCAAATGTCATTATAGCGAGGTCAGGCCAAGAAGGCACTGGGAAGCAGTCTAAAGGCCCCTTTACATTTAGCGATGCACCAGCGATCCCGACCACGATACAACCCGGTCAGGATCGCTGGTGCATCGCTAATTGGTCGCTAGTGCACTGCCAAACAGACAGATCTCACTAGCGATGCAGCAGCGGTCGGCGGTCGCTCTTACCTTTCAGATGCGGCGAGGGTGACATCTTCCGCCTGCGTCCATGGCTCGCTCGTCGGCGCCAGCAGGAAGCCGACGTCGAGAAATGGCCCAGGCCGATCTCGCGCAATCAGAGATAGTCAGCGGGGAGCCGGTCGGAGGTGAGTATCACATGTAGCGATATCTCTAGCAATATCGCTGCTGCGTCACAAAATCGGTGACGCTTTAGCGATATTGCCAGCGATATCGCTATGTGTAAAGACCCCTTAAGACAGTCTGGTCCGGGTGTGCACAGCACAGAAGTGACAATGAGCAAGGGAAAGATGAGGAAGCAAGCAAACGTTATGATGTACCAAATGTGGAGGTAACGTGCAAAATCCTAAATAAAGTGTTAAAGTTGTCTCGGACTGTGCCTCCATTGATGGGGGTCGCCTAGAAGAGGGACCGTTATGGCCTGGGAAATGCCCGGGTGAAGCTGAGTCTGGAGATGCAGGTATGCCAAGGAGAAGAGTATTGTTTCATGTAGGGGAAGGACTGGACACAGCTGCTACAGTAATACAGGTCACGACTACAGTCCTGTCCCTTCCTTACATGTCTACCTCTCTCCCCAGTCCCGGTCTCTCCTTTCCTCTCCACTATCCAGCCCCAGTCTCTCCTTTCTCCAGCCCCAGTCTCTAATGCCCTTTTCTCTCTCCCCAGCCCCGGTCTCTTCGCTCCTCTCTTCAGCCCGTCTGTCTTCTCCTCCCCCAGCACCGATATCTCAGCTCCTCTCTCTAGCCCCGGTCTCTCCTCTTCTTTCCAGCCCTGTTCTCTCCTTTCCTCTCCTCTCCCCAGTCCCGGTCTCTCCTTTCCTCTCCACTATCCAGCCCGTCTCTCCTTTCTCCAGCCCCAGTCTCTAATGCCCTTTTCTCTCTCCCCAGCCCCGTTCTCTCCTTTCCTCTCCTCTCTCCAACCCCGGTCTCTCCTTTCCTCTTCTCTCTTTCCAGCCCCGGGCTTTCCGGTCCTCTTCTCTCTCCAGCCTCAGTCTCTCCTCCTCAGCTCCTGTCTCCCTGCTCCTCTCTACTAATCCTTCAGTCCCAATATCTCAGCTTGTCTCTCCAGCCCCAGTCTCTCCTTTCTCCAGCCCCGGTCTCTTCGCTCCTCTCTTCAGACCGTCTGTCTTCTCCTCCCCCAGCACCGATATCTCAGCTCCTCTCTCTAGCCCCGGTCTCTCCTCTTCTTTCCAGCCCTGTTCTCTCCTTTCCTCTCCTCTCCCCAGTCCCGGTCTCTCCTTTCCTCTCCACTATCCAGCCCCAGTCTCTCCTTTCTCCAGCCCCAGTCTCTAATGCCCTTTTCTCTCTCCCCAGCCCCGTTCTCTCCTTTCCTCTCCTCTCTCCAACCCCGGTTTCTCCTTTCCTCTTCTCTCTTTCCAGCCCCGGGCTTTCCGGTCCTCTTCTCTCTCCAGCCTCAGTCTCTCCTCCTCAGCTCCTGTCTCCCTGCTCCTCTCTACTAATCCTTCAGTCCCAATATCTCAGCTTGTCTCTCCAGCCCCAGTCTCTCCTTTCTCCAGCCCCGGTCTCTTCGCTCCTCTCTTCAGACCGTCTGTCTTCTCCTCCCCCAGCACCGATATCTCAGCTCCTCTCTCTAGCCCCGGTCTCTCCTCTTCTTTCCAGCCCTGTTCTCTCCTTTCCTCTCCTCTCCCCAGTCCCGGTCTCTCCTTTCCTCTCCACTATCCAGCCCCAGTCTCTCCTTTCTCCAGCCCCAGTCTCTAATGCCCTTTTCTCTCTCCCCAGCCCCGTTCTCTCCTTTCCTCTCCTCTCTCCAACCCCGGTCTCTCCTTTCCTCTTCTCTCTTTCCAGCCCCGGGCTTTCCGGTCCTCTTCTCTCTCCAGCCTCAGTCTCTCCTCCTCAGCTCCTGTCTCCCTGCTCCTCTCTACTAATCCTTCAGTCCCAATATCTCAGCTTGTCTCTCCAGCCCCAGTCTCTCCTTTCTCCAGCCTCGGTCTCTCCTTTCCTCTCCTGTCTCCCGCCCCGATCTCTCCTTTTCCTTTCTCTCTCTCCAGCCTTGGTCTCCCCTGTCCTCTCGTCTTTTCCCAGCTCCGGTCTCTCTGATTCTCTCTTCAGTCTGTCTTCTCCTCCCCCAGACCCCATATCTCAGCTCCTCTCTCCAGCCCCGGTCTCTCCTTTCCTTTCCTCTTTCCAGACCTGGTCTCTCCTTTCCTCTCCTTTCTCTAGCCCTGGTCTCTTCTTTCCTCTCCTCTCTCCAGCTCCTGTCTCTCCGCTCCTCTCTTTATCCTGTCTGTCTTCTCCTCCCCCATCCCCGATATCTCAGCTCCTCTCTCCAGCCCCAGTCTCTTGTTTTCTCTCCTCTCCAACCCCGTTCTCTCCTCTCTCCCCATCCGGTCTCATCTTTCCTCTCCACTCTCCAGCCAAGGACTCTCCTCTCCTCTCTCCAGACCCGTCTCATCTTTCCTCTCCACTCTCCAGCCAAGGACTCTCCTCTCCTCTCTCCAGCTCCAGTCTCTCCTTTCCTCTCCACTCTCCAGCCAAGGACTCTCCTCTCCTCTCTCCAGCTCCAGTCTCTCCTTTCCTCTCCTCTCTCAAGCCCCGGTCTCTCCTTTCCTCTTCAGCCCGGTCTCTCCTTTCCTCTTCTCTCTCTCCCCAGGCTTGGTCTATCCTGTCCTCTTCTCTCTCCCCAGCTCGGACTCTCCGCTCCTCTCTTCAGCCCGTCTGTCTTCTCCTCCTCCAGCCCCGATAACTCTGTTCCTCTCTTCAGCCCCGGTCTCCCCACTCCGCTCCGCTCTCCTCTCCATCATTGCTTATCTGTTTCTTCCTTTGGGTACCGGACTGCACCATTTCCCAGCAGCATAGAGGGAGGGATGCAGGTGAATCACCATCCCCGCCTCGTCGCCCCTATTTTCCCTCTTGGTACATTCTAGCTCTGTAGTTTCTTGCAGTTAGTGACTATTCCATGACTACACACAGGGGGGGAAAGAGTCCGACAGAAGAGACCAAGTGACGGGGGGCAGGGATGAAGATGCTGATCTCGCTCGGTCGCCGAGGAGACAGACTGAAGAGCAGCGAGCGGAGCGGCCGGAGCAGCTGGCGGTTCCCCGGTCTCACGGCTCCGTCCCTCCCTGCCTGGACCGGTGCACAGGGACTGTTAGGGCGCAGTAGTGACCAGGTCTCATCTTTAACCAGATTGCTCTGACTGGAGCAGAGTGGACCGCTGCCTGGAAACGGAGCCGTGACCTCGGTTCTGCCGGCACAGCACACCCCGCGGTCTCCGGTGACTGAGCGGCCCTTACTGATACCAGGAGCGGAGCGAGTACAGGGCACATGATGAATTACCTACGGCGCCGCCTTTCGGACAGTAACTTCATGGCGAATCTGCCCAACGGCTACATGAGCGACCTGCAGCGACCGGAGCCACCCGCCCCGCCGCCCGCCGTGTCCCCAGTGCCGCAGGCTGTGTCCCCGGAGCCGAGCAGCGGCGGCGGCGGCGGCTTCTTCTCATCACTCTCCAATGCGGTGAAGCAGACGACGGCCGCCCTCAGCGAGCAGGTGTCCACCGCGGCCGGTGGCGTGTCTGGGGCGGCGTCCAGAGGGGCCAAAGTGCTGCTGGTGGTGGACGAGCCGCACACGGACTGGTGAGCACCGGGGAGAGGTGGGGAGGACGGGGAAGAGAGGAAGACCGGGGAGAGGTGGGGAGGACGGGGAAAAGAGGAGGACCGGGGAGAGGTGGGGCGGACAGGAAAGAGAGGAGGGGAGGACAGGGAAGAGAGGAGGACTGGGGAGAGGTGGGGAGGACTGGGAAGAGAGGAGGACAGGGAAGAGATGAGGACCTGGGAGAGGTGGGGAGGACAAGGAAGAGTGGAAGACCGGGGAGAGGTGGGGAGGACGGGGAAAAGAGGAGGACAGGGAAGAGATGAGGACCTGGGAGAGGTGGGGAGGACAGGGATGAGAGGAAGACCGGGGAGAGGTGGGGAGGACTGGGAAGAGAGGAGAACAGGGAAGAGATGAGGACCTGGGAGAGGTGGGGAGGACAGGGAAGAGAGGAAGACCGGGGAGAGGTGGGGAGGACTGGGAAGAGAGGAGGACAGGGAAGAGATGAGGACCTGGGAGAGGTGGGGAGGACAGGGAAGAGAGGAAGACCGAGGAGAGGTGGGGAGGACGGGGAAAAGAGGAGGACCGGGGAGAGGTGGGGCGGACAGGAAAGAGAGGAGGACCGGGGAGAGGTGGGGAGGACAGGGAAGAAAGGAGGACTGGGGAGAGGTGGGGCGGACAGGGAAAAGAGGAAGACCGGGGAGAGGTGGGGAGGACTGGGAAGAGAAGAGGACAGGGAAGAGATGAGGACCTGGGAGAGGTGGGGAGGACGAGGAAGAGAGGAGGACCGGGGAGAGGTGGGGAGGACAGGGAAGAGAGCAGGACCGGGGAGAGGTGGGGAGGACAGGGAAGAGAGGAGGACTGGGGAGAGGTGGGGTGGACAGGGAAGAGAGGAGGACCGGGGAGAGGTGGGGAGGACAAGGAAGAGAGGAGGACAGGGAAGAAAGGAGGACCGGGGAGAGGTGGGGAGGACAAGGAAGAGAGGAGGATCGGGGAGAGAGGAGGACCGGGGAGAGGTGGGGAGGACGGGGAAGAGAGGAGGACAAGGAAGAGAGGAGGACCGGGGAGAGGTGGGGAGGACAAGGAAGAGAGGAGGAGTATAGGGGAGAGGTGGGGAGGAAGGGGAGAGAGGATGACCGAGGAGAAGTGGGGAGAACAGAGGAGAAAGGAGGACAGGGGAGAGGTGGGGAGGACAGGGGACAAGAGGGAGGAAGGGGAGAGAGGGACCAAAGTGATGCTGGTGGTTGATGAGCACCGGGGAGACGTGGGGAGGACCGAGTAGAGAGGAGGACTGGGGAGAGGTGGTGAGGATCGGGGAGAGAGGAGGACCAGGGAGAGGTGGGAAGGTAAGGGGACAAGAGGGAGGAAGGGTAGAGAAGGGCCCAAGTACTGCTGGTGAATGAGACGCACACGGACTGGTGAGCATTGGGGAGAGAGGAGGACCGGGGAGGACAAGAGAGATGGGGGGTACTGGGGGGAGGGACAGAGGGCAGGGTACAAGAGGGAGGAAGGGAAGAGGGGCAAAAGTGCTGCTGGTGGTGGACGAGCCTCACACGGACTGGTGAGCATCAGGGAGGACCAGGGATCGGTAGGGAAGAGTAGGTGAGGACTGGGGAGAAGGAGGACCCCGGGAGAGAGGGCAGGGGACAGGAGGGAAAACCGAGGTCAGAGGTGACAAAGAGCTGTGCATGAACTGATGAGCACTGGGGACTAGGAGTGAGGGAGGACAGTGAAGAGAAGGACTGAGGTCAGGCGACAAGAGGTAGGACAGGACACGTAGGGAACAAAGTGCTCTTGGTTGTGGATGGGCCTCATACAGACTGGGAGTAACGGCGACTGGGAAATGTAATGTCACGTGTGACTGGATACACCGCCTCCAGCAGGGCGAATTTCTATAACACCCGTGAACCTGGATACACCGCATCCAGCAGGGCGAATTTAAACAGAGTTAAGGGAAACACCGGGGAAACCGTTACAATGGAGGGCCCTGCAATAGGGAACGGGGACGTGGAGACCTCCTGCACTCCCCTGAGTCAGTGTCCCTACACTCCTGACAATCCCTAGGCAGGTTCCACACCGGGCGACGAGCTGGATACCTCAAATCTCTAGCTCGCCCTGCACCTATCCCTTTCTAGTGAATTGGACGGTGCAGAAACTAATCCCACCACTGCACTAATACACACACAAGGAAAAACACCACTTAGGCTACTTTCACACTTGCGTTTTTTTGCGCTGCACACCGTGCGCAGTGCAAAAGCACATAAAAAACGCATCATGCGTTTTTGTGCGTTTTTTTGCGGTTTTGCGCTCGGGTTTTTTAAAAAAAACCGCATGCTTTTTTTGCGCTGACGCATGTGTATGCGCAGCCATGTTAAGAATAGGAAAAAAACGCATGCTTTTTTTGCGCGAAAAAACAGTGCAAAAAAACGCAAGTGTGAAACCAGCCTTAGCTTTGCTCTGTTGCTATTGCTCCCAGCAACAGAGTACAACACCAAAGTTCAGCTTCACCTCTGAAGCTCGACACCTGAATTCAGCTTCCGCCTGAAGCTATTACACCAGAGCTCCCCTGAGCTGCCAGGAACTCCTCTCTGTAGTTCCTTCCTTCACCAGACTTGGTTGGAAATGGGCAATATCACCAACAGTGAGTGAGACCACCTGCTACTCCTTTATAGGCAGCAGCCAGGGAGTCACACCTGCTTCATTATCACGTGCAATAACACTAGCGGCCACCGGGGGCAACTGAACCAAAGTAACCAGAGTGCAATGACCCTAACGGCCCCCGGGGGCAAAACTAGAACTAAAACAACCACAGTGTAATGACCCTAACGGCCACCAGGGGCAAAACTAACTTTAAGCAAACAGCTTAAAGGGAAAAATAAAGGTTACTTGTGCAAAATCTGTCATAATCCAACTTGTATCATGACAGTGGGAGGACCAAGGAGAGAGGAACAGAAAAGGATAAGAAGGCGGATGTGGACAGAGGGACCAAAGTGCTGTTGGTGGTGATCGAGCCACACACGGACTGGTGAGCGCCGGGATCGGGGAGAGAAAGGGAGGTCCGGGAAGGAGAGGGCAAGAGGGTGATTCGGGGACAGAAGAGGGGAGGACCTGGGAGAGTGTAGACCAGGAGGGAAGGCTGGGTAGAGAGGGACAGAGGGAAATTGACAAGAGGGACGACTGGGGTCAGAGGAGTCAAAGTGCTGCTGGTAGTCGATGAGCCGGACATGGACTGGCGAGCACCATGGACCAGGAGGGTAGACTGTTGAGAGGGTTGACAGGGAGGGCAGGTGACAGGAGAGAGGACCAAGGAGAGAGGATCAGAGTGCAGGGAATGAAAGAGAGGATCGGGGAGAAGGAGGGAGGACTGGTGAGAGAGAAGGCAGGACCAGGAGGAACAGAGGGCAGAGGACAAGAGGGATGACCGATAGAAAGGGAGGATCGGGCAGTTGGGGGGCCGTGTAGAGGGACGAAGGACCGGAGACTGGGTTGGAGGACCAGGGAGAAAGGAAGAATAGGCAAGGGACAAGAACGAGGAAGGGGAAAGAGAAGCCAAAGTGCCGCTGGTGGTGGACGAGTTGCACACAGACTGGTGAGGAATGGGCACCAAGAGGGAGGACCGCTAAGAGAGTTTCATAGGGCAGGGAACAAGAGGGGCCAAAGTGCTGATGGTTTTGGATGAGCCACACATGAACTAGTCATCACAGTGGAGAGAAAGAGTGAGGACCAGGGAAAGAGGGACAGAGGGCAAGGGACAAGAGCAAGGATCGAGGAGGGAGGAACAGAGGGTAGAATCCAGAAGTGCCAAAGTGCTGCGAGCCACACATGTACTGGTCAGAAACAGGGAAAGAGGGCACGGGACATGAGGGCCAAGAGAAATGGAGACTTTGTGTCCTCGGATGGGGCTGTTGGGTCCGTCCGGGCAGCTTACTGGTAAGGCAGCAGACATGTGACATGTGCTCGGATATCACAGACTATACTGAACCCCTTGAGCATGCGTGGTGTATCACATAATTGGGAATATTACCCGCCTCACTCCCAGCGTGCAGTCACTTTGCAGCCAGAGGCATGAACTAGAACTGGAAGCCTTTTAGCTAATAACCATTGAGAAAGAGCAGATGGCCTTGTCTCATTTGGTCAACGATGTGCATAAACTAATTGCAGCAACCTGGTACTCAATCTGAGGGTCTAGTGGCCCCAGCAGCCGGTGTGTGGTGCTATGTGGGAGACAGGAGGAGGAAATGGGAAGGATTAGGGGGAAATTCGTGATGTGTGACTGTAGAAGTTGTCAGTGTTTTCCCAAGGTTGTTTCACCAAGACATCCTCTTTAAAAGCTTCTGTCCTGGGGAAACAGCTGATCGGCAGCTCCATGAGCCACTATCATGCCAATTCTGGGCAGCAGTCATCTAATGTCTATGGGCAGATGTAAACACAAACGGCATTCCTTGTATATTATGGCCATACGGTAGTACAGAGAATTTATGCACTCAAAGCAAAAGAGTATGGAGAACGGAAGATTGAGGGCCTAAGGAAGGTCAGAGATGCAAGGGACGTGGAGATGACTTGTATCTTGCATCTACTATAATACTGCCCCTATGTACAATAATAAAACTACTATAATGCTGCCCCTATGTACAAGAATACAACTACTATAATAGTACCCCTATGTACAAGAATATAACTACTATAATACTGCCCTTATGTACAAGAATACAACTACTATAATACTTCCCCTATGTACAAGAATATAACTACTATAATACTGCCTCTATGTACAAGAATATAACAAATATAATACTGCCTCTATGTACAAGAATATAACTACTATATTACTGCTCATATGTACAAGAATATAACTACTATAATACTGCCTCTACAGTATGTACAAGAATATAACTACTATAATACTGTCCCCTATGTACAAGAATATAACTACTATAATACTGCCCCTATGTATAAGAATATAACTACTATAATACTGTCCCCTATGTACAAGAATATAACTACTATAATACTGTCCCCTATGTACAAGAATATAACTACTATAATACTGCTCCTATATACAAGAATATAACTACTATAATACTGTCCCCTACAGTATGTACAAGAATATAACTACTATAATACTGCTCCTATGTGCAAGAATATAACTATAATGCTGCCCCTATGTACAAGAGTATAACTACTATAATACTGCCCCTATGTACAAGAATATAACTACTATATTACTGCTCCTATGTACAAGAATATAACTAATACTGCCCTCTATGTACAAGAATATAACTACTATATTACTGCTCCTATGTACAAGAATATAACTACTATAATACTGCCCATATGTACAAGAATATAACTACTATAATACTGTCCCCTATGTACAAGAATATAACTACTATAATACTGTCCCCTAAGTACAAGAATATAACTACTATAATACTGCTCCTATGTACAAGAATATAACTACTATAATACTGTCCCCTATGTACAAGAATATAACTGCTATAATACTGCTCCTATGTGCAAGAATATAACTACTATAATGCTGCCCCTATGTTCAAGAGTATAACTACTATAATGCTGCCTCTATGTACAAGAATATAACTACTATATTACGGTTCCTATGTACAAGAATATAACTACTATAATACTGCCCCTATGTACAAGAATATACTGTAACTACTATATTACTGCTCCTATGTACAAGAATATAACTACTATATTACTGCCCATATGTACAAGAATATAATAACTATATTACTGCTCCTATGTACAAGAATATAACTACTATAATCTCCTTTGTACAAGACTATAACTACTATATTACTGCTCCTATGTACAAGAATATAACTACTATAATACTGCCCATATGTACAAGAATATAACTACTATAATACTGTCCCCTATGTACAAGAATATAACTACTATAATACTGCCTCTATGTACAAGAATATAACTAATATAATACTGCCTCTATGTACAAGAATATAACTACTATATTACTGCTCATATGTACAAGAATATAACTACTATAATACTGCCTCTACAGTATGTACAAGAATATAACTACTATAATACTGCTCCTATGTACAAGAATATAACTACTATAATACTGTCCCCTACAGTATATACAAGAATATAACTACTATAATACTGCTCCTATGTGCAATAATATAACTCTAATGCTGCCCCTATGTACAAGAGTATAACAACTATAATACTGCCCCTATGTACAAGAATATAACTACTATATTACTGCTCCTATGTACAAGAATATAACTAATACTGCCCCCTATGTACAATAATATAACTACTATATTACTGCCCCTATGTACAAGAATAGAACTACTATATTACTGCTATGTACAAGAATATAACTACTATAATACTGTCCCCTATGTACATGAATATAACTACTATAATACTGTCCCCTATGTACAAGAATATAACTACTATAATACTGCTCCTATATACAAGAATATAACTACTATAATACTGTCCCCTATGTACAAGAATATAACTGTTATAACACTGCTCCTGTGTGCAAGAATATAACTACTATATTACTGCTCCTATGTACAAGAATATAACTACTATAATACTGACTTGTGTGTACAAAAATATAACTACTATAATCTCCTATGTACAAGAATATAACTACTATAATACTGCCCCTATGTACAAGAATATAACTACTATATTACTGCTCCTATGTACAAGAATATAACTACTATAATACTGCCCATATGTACAAGAATATACAGTGCCTACAAGTAGTATTCAACCCCCTGCAGATTTAGCAGGTTTACACATTCGGAATTAACTTGGCATTGTGACATTTGGACTGTAGATCAGCCTGGAAGTGTGAAATGCACTGCAGCAAAAAAGAATGTTATTTCTTTGTTTAATTTTTTTTGAAATTGTGAAAAGTTTATTCAGAGGGTCATTTATTATTCAACCCCTCAAACCACCAGAATTCTGTTTGGTTCCCCTAAAGTATTAAGAAGTATTTCAGGCACAAAGAACAATGAGCTTCACATGTTTGGATTAATTATCTCTTTTTCCAGCCTTTTCTGACTATTTAAGACCCTCCCCAAACTTGTGAACAGCACTCATACATGGTCAACATGGGAAAGACAAAGGAGCATTCCAAGGCCATCAGAGACAAGATCGTGGAGGGTCACAAGGCTGGCAAGGAGTACAAAACCCTTTCCAAGGAGTTGGGCCTACCTGTCTCCACTGTTGGGAGCATCATCCGGAAGTGGAAGGCTTATGGAACTACTGTTAGCCTTCCACGGCCTGGACAGCCTTTGAAAGTTTCCTCCCGTGCCGAGGCCAGGCTTGTCTGAAGAGTCAAGGCTAACCCAAGGACAACAAGGAAGGAGCTCCGGGAAGATCTCATGGAAGTGGGGACATTGGTTTCAGTCAATACCATAAGTAACGTACTCCACCGCAATGGATCTTAAGATGGGTCGTCATTTCATCTTCCAACAAGACAACGACCCAAAGCACACAGCCAAGAAAACCAAAGCCTGGTTCAAGAGGCAAAAAATCAAGGTGTTGGAGTGGCCTAGTCAGTCTCCTGACCTTAACCCAATTGAAAACTTGTGGAAGGAGCACAAGATTAAAGTCCACATGAGACACCCAAAGAACCTAGATAACTTGGAGAAGATCTGCATGGAGGAGTGGGCCAAGATAACTCCAGAGACCTGTGCCGGCCTGATCAGGTCTTATAAAAGACGATTATTAGCTGTAATTGCAAACAAGGGTTATTCCACAAAATATTAAACCTAGGGGTTGAATAATAATTGACCCACACTTGTATGTTTAAAATTTAACTGAGCAACATAACTTTTTGGTTTGTAAGATTTATGCATCTGTTAATAAATCCTGCTCTTGTGTGAAGTTTGAAGGCTCTAACTTATTTGCATCTTATCAAACCTGCTAAATCTGCAGGGGGTTGAATACTACTTGTAGGCACTGTAACTACTATAATACTGCCCCCTATGTACAAGAATATAAGTACTATAATACTGCCCCTATGTACAAGAATATAACTACTATAATACTGCCCCTATGTACAAGAATATAACTACCATATTACTGCTCCTATGTACAAGAATATAACTACTATAATACTGCCCCTATGTACAAGAATATAACTACTATAATACTGCCCATATGTACAAGAATATAACTACTATATTACTGCTCCTATGTACAAGAATATAACTACTATAATACTGCTCCTATGTACAAGAATATAGCTACTATAATACTGCCCCCTGTGTACAAGAATATAACTACTATAATACTGCCTCCTGTGCACAAGAATATAACTACTATAATACTGCCTCCTATCTACTAGAATATAACCAGGGGTGAACCTAGCCTCTCTGCTGTCTGAGGCAAACAGCAAAATAACGCCCCCCCCCCCCCGCACACAAAGTAGATTTTTATATCTATCCTGTTTAACTGAGTACAATAGTGGACATTTTGATTTAGATAAATAGAAAAAAAAGGTGTCCAAACACAAGGATGTCAGCGCCATCACAACCACATACAAGAACAACACAGAAGTATCCAGAACAAGAGTCATTAATGGCAATAAAAGGCCTGGCACAGGGCCGGACTGGGACAAAAATGCAGCCCTGTCACACAAATCCCACCAGCCCACAAACTATAACACTCCTCACCCCGATCAGTGATTTTTTTTGCTATACTTTGTTGTCTCCTCATCACTCTCTTAAAGGAGTTATTTGAAGAGCCACATGTGAATGGCACCACAGTGCGTTTGATTGACCACAGCTCCATTTACATGGTGCTCTTCAAAGGTACGTTTCCCAGGATCATGGAGGTCCCAGTGGTCAGATCCACAACAAACAGAAAGTCATCCCCTATCCCTACATAATGCTCCATACAGTATTATGGGCCCCCTTATATTACTGCATACAGTATTATAGGCCCCATATAATGCTCCATACAGTAGAATGGGCCCCATATATTACTTCATACAGCATAATGGGCCCCATATATTACTTCATACAGCATAATTGGCACCATATATTACTTCATACAGTATAATGGGCCCCATATATTACTTCATACAGTATAATGGTTCCCATATATTACTTCATACAGTATAATGGGCCCCATATATTACTTCATACAGCATAATAGGCCCTATATATTACTTTATACAGTATAATAGGCCCCATATATTACTTCATACAGTATAATGGGCCCCATATATTACTTCATACAGCATTAATGGGCCCCATATAATTCTTCTCCCCATACCCAGCTGCTCTGGTTTCAGTGTATTCTGATCCTCCGCACTGCTTGCCACAGGGACATCATTAACTTTATGTATATAATTGTCCACTTGGACTGATAGTAATATTGATTTGTTTGTTTCTTGTTGTCTGGGGCTGGCCCACTTTATGGGGGTGCTCAGGGCATATGATTATACACCAGTAAAAAGTATGAGAGGCTCAATGTGACCAGTGCCACCTAGTTTCCTACCCCTCTTATTCTACTGGTACTGTGGGCACACTGGTACTGAGGAAAAGAAAGAACAGAGAGAGAAAAAACAGAGAGAAAGAAAGAGGGGAAAGAAAGAAGAGAGAAAGAAAGAGGGGAAAGAAAGGAGAAAAAGAATGGAGAGAGAAAGAGGAAAGAAAGAACAGAGAGAGAGAGAAAGAAAAAAAGAAAGATAAGAGAAAGAAAGAACAGAGAGAAAGAAAGAAAGACAGACTCTATAAAGATACTATAGCAGCCCAGCTCCCATTGTAATGCCCACCTGAGACTCCCGATGCAGGACATATCATGATCCGCTCACATGGCTAGCATCCCCGAGTCCAAGGCGATCCCGCTGTCCGCGCTGTTGGAGGAGGACACGGTGATGGATCTGAAGCATTCCCTGAAGTGCCTCCATGGTTCTCTCACAATCTCCTCCCGAAATTACCTCATTTCTGGTCAGCTTCTAGCACGTCACTTCCGGTGGAACGTCACGTGCAAATTTTAAAGTGCTCCTCGGGGCTCCGCCGTGTACTCCTGTGTCCGTCGGAAAATTAAGCTCCCGGCTGGGGCAGTGGGGCAGACTCTTTCTCATAATCGGGACTGTCGCTCTGGGAGGTATAAATGCTCCCCACCATACACCTTGTACACGTATGGCTCCGCACACCTCATACACACATGGTTCCATGGCTCCGCACACCTCATACACACATGGTTCCGCTTTTTATGCCTCGTACACACATGTTATGAATTCACTTTCTGGCCTACCTCTGGTGAAGGTGGTGGAGATGGTTGTATTGAGAAAGGGGTCGCGAGTAGAGTTGAGCGACTTTGGTCGGATCGGGTTTCATGAAACAAAATTTGTTTCAGATGAAACTGGTGTGACTCGGGCAAAAAAAGTCGGAGTTTTATCCGAAACCCGACCCCAATGCAAGTCAATGGGGAATAAAAGTCGGCATTGAGTGGATGAATGTCGTGAGTTCTCTTTACGGGCTCCCTCTGGTGGTTACAGGAGGTAATGGAGCTGATCTAATTAACAGAGGCCTGCCACCTGATAATGAGGAGGACGATTGGACATTGGGAGTTTCTGACTGGATTTAAGACAGCCGACTCCCTCTATCCCTGCTGGTGATTTTTTCCTGCCTCCTGAGGTCTTAGTTTCCAGCTCAGTCCCTGCATGCTCAAGCTAAGTGTTCTTGTGCTATTGTTCACATTTGATTTGGTTTTGTCTATTTCAGTTTTGTGTGGTCAGCCAGCCCCGGCTGGGGCTGTGCTGAATTTCCATCCTTATGTTACTGTTTGTGCCAGTTTGTTTTTGTGCCTTATTAGATTGGCCTCTCCTTGCTCTGCTTTCAGAATATACCAGAGTGCTGATATAGTGGGCGAAGTCTAGTGACTTCAGTATTTTTTCTATCAGACGTGTTGGGCATTTTTTGCAGGGTTTTTTGCGTGATTGCAGACAGTGTCTTTCCTTTCCTGTCCTGTCTAGTTAGTTTGGGCCCCATCGTTTGCTCAGCCTATTTTCCTACCTGCCCTTGTGTTTTCATGTTGTCTCACCGACAATATATGTTTGGGGGCTATCTATTCCTTTGGGGTCTGCTCTAGGGCAGTTTAGATTTCCCCTTTCTTGCTTTAGGCTTATTTAATTCTCCGGCTGTGTCGAGGCATCTAGAATCATCGTAGGTACGCTCCACGGCTACTGCTAGTTGTGTGGATAGGATCAGGGGTCTGCAATCTGCTTAGTTATCAACCTCTCTGGTTTTTCTGTGGCTTAGCTTGGTCTTTCTTTCCTCCTCGGTGACCCAATCATATCACACATGGCTCCGCTCTGTACACCTCGCACACACTCGGCTCCACTCAGTACACACATGGCTCCACTCCGTAAACCTCGTACACATGCGGCTCTGATCCGTACACCTTTTACACACGTGGCCACGCTCTGTACACCTTGTACACACATGGCTCCACTCCGCAAACCTTGTACACATGCGGCTTTGCTCAATTCACCTCGTACACATGCAGCTCCGCTCTGTACACACACAGCTCAGTTCCGTACACTTCGTACACACAGGGCTCCGTTTTGTACGCCCCATACACACGCGGCTCCGCTCCGTACACCCGTGGCTCTGCTCCATACACCTCGTACACACACAGCTCGGCTCCGTTCACCTCGTACACATATGGCTCCGCTTCGTACACCTTTTACACATGCGGATCGTACACATCTCCGCTCCGTACACCTTGCACACACACGGCTCCGCTCCGTACACCTCGCACACGCTTGGCTCCGCTCCGTACACTTCGCACACACGTGGCTCCATACACCTTGTATACACATGGCTCTGCTCCATACACCTCGCACACGCATGACACCGCTCTGTACACCCTGTACACACACGGCTCCGCTCCGTGCACCTTGTACACACATTGCTCTGTTCTGTACACCTCGCACATGCCCGGCACCGCTCCATACACTTCGCACATGCACGGCAACGCTCCGTACACCTCATACACATATGACTCTGCTCCGTACACCTCGTACACACGAGGCTCCGCTCTGTACACCTCGTACACACGCGGCTCCATACACCTTGTATACACATGGCTCTGCTCCATACACCTCGCACACGCACGACACCGCTCTGTACACCCTGTACACACACGGCTCCGCTCCGTGCACCTTGTACACACATTGCTCTGTTCTGTACACCTCGCACATGCCCGGCACCGCTCCGTACACCTCGCACATGCACGGCACCACTCCGTACACCTCATACACATATGACTTTGCTCCGTACACCTCGTACACACGCGGCTCCGCTCCGTACACCTCGCACACGCGTGGCTCCGCTCCGTACACCTCGCACACGCGCGGCTCCGCTCCGTACACCCTGTACACACATAGCTCTGATCCTTACACCTCGTACATGCGCGGCTCCGCTCCGTACACCTCGCACACGCGCGGCTCCGCTCCGTACACCCATGGCTCTGATCCGTACACCTCGTACATGCGCGGCTCCGCTCTGTACACCTCGTACACGCGCGGCTCCGCTCCGTACACCTTGTACACACATGGCTCTGCTCCGTACACCTCGCACATGCGGCTCCACTCCGTACACCTCGTACACGCACGGCTCCGTTCCGTACACGCACGGCTCCGTTCCGTACACCCTGTACACACATGGCTCCTCTACGTACACCTCACACACAAGCGGCTCCACTCTGTACACCTTGTACACAAATGGCTCTGCTCCGTACACTTCGCACATGCGTGTCTCTGCTCCGTACACCTCGCAAATTGACGGCTCCGCTTTTTACACCTCGTACACACATGACTCTGCTCCGTACACCTCGCACACGTGCGGCTCTGCTACAGCCACCCTGTAAACCCCCCCTCCTGACCACACACATAAACTTACTCATCCAGCACCATGGCAACCAGCATAGCAGAGTCCTGCACACACTGAGAGCTGTGCCACAGGACCTGTTATGAGGTCACGGGAGGGGAGGAGTCAGGGGTCACATGGTCAGGGGGCCCTGACTCCTTCCCTCATGTGACCTCATCAATTGCAAGCTTCTGCACGCTACCGCAGCACGAGCGTGCAGAGGTTAAATTGTAGGTGCTGCGGGTAGCAGAGCGCGTAGTGCCGCCCCCTGTGCACAGCATCTGCCTGCCGCCTGAGGCGGCTGGCTCAACTCGCCTTATTATAGGTGCACCCCTGAATATAGCTACTATAATACTGCTCCCATGTATAAGAATATAACTACTATAATACTGCCTCCTATGTACAAGATTATAACTACTATAATACTGCTCCCATGTATAAGAATATAACTACTATAATACTGCTCCTATGTACAAGAATATAACTACTATAATACTGCCCGCTATGTACAAGAATATAACTACTATAATACTGCTCCTATGTACAAGAATATAACTACTATAATACTGTCTCCTATATACAAGAATATAACTACTATAATACTGCTCCTATGTACAAGAATATAACTACTATAATACAGCTCCCATGTATAAGAATATTACTGGAATGCTAAAAATGAATATGACTTGTAGAATATGAGATTTGTTGTTGGGAGGGCATACAAACACTAGGTGTGTAATGGACATGGGGATAGGAAACGTCGCCACCTGAGGATCAGTAAAGTATCCACTTTTTTCACATTTAATTTGGAGTGCTGCCTATTTTTCTTGATTTATTAATTCGGTTGTTTGGACACTGCTGCATAGGTTTTGCACCAGTTGTATAATTTTGGTAGTGCTGCCCTTTTTTTGATATATATATATATATATAATATGTATATTGTGGTGTAATGACCACTGTATCCGCTAGGCGGCGCTGTGTGGATGTCCCAAGAGAGAGGATGAGCGGCAGAATCCTGAAGGACCGTTATGTATCTCAAGGTGGGTGGCCTTGAGATGGAGACTTATGTGTGTGTGTTGATCAGCAATGATATTGCTGAGGTGTTGTTTCAATGTGGCAGGGAGAAGTCTCCAGGTAACTGGGGAGATGGGCGGACCCAGTTACCTACAAACCCACCCAGGGGGTGTGTTTAAGAACACTATTCCAAAGTGCCTGTGAATGGTTCAAGGACCTATGATGAGGTCATAGCCATGTGACCTGGTGGGCGTGGCTACGGACCATATACAGTTGTGGCCAAAAGTATTGACACCCCTGCAATTTTGTCAGATAATGCTCAGTTTCTTCCTGAAAAAGATTGCAAACACAAATATTTTGGTATTAATATCTTCATTTAATTTGTCTTAAATGAAAAAACACAAAAAGAATTGTCCTAAAGCCAAATTGGATATAATTCCACAACAAACATAAAAAAGAGGGTGGACAAAAGTATTGGCACTGTTCGAAAAATCATGTGATGCTTCTCTAATTTGTGTAATTAACAGCACCTGTAACTTACCTGTGGCACCTAACAGGTGTTGGCAATAACTAAAACACACTTGCAGCCAGTTGACATGGATTAAAGTTGACTCAACCTCTGTCCTGTGTCCTTGTGTGTACCACATTGAGCATGGAGAAAAGAAAGAAGACCAAAGAACTGTCTGAGGACTTGAGAAACCAAATTGTGAGGAAGCATGAGCAATCTCAAGGCTACAAGTCCATCTCCAAAGACCTGAATGTTCCTTTGTCTACCGTGTGCAGTGTCATCAAGAAGTTTAAAGCCCATGGCACTGTGGCTAACCTCCCTAGATGTGGACGAAAAAGAAAAATTGACAAGAGATTTCAATGCATGATTGTGCGGATGTTGGATAAGGAACCTCGACTAACATCCAAACAAGTTCAAGCTGCCCTGCAGTCCGAGGGTACAACAGTGTCAACCCGTACTATCCGTCGGCATCTGAATGAAAAGGGACTGTATGGTAGGAGACCCAGGAAGACCCCACTTCTTACCCCGAGACATAAAAAAGCCAGGCTGGAGTTTGCCTAAACTTACCTGAAAAAGCCTAAAACGTTTTGGAAGAATGTTCTCTGGTCAGATGAGACAAAAGTAGAGCTTTTTGGGCAAAGGCATCAACATAGAGTTTACAGGAGAAAAAAAAGAGGCATTCAAAGAAAAGAACACGGTCCCTACAGTCAAACATGGCGGAGGTTCCCTGATTTTTGGTGTTGCTTTGCTGCCTGTGGCACTGGACTGCTTGACCGTGTGCATGGCATTATGAAGTCTGAAGACTACCAACAAATTTTGCAGCATAATGTAGGGCCCAGTGTGAGAAAGCTGGGTCTCCCTCAGAGGTCATGGGTCTTCCAGCAGGACAATGACCCATAACACACTTCAAAAAGCACTACAAAATGGTTTGAGAGAAAGCACTGGAGACTTCTAAGGTGGCCAGCAATGACTCCAGACCTGAATCCCATAGAACACCTGTGGAGAGATCTAAAAACGGCAGTTTGGAGAAGGCACCCTTCAAATATCAGGGACCTGGAGCAGTTTGCCAAAGAAGAATGGTCTAAAATTCCAACAGAGCATTGTAAGAAACTCATTGATGGTTACCAGAAGCGGTTGGTCGCAGTTATTTTGGCTAAAGGTTGTGCAACCAAGTATTAGGCTGAGGGTGCCAATACTTTTGTCTGGCCCATTTTTGGAGTTTTGTGTGAAATGATCAATGTTTTGCTTTTTGCTTCATTCTCTTTTGTGTTTTTTCATTTAAGACAAATTAAATGAAGATAATAATACCAAAGAATTTGTGTTTGCAATCATTTTCAGGAAGAAACTGAGTATTATCTGACAAAATTGCAGGGGTGTCAATACTTTTGGCCACAACTGTAAGGTGGCCAGGGTAGGTCACATGTGGTGGATGCTGGGACCCGGTTGGTCCAGTGTGGAAGGTCCCGCTGAGATGCGGCTTCCTGGCTAACAGCCTGTGAAGTGTAATGGCGACGTGTGCCTGTTAGTTCCCTGGAGGGAATGAACATGTGCAGCATGGTGAAGCAGCAGGAGGAAACCCTGACAGGGTGAGATAACTTGGGGCTAGGAAGCCTGCGCGTTGAACAGTGCATAGCTTATATGACTACAGGATAACCGAGGGAAACTCTGTAATGGACGCTATGCTGATTATATGCTGTTTTCTGGGACTATGATTGTTTTGTGGAAAACCCGTTCCGGATCTGTTTTTTTGTGGCTGCAAGCGAGTGATCCTCTACTTGAATGACATCGCTACCTCACAAATGGTGGAGATTGCTATGGGCAGTGTTGTAGCCTTGTTGCTGGAGCAACGGAAGAGGACTGCAAAGTTTGGTTGCTAAGGGCAACAGCTTCCAACAGCATATGTTGCAGTGCTGGCAACGCTGAGCCAGGTGGGCTGACGGTCTGGAAAGCCGTGTGAAGTGCTGACAGGAGTCAGAGAGAGACTGGTGATTGCTAGGGTGCCTCTGCGGATGAAGTACCCGAGGACCTGTGTGGCCGACACAGGTAACGGACAGGTGTTCGTTGTTGTACTGACCTGGGTCAGTGAGCAAGGTCCAGGAGGGTCAGTGTTGGGAGGTTCTGTGAGAAGAATCGGATCCCTGGAGCACGTGGTATGACCTTGGACCTGGTGAGGCGTGAGTGTTGGGCAGGCGGAGACGGATGTCCTGAAGAGCACCCGCTGAGCCCTGGACCTAGTGAGGCCAGTGTGTTGGGAAACCCTGGGAGGAGGGTCAGCTCCCTGAATAGCACCCGGTGCGCCCTGTGTGTTGGACGGTCTCAGGAGGAGACGGAACGTCCTGAATAGCACACAGACAGGACATGTGAGTTTTGTGTGGTGTTTTTTTTTTTCTTCTTTTCTCGACTCAGCCTGGGGTGGCTCAGTGGGAGTCAAGAAGGTGACAAGCGGCTTGCTGTAACTCAGCGGGGTTACGAAGGGGACAAGTGGCTTCCGGTAACTCGGCGGGGTTACGAAGGGGACAAGCGGCTTCCTGTAACTCGGTGGGGTTACGAAGAGGACAGCAGCAGCTGTGTGTGAACAGCAGCCGGTGGTGTCGGTGATCGGTGACAGCAGGAGCTGTGGTGGTGCCAGCAAGGACTTGTGTGGTATCGTAAGAGACACAAACTGTGTGGTGTGAACTGTGGTCTGAGAAGACCGGTATAACGGACATGGGGAGATCCCGATAGGGGGTGGAGTCCCAGAAGGGGCAGTGACCCAAATCGGGGTGGTAGCAGAAAAAGGGGGTGGAGTCCCAAATTGGGGTGGTAACCCAAAAAGAGGTGGAGTCCCAGAGGGGGGCAGTGACCCAAAGGGGGGTGGAGTCCCATATTGGGGTGGTAACCCAAAAACGGGTGGAGTCCCAGGAGGGGTCGGTGACGCAAAGTGGGGTGGTGGTCCAGAAAGGGGCCGAGTTTGAAGAAATAACAGCACTGGGTACCTCAGTGGGTATGTCTGGGGAACAGCAGTGTGTGTGTATGACTTGCTAAGAATGTGGGATAGTCTTTCCGGATAGTAACGATGGGCCGCAGGTGTGTACTTGTCACGCCGTCTCTGCATACTCACCCGGCCATCGCTCCCACGCCGCAGCCCCTCGCCGCCCGCCAGCCATGGCAGTCACCTCTGACAGGCGCGTGGCCGATAGCGTCTATGCATGCAATGCGCATGTGCCATAGGCCGCACCCGTGCCTCCCTTCTGCTTCTTGTGCTCCGGCTATGCCCTGACCCGGAAGCACTCCCTGACCAATGGCAGACCAGACAGGGGCATAGGCCGCTTCCCCCTGAGGGAGGCGCCTGATCATTGTGTTTCCTAGCACACTGGGCCTCGCTTCATCATGTGCTCTCTGCAGTCCCGTTCTCGTCTGCTCCCTGCAGCAGCCTCTCAGTCCTGTTATCCGAGTTCCCTGCTGTATTCCGCAGTCCTGCCTCTGGCGCTCCCTCTGTCTTTCTCCAGTCCTGCCTGCGGTGTTCCTGTTCCATCCTGCCCCAGTCCTGCTGTCCTGCTCCAGTCCTGCCTCCGGTGTTCCTGTTCCATCCTGCTCCAGTCCTGCCGTCCCACTCCAGTCCTGCCTCCAGTGTTCCTGTTCTATTCTGCTCCAGTCCTACTCCAGTCCTGCCTCCGGTGTTCCAGTTCCATCCTGCTCCAGCCCTTCCGTCCTCCTCTAATCCTGTCTCCTGTGTTCCTGCTCCAGCCATCCCTCCACGTTCCAGTCTACAGCCTTACTCCACTCCTGTCCCCTGTGTTCCAGCTCCATTCTGTCATCTACTCTTCAGTCCCACAATCCTACTCCAGTCCATCCTGAGCCGCCCCTCTCGGTATCGGCTACCGTGGTAGTTGAACCCCTGAGCCTGCTCCTAACGGTCCCTGTATAGGGGTCGGTTCCACCTGGCAGCTCGCCCGGGGCCCCTCGGTGCCACGGCCCAGAGGGTCCACTCCTGGAGATTCCAGCTCCAGACCAGCCCCCCTACAGTACTGTGATGTTGCGCCGGAAAAGAGTCTCTGGTCGGCTGGATTCAGAGTCAGGTGACTCTGACAGGAACTTCGCTCACTTTCTGGTTGACTGAGAAAATGGTCCAGGTTCGCTGTAAACATGGGGTCATGGTGAACTATGGGGTAGACAGAGTAATGTTTGACCCGTCCCATAGCGTTGAGTGCCAAGGGAGCGGGAAACCACGGAATTTGGTCTATGCCTTAGAGAGGGGCCGGGACTTTGTTTCGTTTGATGACGTAGAGTCAGACGATGGAAACGTTTCAACTGTGGGGCCAGCGGACGCTGAGACGGTGACGCCTCCTAAAGTGGACAGGTCAGAAGTAGAACTGACGGGAAGAAGAGGTACATCTGCCCAACGTATGGACCTGACTTCTCGTGACATGATGGATGGTGGGCTGGGAGATGAGACGACTAGACTAGACACACGGTCAGAGGGTGACTGGAGGGTTCACTCGACTGATAGGGCTGACCCAGCGGTACCCGTTGAAGATATAATTAGAGAAGTGGTGCGACACGTGATGGCCGAAAAAGAACAAGACCATAAGATACAGTTGATAAAAGAGACAGAGGAAGAACATCTCGAACGAGAAAGGGTCCTGAGACAAATGGCCGAGCACAGGGTGGAGGGGCTCGAGAAAGAAGTCTTGGAGCTCAGAGGTCACCTGTCAACGTGGCAAAACATGAACAAGACCCTTAGGGAAGAGATGGAAGAACTCAGAGGAGTAGTAAAAGGTCTTCGGCAGGAGAGGAAGTTGGACGAAGACTTACCGCGGGTGAGCTCAAGTGATAACAAGACAGAACTGCCAGTATCCATCTTGGCAAAGGGTCGTGAAGAGATAAAATCTTGTGAAGTTGGTGAGCAACGAACGGAAGAAGACAATCACCCGGTCGGGTCAACTGTAGTGAGGGAAGTGTCCGTGGTAAAGTCAGAGTCTTCTGTCCAGGAAGAGAGCAAGACCACAACCTTCAAATCTGTGATCGAGGTACCCGAAGACATGCAAGAAGCCTGTGCGGAAGAAGGTGTACATGAGGCTTTCAAGGAGGCGGTCAAGGCGTGTAAGGTGCACTGGGCACCTGAGACTCGGCAGTTGGTGAGGTGATAATATCAGCCAGAGAAGATACTGCAAACCGGGTAGCTGTCCTGAAAGAGATGCATTTACAATGTCTCCACGCCAAACAGCTGGTCAGGCGGAGTAATATGAAGGCTGCTCGACGCCTAGAGTTAGCGAAGGAGGCTATGGATCGGCTGGGATTGCAGAAAGATGTGGTTCCGGTACCCAAAGCTCTGATTGGAAGAATCATTGGAAGGTCCGGGAAGGTAATGCAAGACCTTGTGAATATCTCCGGTGTGGTGAGGGTGAGGATCCCTCCTGATGATGAAGACCAGGTATCCAGTGAAGTGGGTAGAATTCCCATCATGGTGGTTGGCTCCGCGGAGAGCCTGAGAGACTTTCGGATGCTCGTGGAGTATCGAGTGGGGTATCTGCAAGAAATTGAGCAGTTGAGGCTGGACCGTCAGCGAATAAATAAAGAAGTGCGGAACACTAGGAGGCGGCCGCCTTCAACCCAAGATGTAAGGACCCGAACGGTTCCTCCAAGAAGTGACATGGCAGATGGTCGAAGAATGTCAGCAGGTGGTAGTTCGACTGGCAGGATGACGTTGAGAGACCGTAGTTCCTGTGAAACGCTGATTGAGTCAGACTTAGGCCAGACAGTAGGCATAACTAAGACTTATGACCGTACCAACCGAGGGAGCTGGTCGGGGAACGGAACAGACAGAGAAAGGAATGGGATGACTAAACAGTGTCTGATGACGCAGAAAGACTGTAACTGGAGGGCCAAAGATCAGGGCCGATATTCTGACTACTGGGGGCGGGGGAGGCCTAACATAGAGATGAGGCCGGATGACAGATGGAGACGGTTCTCTCGACCTGTGGGTCAAGGTGTAATGAGGGCCCGGTCTCGAGATCCTGGTGTAATGTGTGTTCAACCCCACAGGTTTGAACAAAGGGGGGAGGTATGTGGTGTAATGACCACTGTGTCCGCTAGGCGGCGCTGTGTGGATGTCCCAAGAGAGAGGATAAGTGGCAGAATCCTGTAGGACCGTTATGTATCTCAAGGTGGGTGGCCTTGAGATGGAGACTTATGTGTGTGTGTTGATCAGCAATGATATTGCTGAGGTGTTTCAATGTGGCAGGGAGAAGTCTCCAGGTAACTGGGGAGACGAGCGGACCCAGTTACCTACAAACCCACCCATGGGGTGTGTTTAAGAACGCTTTTCCAAAGTGTCTGTGAATGGTTCAAGGACCTATGATGAGGTCATAGCCATGTGACTCGGTGGGCGTGGCTACGGACCAGCCAGGGTAGGTCACATGTGAATGCTGGGACCCGGTTGGTACAGTGTGGAAGGTCCCGCTGAGAAGGGGCTTCCTGGCTAATAGCCTGTGAAGTGGCTTTGAGTAATGGCGACGTGTGCCTGTTAGTTCCCTGGAGGGAATGAACGTGTGCAGCATGGTGAAGCAGCAGGAGGAAACCCTGACAGGGTGAGATAACTTGGGGCTAGGAAGCCTGCGCGTTGAACAGTGCATAGCTTATATGACTACAGGATAACCGAGGGAAACTTTGTAATGGAAGCTATGCTGATTATATGCAGTTTTCTGTTGCTGTGATGGTTTATGATGCTGACTAAACCGAAGGGACTATGATTGTTTTGTGGAAAACCCGTGCCGGATCTGGTTTTCTGTGGCTGCAAGCGAGTGATCCCCTACTTGAATGACAGTGCTACCTCACAATTTATATATATATATATATATATATATATATATATACAGTATATATATAGAAGAAAAGGAAACAGCACAGTACTTTGGGTTCAAGGCCCCCAGGCAAGAAGTCCAATAGTAAATAAAAGATGAAGGCAGCCCTCCATACTCCATATGTTGAAAAAAGTAGCGAACTTATTCAGACCCACATGTCCGGGCAACATTTCTGATTTATTCACACTGCGGGGCGGGATCTCTGGCCGCACGTCCACGCAGGCACGATAGGAAGGACATGATGTGATATCAGAGCACGGACAGCGCTAACCGCGCATGCCCAAGAAAATATATTACAGCGCAGGCGCCAGAATTTGAAATAAACGCTGAGGAGGCGGAGCAAAGGCTGAAGGAGGACATGACTGATGGATGTGAGGCGTCTGTGTCCAAGGGGGAAAGACCTGCCCCCCGGTCAAACTTCAGATATGTCTGACCAATTTTAAAAACGCTTATTTCTGCGGTGGAAGGGACGCTAAATAAAAGAGCCACCTTGACAGAATGCAGCATTAGTGCTGCACAAGGTGGCTCTTTTACTTAAAAACGCCTGGGGGGTGACAGGTTCCCTTTAAGGATACACTTGGTTTATTAGATATGGCAAAAAACAAGTTTAAACACAAAATAAACATGACTATCTGGGCAAAACAAAACAGAAGAACTAGGTACAGTCCTTGCATTAGCAGGGATCAGCCTGCTCAGGGTTTGCAAGACTCAATGGTAGGCATAAACAAAAGTACGAAACACTTCTCTGGAGTGTTCCTCTCCAGACACTGAACACTGCTGCCTTTAGAGGCCAGCTACTTTAGCCCCAGACCACACAGTAGGGTGGAGATAAGGTGGACATCCTCACACTCTCTATGGATGTTCATATAAAAGGCAGCCCATTATGCAAATTAACTTAACTCCTCACAACACTTAGTGTGCTGGAGGACAAACTCTGGGTTTATATCACTGACGCCATTAGGGATAGTGAAAAATATCTCTTCTCCAGCACTTTAGCAGTGATTTTGTTACAATATACAGTATATATATATAGATATATAAATATATACATTTTTTTGCCTAAAATACAAAGGAAATGTGTGATCCTTAACTTTAGCCCTTGTAGAGATCATTTCATCTTCTACAACTTGCTTAGGCTAGTTTCACACTAGCGTTTATGAGCGCAGCGACGGCCTGCGCACGGCCGCCGCTAAGCCCCACCCCCTGCCGCGCCTCCGCCAGTAGCTCCGCCCACCGGCGCATGACGCTGCATGCGCCCTGCATCCCCTATCTTTATCACAGGGGACGCAGGCCGTGCGCAGTATGCGTTTGGCGGCGCATGCGCCTTTTTGACGGTGCGCCGACGCAACCATACTGCGCACGGCCTGCGCCCCCAGTGATAAAGATAGGGGACGCAGGGCGCATGCAGCGTCATGCGCCGGTGGGCGGAGCTACCGGCGGAGGCGGGGCTTAGCGGCGGCCGTGCGCAGGCCGTCGCTGCGCTCATAAACGCTAGTGTGAAACTAGCCTTAACTGTTCACAATACCAGTAATTTTAACCATCAGAGGTGCCCAAACTTTTACATGCCACTGTACGCCCCTCAACATTGAAATTACAACACTGAGAAGGAAAAGCCTTTGAATTCTGAAAATCACAGGATAGATACATTACTGTGCTGCTAAGTGCTGTTAGGCTATGTTCACATTAGCGTTTGAGTCCGCAGTGTATCATCTGCATGCGCAAACGCATGCAAAACGTATGTTTACACAGCTTTTTTTATTCGCATCTTCTTGCGCATGCTGGGAAAAAAAACACTGCGTTTGTGTTGTTTATGCGCATGTGTTTGTGTTGTTTATGCGTATGGGTTCTTCAAAATGTAAATAGAAATCCCATGAGACATGCCCATTTTTGTCTGGTGTCATATCGAATAACACATGTGGGTTGCCCTCCCAGGCTGTGGGGTACTCGGTACCGCGCCGGTCTCACAGAGGGGAATGTCACAGCAGCGGTGACCCGGTCCGTGGCCCTGAGCGCCCATGTGAAAGGGAATAAAGTGATGGAATAAAGTTTATAAGTGAATGATTCGTGACGCCACCTGTGGTGTTCGGCAATGAAGATGTTAAGCCGACGCTGCAGACAGATCCTCTGGGACAGATGGTGTGGTGCAGCATTGATGGTGTAGCCCTCCATAGGTAGGGCTGTTGTCCCAGGGCAGAGTAGATGAAGAAGATAGGTGTTAAGGGAGAGAGTGTAGTGTCTGGCACCGAGATGTCTTCAAACAGAGGCTGGACAGACATCTGACTGGGATGATTTAGCGAATCCTGCTTTGAGCAGGGGGTTGGACCAGATGGCCCAGGAGGTCCCTTCCAACTCTACGATTCTATGATTCTATGTAGCAGGGCTGAGTGGGTTGGCGCAGTAATAAGCGGAGGACACCAGGGCATGTAGTTCCAAAGCTTTACTCACAGTCTGTTGAGCATACAGGTGCCCGCCTCGGTACCGTGTCCTCCAGGTCAAGGGCTCAGTCAACTTCCAGGCAAGATGAAGTACTCCCTTCCAATACTCCGCCAACATATGTGCCTTTTCTGAACGTCTCCCTTTTGCGCTATAGTGAAGTACTCACAGTACTGAGTTACACTGGAGTTCCTCCTGTCAGATGTTCCTATGAACTCTACTTGTACGGCAGACAGCTGTAGCCTGCTTCGGGGACTCCTTGCTACCAAGTCCCGGCTCACTCTCGTTGCTGTTGTGCCCCCAAGTCTTGTGTGGGAATAAAGTGGTGACAATTTCTATTCCTCCGGTGTCTGCTGCAGGACCATTAGTATCCATAAAACCTCGGGGACCGGACCCCGGCCTTGCGCTGTGAACTTGGGAAGGGTTCTGCTCTAACTCTAATCATTAGTCCTCCTCTCCTCACGTTCCGTACTAATCCTTCCTTTTTATGGAGAGAGTCAGGCTTTCCATCAATGTCTCTTTCCTTTGCCAGTGGACCCAGGTCACTGAGGTCGGCTGCAGCACTTCCTTCATCCATCTCCCTCAGGGGATTTTCACTCTTCCACTGACTCTGTCAGACTCACTAAATACCAAACTCTTCCCGCTCTTTTGGTGCCAACTAACTCCACCCGCCTCCCAGCATGCTTCGTGTTCCAAGCATGGAGCCACCAAAGGGTGCTTTGCTACACTACTATGTTGTGTGGGATGCAGGTGTTGGAGTGTGGTCAGGAGTCTCCACCTTACCTGAATGGTGGGGCACCACACTTCAGGAGGATGTGCAGTACCTCTGTGGCGACTGAACCCTCAGGGGTGCCACATACCCCCCCGTTAAACACAGCACGTCCGCGGGCTGCAAGTGAAACAAAGTTAGACAAACAAAGGAACATACAAAAGTTTGCTGATAAACAATTCTTATCTAAACTTCCCAATGTGGGAGGCCCTCACTCTTAAACGTTGCAAACAATTTAACTATGTCGAAATATAGTACCTAATTAAAGTGCTATTGGCAGTAAACTCACTACCAGTTCAAGTATCATCATTAACACATTTTTTATTACTTCTAGACTTCTGAACCCTAGGTGACAACCACTGATGCCTCTTTTGTCACCTGCAATTTCAATCTTCATTCAAATTTTTATCTTTATTCAAATCCTTCATCTCTTTATTAAAACATTCCTAATTGTTATTGCTATCAATTAAATTCTATATAAAAGCTATTCTATAACTATTAATACTTTCATAAGGCACATTATAAAATACTTCACATTAAAACTTCAATAATTCTTGTAAGTGCTGGACACCGCTCCCAGCCGGGATTTCTTGCAGTGTCCTTTAGGTGGAGCCATGCTCCAGGTGAGGTAGTCCTTATCCATTAAAGACTTACGTAAAACCAAGAAAGGGCACCTAAAGAGGTGCAACTATGTACACGGCAGTTCTGGATCATTCATTGTCCATGATCTCACAGTTCAAGTATAAAATGCTGCCAAGGAAACTAGGCAAACTAGAACAACATGATGAACCAAAACCAAAAATAGAAAAAATGAAAAAGGCATAACAGAGCCTATACCCTCCTGGGTAACAGTTAGTTAGTTATTAATGCTGGTCCCCTCCTGGGGTGGTGGAAGTGGGTCGCTTGGGCTGCTTCCAGGGGAGAACAGCAGGACATCCTCTTCTTGCTGATTGTCCACAAATTGCATGTATTCCCTCTTCCAGGAAGTGAAGTTGGTATCTGCCTGTGTAGATGGAATGGCAACTGGAGTAACTGCTGCCTGTGAGGGTAGCATTTCAGCTGCGGCTGATGATATCTCTGCTGCCAGTGATTCTGCCGGAGTTGCAGCTGGTGCCAGTGGATGTTGTTCCTCAGTTTCAGGTGGTACCACAGTTAGCAGTGTTGCTGCCTTGGTTTTTGGCCTAACGTCTCGTGGCACCAATAACTGTGGCCGCTTGTAAGGTGAAAGGCGAGGGTTCAGAAATCTGCGGCAATGGGAACCCGTGATGCATATTAATACCCGTCGGCTGTTCAGACTCTTCCACCAGACCCACAAGATGCCGAATGGGACATGCCTGCTCCAGTCTCACTCTTCTCAGCAAGGATTTCTTCCACTTCCCCATCGCAGTCAGCTTAGTGCCTCTAAATTGGGAGCATAGCTCTTCCATTTGTCCCATGTGGAATTCGAGCCTGCTGGCCGCAGTGCACGAAAACTCAGGGGGTAACCCGTTGGCAGGGGTGGCGGTCATACCTGGAGCTTCCCAGCCGTGCACGATGTTCACTAGAGTTGCCCGTCCCAAGATCGGAGATGATGGCGGGGCAGATGGCAGCTCCGGGTCCGCAGGGGTCTCCGGTGGGACCTGCGCAGCCGCGTCAGGTCCAGGCAGGAGTTTAACTTCCTCCGCTTCAGCCTCCAGGCCCCCAGGGAATTCCTCATGACAGGCCGCGCTCTGCGGTGATTGCAGCGCGGAGATGGAGACAGGCGCCGCCGGTAATAGGGCAGCGGCCGTGGGTTCCACAGGTGCTGCCTGGGGGAAATCTTGTGCATCAGCGACGGGTACCGCGGGTGAAGGTACCGGCGAGATAGCAGCGGCGGCGGGTACCGGTGATGGAGGTACCGATGGTTTAGGCCCCTCCCGGGCGTGCTGCCAGTTCATAATCCAGAGCGCCTCCTGTCTCAACCGCAGACGGTGGGTCAGGTGAGCAATCTCATCCTCCAGCTGCTGGCGGTTCATGGTGGAAGTCGGATCAGAGCCTTCAGCCGATGCGCCGGGGAGGTTCAGCTCAACCTCCTTGCGCTATTCGGGCCTCCCTCCTTCTTCCATCATGGCGTTCTGGCGTTCTTCCTCCTTCTTGGGCTCTTTTCCCGCCACCGGCTCTCGCTCCTCCTGGGGGCGGCGTCTTCTTCCTACTCCTCCATACCAGGCCAGTATCCGAACCCCTCGGGGGGTGGGCCATGTTGCAGTTGCATAGAAGTTCAGGCAGGGGAGGCCAGGACAGTTTGTGGTCTTTTCTTAGTTCCACCCATGCTGTCACGCCCTTCTTCACCGTGCCAGCGGCCATTTTGAGAGTCCATTTTACAGTCTATTAATTTGGTTATTCTGCACATTTTCAGCAATGTTTAAGTCCAATAATCTCAGGCACACAGAACCCGGTGGCACCGGGGTCCATCATCCTGTTCGTGACGCCAAAATGGGTCGCCCTCCCAGGCTGTGGGGTACTCGGTACCGGGCCGGTCTCTCAGAGGGGAATGTCACAGCAGCGGTGACCCGGTCCGTGGCCCTGAGCGCCCATGTAAAAGGGAATTAAGTGATGGAATAAAGTTTATAAGTGAATGATTTGTGTCACCACCTGTGGTTTTTGGCAATGAAGATGTTAAGCCGACGCTGCAGACAGATCCTCTGGGACAGATGGTGTGGTGCAGCAATGATGGTGTAGCCCTCCATAGGTAGGGCTGTTGTCCCAGGGCAGAGTAGATGAAGAAGATAGGTGTTAAGGGAGAGAGTGTAGTGTCTGGCACCGAGATGTAGCAGGGCTGAGTGGGTTGGCGCAGTAATAAGCGGAGGACACCAGGGCATGTAGTTCCAAAGCTTTAATCACAGTCTGTTGAGCATACAGGTGCCCGCCTCGGTACCGTGTCCTCCAGGTCAGGGGCTCAGTCAACTTCCAGGCAAGATGAAGTACTCCCTTTCAATACTCCGCCAACATATGTGGCTTTTCTGAACGTCTCCCTTTTGCACCTATAGTGAAGTATTCTCAGTACTGAGTTACACTGGAGTTCCTCCTGTCAGATGTTCCTATGAACTCTACTTGTACGGCAGACAGGTGTAGCCTGCTTTGCGGACTCCTTGCTACCAAGTCCAGGCTCACTCTCGTTGCTGTTGTGCCCCCAAGTCTTGTGTGGGAATAAAGTGGTGATAACTTATATTCCTCCGGTGTCTGCTGCAGGACCATTAGTATCCATACAACCTCGGGGACCGGACCCCGGCCTTGCGCTGTGAACTTGGGAAGGGTTCTGCTCTAACCCTAATGCTTAGTCCCCCTCTCCTCACATTCCGTACTAATCCTTCCTTCTTATGGAGAGAGTCAGGCTTTCCATCAATGTCTCTTTCCTGTGCCAGCGGACCCAGGTCACTGAGGTCGGCTGCAGCACTTCCTTCGTCCATCCCACTCAGGGGATCTTCACTCTTCCACTGACTCTGTCAGACTCACTAAATCCCAAACTCTTCCCGCTCTTTTGGTGCCAACTAACTCCACCCGCCTCCCAGCACGCTTCGTGTTCCAAACAGGGAGCCACCAAAGGTGCTTTGCTACACTACTATGTTGTGTGGGTTGCAGATGTTGGAGTGTGGTCAGGAGTCTCCACCTTACCTGAATGGTGGGGAACCACACCTCAGGAGGAGGTGCAGTACCTCTGTGGCGACTGAACCCTCAGGGGCGCCACATATGCGTAACGAACGCAAGCGTACGAATGTCCTTGCATACTAATGCGTTCCCATAGAGAGTAATGCGTTTTTTTGATGCGCACATCCACATGCGCATGTCTGGCCATTTTTTACACCTCAAAAATGCAACATGTTGCGTTTGCCGGACGCCGCCACACGCCGCGAAACAACACATGCGTACGCATGCAAATGCGTGTCCCTGCGTACACCATGTTAAAGATATGTACACATGACGCATGCAGATCGATGCGGAGCAAACGCTGAAAACACAAACACTAATGTAAAACCAGCCTTAGTGCACCTGGAATGAAGACTAGAGGGCTTGGACTAGTGTGCCGTTCCCTTGTGAATGCCTCTTCATGGCATTGCCCACATGGTCTCCATGCAAATCTCTATAAATAAATGTGTCCAAAGCAAAGGCTGGACTCATCGCTGTAGAGGACAAACCTCCACTCCAGCACCCATTGCTATCTCGCTCTGCACCATGACGGCCTTTGAGAGCGTCGTGGGGTCAGTTGACACTTGTAGCTGGACGTCCGGCTTGTAGCCCAATATCGTGCAAACGTCTTCTGATGGTTTGTGTGGTCGCTGACTCCTAAGGCTCAGTGTGTGGCATAAACAATGGATCACTCCTCACCATTTCTTAATCTGAAGATCCCTCCGTGCGAAGGTTCGCCTCTGTGCACCTCCTGCTCTGATTCCAGGTCATTGTCGTTCTCCCAAACACTGGGACACACAAGGTTGAGCAATGGTGATGGATCACCCGCCAGGTCAGTGGGGATGCTTGGTTCCGGGCCGCTTCTTAAAGGGGATGTGTCACAGCGGCAGTGACACAGTCCGTGGCCCTGGGCATCTAATTAAAGGGGATATTTACAAGAGATAAGAGTTTGTAGTAAAGTTTATAAAGTGTTCGTGACGCCACCTGTGGTTTCTGGTCAGAGGTGACCAGCGCTGCAGTGCAGATCCGCTGGGACAGGTGGTGATGCAACAGAGTTGGTATAGCTCCCCACAGGTGGAGCTGAGTCCCAGGGCAGATGTAGTATATTCAAGATAGTAATGATGTAGCATTTGGAAAGGGATGTAGCAGTGCTGAGTGGGTGTTGCAGGAAGAACTTGAAAGGACACAGGTGCAGTTTCCAACGTTTTACTCACAGTTCTGCAGGTAATGTTTCCAAGGCACTGGCTACAGATGGTGCTGGAGATACGATTGCCTGGAAACAATTTGGATTCCACCTTGCCAGGAGGATTTAGAGGCCTTCCTGCTGCGCTCTGTGTTTCTGGCCTCTGCTGCTTATAGCTAAGCTGCGGACCTCTTCTCTGTGTTGTTTTTCCAACCTGTATAGCAGGCAGAGTGAGCCTATCAAGGGCGCTGTCCCTTCTCACTGGCAGCTCTAGCTCTTGTGTTACTGCTGTGCTGGCAGGTGTCAGTGTGAACAGAGAACTTGCAATTCTCTGTTCTCCAGAAGTGACTGTCGGGCTTGGAGTCCCCAACTGGTCCAGGACTCTGGCATCCTCATGTATCAGAGCTCTGCTCTGGGTGAGCTATAGCATACAGCTCTTCTCCCACGAGCTTCTCTCCACACACCCTATCTCGTCCCTGTCTACAGACAGACTCTCTAACTCTTCCTCAAGCCAGAATGTTCCAAGGAAACTCCCCTGAAATCAGGTATTAGAGCTCCCCCTTCTGGTCTGGAATAGGAAAAGTGTTGTATGCTGTGTGTTACCTGAGTGACAAGGGGTCTCCTCTTTGTTTCCAGGCATGGCATCACCCCCTGTGAAGGAAGCAACGCCACTGTAGCAACCGGACTCCTGGGGTGCCACACTGACATGTTGGCCTCTGCATGTTGTGATTTGCTTCTCAGCTTCAGGATTCTCTCCCTCTCAGTGATAATAACAGATATGTCCAGGGGTGGGATTCAGCGGGTTCTCCCCGGTTCGGTGAAACCGGTTGTTAAAAAAGCAGCCGGTTCCCCGAACTGGGGAGATCCAGAGCCGCGATCCAGTCCTCTGATGTTGCTGGCGGCGCTGCCTGCAGGCAAGGAGCAGAGGAGGACTCTTGCTCTGCTTCCTGCCGGATACCGCGCGCATTGATACTTGACGTGCTGCTCGCTGTCTGCTGACTACTGGACAGAGCAGCACAGCACACCCCGGCGGCCCCCGCTGCCCGTGCACTGATTCCTGCGGCACAGTGCGCCTATAATTGGCGGGTAACTAGACTCTGGAGCTCGCTGGACTGGACTCAGGAGTTACCCGCCGCAGCGGCTGCACAATGAGCTGAGCGCCTGAGCCTGGACAGGAGGACACTAGTCTGTGTGTGGTGACCGTGGCCGCCTGCCTCACCGCGGGATTATTTACTTCAGTCTTCAGTTCAACTTCAGCCTGTGGTACACACAGGCCAACACCAGGTCAGTTGTATATGTGCAGTGCTGCTGCTTATTGGGGACCTGTGCTGTGCAGTGCTGCCTATTAGGGACCTGTGTGCCTGCCTATTGGGGGCCTGTGCTGTGCTGCCTACTAGGGACCTGTGCCTGGCTAATGGGGACCTTTGCTGCCAATTGGGGACCTGTACTGCCTATTAGGGACCTGTGCCTGGCTATTGGGGACCTGTGCAGCACTGTGCTGCCTATTGGGGACCTGTGCCTGCCTTTTGGGGACCTGTGCTGCCTATTGGGGACGTGTGCTGCCTATAGGGAACAATGCTGCCTATTGGGGACTTGTGCTGCCTATTAGGGAACAATGCTGCCTATTGGGGACCTGTGCCTGCCTTTTGGGGACCTGTGCTGCCTATTGGGGACGTGCGCTGCCTATAGGGAACAATGCTGCCTATTGGGGACCTGTGCTGCCTATTAGGGAACAATGCTGCCTATTGGGGACCTGTGCTGCCTATTAGGGAACAATGCTGCCTATTGGGGACCTGTGCTGCCTTTAGGGGACCTGTGCTGCCTATTGGGGATGTGTGCTGCCTATAGGGAACAATACTGCCTATTGGGGACCTGTGCCTGCCTATTAGGGAGCAATGCTGCTTATTGGGAACCTGTGCTGCCTATTAGGGAACAATGCTGCCTATTGGGGACCTGTGCCTGCCTATTGGGGATTTGGCACTTTGTAGTTCTGATGTGATTTTATAATTACTATACATTAATAAATTATTATTACTCTGTCGATTATACTTGTGGTTGTGATATTTTCATGAACCATTCTTTTTTGTGGTGTTCTAGTTGTGGAAATATGCCAATTTAACCCATCATTGTTTGACATAGATGGGACTTGAGTAACACCAGTTTGCAGGAAGGGTATGGTGATTTTTACTTTTAATTTCCATTAGGACGCAGACATGTAGTGCACAGCCTGGCCAGCCGGACAGTCAAGTGAGACAGCTGCATAGAAATATATGCAGCTGTCACACTCGGGTCAGGAGAGCCGCTGGCCAGAATGTGCACTGTTCTGATCTCATTCCAATTTTTTTTTTTTTTCAACTGTTTGACTGCGCCCCTACTTGTATATGTTTGAGGAAAAGGTGTGTGTAAATGGGTGTGGCTTAACAATGGGTGTGGCTTAAAATGGGTGTGGCTTAAAATGGGGGTGGTTTTCCTACACACAAACACAGAACCTGTTGTTAAAAATTTGAATCCCACCACTGGATATGTCGATGAACAGAATGCAGAGTGCAATCATCACAAAAGACCTGGTCTGATTTTTGAGGTTCCTTGTAGCTAAAAAAAATTGCTTTCAATCTGGCTTTTATGCCCCTCCACATGCCACAGATTGGAGCTTGGTGCTTGAACATGTGCTGATCTGGGTGACAGTGGCTTCTTCCTCAAGCTGAACCTTATGGCTGAGGAGTATATATTGTGTATACATGGTCATCCAGGATGTAGGGTCCGGGAATCGTAGGGGCAGTCGTCACTGATTTGCTTAATTGTTTTTATTTTTGTACTTACACTTGTTGCCATGGAGGGCTGTCTTTTGATTTTGACTAGATTGATGTAAGCAATCCAATGTAATGAGCCCTTTAACCCTGAGATGTTTCATGGCGGTACCTTGGTTCAGGTTCCTGCTATCTCTCCTGCATCAATTTTGGTGTCAGTGAAGACCAATCAGCCAGATTGGGGTGGGCCGCAGGACTCTCATTAAAAAAATATATCCCAGAGACCTCTATTAGTTTCGGTGGTCGCTATGTCGTGTCATCCATTTTTGCATGGAGAATGAGTAGACGATTCATATTCCTTTTTGCTATTGATATAATCTATGGGGGCTGTTTCCTTGCAGCACCAGCACAGGGTTAATGAGGCATTAAGCAGATCACATTGAACTTCGAGGTGTATTCCGATCTTTGATATGGATGATATGGTCGGCAGGTCTCTAGGCCCCCGGCCAATCCTGAGGGGCTGAGGTTGTTCTGCACAGGCCTTCATCATTAGGTGAAGGTCAGTACAGACTGGTTTCCTTCCACAGCCTGATCACATGGCGAGGGGGGAAGAGAAGAACTACCTAATGGTTCTCTGTGTATCTCGGTTATATAAGGCTCTGATTTATTTATATGGCTGTTTTTTTCCGGTCCGCTGCTGTCCTGTCCTCCCCTTCCCAACCCAGGAGCATTGCAGATTATGACCTCAGTGACCACTATAGGAGGCGAGCGATAAAGCTGTGGCCAGTGCCCATCCGTCCTCACAGGCAGGAGAATCAGTAAGAACTACAGCAGCGGGACCCCCGAGCACACCTTTATTACATGTCGTCATGTTTCTCATTCACGCAGAGCGTATAGACTGCAGGAATATGACGCCCCGTTCGCGTCTTCCTTTGGTAATTGCACCCTATTACAGAGCTGAGCTGCGGGAGAGGAGGGGGCCGCTAGCGTGATTTTGCTTCTATCTCACAGTTCCACGGAAGACCTGCAGGATGAGACATGTTCAGATTGCATGCAGATCTCGGCACTGCCTGCAGAGGCTTCCAGAGACCTGATTGTGGCTAGTGAGGTCATGGCGGCCAAACTGTTAGGAAAGGGGACATCCTTTTCATGTATGTTTGCCTCCAATTGTAAGCGCCACAAAATCTGGCAGTGGCATGGCTATAACCCACCTTCTATAGGGTAATCCTATCACAGCGCCAGTGCTCTCATTATTTTGTCAAGTCTACATCCTGCCGCTTAGGTTATCGCTCACATAGCAATTCCAGATTATTGCTTTGAAGGTGTGCAGTTTGCTAACAGATCAGGCCACCTGCACTTGCCCAGCGCATGGTATCACGCTGGCATCTCCAGCTCTGCCCTCCACGCCCCAGTGCTGCATCCGTCACATGGCATTCAGATCATTTTAAAATGAAAAGTGCTAAGTAATTTCACAGTCTCGCCCCCTCATTCCTGAAATATGCTGCTCACAGATAAAAGACGGTGGTGCCATCCTCTCCAGAATTACGGGCAGTGATTCACGTTGTGCAAGGAGTGAAGGGATATTAAGAAAATAAATAGGCTTAAAGGCTGCAATTCTCCTGTGCGGAGGGACTGAGAAGCCCCGGGGAAGGAGAGCGGCTGCCAATCAGGGCATCCCTGCAGTCAGGGATTGTATGCCGTTCACAGGGGGCCAGTTGTCGACTAATGACTCGAGGCTTCATCCGTACATCTGGTTAATGTAATGTGTAGCCCCCCAATCTCTTGACCTAATTATTGTCTTTGGGCAGTGGGGGCTTTATAGCAATCTCCACCCTGCGCCCCTCTAAAACCATTATCATAAACCCACTGATGCCATGTATTATGCTCAGGCAGGGAGGAGCATGGTTGTCACTTCCCTACCCCCCACTCAATAGTGACGTGAAGATGGGACTTCTGTAGAAGCCCAGGCTAGGAAATCAAGGAGAATATCGCTTTTCGACATGATTTTTGAGCACGTACACAAGGCGGCTTATTGCTCCCTTGTATAGATTGGTGGAAGGATTCAACAATGGCCGGGTAACCTAAATTCATAACAGTAATAATAGCTGAGACGCTGGCCCAAGGTCATGTAGCTGGAAATTCTCACTGCATGCCGCTTCTACTTGACGCTAGCAAAACTGTAAGAATTGTCTGGTGCAGTAACATCTGCTGGATTATGTAGCTACTGCAGCCGGTTACTGCCGTCCATGAAATTCAGCAAATCAGGACATAATAGTTCTCATGATGGCAGGAGACCCCATAAATGCTTTGTATATTCATAGTTATAGCTAGAGTTATCCTATATCGTTAAGCTTAAAGAGTAGCTATGAAATGAATGGGAAGCCCAAGACTGGTGATTTTTCTAAAGGATCGTCCCGTTTCGTCCCAGACTGGTGATAGGGGCTCTTTAAGGTGACTACATGCCATAGCTAGCGGTTCTCTGCATATGTACGCTTAGCGTTGTTAAGTGTACATGTGTTCTCCAGGTGAAGAGAAGAATAAGTCTCTGCTGGACACGCCTAGCGGCTGTTGATGTGTGTCCTTCCAACCAGTCTGACCATCTATCCCCTGACATCTGCTGTAGATTGTAGTCCAGTCTTGTTGAAATTGACAGGATAGCTACTGGATCCTCACTATAAAGAAAACATTTCTTAACATTTGGTCACAAGTGAGGTGCAGAAAGGAATCCTAGTCTTCATTTGGAGTCATGGGCTACCAAATATAAACCAGGCAATGCACATTACACAGCCGTAACTAATGATATTGATTAATCAACTAAGGGATGGGGAGAGAGACGACTAAATAGATCAGACTGGATGGTTAGGACATTCATGAGCTTCTTAGGTCTGCAGTCCAATAGCGACTGGTCAGGAAAAGTGGTCAGAAACAAACCAAATTGGACTGCCAATATTAGAACTTTGGACTACCTCTAAGATTAGGGAGAGGGTTCCCTCAATCATGCCTCCCTCAAATCAACTCCTTAGGGTGGAAGTCACTGTGGTCTGTCACTGAGTGAACGAAAGATACTACAGAATTCCACCTTGATGGGTTTGGTTCCTCTACATTTACCCTTAAAATTTAGCCTCTAGAGATGGTCATACATAAGGCAAGTCTACAACTATTGGGATGTATATCTGGGAGAAAACTTCAAAATTCTACACAGACATTTTGAGGAGAAGCTTGAAAGTCTTTAGCTGAGTAGGAACTTTCTCTAAGGGCGGGGTCAGACTTGCGAGTTCAATGTGAGAAACTCGCGCAAGTCTCTCACATCAATACCCGGCACTGCTGCCGGCGGTCCGGACCGTTGCGTTCAGCTGCATAGAAATCCATACAGCCGCACACTCCGGTCTGAGTGCCGGCAGCAGTGCTGGGTATTAATGCGAGAGACTCGCGCAAGTTTCAGGCATCACACTCGCAAGTGTGACCCCGGCCTAAAGCAAACATGGTGCTCAGGAGGCCTAAGAAGGTCCAAAACAGGCCGCATATGAATGCGGTCCCCTTTCTACTTAGGGATTGTGAAGCCATAAGCTGTCAGTGGAGAGGTGTTTGCGCATCTCCAGCATGGGCATTTAAAACATGAAGAGTGTCTTTGCCTTTTTTAGATAAGTTTTAATAAAGATTTTTCAACTAAGGACCTAAACTCCCTAAGTACCGGTAAACGTGGGTGGACACCCTTAGTGTAGAACTGGTGCAGTCAGGATAAACGTTATTTCCTTTATTATCAGGTAAACCAGGAGACAGTTCTGCAGGACGAATCATCTGTTACATCTTATTGATCGCTCGGCAGAAGGATCAGTGAAGTGGAGAATATGCCTGAGCGCGGAGTCACACAGCGGCATGATAATGATCATGACTCTGTTCATCGGGTTGCAAAGGATATATGTCTACTGTAAACCCATAGATGGTGGGGGGATGGTCTGTGATGTCCCATATGTGGCGCATCCATGTGTTACCAGCTTATTTAATAGAGTTAGCTTATCCCTGGTGTCTGGAGAGCTATGTGGTGGACCCAGCATGTCCATACATTATCTAGTGCTTTGTTTTCCCTGTGGGGGCTCTGTGTGAATGTTGTATAGAAGTATATAGAAAAATAATTTAGTATTTTTAAATCTTGCAAAACTGATCCCTTTACTTTTATTACCTTGACTTTGTGTCTATTATTATTTATTTATATAGCATCATTGATTCCATGGTGCTGTACATGAGAAGGGGTTACATACAAATTACAGATATCACTTACAGTAAACAAACTAACAATCACAGACTGATACAGAGGGGAGAGAGGACCCTGCCCTTTCGGGCTTACATTCTACAGGATGGTGGGGAAGGAGACAGTAGGTTGGGGGGTGTTGCATCATCTTATGCGCCAGTCACATCCAAAGCTGTGTTCTGAAATTGCTGGACCCGCCATCAAGGCAGCAGTGTTATGTCAGACCAGACACAGACCTGCATCATTAAGTCAGACTTGCCACAGGCCTGCAGCATTATGTTAGACCCACCACAGGCCTGCAGCATTATGTCAGACCCGCCACAGGCCTGCAGCATTATGTCAGACCCGCCACAGGCCTGCAGCATTATGTCAGACCTGCCACAGGCCTGCAGCATTATGTCAGACCCGCCACAGGCCTGCAGCATTATGTCAGACCCGCCACAGGGCATCAGCGTTATGTCAGACCCGCCATAGGGCATCAGCGTTATGTCAGACCCGCCACAGGGCATCAGCGTTATGTCAGACCCGCCGTAGGTCATCAGCGTTATGTCAGACCCACCACAGTGCATCAGCATTATGTCAGACCCGCCACAGGGCATCAGCGTTATGTCAGACCCGCTGTAGGTCATCAGCGTTATGTCAGACCCACCACAGGGCATCAGCATTATGTCAGACCCGCCACAGGGTATCAGCATTATGTCAGACCCGCCACAGGGCATGAGCGACATGTTAGACCCACCACAGTCCTGCAGCGTTATGTCAGACCCGCCACAGACCTGCAGCATTATGTCATATTTGCCACAGGCCTGCCTCATTATTTCAGACCCGCCGCAGGCCTGCAGCATTATGTCAGTCCCACCACAGGTTATCAGCGATATGTCAGACCTGACACAGGGCATCAGCATTATGTCAGACCCACCTCGAGCATCAATGTTATGTCAGACCCACCACAGGCCTGCAGCGTTATGTCAGACTCTCCAGAGGCCTGCAGCATTATTTCAGACCCGTCACAGGCCAGCAGCGTTATGTCAGATCCGCCACGACTGCAGCATTATGTCAGACCCGCCACAGGCCTGCAGCGTTATGTCAGACCCACCACAGGGCATCAGCGTTATGTCAGACCCGCCATAGGGCATCAGCGTTATGTCAGACCCGCCACAGGGCATCAGTGTTATGTCAGACCCGCCGTAGGTCATCAGCGTTATGTCAGACCCACCACAGTGCATCAGCATTATGTCAGACCCGCCACAGGGCATCAGCGTTATGTCAGACCCGCCACAGGGCATCAGCGTTATGTCAGACCTGCCGTAGGTCATCAGCGTTAAGTCAGACCCACCACAGGGCATCAGCATTATGTCAGACCCGCCACAGGGCATCAGCATTATGTCAGACCCGCCACAGGGCATGAGCGACATGTTAGACCCACCACAGTCCTGCAGCGTTATGTCAGACCCGCCAGAGGCCTGCAGCATTATTTCAGACCCGCCACAGACCTGCAGCATTATGTCAGATTTGCCACAGGCCTGCCTCATTATTTCAGACCCGCCGCAGGCCTGCAGCATTATGTCAGTCCCACCACAGGTTATCAGCGATATGTCAGACCTGCCACAGGGCATCAGCATTATGTCAGACCCACCTCGAGCATCAATGTTATGTCAGACCCACCACAGGCCTGCAGCGTTATGTCAGACCCTCCAGAGGCCTGCAGCATTATTTCAGACCTGCCACAGGCCAGCAGCGTTATGTCAGATCCGCCACGACTGCAGCGTTACGTCAGACCCGCAACAGGGCATCAGCATTATGTCAGATCCACCACAGGGTATAAGCGATATGTCAGACCCCCCGCAGACCTGCAGCGTTATTTCAGACCCGCCACAAGCCTGCAGCGTTATGTCAGACCCGCCACAGGCCTGAGCGTTATGTCAGACCCTCCACAGGCCTGCAGCATTATGTCAGACCCGTCACAGTCCTGCAGCATTATGTCAAACCCACCACAGGGCATCAGTGTTATGTCAGACCCGCCGAAGGGCATCAGCGTTATGTCAGACCTGCCACAGGGCATCAGCAATATGTCAGAACTGCCACAGGGCATCAGCGTTATGTCAAACTTGCCACAGGCCTGCAGCATTATTTCAGACCCACCGCAGGCCGGCAGCATTGTGTCAGACCCGCCACAGGCCTGCAGCGTTATGTCAGAGCCACCACAGGTTATCAGCGATATGTCAGACCCGCCACAGGGCATCAGTGTTATGTCAAACCCGCCACGAGCATCAGTGTTATGTCAGACCTTACACAGGCCTGCAGTGTTACGTCAGACCCGCAACAGGGCATCAGCATTATGTCAGATCCGCCAAAGGGCATCAGGATTATGTCAGATCCGCCACAGGGCATCAGTGGTATGTCAGACCCCCCGCAGGTCTGCAGCATTATTTCAGACACGCCACAGGGCATCAGCGTTATGTCAGACCCGCAAATTGGCATCAGCGTTATGTCAGACCCGCCACAGGGCATCAGCAATATGTCAGACTCGCCACAGGGCATCAGCGTTATGTGAGACTTGCCATAGGCCTGCAGCGTTATTTCAGACCCGCTGCAGGCCTGCAGCATTATGTCAGACCCCCGCAGGCCTGCCGCATTATTTCAGACCCGCCACAGGCCTGCAGCGTTATGTCAGGCCCGCCCCAGGCCTGCAGCGTTATGTGAGACCTGCCAAAGGGCATCAGCGTTATGTCAGACCCTCCACAGGGTATCAGCATTATGTCAGACGCGCCACAGGCCTGCAGCATTATGTCACACCCGCCACAGGCCTGCATCTTTATGTCAGACCGGCCACAGACCTGCAGCGTTATATCAGATTCATCTTGTGCCAGTAGCGTTATGTCAGATCTGCCACAGGGCATCAGAGGTATGCCAGACCTCCCGCAGGCCTGCAACATCAGTTCAGACCCGCCACAGGCCCGCAGCGTTATATCAGACCCGCCACAGAGCATCAGCATTATGTCAGACCTGCCAAATGGCATCAGCGTTATGTCAGACCCGCCGCAGGATATTAGCGTTATGTCAGACCCGCCACAGGCCTGCAGCATTATGTCAAACCCGCCACAGGCCTGCAGCACTATGTCAGACTCGCCACAGGCCTGTATCGTTATGTCAGACCCGCCACAGACCTGCAGCGTTATATCAGATTCACCTTGTGCCAGTAGCGTTATGTCAGACCCGCCACAGGCCTGCAGCATTATGTCAGACCCGCCACAGGCCTGCAGTGTTATATCAGATCCGCCACAGGCCTGCAGCATTATGTCAGACCCGCCACAGGCCTGCAGTGTTATATCAGATCCGCCACAGGTCTGCAGCATTATGTCAGACCCGCCACAGGCCTGCAGTGTTATATCAGATCCGCCACAGGCCTGCAGCATTATATCAGAACCACCTTGTGCCAGTAGGGTTATGTCAGACCCGCCACAGGCTGACAGCATTATGTCACATCCGCCACAGGCCTGCAGCGTTATGTCAGACTCGCCACAGACCGACAGCGTTATGTCAGATCCGCCACAGTCCTGCAGCATTATGTCAGGTCCGCCACAGGCCTGCAGCATTACATCAGTTTCGCCTTGCAACAGTAGCGTTATGTCAGACCCGCCACAGGCCGACAGCGTTATGTCAGACCTGCCACAGGCCGACAGCGTTATGTCAGACCCACCACAGGCATGCAGCATGATGTCAGACCCGCCACAGGCCTGCAGCGTTATATCAGGCTAGTTTCACACTAGCGTTCGGCAGAGATGCGGAGGGCTACTGAGTTCCTCCGTGAAGCTCCGCCCACGGATGCGTCTCTTTGACGTTGCTGCGACCGCAACAAATTGCAACACGTTGCGTTCAAAACGACCCAAGTGGACGCATCCGCATACATTCGCACGGCCTGCGTACCCAATGTTAAAGATAGGTACACAGGCCGCATGCAGACGTAGGCGGAGCTGACCGGAGGAGGTGCGGCAGTGGGCGGAGCTTCATGAAGGAAGTCCGCAGCTCTGAGGAACGCTTATGTGAAGCCGGCCTTAGATCCGCCTTACGCCAGTAGCCAACAGGGCACAACATTAAGATGTTATGAGAAAGAAGAGTAATTTTGAATGCTGCTCTGGTAGTGACTGGAGCCATAGACACACTTTATGGTCTCTAACCATGCGATTTCTGTTAAATATTGATTTTATGTTTCAGGGTGAAGATTTTTAAAGGGAAGAAAATCAGTGGAGAGTTTGACATCAAGATTGAACAAGTAAGTGACAGCAAATGTAAAATGTCGTACATCCCAACATTAAGGCTGTGTACCCAGCAAAAACGCTTGAAAAACGCTTACAATAAGCATCCCATTCATTTTAATGAATTCCGCACTTTTTGTGCATATTGATGCTTCTTTTTCCGCAAAAAAAAAACCGCATTGTGGTAAAAAAAGCAGCATGCTCATTAATTTCACGGAAAAATCCGCATTTCTAACTATATTACACGCTTAACATTATGGCTGGTGCAAATAATCAGGGCAATTGTTACCACCCACCTTTCGTGTCTCCCCTTTTTTCCTTATAGATTGTAAGCTTGCGAGCAGGGTCCTCATTCCTCTTGGTATCTGTTTTGATCTGTGTTATTGTTATGCTGTAATGTCTATTGTCTGTACAAATCCCCTCTGAAATGTAAAGTAATGCGGAATATGTCGGCGCTATACAAATAAAATTTATTATTATTATTATATTCTATGAGCAGGAGGATGCTCCTGTAAAAAACGCATAAAAAATCGCGCAAAAAAGTGCAAAAAAAAAACGCGCGTTTTTCCTGAGAAGGAGTCCGTTTTTTTCTGCATACGTCGGGATATAGCCTAAAGGGAACCTGTGAGCAGGATTGTGCACAGTAACCTACAGACGGTGTCAGGTTGGCGCTATTATACTGAATAAAATGATACCTTGAGTGATGAAATCCATTTTGTGGCTGTTTCTTAATCTTTATTTTCTGTTTTGTGTTAATGACAGGTTCCCTTTAAAGTAATACACCTCCTCTATTAGCAAATAGTCCTCAGACCAAAACCCCACTATATACAGACTGCAGACTAGAACCTTCCTGTATACAGACCCCAGATCAAAACCCTCCTATATACAGACCCCAGACCTGAACCTTCCTGTATACAGACCTCAGACCAGTACCCCACTGTATACAGATCCCAGACATGAACCTTCCTGTATACAGACTCTAGACCAGAACTCTCCAGTATACAGACCCCAGACCAGACCCCCCGTATAGACACCAGACCTGAACCTTCATGTATACAGACCCCAGACCAGAACCCCACAATATACAGACTGCAGACTAGAACCTTCTTGTATACAGACTCCAGACCAGACCACCCTATATACATACCCCAGAACTGGACCTTCCTTTATACAGACCTCGGACCAGTACCCCATTGTATACAGATCCCAGACCTGAACCTTCCTGTATACAGACCTCAGACCAGATCCCCCATAAACAGCCCCAGACCTGAACCTTCCTGTATACAGACCTCAGACCAGTACCCCATTGTATACAGATCCCAGACCTGAACCTTCCTATATACAGACTCCAGACCAGAACTCTCCAGTATACAGACCACAGACCAAACCCCCCTATATATAGACCCCAGACCTGAAACTTCCTGTATACAGACCCCAGACCAGAACCCCGCTATATACAGACTGCAGACTAGAACCTTCCATTATACAGACCCCAGACAAGACCCCCCCTATATACAGACCCCAGACCTGAACCTTCCTGTATACAGACCTCAGACCAGTACCCCATTGTATACAGATCCCAAACCTGAACCTCCTGTATACAGACCTCAGACCAGAACTCCCCAGTATACAGACCCCAGACCAGAACCTTCCTGTATAGACACCAGACCTGAACCTTCATGTATACAGACCCCAGACCAGAACTCCACAATATACAGACTGCAGACTAGAACCTTCCTGTATACAGACCCCAGGTGAGAACTCTCCAGTATAAAGACTACAGATCAGAACTCCTCTGTATACAGGCCCCAGGCCAGAACCCCCATTTATATAGATCTCATACCAGAACCTTCCTGTGTACAGACCCCGACTTGAACCCCCCCGTATACAGACCCCAGACCAGAATCCCCCAGTATACAAACTCCAGACCAGAACCTTCCTGTATACAGACCCTGAACCAAAGCCCTCCTGTATACATACCCCAGACCACAATCCTCCTGTATACAAAACCCCAGACTAGAACCCCCGTATACAGACCCTGAACCAAAACCCTCCTGTATACATACCCCCAACCAGAACCCCCCTTTATACAGACCCCAGATCAGAATCCCACTGTATACTGTCAACATATGAAAACTCTTCTGTATACATATCCCAGACCAGAACCTTGCTGTACACAAACCCTAAGTTGGTACCCCCCCTGTATACAGACCCCAAACAAGCTAGAATTTTACTATATATAGACCCAGATCAGAACCTTCCTGTATAGAGACACCAGAACAGACCTTAATGTAGAAAAATCTTACATGTTAAATCATCGTCATGATTTAACTTCTTAAACGTACACAAAATGTACATTAATGAGAAAAAAATGAACTTTTTTGAATTTACCAAATGGCTGCAATGAAACAAAGAGTGAAAAATTTAAAGGGGTCTGAATACTTTCCGTGCCCACTGTAGACTTCAGTCCAGAATCTTCATGTACACAGTCCCTATACAACAACCTCCTGCATACAGCCCCAGACCAGACCCCTCTGATTTGCAGACCAGACCTTGTCCTGCACTCCTCTCCTCTCCTGGGCACAGGCAGTGTCAGGATGTCTTTCTTGCCACCTTTGAGCTGTTGACGTGCAGGTACGGTGAGAGTTCAGTTTGTTGGGATCTTGGGAGAGTTCCCCTTTTTCTCCAAATGTCTGGAACTTTTAAAATCTGCAGCTTCTACACGTGCTCTGTGCCCTCCTCCACCTCTTACCATAGAACGGCACTATTTATTTACCGCCACTTCTCAGTCAATCGCCTGCATTGGAAATCCTCCAGTCCTTCCTTTAATTCATCCTTGCCGTCAGCCATTACCAGCTCCAGCGGGATGGCGCTTTATGGGTAGAAATAGCTGCTTTATAAAAGATCTATAAAATACTGCACACAGCTGGAGATTAAATGTCGCTTCTGCAGCCGCAGACACTGAATCCTCTGCAGGAAGTGGAAAATTGTAGAATTTACACAGAACGTTTAGTGTCATTAATCTGATCATCCATGTACACGGCTCAACATATTGTCCCTCCTGTCTCCTGCAGGCTGAGTTCTCCGATCTGAACCTGGTGGCCCATTCTAATGGAACCTTCTCCGTGGACTTGGAGGTCATTAGGAATGGCGTGAAGGTCGTCCGGTGAGTCACACACCCATCTGCTTGTATTACCATCTGTAGGGTAAGCCCTGTAGTCCAGCATCTGATGGTCCACAAGTCGAGGGTCGTAGTGCCTGTCATCAGTCTAGGCCATTCTGTAAGATACCTGAGCTGTACAACTACCACCGAACCTGAGAATGAGGGGCAGCAGCTGTGATATAGTCCTAAATCCCCTTCACCTGCTCAGCCCCGTCATTACGTTTCCTTGCTCTCTGACTGTGCTGTAGCCCCTTCACTACTTTTCCTTGCCATCCAGCTGTGCTGTAGCCCCTTCTATACTTTCCCTTGCCCCTGTAGTTGTGCTGTAGCCCTTGCACTACTTTTACTTGCTCCCCGGCTGTGCTGTAGCCCCTTCTCTACTTTCCTTTGCCCTCTGGCTGTGCTGTAGCCCTTTCTCAACTTTTGCCTACCTCGTCTCCCTGCTGTTCTGTAACCCCTTCTTTACTTTTCTTTGCCCCCCCCCCGGCTGTGCTGTAGCCCCTTTGTTACTTTTCCTTGCTCCTTTGGCTGTGCTGTAGCCCCGTCTCTACTTTTCTTTCCTCCCCGACTGTGCTGTAGCCCCTTCACTACCTTTCCTTGCCCCTGTCCCCCCTCCCCCCGGCTGTGCTGTAACCCCTTCATTAATTTCCCTTGACAGCCGGCTGTGCTGTAGCCCCTTCACTACTTTTCCTTACCCACAGCTGTGCTGTAGTCTCTTCTCTATTTTTCCTTGCCACCCAGATATGCTGTAGCCCCGTCTCTACTTTTCCTTGCCCCCACTGTGCTGTAGCCCCGTTTCTAGTTTTCCTTGCCCCCGGCTGTGCTGTAGAATTGTCTCTACTTTTCCTTGCCCCCGGCTGTGCTGTAGAATTGTCTCTACTTTTCCTCGGCCCCCAGCTGTTCTGTAGACCCTTCTCTACTTTTCCTTGCCCCCCCCCCACAACTGTTCTGTAGACATTTCTCTATTTTTCCTTGCCCCCAGGCAGTGCTTTATCCTCTTTTCTATTCTTCCTTGCCCCTGTGGATGTGCTGTAATACTTTCTCTACTTTTTCTTGCCCCCGGGCTGTGTTGTAACCCCTTAACTTTTCTTTGCTCCCTGACTGTGCTGTAGCCCCTTCACTACTTTTCCTCAACCCCCAGCTATGCTGTAGCCCCTTCACTACTTTTCCTCGCGCACAGTGCTGTAGCTGCTTCACTACTTTTCCTTGTTCCCGACTGTACTGTAGTCCCTTCTCTACTTTTCCTCGCCCCCACTGTGCTATAGCCCTTCACTACTTTTCTTAGACCCTCGGCTGTGCTGTAGCCCTTTCACTACTTTTCTGGGGCACAGTGATTGTGGATGAGGACGCATCATGGGCACAGTGATTATGGATGAGGAGGCATCATGGGCACTGTGATTATGGATGAGGAGGCATCATGGGCACTGTGATTGTGGATGAGGAGGCATCATGGGAACAGTGATGTTGGATGAGGAAGCATCATGGGCACAGTGATTATGGATGAGGAGGCATCATGGGCACTGTGATTGTGGATGAGGAGGCATCATGGGAACAGTGATGTTGAATGAGGAGGCATCATGGACACTGATTGTGGATGAGGAAGCATCATGGGCACAGTGATTGTGGATGAGGCGACATCATGGGCACAGTGATTGTGGATAAGGAGGCATCATGGTGACTGATTGTGGATGAGGAGGCATCATGGGCACAGTGATTGTGGATGAGGAGTCATCAAGTGAACAGTGATTGTGGATAAGGAGGCATCATGAGCACAGTGATTGTGGATGAGGAGACATCATGGGGACAGTGATTGTGGATGAGGAGACATCATGGGGACAGTGATTGTGGATGAGGAGACATCATGGGGACAGTGATTGTGGATGAGGAGACATCATGGGCACTGTGATTGTGGATGAGTCGGCATCATGAGCACAGTTATTGTGGATGAGGAGACATCATGGACACAGTGATTGTGGATGAGGAGACATCATGGGGACAGTGATTGTGGATGAGGAGACATCATGGGGACAGTGATTGTGGATGAGGAGACATCATGGGGACAGTGATTGTGAATGAGGAGACATCATGGGGACAGTGATTGTGGATGAGGAGACATCATGGGGACAGTGATTGTGGATGAGTCGGCATTATGGGCACAGTGATTGTGGATGAGACAGCATCATGGGCAAAGTGATTGTGGATGAGTCGGCATCATGAGCACAGTGATTGTGGATGAGGAGACATCATGGACACAGTGATTGTGGATGAGGAGACATCATGGGGACAGTGATTGTGGATGAGGAGACATCATGGGGACAGTGATTGTGGATGAGGAGACATCATGGGCACTGTGATTGTGGATGAGTCGGCATTATGGGCACAGTGATTGTGGATGAGACAGCATCATGGGCAAAGTGATTGTGGATGAGGAGACATCATGGGCACAGTGATTGTGGATGAGGAAGCATCATGGGCATAGTGATTGTGGATGAGGAGGCATCATGGGCACAGTGATTGTGGATGAGGAGACATCATGGACACAGTGAGTGTGGATGAGGAGAAATTATGGACACAGTGATTGTGGATGAGGAGACATCGTGGACACAGTGATTGTGGATGAGGAGACATCATGGGCACAGTGATTGTGGATGAGGAGACATCATGGGCACAGTGATTGTGGATGAGGAGACATCATGGGCACAGTGATTGTGGATGAGTCAGCATCATGGGCAAAGTGATTGTGGATGAGGAGACACCATGGGCACAGTGATTGTGGATGAGGAAGCATCATGGGCATAGTGATTGTGGATGAGGAAGCATCATGGGCATAGTGATTGTGGATGAGGAGGCATCATGGGCACAGTGACTGTGGATGAGGAGACATCATGGACACAGTGAGTGTGGATGAGGAGACATTATGGACACAGTGATTGTGGATGAGGAGACATTGTGGACACAGTGATTGTGGATGAGGAGACATCATGGGCACAGTGATTGTGGATGAGGAGACATCATGGGCACAGTGATTGTGGATGAGGAGACATCATGGGCACAGTGATTGTGGATGAGGAGACATCATGGACACAGTGATTGTGGATGAGGAGACATCATGGGCACAGTGATTGTGGATGAGGAGACATCATGGACACAGTGATTGTGGATGAGGAGACATCATGGGCACAGTGATTGTGGATGAGGAGACATCATGGCCACTGTGATTGTGGATGAGTCGGCATCATGGGCACTGTGATTGTGGATGAGGAGACATCATGGGCACAGTGATTGTGAATGAGGAGATATCATGGGCACAGTGATTGTGGATGAGGAGACATCATGGGCACAGTGATTGTGGATGAGGAAGCATCATGGGCATAGTGAGTGTGGATGAGGAGGCATCATGGACACAGTGAGTGTGGATGAGGAGGCATCATGGGCATAGGGAGTGTGGATGAGGAGGCATCATGGACACAGTGAGTGTGGATGAGGAGGCATCATGGGCACAGTGATTGTGGATGAGGAGACATTATGGACACAGTGATTGTGGATGAGGAGACATCATGGAAAGTGATTGTGGATGAGGAGACATCATGGGCACAGTGATTGTGGATGAGTCGGCATCATGGGCACAGTGATTGTGGATGAGTGAACCCACCTGGCCAACATGCTCATCTCCCGATTAGGTTGATGTTGTCTTTGGATTCAGTCCTGTGTATTCGGCATTGTTAGTCTGAGTCGCACTCTGATTTCAGGCTGTTGGCATTGTATGGAGCTGCCCCTAGCACATGGATGTTAGTCAGCGGATTTACCCCTGTAAATCACCAGTCCAAACATAAGTGTCACGTTACATCACCCATATTGTGTTCGCAGCTACAGAGCGCGACATTCCTCGGCTGCAGTACTGGTTCTTGGATACAGGGTGATAGGCACAGCGTACTTTGCAGCTGTACACAATCCCTCTTGAGCCCTAACAGGCAGAGAAACGGCCCTGGCACATTGCTAATTGCCCACTGGAGGTAGGTATCATATCTGGGCATTTTCCCATTGAAAATCAGACAGAGCAGCGGATATGGCATCACTAGAGTGCAGCTGTGCCAGGTATATAGCCACATGGCCCAGTACTGCGCATGTTCACCATTCATCAGTCTAGGAGAGCTGGGGGCCACTCCAGCGGGATTTGCATGGTGGCCATAGTTGCTTCCATGCCATTCCAGTAACAGACAACCTGACCGATATCATTACTTATTCTCCATGTCGGTTCTTCCAGGTCTCTGAAGCCGGACTTCGTCCTCATTCGTCAGCACGCTTTCAGCATGGCGCGCAACGGAGATTTCCGCAGCCTGGTGATCGGCCTGCAGTACGCCGGTGTGCCCAGCCTTAACTCTTTACACTCTGTGTATAACTTCTGCGACAAGCCCTGGGTGGTGAGTATGAAAGGAACAGCATCCGGGAGTTCTACGCCTTTAGCACAATTTTCTTTTTTGATTTTTTGTTTTTTCCTCCCCTACTTCCAACTTTTTTACTTTTCCCTTCCCATTTCTGTTTTTAACAACACCATTCACTTTTCCATATAATCTTCTGAAAAACAAGGGAAAAAGTCCAAATCAATTCTACCATGATTTATTGGATTTTTATTTTTCAGATGGAAAAATATTCAGAATTGAGAGTCCTCAGTGGTTGATACCTTTTAATGGCTAACTGAAAACATGGTAACACATTGCAAGCCTTTGAGACTACTCAGGTCTCTTCCTCAGGCATTGACTAATACAAAATCTGAAGAATCATATTTATACACAACACAGCACAGAAAACGTGCAATAGATAAGACAAGTGACGCGAAGCAGAACTATCATTGTGGGAGAGGGAGAAACATAAATATTCGACCAGTTCATAGATAAGGAGTCTGGATGTTTTATTGTCCTCTGATTGGGGTCTCCTAATGTGTTGTGATGTCCCCACAAGGTCTTAGGAGCAAATTCCTTAATTGATGTAAAAAGACATAAATGCATGCGACACATTCATTCCAGCATTGAAAGTGTCAAAGGTCATCATGAGCTTGTACTCCCAGACTCTTCTCTCTCTCTCTGGGATGTGAAGTTACTTTTCAATACCAGTAACTTCATATCCATGGTGTTATGATCAGGCTACAAAAATGTTTTGCCCCTGGAAGATCCATTCTTTTTTCTCTTATTGTGTGACGATGAAAATTCATCCTTGTTCTAAGCTATTGCCCTGTCTCCCTCACATACAGACCCCCAGTTGGACATTTAGTACAAATAATCAAGTACACCACATTAGATGATTATTTGTACTAAATGTCCAACTGGGGGTCTGTATGTGGGGGAGACAGGGCAAAAGCTTAGTACAAGGACGAATTTTCATCGTCACACAATAAGAGAAAAAAGAATGGATCTACCTGTGTCAAAACATTTTTGTATGCCTGATCATAACACCATGGATATGAAGTTACTGGTATTGAAAAGTAACTTCACATTCCAGAGAGAGAAAAGAGTCTGGGAGTACAAGCTCATGATGACCATTGACACTTTCAATGCTGGAATAAATGTGTCACATGGATTTATGTCTTTTTACATCAATTAAGGAATTTGCTCCTAAGACCTTGTGGGGGCATCACAACACATTAGGAGACCCCAATCAGAGGACAATAAAACATCCAGACTCCTTATCTATGAACTGCTCCAACATTTATGTTTCTCCCTCTCCCACAATAATAGTTCTGCTTCGCGTCACTTGTCTTATCTATTGCATTTTTTATGTGCTGTGTTGTGTATAAATATGCGATTCTTCAGATTTTGTATTAGTCAATGCCTGATGAAGAGACCTGAGTAGTCTCAAAAGATTGCAATGTGTTACCATCTTTTCAGTTAGCCATTAAAAGGTACCAACCACTGAGGACTCTCAGTTCTGAATATTTTTCTATCTACTGGCTAATAATAATAATCTTTATTTTTATATAGCGCTAACATATTCCGCAGCGCTTTACAGTTTTGCATACATTATCATCACTGTCCCCGATGGGGCTCACAATCTAAATTCCCTATGTCTTTGGAATGTGGAAGGAAACCAGAGTACCTGGAGGAAACCCATGCAAACACGGGGAGAACATACAAACTCCTTGCAGATGTTGTCCTTGGTGGGATTCGAACCCAGGACTTCAGCGCTGCAATGCTATCCACTGAGCCACCGTGCTGCCCGGTACAAAGATATACATCTTTCCTGTATTTTTCAGATGTTCATTTTCCTGTAAAAATTACCTGGAAATGTGATTTCCAGGTCAGAATGAATGCAACGTTAACGAACTTGTAGTGTTTTTTTTTTATTTTTTTTATTTTTAGATGTAAAAAAATCAGAAATGTAAAAAAAGAAATAAAATTAATTTGTACTGATTTTACCAGTAACCTTTTCCATCGATGGAGCTGAGTGAGACTTGTGTTCTGTGTAGAAGAGCTTAAAATGTTTTTTTATTGGTACTTTTTTGGGGGGTACATAAGATGTTTAAATCACTTTTTATTGCATTGTTTAGGGGAGATAACAAAACAAGAAAAAAAAAAGCGCAATTCTGGGTTTTATTTTTATTTTTTCGCTTTTGCAAAGTTGACTATACAAGTTAAATAATTTTATATTTAGAGAGATTGGTCTTTTATGGTACCTAATATGTATATTTATTTGCTTTCATTTTTTACAAAAATTTAAAGGGGACCTGACAGGTGATACATGCTGCCCAACCCGTGAATCAGCCACGGACTGTCTGACTCTGAAACACTGTGGCGTCTCAGAAAAATAAACTTTATATGCACAGAATAGTCATACAGGCAGGTCCCTGGCGGCTTCTCCCCGCCTGCTGACTGTGACTGACAAGTCTCTGCCTATACGTGCATTTATGCAGAGGCTTGTCAGTCACTGTAACTGGTCAGTTTGGGCAGCTATCACCTGTCAGGTTCCCTTTAAAGTGGGGAAACAGCAGTGATTAATTTTTTAATGTTATTTTTTTTCATCTCCCGGGTATGAACTCACTCCATCCACACAAGCAAGCAAGCACCATACATGTAAGGTTGATGTCTGAAAGGGGATAATTATCGAAAATGTGATAAATACAATATAGTGTTCAGTTTCACAGCATGCTGTAAAGCAGGATGATTGATGAAGTAGTTTGCTTTGCTGACATCTAATGGACAATATGTAAATTGCATTAATTTATAATAATAACATACATTATTTTTGGATGGAGTAGTCATCATCATTGCTGCTATGTACTGCTATGATACATGTGTCTGCGCAATTCCCGCCTAGGATCATATTATATGATAATTTACGACTTCCCTCCCAACGACCTCCATTCAGCTTACGTAATCATTGTCTTAACCTTTCGTTCTGCAGCCTGTGTAACTTTTGGCAGGAGCCTCAACCTTTTTTGTCATTTATATTTCAGTTTTCTCAGCTGGTTCGCCTGCAGAGGCAGTTAGGACACGAGGAATTCCCTCTGATCGAGCAAACGTACTACCCCAACCACAAAGAGATGGTGAGTCAGAGACCTATAATATCTGTGTGAAGTCCATCACAGATCTGCACTTCCTGGCCTTATGTCATGAATAACAGCACCTTGTTTGGGTTTCTGTGTCCTGTGCTGACCCCAAAACAGCAGCAGCAGTGGTCATACTGTACTCGTCAGGTTACGCTTCCTCCGACCCCCCTGTCTGGAAGGAGGCTACGTGTCATGGAATAGTTTTTGAAATCAGCGCTGCTAAAACCACAGATGTGAAACAGATGTCTATCTATAGAAGGCCATATGTATCCGCAGACCTCAATTTACTGCATTCACTTTCAATGTCACATTAAGGTTTACATTAATAGTCAATCTATAATACTGCCACTTATGTACAAGACTATAACTACTATAATACTGCCCCTATGTACAAGAATATAACTACTATAATACTGCCACTATGTACAAGAATATAACTACTATAATACTGCCTCCTATGTACAAGACTATAACTACTATAGTACTGCCCCTATGTACAAGAATATAACTACTATAATACTGCCCCTATGTACAAGAATATAACTACTATAATACTGCCCCCTATGTACAAGAATATAACTACTATAATACTGCTCCTATGTACAAGAATATAACTACTATAATACTGCCCCCTATGTACAAGAATATAACTACTATAATACCGCTCTGTACAAGAATATAACTACTATAATACTGCCCCTATGTACAAGAATATAACTACTATAACACTGCCCCTATGTACAAGAATATAACTACTATAATACTGTCCCCTATGTACAAGAATATAACTACTATAATACTGCTCCTATGTACAAGAATATAACTACTATAATACTGCCCCGATGTACAAGAATATAACTACTATAATACTGCTCCTATGTACAAGAATAGAACTACTATAATACTGCCCCTATGTACAAGAATATAACTACTATAATACTGCTCCTATGTACAAGAATATAACTACTATAATACTGCCCCTATGTACAAGAATATAACTACTATAATACTGCTCCTATGTACAATAATATAACTACTATAATACTGTCCCCTATGTACAAGAATATAACTACTATAATACTGCTCCTATGTACAAGAATATAACTACTATAATACTGCCCCTATGTACAAGAATATAACTACTATAATACTGCTCCTATGTACAAGAATATAACTACTATAATACTGATCCTATGTACAAGAATATAACTACTATAATACTGCTCCTATGTACAAAAATATAACTACTATAATACTGCCCCCTATGTACAAGAATATAACTACTATAATACTGTCCCCTATGTACAAGAATATAACTACTATAATACTGCTCTTATGTACAAGAATATAACTACTATATTACTGCTCCTATGTACAAGAATATAACTACTCTAATTCTGCCTCCTATGTACCAGGGCCGGCGTTAGGGGCAGGCAGACCAGGCAGCTGCCTAGGGCCCCTGCTCCTCCAGGGGCCTCCATCCAGCGGCACATCACACAGCCGCTATGGGGCCTCTGTAAGGCAGGGGGGCCCGCCTGCCCCCAGCGTCGACTCCTGCCGCCGCCACATTTAAGGAGGCAGTGATGGAGGAGAGAGCATCAGCTCATGCTCCCTCTCCCATCATTCCCCACTCTGCCTCTGACACAGCAGGGGCGTGATGATGTCATCGCGCTCTCACTGTGTGCCAGACAGAGCAGGAGGAGACAGGAGCAGCCAGCAGCGCAGGCACGAGGAGAAGGTGAGGAATGTTTTTTTTTTTTTTTTTTTTAAATCAGTGTGAGAACTGGACTGTGGGGCCACTCTGGGTGGACTATATACCATGCTGGGGGCTATATACCATGCTCGGCTGTATCATACCATTCTGGGGGGGCTATATAGCATGCTGGGCTGTATTATACCGTGCTGGGCTGTATTATACCATGCTGGGGGGCTATATATCATGCTGGGGGGACTATATACCATGCTCAGCTGTATCATACAATGCTCGGGGGGCTATATACCATGCTGGGCTGTATTACACCATTTTGGGGGGCTATATACCATGCTAGACTGTATTATACCGTGCTGGGCTGTATTATACCATGCTGGGGGGCTGTATACCATGCTGGGCTGTATTATACCGTGCTGGGCTGTATTATACCATTCTGGGGGGCTATATACCATGCTGGGCTGTATTATACCATGCTGGGCTGTATTATACCATGCTGGGCTGTATTATTCCATTCTGGGCTGTATTATACCATTCTGGGGGGGCTATATACCATGCTGTGCTGTATTATACCATGCTGGGGGGGGCTATATACTATGCTGGGCTGTAATATACCATTCTGTGGGGGGCTATATACCATGCTGGGCTTTATTATACAATTCTGGGCTGTATTATACCATTCTGGGGGGTATATACCATGCTGGGCTGTATTATACCATGCTGGGGGGCTATATACCATGCTGGGCTGTATTATACCATGCTGGGCTGTATGATACCATACTGGGCTGTATTATTCCACTCTGGGCTGTATTATTCCATTCTGGGCTGTATTATACCATTCTGGGGGGGCTATATACCATGCTGTGCTGTATTATACCATGCTGGGGGGGCTATATACCATGCTGGGCTGTATTATACCATTCTGGGGGGCTATATACCATGCTGGGCTGTATTATACCATTCTGGGGGGACTATATACCATGCTGGGCTGTATTAGACTATGCTGGGCTGTATTATACCATTCTGGGGGGCTATATACCATGCTGAGCTGTATTATACCATGCTGGGCTGTATTATACCATGGTGGGCTGTATACCATGCTGGGCTGTATTATACTATGCTGGGCTGTTGTATACCATGGTGGGCTGTATACCATGCTGGGCTGTATTATACCATGCTGGGCTGTATTATACAGCCCACCATGGTATACAGACCAGCATGGTATACAGCCTGTATACCATGGTGGGCTCTATTATACCATGGTGGGCTATATACCATGCTGTGCTGTATACTATGGTGGGCTGGGCTGTATACCATGTGGTGCTGGGGTATATACCATGTGGTGCTGAGCTATATACCATGTGGTGCTGGGCTATATACTATGTGGCTGTGTTATATACCATGGGGGTACATTTTACATTATATTCTATAGGGCGAGGCTGTGTTATATAATATGGGGGGCTACATTATATTCTATGGGGAGGTGGGCTGTATTAAATTCTATTTGGGGCTACGTTATATTTTATGGGGGCCGTATCATATTTCTTATATTCGATGGGGGCTGCATTATACTATATGAGGAGGGCTACATTGTATTCTATGGAGGGGCTACATTTTACTATATAAGGGGCTGCATTATATCCTATGAGGGGGTTGCCATATATTCTATGGAGGGGCTGCATTATACAATATGGGGGGTGGGGCTGCATTATATTCTATGTGGGGGTTACATTATATTTTGTGGAGTGGCTGCATTATACTCTGGGGTAGCTGCATTATTCTCTAAGGGGTGGCTGCATTATACTATAAGAGGGGGGCTGCATTATATTCTATGGGGGTTACATTATATTGTACGGCGGGGCTGCATTATACTCTGTGGGTGGCTGCATTATGCTCTATGGAGTGGCTGCATTATGCTATATGTGGGCTGCATTATACTGTATCGAGGACTATGGGGAATACATTATATGAAGAACTACGGGGTGCATTATGCTATGGGAAGTGAATTGTACTACATGGGTGACTATGCCGGTGCATTATACTATATGGAGAACTATGAGGAGTGTATTATACTATATTGAGGACTGAGCAGTGTATTTTAATATATGGAGGGCTATGAGGAGTGTATTATACTATATGGAGGACTATGGGGCAGATTATATTATATGGAGGACTATGGGGTGTAAACTGTAGATGTGCTGCTGATAACATGATACTGTATGGTGATCTGTTAGGATGTGTGCACACATTGCGGATTAGTCTGCGGCTTTTTCTGCAGAGAATCCATATCTCTTGGCAGAAACCGCAGGGTAAAACACATGCATTTTTCCTGCGGATTCCTAGCATATGTACAGCGGATTTGATGCAGGTTCTAGTGCGGTTTGGCAGTGCGGATGAGAGAGATTGATTTGTATGTTCCGGAACGTACACTGCAGCTGCGGTTACACAAAAAAGAAGTAACATGCTGCGGAAATTAAACCGAGGCAAATCTGCGCGGAATTTTCCGCAGCATGTGCACGGCGGATTTGGTTTTCCAAGGTTTACATGGTACTGTAAACTGCATGGAAACTGCTGCGGATCCGCAGGACCAAATCCACTGCGGATCTGCAGCAAAAACCGCAACGTGCGCCGATTCCGCCCACATAGGAATGCATTGTTCTGGTTACTTTCTGCATGTGGCTGTTCCCACCATGCGAAAAGTAGGCAGAACATTTGCGAATGGTACCCACTGTCCGGAGGAGAGGAGACCGTCCTCCGGGCTCTGGGTACCATATCCCTTTAAAAAATAGAATTAAAATAAAAAAATCGGGTTATATTCACCTTCCGATGTCCCGCGCAGCGTCCTCAGGCTTCAGCGATACACGCGGCAGCTCCCTTTATCAGTGATGCATTGCGATAATGACCTATGCTGACGTCAGGTCTCGCAATGCTGTAGCGGTCTCACGAGATAGCGACGTCATCAAAGGTCATTGCCGTAATGCATCACTGGGAATGGGACCTTTTGGAGCATCGCGGAAGCCTGGGGACGCTGCGCGGGACGTCAGAAGGTGAGAAAAACACGATTTTTAATTTTTTTTAAATTATTTTTAACATTAGATCTTTTTACTACTGATGCTGCATAGGCAGCCTCAATAGTAAAAAGTTGGTCACACTCGTCAAACACTATGTTTGACGAGTGTGACCAACCTGTCAATCAGTTCTCCAAGCGATGCTACAGATCGCTTGGAAAACGCTAGCATTCTGCAAGCTAATCACGCTTGCAAAACGCTAGTTTTTCCACTGGAAAATATACGGTAACTACTATAATACTGCCTTCTATGTACAAGAATATAACTGTTATAATACTGACCCTATGTACAAGAATATGACTACTATAATACTGCCCCTATGTACAAGAATATAACTACTATAATACTGCCCCTATGTACAAGAATAGAATTACTATAATACTGGCTCCTATGTACAAGAATATAACTACTATAATACTGCCCCCTATGTACAAGAATATAACTACTATAATACTGCCCCCTATGTACAATAATATAACTACTATAATACTGCCTCCTATGTACAAGAATATAACTACTATAATACTGCTCCTATGTACAAGAATATAACTACTATAATACTGCCCCCTATGTACAAGAATATAACTACTATAATACTGCCCCTATGTACAAGAATGTAACTACTATAATACTGCTCCTATGTACAAGCATATAACTACTATAATACTGCCTCCTATGTACAAGAATATAACTACTATAATACTGCTCCTATATACAAGAATATAACTACTATAATACTGCCCCCTATGTACAAGAATATAACTACTATAATACTGCCCCTATGTACAAGAATGTAACTACTATAATACTGCTCCTATGTACAAGCATATAACTACTATAATACTGCCCCTATGTACAATAACATAACTACTATAATACTGCCCCTATGTACAAGAATATAACTAATATAATACTGCCTCTATGTACAAGAATGTAACTATAATACTGCTCCTATGTACAAAAATATAACTACTATAACACTGTCCCTATGTACAATAACATAACTACTGTAATACTGCCCCCTATGTACAAGAATATAACTACTATAATACTGCCTCCTTTGTAAAAGCATATAACTACTATAGTACTGTTCCTATGTACAAAAATATAACTACTATAATACTGCTCCTATGTACAAGAATATAACTACTATAATAATGATCCTATGTATAAGAATATAGCTACTATAATACTGTCCCTATGTACAAGAATGTAACTACTATAATACTGCTCCTATTTATAAGAAAATAACTACTATAATACTGCTCCTATGTACAAGAATATAACTACTATAATACTGCTCCTATGTACAAGAATATAACTACTATAATACTGCTCCTATATACAAGAATATAATGACTGTAATACTGCTCCTATCTTCAAGATTATAGCTACTGTAGGGATCTGTACTCCCTCGGCTGCAGTTGAGGTAGGCACAGGAAGCAGTATCACTGGAATGTCCAAGCAAGTTTATTCAAACGGCATAAGCTGCTCAGGTTGCAAAAACAAATGAACAACCTTTTCCGGCACAAAGTATTAAAAAGAAAAATATACAGTTCATAAAGTACAGCGGGTCCACCCGCACAGGTCAGTGTCTTTAGCACACACTCAATGGAGGTCTCCACACCTCCAGCCACAGACACTGAATGAGGCAATTGGCCTCCATTTTATTCACCAAACCACTCCCCTGGGGTGGGGATATGTGAGCTGTCATTCCCACCCTTCTCTTATGACCGCTCGTAAAACCTGGCCCTGGAGCGGCCCAAACAATTCTCTCAGCACTGTATGTGCTGGAGCATACTTCCGAGCTCACATCACGGCAGCTAATAGCAGCGATGACACATCTCCCCTCAAGGACTTGTCCGGCGGCCATCTTACATACCTTCCCTTCTCCCTCTGCCCAAAGCCGAGGGGGCTTTGCACCTTCTGCCAACAATGGATTTATTTTCACTGGATGACAACTTTCGGCTGAGATACATTATCGGGTGCTGTTCCCCGTTCACCTCTTGGGACAAGACAGCTCCCAGGCCTACATCTGACACATCCGTCTGGACCACAAACTCCTTGGAGAAATCGGGTACTACCAGCACCGGCTGTTTGCACAGGGCCAACTTCAGTTCCTTGAAGGCTGCCTCAGCTTCTGGAGACCACTTTGCCATAGCCGACTTTGTCCCTTTAAGGCGATCTGTCAGAGAGGCAGCGACCATGCTGAAGTTTGGAATAAACCAGAAGTAATAGCCCACAATGCCCAGAAATACCCTCGCCTGTTTTTTTGAGAGGGGTTGTGGCCATCCCTGGATCGCCTCAACTTTGTTTATCTGGAGATTTATTTCACTCCTGCCTACAACATAGCCCAAGTATCTTGCTTCCCCCATTCCTAAGGCACATTTTTTCAGGTTTATTTAAAACCCTGCCCACCGTAGAGCATCAAATATGGCCTGGACTTTGCTCAGATGGCTCCCCCAATCCTGGCTGAAGATTACAATGTTGTCCAGGTATTTGTGGGGGGCCAGGATCCGGTACATGGCTCACTGGAATGTAGCTGGAGCGCCTTGTAACCCAAATGGCATCCTTGTGTAATGGAACGCCAAATGCTTACCCATTTGGCGTTGAAAAGGCAGTCTTCTCCTTGGCATCTTGGGACACAGAAATTTGCTAGTACCCTTTTGTGAGATCAAGGGTAGTAACGTACCGAGCCGGCCCTAGCCTCTCAGTTCATCGACCCGGGGCATTGGGTAAGCATCGCACTTGGAGACTTTGTTCAGCTTCCTATAGTCACAAAACCGCCTTTCCCCATCGGTCTTCGGCGCCAAGACTATTGGACTGGACCAGCCACTCTTGGACTCCGCCTTACTTCCTTCGAGATTACCTCTCGACGAGCTTCTGGAATCCGATATGCACCCCAGAGGTTCTGAGAACAGGTCTCTGTTCCTTTGCAACAACTCCCGGCACTGCTGTTTCTGCGAGGGGGAAAAGGTGTCTGCCACCTTGACATCCTCTGCACTGACATTGGACTTGGCCAGCAGGCAAGTGGCTTCCTCAGGTACTCTGTTCTGCCACTGTATGATTAGGTTCACGTGGTACACCAGGTAGGGCTTCCGCCTCCCCGGTTGGTGGATTTTATTGTTGACCTCCCCAACTGTCTCCACTACCTCATAGGGACCCTGCCACATGGTCAGGAATTTGGTCTCTACCGTGGGTACCAGCACCAGTACTCAATTGCCAGGGTTGAAGTGTCTCACCCTTGACGACCTATTGTAGACCCTTGACTGCGCCTCCTGTGTGTTGAGGAGGTGTTCTCTCATGAAGGGCACCACCTTGGCAATCCTCTCTTGCTTCTGAGCGACATGCTCGATTACACTCCAGTAGGGTGTAGGCTCCGCCTCCTACATCTCTTTTGCTACGTCGAGGAGTCCACGAGAGTGTTGGCCATACAGCAGTTCAAAAGGGGAGAACCCAGTAGAGGCGGTACTTCTTGGATGGAGAATAGAAGGTACTGTAGTAAACAGTCTCAGTCAATTCCGTCTTTCTCTACGACCTTCTTCAACATGACCTTCAAGGTTTTATTGAACATTTCTACCAAGACATCCGTCTGTGAATGGTAGACTAAGGTCTGGAGTTGTGTGATTTGCAGGGTTTTGTACAACTCCTTCATCACCTTCATGGTAAAATAGCTTCTAATAGCTGCTAAGGACAGGCAATAAGCAGAAGAGACTTGTTTGGGTTAAAGAACACAAGAAATGGACATTAGACCAGTGGAAATCTGTGCTTTGGTCTGATGAGTTCAAATTTGAGATCTTTGGTTCCAACCACCGTGTCTTTGTGCAACGCAGAAAAGGTGAACGGATGGGCTCTACATGCCTGGTTCCCACCGTGTAGCTACAATAATACTGCCTATGAACAGGAATATAAATACTATAATACTACTCCTATGTACAAGAATATTGCTACTATAATACTGCCTCCTTTGTAAAAGCATGTAACTACTATAATACTGCTCCTATGTACAAGGATATAACTACTATAACACTGCCCTCTATGTACAAGAATATAGCTACTATAATACTGCCCCTATGTACAAGAATATAACTACTATAATACTGCCTCCTTTGTAAAAGCATGTAACTACTATAATACTGCTCCTATGTACAAGGATATAACTACCATAATACTGCCCTCTATGTACAAGAATATAACTACTATAATACTGCCCCCTATGTACAAGAATATAACTACTATAATACTGCTTCTATGTACAAAAATATAACTGCTATAATACTGCCCCCATGATCAGGAATATAACTGCTATAATACTGCTCCCTATGTTCAAGAATATAACTACTATAATGCTGCCTCCTATGTACAAGAATATAACTACTATAATACTGCCTCCTATGTACAAGAATAGAATTACTATAATACTGGCGCCTATGTTCAGGAATATAACTACTATAATGCTGCTCCTATATACAGGAATATAATTACTATAATACTGCACCTATGTACAGGAATATAACTACTATAACACTGCCCCCTATGTGCAAGAATATAACTACTGTAATATTGCCCTCTACAGTATGTACAAGAATATAACTACTATAATACTGCCTCTATGTACAAGAATATAGCTACAATAATACTGCCTATTAACAGGAATATAAATACTATAATACTACTCCTATGTACAAGAATATAACTACTATAATACTGCCTTCTATGTACAAGAATATAACTGTTATAATACTGACCCTATGTACAAGAATATAACTACTATAATACTGCTCCTATGTACAAGAATATAACTACTATAATACTGCCCTCTATGCACAAGAATATAACTACTATAATACTGCTCCTATATACAAGAATATAACTACTATAATCCTGTCACTATGTACAAGAATATAACTACTATAATACTGCTCCTATGTACAAGGATATAACTACCATAATACTGCCCTCTATGTACAAGAATATAACTACTATAATACTGCCCACTATGTACAAGAATATAACTACTATAATACTGCTTCTATGTACAAAAATATAACTGCTATAATACTGCCCCCATGTACAGGAATATAACTGCTATAATACTGCTCCCTATGTTCAAGAATATAACTACTATAATACTGCCTCCTATGTACAAGAATAGAATTACTATAATACTGGCGCCGATGTACAAGAATATAACTACTATAATACTGCTCCTATGTACAGGAATATAACTGCTATAATGCTGCTCCTATATACAGGAATATAACTACAATACTGCACCTATGTACAGGAATATAACTACTATAACACTGCCCCCTATGTACAAGAATATAACTATTGTAATATTGCCCTCTACAGTATGTACAAGAATATAACTACTATAATACTGCCTCTATGTACAAGAATATAGCTACAATAATACTGCCTATGAACAGGAATATAAATACTATAATACTACTCCTATGTACAAGAATATAGCTACTATAATACTGCCTCCTTTGTAAAAGCTTGTAACTACTATAATACTGCTCCTATGTACAAGAATATAACTACTATAAAACTGCCCTCTATGTACAAGAATATAACTACTATAATACTGCTCCTATGTGCAAGAATATAACTGCTATAATACTGCTCCCTATGTACAAGAATAGAATTACTATAATACTGCCTCCTATGTACAAGAATAGAATTACTATAATACTGCCGCCTATGTACAAGATTATAACTACTATAAAACTGCCCTCTATGTACAAGAATATAACTACTATAATACTGCTCCTATGTACAGGAATATACAGTCATGGCCAAAAGTATTGACACCCCTGCAATTCTGTCAGATAATACTCAGTTTCTTCCTGAAAATGATTGCAAACACAAATTCTTTGGTATTATTATCTTCATTTAATTTGTCTTAAATGAAAAAACACAAAAAGAATTGTCCTAAAGCCAAACTGAATATAATTCCACACCAAACATAAAAAAGAGGGTGGACAAAAGTATTAGCACTGTGCGAAAAATCATGTGATGCTTCTCTAATTTGTGTAATTATCAGCACCTGTAACTTACCTGTGGCACCTAACAGGTGTTGGCAATAACTAAATCACACTTGCAGCCAGTTGACATGGATTAAAGTTGACTCAACCTCTGTCCTGTGTCCTTGTGTGTACCACATTGAGCATGGAGAAAAGAAAGAAGACCAAAGAACTGTCTGAGGACTTGAGAAACCAAATTGTGAGGAAGCATGAGCATTCTCAAGGCTACAAGTCCATCTCTAAAGACCTGAATGTCCCTGTGTCTACCGTGCGCAGTGTCATCAAGAAGTTTAAAGCCCACGGCACTGTGGCTAACCTCCCTAGATGTGGCCAGAAAAGAAAAATTGACAAGAGATTTCAACGCAAGATTGTGCAGATGTTGGATGAAGAACCTCCACTAACATCCAAACAAGTTCAAGCTGCCCTGCAGTCCGAGGGTACAACGGTGTCAACCCGTACTATCCGTCGGCATCTGAATGAAAAGGGACTGTATGGTAGGAGACCCAGGAAGACTCCACTTCTTACCCCGAGACATAAAAAAGCCAGGCTGGAGTTTGCCAAAACTTACCTGAAAAAGCCTAAAACATTTTGGAAGAATGTTCTTTGGTCAGATGAGACAAAAGTAGAGCTTTTAGGGCAAAAGCATCAACATAGAGTTTACAGGAGAAAAAAGAGGCATTCAAAGAAAAGTACACGGTCCCTACAGTCAAACATGGCGGAGGTTCCCTGATGTTTTGGGGTTGCTTTGCTGCCTCTGGCACTGGACTGCTTGACCGTGTGCATGGCATTATGAAGTCAGAAGACTACCAACAAATTTTGCAGCATAATTTAGGGCCCAGTGTGAGAAAGCTGGGTCTACCTCAGAGGTCATGGGTCTTCCAGCAGGACAATAACCCAAAACACACTTCAAAAAGCACTAGAAAATGGTTTGAGAGAAAGCACTGGAGACTTCTAAGGTGGCCAGCAATGAGTCCAGACCTGAATCCCATAGAACCCCTGTGGAGAGATGTAAAAATGGCAGTTTGGAGAAGGCACCCTTCAAATATCAGGGACCTGGAGTAGTTTGCCAAAGAAGAATGGTCTAAAATTCCAGCAGAGCATTGTAAGAAACTTATTGATGGTTACCGGAAGCGGTTGGTCGCAGTTATTTTGGCTAAAGGTTGTGCAACCAAGTATTAGGCTGAGGGTGCCAATACTTTTGTCCGGCCCATTTTTGGAGTTTTGTGTGAAATGATCAATGTTTTGCTTTTTGCTTCGTTCTCTTTTGTGTTTTTTCATTTAAGACAAATTAAATGAAGATAATAATACCAAAGAATTTGTGTTTGCAATCATTTTCAGGAAGAAACTGAATATTATCTGATAGAATTGCAGGGGTGTCAATACTTTTGGCCATGACTGTAACTGCTATAATACTGCTCCCTATGTTCAAGAATATAACTACTATAGTACTGCCTCCTATGTACAAGAATAGACTTACTATAATACTGCCGCCTATGTACAAGAATATAACTGCTATAATATTGCACCTATGTGCAATAAAATAACTACTATAATACTGCCTCCTGTGTACAAGAATATAACTACTATAATACTGCCTTCTATGTACAAGAATATAACTACTATAATACTGCTCCTATGTACAAGAATATAACTACTCTAATACTGCCCTCTATGCACAAGAATATAACTACTATAATACTGCCCCCTTTGTACAAGAATATAACTACTATAATACTGCTCCTATGTACAAGAATATAACTACTCTAATACTGCCCTCTATGCACAAGAATATAACTACTATAATACTGCTCCTATATACAAGAATATAACTACTATAATACTGTCACTATGTACAAGAATATAACTACTATAATACTGCCTCCTATGTACAAGAATATAACTACTATAATACTGCCCCCTATGTACAAGAATATAACTACTATAATACTGCTCCTATGTACAAGAATATAACTACTATAATACTGCTCCTATGTACAAGAATATAACTACTATAATACTGTCACTATGTACAAGAAAATAACTACTATAATACTGCTTCCTATGTACAAAAATATAACTACTATAATACTGTCCCCTATGAACAGGAATATATCTGCTATAATACTGCTCCCTATGTTCAAGAATATAACTACTTTAATACTGCCTCCTATGTACAAGAATATAACTACTATAATACTGCCCCTATGTACAGGAATATAACTGCTATAATACTGCTCCTATGTACAAGAATATACCGTAACTACTATAATACTGCCTTCTATGTACAAGAATATAACTGTTATAATACTGACCCTATGTACAAGAATATGACTACTATAATACTGCCCCTATGTACAAGAATATAACTACTATAATACTGCCCCTATGTACAAGAATAGAATTACTATAATACTGCCGCCTATGTACAGGAATATAACTGCTATAATACTGCCCCTATGTACAAGAATATAACTACTATAATACTGCCCGCTATGTACAAGAATATAACTACTATAATACTGCTCCCTATGTACAATAATATAACTGCTATAATACTGCTCCTATGTACAAGAATATAACTACTATAATACTGCTCCTATGTACAAGAATATAACTACTATAATACTGCCCCTATGTACAAGAATAGAATTACTATAATACTGCCGCCTATGTACAGGAATATAACTACTACAATACTGCCCCTATGTACAAGAATATAACTACTATAATACTGCCCGCTATGTACAAGAATATACCTACTATAATACTGCTCCTATGTACAAGAATATAACTACTATAATACTGCTCCCTATGTACAAGAATATAACTGCTATATAATACTGCCCCTATGTACAAGGAATATGACTATTATAATACTGCCCCTATGTACAAGAATATAACTACTATAATACTGCCCCTATGTACAGGAATATGACTATTATAATACTCCCTCCTATGTACAAGAATAGAATTACTATAATACTGCCGCCTATGTACAGGAATATAACTGCTATAATGCTGCTCTTTTTAGTACAGGAAGTTGTATTTCCCAGTTCATCATGGTTTCGGATATATGATGGAATAATACCAGATTTTTGTACAAAAAAATCCTATAAACATTTATTAATCAGAGTCCGATATATGTATATAGCAATACAGATTCTGTGACGTCAGCATTGGTGGGTACAGAATGAAGCTCACTGATAGCGGAGGACACAGCACTTCTGGGTTCTGTACCCTGGGCCTGGGCTGTGATCGGTGAGCTGCAGAGATGTCAGGTGTCATTTCTGGGGTCAGCAGTGGTACATGGTGCCCAGCGCCCCACAGATCATTGCGCTTTGCTGCTGGTGCTGGCAGTGGTGGTGGCGTAGATACGAGACTTTAGGCTGCTCCAGGTGCACAGGTCCTTGCTCTGGATGATGCAGGCCAGGTTCACAGCCTGGTGATTGGCGTATGGAGACTTTCTGCTCATCAGGGGGTCGGTCCAGAGACACTGCAGGCCGCTGTCCACCTCACAGGGCATGGTGAAGCACTGCTTAATCTGGAATGTAACACAGTGGTAGATAGGATTGCAGTCAGGAAAGTATTTTGTGGTTTTGGTGGGCTAGTGCCTATTCACAGCAGCAATCTGAGCAAGCAAAAATGAAGTGTAAAGCATGGGGACAGAGGAGCAAACTCTTCCTTTAATGGGGCAAGAAGGGAATTTTACTTCAAACTCCATTCATCGCTGTCCCCAAAGGGGGCATACGTGGCGTTTAAGGTAGGACTACCTCAGACTCCGATAGACAGTGCTGTTAAGCTGGAGCTACTGCAGTTTAAAGTATGGAGAAAGGATAAATGTGAAATCTGTGGATCGGATTAGTTAGGAGTTGGATTTCTGACATTGATAGCTTTGCCCAAATAGAGCGTAGCTGCAGTGTAAACTATGGGGAAAGCATGAAGCTGCGACCTGAGCATCTGATAGTCAGAAATCCACCTCCTGTGCTATCTCAGACTCCAATAGACACTGGAGTTGAGCTACAGTCACTGATGATAGATGACTATTTAGTAATGGAGCACTGCTGCAGTGTAAAGTATGGGGGAAGGTAAAGCAGAAGTTTTAGCCTGGCAGTATAGTGAGTTGACATGTAATTTACCTCCCAGTGTGTAGATGGTAGCACTCACCTGACAGTCACAGTGCTTGGCATACACCTGCAGGAATCCCCTCTTCTGGCCCATGGTCAGTGCAGCCCATGGTACCACAAAGCTACAGAAGGTGATGTACACCTTATTGTCCACCAAGGTCCCTGCCGAGAGAAGCAACTGAAGGTTAACGATGAGGAGACTGAGAATAGCTGGGGAGGGATGATGGGGGTTGTTGTCCTACTTAGTAGGTTTGTAGATAATGGGGGTTATTATATATGAATGATGGGTGCAGGTGGCTTTTATAGCAGGATATTGGACTATTATGGACAGTAGGAGACAGCGTGGCAATGATACTGACCGGCGACCAGGAACTCCTCGCTCTTGTTACCAGAGGGGTGTTGGTAGCCACACATGCTCTCTATCTTGGGGCTGTACACAAACTGGATGTCGTCGACTTCTTTAGGAGCCTTTAAAATCTGATGATAAAGAATATATATAAGTTCTCAGTACAGCGCATAGCGCAGGTGTGCCATGTCTGATATATTTGCCGCAGTCTTGGACCTTCTTCTCTAACCCTGTTTTGTCTCACGGAGAAGACCTCAGTGCAGCACATCACTGGTTAATTGGAGATCGGGAGTGAGAGGGTCTTACCTTAATGGCTTTCACCTTGTACTCCGTCCATTGTTCCCTCTCCACACTGTCTTTCTGCGCAATGAATTTTGCCCGGAAAACTGCGGATATATAATGGCAGGTTAGATAATGCTGTAATGTGAGATAAAGTTAAATCCATTATGGTACCATAACTCCCAGCATATTGCCCAAGCTGGCAGAGCCTGCTGGGATTTGTAGTTTCATAACAGGTCATTGATCATATAATGTTCACCTGTAGAAGTGTCACACTAGTACCACGAGAGACTGCTCATGTCCTAGGCAGATAATACTGCCTTTCATCAGCATTGTGGGCTGGTCTTCTATACCGTGAAGCGTGAGGGTGCGGATTTACCATGTCCCAGAGCTGCACTCTCTATTCTACTGGTGCAGTCCCTGTGTACTTACACTTACATTACTGATTCTCTACTGCTCCTGAGTTACATACTGTATTATACTCCAGAGCTGCACTCACTATTCTGCTGGTGCAGTCACTGTGTACATACATTACATTACTGATCCTGAGTTACATCCTGCATTATACTCCAGAGCTGCACCCACTATTCTGCTGGTGCGGTCACTGTGTACATACATTACATTACTGATCCTGAGTTACATCCTGTATTATACTCCAGAGCTGCACTCACTATTCTGCTGGTGCAGTCACTGTGTACATACATTACATTACTGATCCTGAGTTACATCCTGCATTATACTCCAGAGCTGCACCCACTATTCTGCTGGTGCGGTCCCTGTGTACATACACTACATTACTGATCCTGAGTTACATCCTGTATTATACTCCAGAGCTGCACTCACTATTCTGCTGGTGCAGTCACTGTGTACATACATTACATTACTGATCCTGTACTGATCCTGAGTCACATCCTGCATTATACTCCAGAGCTGCACTCACTATTCTGCTGGTGCGGTCACTGTGTACATACACTACATTACTGATCCTGAGTTACATCCTGTATTATACTTCAGAGCTGCACTCACTATTCTGCTGGTGCAGTCACTGTGTACATACATTACATTACTGATCCTGTACTGATCCTGAGTCACATCCTGCATTATACTCCAGAGCTGCACTCACTATTCTGCTGGTGCAGTCACTGTGTACATACATTACATTACTGATCCTGAGTTACATCCTGTATTATACCCCAGATCTGCACTCACTATTCTGCTGGTGCAGTCACTGTGTACATACATTACATTACTCATCCTGTACTGCTCCTGAGTTACATCCTGTATTATACTCCAGATCTGCACTCACTATTCTGCTGGTGCAGTCACTGTGTACATACATTACATTACTGATCCTGAGTTACATCCTGTATTATACTCCAGAGCTGCACTCACTATTCTGCAGGTGCAGTCACTGTGTACATACATTACATTACTGATCCTGTACTGATCCTGAGTTACATCCTGTATTATACTCCAGAGCTGCACTCACTATTCTGCTGGAGCAGTCACTGTGTACATACATTACATTACTGACCCTGTACTGATCCTGAGTTACATCCTGTATTATACTGCAGAGCTGCACTCACTATTCTGCAGGTGCAGTCACTGTGTACTTACATTACATTACTGATCCTGAGTTACATCCTGTATTATACCCCAGAGCTGCACTCACTATTCTGCTGGTGCAGTCACTGTGTACATACATTACTGATCCTGAGTTATATCCTGTATTATACCCCAGAGCTGCACTCACTATTCTGCTGGTGCAGTCACTGTGTACATACATTACATTACTAATCCTGTACTGATCCTGAGTTACATCCTGTATTTTACTCCAGAGCTGCACTCACTATTTTGCTGGTGGAGTCACTGTGTACATACATTATGTTCATGTTGGGGGCACTGTGTGTGGGCAGACTAAACCATTGCCAGGACCCTGTGATGTGGTATCACTGGGTCTCCAGATTTCTTTTGGAGATGTGAATGAGCGGCCCTGTTCCCCCCTGTCCACACCCAGTGTCAGTACACAGAATACTTCTCCTTCTCAGAGACCCCTTTGTGCAGAATGTATCATGTCCTTACCCACATGTGAGTCACAGTAGACCGTCTGGGGGTGGCGGGGGCCACATGAACAGGACCAGGCATCTTTGCTCAGACACCCCAAAATCACCAGCGCCACCAGGGATAACATTGTGCAATCTGGAGACTGTAGATATCTGTAGAAATAGGAAGCAATGCATTAACACATGTACACAGCTGGCAGGGGATGGGCAGAGGGCTGCACGGTGAAGACTGGAGATGTGGTGAGGATCTTGCAGGAGATAAGATAAATTATAGTCTGTGCAGTTTGGGCAGGAAATGGGTTAGCGCCTTGACGTGGTGGAGCTGCATGTTGTGCTATTTTCGGTTCTGGCAGCAGAGGGTTTGTTTTGAGATAAAAATAGGGGATCGGAGGAATGAGGGGCTGCGCAGAGTTCTGGCAGACAATGAGTTAAGGAGTTTTGCAGGGTCCAGTGGGATAATGGGTTTAGTTGTCTTGCAGGCTGTTGGCATCATTATGGGCACAGGGCTGTAGTTGATGATGTGCCTGGAGGTGGTAGATGATGGAGATGCAAACTTCTTGGACTACAGGAAACCTTGCTCCTGGGCTGTGCAAAGCTGCGGACTAAGGGGGAGCAGATGGTGGGCTAAGTCACTGCACAGGGGGCTGGGTAGTAATGGCTGATGCGACAATGCAGGGTTAGGGGAAATGAGGGGTAAATTGGCACTTTGCTGCTACAACTGCAAGTTGTCAAGGTGGGAAGATAAAGGGTTAGTCCTGGCTGTTCAGAGTCCCAGGGTGGAAAGGGTTCAGCAAACAGGAATCAGCCGAAGATGGGTGCGATGACAGGCAGAGTGCTGAAAGCGGCCACTTACCGGGTCTCAGAGTTGTCAGCGGGGTCTGAAGCTCAGCTCTGCATCTCTCTCCATTCCACCTCTGGAATTTAAAGCGTTGCCGTCCCCCTCCCTCCCGCAATACGATTGGCCAAGAGCCCAGCACCAGACGCCTTCCCCATTAGTCAGAGATTTCAAAACAGGAAAAGATCATTCGGAGAGCTGGGAAATTATTATTCTGGTGACCTGGGCCTGGCACTCCGGGATTAGGGTGACCAGATCGGCTCTTGTGCAGTAGTTTTGGGGTACACTTTAGTCTCGGGCACAGTGGGGCGTTCAGTCGTGCACACATGGAGAGCCACATCAGGCTACCTCGGTAATATGTAGTTCTGCTCTGCCCAGTGATCACATCAAGCTCGGTTATTGACAGCAGTGGGAATGGTTAAGGGGTCCTGTATATGGGGGGAATGTGCTGGGAAAAACTCCCGATTCTCTGATGCATGTTCAGAGATGGAGATCTAGGCTTCGGTGGCGCCATGAGACTCGTGTATAGCTTGATAATGGCCCACGGCCGTCTTGGATATGGGCTTTAAACTTTTTAAGCTGGGAGCCTTTCCACTATGGGTTGGTAGGCCCGATAATCAGCCAAGACATGCGGCCGCCCGACAAAACTTCTTTGGGTTTGGAGCAAGAAAAATCGATCTTGTCTTGCCGGATGGAGGCCCCCATGGACGTGTCACGTCGTAGACTGTTGCGGATCCCACTGAAATCTGCTGGGTCTGCAGAAGTCTAATGTCTACGTCCAAACTAACGCATGAAGGACAACACGTAGACAGACATAGCCTCTCATCCTGGACATGGTAAGAGAAGCTCCATGGAGAAGACCGTTCTGGTCAAAGGAGTAGATGAGGATAAGCAGCTACAAGATGGATGGTCACAGTGGTCATGAAGCTGACATTAAAATGGATGTGTCATCTCATACATCTGTGGCAGATAACCATAGGATATGCCATGAAATTCCACCACTCAGACCCGCTACTGTCATGAGAAGCGGTCTTGTCCCGGGGATGGAGATGTGGTCACGGAGGCACAATGCTCTGCAATCACTTGTAGGGGAGTTCTAGAAATTATCGGAACTCAGATGCATAAGTGAATGGAGGGAGATACTGATGCACAGCTAAGTCTCCATTTGTAGCAGCGGTGAATCTGCCGAGATCGGGGCCCTTTTGCACAACACCAGGAATAACGAGGTGGCAGGGCATCCGCTGATCTCGCTATTCAGTTTTGTATGGATTGTAAGGTAGCTCTTATTGTTAGTGTTGGGGAACGCTCACTTGCAGCGGATTCACGGCACACAGGAACACTTTCCATTTAAACAGTCTATGTGGTTTATTTTACAGCATAAACCATAAAACGCAACAGTCTTACATTAGACAGGTCAGTGTTCATATTAGGGCTCCGCTGTCTCAGACCTGTGGCCACACAGGCTGTGCCATGTCCAGTAAACAGGCTCTATAGCCTCAACATAGTTATTTCCCCCTGTCCGGGGTTACCTCTTAGGAGCTCCTGCTCCAGATGCCGGCTCCATAGTCTGTACCCAGTCTCTTTTTTACCTCGGTCAGTATCACTCACATTTGTCAGGGAAGCTGCCGAACTGGGATCACCATCCCAGACAACGCCTTGCTCACTAGGCCGCCTAACAGTTTCAGATCCTCAGCCGGGCGGTAGCTTCCCAATGCAGAGCCGTCACTGACTCTGGAAACACGGCCTCTCTGTGTGCTGTTCAGGACTTCTGTCCCCACTTGGAACTGTCCAACACACAGGCCACCAGGTCCAAAGCCTCCATGTGCTCTTCAGGGAGGTAGTACACCTTCCAAGACATAGGCCTTCCAGGACCTTCCACATGAACTAATCAGGTCCATACACTCTCCCCCTGTGACCAGACCTTAGGCACATTATTTGGTCCATAACCACACTCACAGGTGAGGTATGGATCACATGGTTATGACCTCACTAATGGTCCTACTTCACACAGCCACACACACACACACACACACACAGGCTTTATCCTGGGTGTTCAGACACAAACCCCTGGGTGGGTTTGTAGGTGACTGGTCCCACCCATCTCACCATTTTCCTTATTACAATGAAGGAACGCCTGCTTGCATGTCCCATATAGCGCCTCCTAGCTGTCACAGGGGTCACTGCATCACAGGATGTAATCTTCGGAAATCAAATACAAGTCAGATGAGAAAGCCGCGCATGCACAGAGGTCTCTCCATTTCCCGGCAGCTGATTCCTTGCATATCTGGAGAATATTGTGCTCTGGCGGAGCATGCGTGGATCTCTGTTACCTTGTATGAGAGTTCGGGCAACTTTCATAACTCCAAAACAATTGAAAGGAGAGGGCCGCACAAGCGCAGCTGCTTTAACGTTCCCAGCAGTAGGGGACCCACATCTATTAGAGACGTACAAGATGGGAATACGCCTATAAGAATATTGAAAACTCAGCAAAAGATGGGACGTCTGAGAGAGACACCACACGAGGTCCACGCCAGCTGTTGACAATTAGTATGAAGAGTCACTATTACCCACAAGTAGCTGTACTTATAGGGGGTGTGCTGAGGTGTCGGTTGCACTTGGAGGCTGGTGCCTTGGCCCCAATGACACCAGTACTATAAATGGCAGTTTCAGCGGCCCTCTTAGAGCCGAAGCCATTAGACTTAATATTTGAATTGAAAAACCCCTATTGTATGAAAGCCTTATGGTCTTAATGTACGATACCTGTCGGTGCGCGGACCCCTGGCTCCACTCCAACTTGTGACAGAGCAGTGCTGCTCTCCTCCCTTGTCTGAGCCAGAAAATTTGTCTGTAACATAGCGGGTCTGAGTATAGTGATAAGGAGACAGTCCCTTCATTGCCCTAGGTGTGTGCACATTGGGGTCCGGAAAGAGGATCTGCATACAGGGAAGACCATTTCAAAAATGGGAAGAAGTGGGACCTCGGCCAATGGGGACTGGTATAGAAATCAGATCGTACTCTGAATCAAGATGAAAGGGCGATACACTGAAGAAGTGTCCTCCAGTCACATGCATGCTCATCTTGGCTAAGCGTCCATATGATAAGGAGAAAAGAAAGGATTGGAGTGATTGGACATGCCCGATCCTTCTCTACACTTGCAGTCGGGAGACTGCCATATCTAATAAAGAGGTTGTCCAGGACTAATGGTGACCTAGGATGAGTCAGGGTCCGACACCTGGCACCCCCACGATCACTTGTAGGCAGGTCCGGCGGTGGCACAACTCTGTACTCCGCGTACTGCCATTTTCGGGTGCATTGACATAAATGTGAGCTGAGCAGCAGTAGTAAACTGATTTGTTCTGTGACAGGTACCGGACCCCCACTGATCTGAAGGCGAGATCACTGATAACGTCCTGGACATCGCATGGTCGGCTGAACCCGCTGAGATCTGCTCATTTCGATTTGCAAATTTCCATGTTATCCCCGCCACCGGCTTGTGTCATATACAACCAGTCAAATCCAGTTTACAGTAAGAGTGCTGGTTTATTTTTTGCAGGCTGAGGTCATATGTGGAAGGAGAAAGTGAAATGTTCACGACAAGTGCACGGCCCGGTGACGTCCATGGCATTCTTACCAGCAGTGAAGAGCCTGCCGTCATTTCCTGGGGTTTCCCCTCACTATCTGCTGTCTCTGTCCCGTGTGTATCTGCCGTTCACTGCTGATAAACGCCTCCGTGCTGCTGGCACGCACCCAGCGCTAGCACAGACGCTCTCTGTCTGGACTTCACATGTTTTCCTACCGCCCGCCGAGGCACATAATACACAAGTGCTTGTATTCACCCAGTATGGCAGCCAGGCTATCACCCAGCTTTCCCAGAAGAGACAGGACGGGGGACGTAAACCACAACTCGCCGACCAAACAATTGGGCGCGACTTTTCCATACAAACCTTCCCAGGACCTATACTTTCCATTTTTCCATTGTGTAGACCGCAGGACTAAGATCCCCCAATCTCCACCCCACCCCCTTGAGACCACGTCTGCTAAAAATAAAATACCAGGTAATGAAATAATTATAGTTGTTGGGCAGGAAGAGGCTGTGCGTGGGTTGTAACCCCCCCATTTCTGACCGCAGACCCTCAGGGCTTCTGTAATCCGATTCAAACAAAAGTGAGGTGACTGCAGCCCGACCGCAATATCTGGGACCACTCTCTGGGGCGAGGGGGGAAAGTGTTTACTTAGCGTAAGGCTGGAAGCTTTCGGCTGCAGCCTGACACTGAGTGCACACGTCAATGTTGGCGTTGCATCACCGAATCGGTTAATCTCCGTCAGGACATTAGAGCAGGAGGAAATCCATTATCCCAAGGATTAGGTCAGGTTTGAGGAATTTAGGTGAAAGTCACGGACTGACGAGGGAAAGGAGAAGCTACGGACGCGGCGTCACCGGAGAAATCTATAGGTGGTAGCTCAGGGAGACGGGAAATCTGGCTTTGAAATGTATATCTCGTGACTCATTTGTCTTGAGAAGCAAGACATACTACACCAAGAAAATACTGACAACTGATGACTTCATTGGTCTATATGTGCTGTCCATGGAGGATCACCTGTGATCACTTGATCAGCCTTGTCATCATGGCAAAAAAATGCAAATAGTTTAGTTGTCTGTCAAGTACGTGGTCAATTACAATTCTTTCCAACCCCATTTCAGGCACACACATGCTTGTTTTGGCCGAGCATTTCTATGTTTCCAATAGGGAGATGGAAGTAGGCCACTACTACTCCTCTAGTGGTGGCTCATGTCTCCTGTTGAAATCCAACATGCCCAATTCTTCTTTTTCCCCAACATCTCATGTTTGGGAAGAGTCAACAAAATCCCATCAAGAGAGTCGACCTGTCCTGCCATGGGTACGGCCAACAGTCCTATAATATGTGTGGCCATGTTAAAGTGTCCGCTTTTTTGTGCTAAATTTATTAAATGTTTGTATTCCCCACAAAATACCAATTCTGAAGCTTTTTTTTACCAATACTCTATTATTTTGTTATTCCTCTTGTAAATATTTGAATAAATTGGCAGCTGGGTGCGATTCCCTACACACTGTCACTATCAGCTCTGACTGGATAACTACACAGAGTGTAGGTACACGTTTTTTTCAGGAGGAGTGGCACAACGCAGAGTTGCAATAAAGGACACTGTAGACTCATTATTTCATGAAGAATTCAAGCATTTACTTAAAGTGGACCTGCCTGTTTAAGCGTGCCATGAAATGCCCAGACCTGGGATGGCAGATACAGAATCAGAGCTACACTCAGCTGGAAGGGGATAAGTTGCTGACTGTTTCCAAGAGCAGCCAGATGAATTGTGAAAGCAGATGTTATTGTGAGCATGACCTTGTGTCGTCCGAAATTGGCACGGCATTTCAGCGACCAGGACATTGTGTACCAGCACAGCAACAGCGTGATAAAGGAGGACACTAGCCTTAGATAAATGCAGCTGACCATCTAATGGGTCAGTTGGTGGAGATGGGCATGTCAGATTTCAGTATGTTCGATCCTTTTGTTCTCAAGGGAGATAAGCTGCCACCAGAGATGTCCAGCAGCCACCTACAACCCTTCATCTAAAAAGCACTTACGCACAATCAGCCGAGCTGAGTATCCATGTGGTTGTCTGAAAGAATAGCTGTATTGCCTCCTTAAGACTTGCAGCTGATAACTGTCACCTGCATGTACAGTTGCGCTCAAAAGTTTACATACCCCGGCAGAATTTTGGCTTTCTTACATACTTCAGCTGAAGTACTGGACTGTCTGAAAACTAGTGGTGTGGCTGTTTCAAGATGCACAATAAGGAGGCACTTGAAGAAAAATGGGCTGCATGGTAGAGTCGCCAGAAGAAAGCCATTACTGCCAAATGCCACAAAGTATCTCGCCTACAATATGCAAAAGAGCACAGAGACAAGCCTCAAAAATTCTGGAATAAGGTAATTTGGAGTGATGAGACCAAAATTGAACTTCTTGGCCGCAAACATAAACGTTACATTTGGAGAGAGGTCAACAAGGCCTATAATGAAAGGAACACCATTCCTACTGTAAAGCACGGAGGTGGATTGCTGATGTTTTGGGGATGTGTGAGCTACAAAGGCACAGGAAACTTGATCAAAGTTGAAGGAAAGATAAATGAAACATGTTATCAGCAAATACTGGAGGCAAATTTGCAATCATCAGCCCGCAAGCTGCACATGGGATGTACTTGGACGTTCCAAAATGACAACGATCCAAAAAACACAAGGCCAAGTCGACCTGTCGTTGGCTACAGCAGAACAAAGTGAAGGTTCTGGAGTGGCCATCTCAGTCTCCTGAACTCAATATCATTGAGCCACTCAGATCTCAAGCATACAATTCATGCTAGACAGCCCAGGAATTTACAGGAACTGGAGGCTTTTTGCCAAGAAGAGTGGGCAGCTTTACCATCTGAGAAAATAAAGAACCTCATCCACAACTACCACAAAAGACTTCAAGCTGTCATTAATGTTAGAGGGGGCAATACACGGTATTAAGAAATGGGGTACGTGAACTTTTGATCAGGGTCATTTGGCTTTCTACTGGTGACCATGCAGCCCATTTTTCTTCAAGTACGTCCTTATTTTGCATCTTGAAACAGCCACACCGCTAGTTTTCAGAGAGTACAGTAGTTCAGCTGATGTTATTTGTGGGGGGTTTTTTTGCATCCCAAATAATTTTCCTGGCATTTGTCACAGGTCACGGGTGAGGATGTCACCTTTAGTAGCCATTCAAACCCATTTGTGTCAACTTCTGTGCATGATATCAGGCCAAAATCACCAGGGTATGTAAACTTTTGATCAGGGTCATTTGGATGTTTTGGGTTGTCATTATGATTTAAAAAGAGAAAATGCAGTAGTTTGACAATAAATGGCTTCACCCAACCACTAACCATGAGTGGAGAAAAAATTTTGGTGTTATCATTCATATTCTCTGATAAAAGGCCAAGAAAGCAAAAATTCTACAGGGGTATTTGATCACAAATGTATGTTTCTGCTTCTGGACTAGTCCTCATATAGAGAACCCTACATTTAGCCTGACATGGCTGATAACAGAAAACAATAGATACCAAATGCACAGCAAATGAGATCCCGTGAGCTATGTGCTTTTCACCTTTGTCACCGGACCCTTCAGTTTTGGGTTAAACATCCCGGGTTTGAGGCACATGGTGTTACTGCCCTCCCCGTGACCACAAGAGAAGAGAGAGTGTAAAACCGCAGGAGCCAGAGAGACGCACGGGGAGGAGGGGGCGCTGCCAGGACCACGCACGCTCCCTCCTCTGCCTTCCTGTGTTTCCACACTCGCTTATGCCAGCTTACATTGAACTTCTTCACCCCTCTTTATGGGCACAAATTAGGGGAAGTGAGGGAGGGGAAGACCCGAGCCGGACGTCACACGGTTCATTGTTCTGTCTGGGTCATCTCACTCCTTTGTCTTCTGGCGCAAGCACAAACTTCCAGAGTAAGACCCCTGGCTGTGGCCTCGTGGGCAGAGTTGGACGTCATGTATGGCTCTGGCTGTATTATCGGTGACCTCTATCTTGGCAGCCATGTTGGCGTCCTGCTAGGAGATTAGGGCATGACTTATAATGCAGTTTTCTCCCTTTCGTTGTCTCATGGCATCATATTAAATTATACCTTATTGGCGCAGGTGGTAAATAATCTTTATAATATTTAACGGCCTCCGTTTATGCCCTTGTCCACCAGGCACACCCACAGATATGATATCCTACAGTGGGGCCCCGAGATGGAGAGTAATAGGAGTCCAGCCTGAGTGTAGACTGTGGGCACTCAGCCTGATATACCTCATTGTACCTGCTGTAATATAACACCAGTTTGCAGCAACAGATAACAGGGAGCAATAGAGTGCATTGAAATAGAGTATATAGAAAGATGGGTACAGTGATCAGGGGCAATGACCGCTCTCTCTTTTCTCTTACAGCTGACCGCCTCCAAGTTCCCGGTGGTGATAAAGATGGGCCACGCTCACTCCGGGATGGGGAAGGTGAGTACAGGTCAGCAGTTCAGGCCCAGGGCAGGAGGGAAGCACGGGTCACCGCCCGGTCCTACATTGCACAATGTAACGCGTTCTCGTGGACCCCGGAGGTGACACCATCCACCGTGGCTTGCTTCCTCTCTGTGCTTTTCACCTTTGTTCTCCTCTCCTGTTTCCTGTAAGTTGCTAAAGAAAGCTCGGGGTAACGAATCCGGCTGCTTAATTTTCATTTGCACCTTGTTGTGAGTGATGTAGATGGGGAGCAATGAGTAGTTATACACGTCATTCACTGTCTGTATAGTATGTAGTGGCATCCAGCTCATGGGGATGAGTGTAGGTCACAGAAAGATGCAAAGGGACGACATTTACATAGTAGAGCGGTACAATGTTCCATCCAAAAGACGTCTCGAACACCATAATGGATGAAGGACGCTGATGCCAGCAGCCGGACGGTCACTGCGCTGTCTGTGATTTCTCATTTCTTAATCCAGGTGAAGGTGGATAATCAGTACGACTTCCAGGACATCGCCAGCGTGGTTGCCCTAACCAAAACCTATGCTACTTCTGAGCCATTTATCGATGCCAAATATGATGTGCGCATCCAGAAAATCGGGAACAACTACAAAGCGTATATGTAAGTATACAAAATATCAATATGGACCCCACATCAGGGTAATTACACTGACACTTGGGGTACAGGATAATGACGCTGACACTTGGGGTACAGGCTAATGACGCTGACACTTGGGGTATAGGCTAATGACGCTGACACTTGAGGTGCAGGATAATAACGCTGACACTCAGGGTACAGTATAATGACACTGACACTCGGGCTACAGGATAATGACACTGACACTCAGGGTACAGGATAATGATGCTGACACTCGGGGTACAGTATAATACATAGTAACATAGTAACATAGTTATTAAGGTTGAAGGGAGACTTTAAGTCCATCTAGTTCAACCCATATCCTATCCTAACTTGCCCTAACATGTTGATCCAGAGGAAGGCAAAAAAAACCCATGTGGCAACAGTAAGCTTCACATTGGGGAAAAAAATTCCTTCCCGACTCCACATACGGCAATCAGACTAGCTCCCTGGATCAACGCAATATTAAGGAGACTAGTGTATATACCCTGTAATATTATACTTTTCAAGAAAGGCATCCAGTCCCTTCTTAAATTTTAGTAGTGAATCACTCATTACAACATCATATGGCAGAGAGTTCCATAGTCTCACTGCTCTTACAGTAAAGAATCCGCGTCTGTGAGTATGCTTAAACCTTCTTTCCTCCAGACGTAGAGGATGCCCCCTTGTCCCCGTCACAGGTCTAAGAGTAAAAAGATCATTAGAAAGGTCTTTGTATTGTCCCCACATATATTTATACATTGTAATAAGATCACCCCTAAGCCTTCGATTCTCCAAACTAAATAACCCCAAGTGTAATAACCTGTCTTGGTATTGCAGACCCCCTAGTTCCCTAATAACCTTGGTCGCTCTTCTCTGCACCCGCTCCAGTTCAGCTATGTCTTTCTTATACACCGGAGACCAGAACTGTACACAGTATTCTAAGTGTGGTCGCACTAGTGACTTATATAGAGGTAAAATTATGTTCTCCTCATGAGCATCTATGCCTCTTTTAATGCATCCCATTATTTTATTTGCCTTTGCGGCAGCTGCTTGACTCTGGCCACTAAATGTGAGTTTGTCGTCCACCCATACACCCAGGTCTTTTTCAGTGACTGTTTTGCCCAGTGTTTTACAATTAAGCACATAATTATACAACTTGTTCGTTCTACCCAAGTGCATGACCTTACATTTATCCCCATTAAAGCTCATTTGCCATTTATCAGCCCAAGCTTCTAGTTTACATAAATCCTCCTGTAATATAAAATTGTCCTCCTCTGTATTAATTACCCTGCAGAGTTTAGTGTCATCTGCAAATATTGAAATTCTACTCTCTATGCCCCCTACAAGGTCATTAATAAATATGTTAAAAAGAAAAAAAAAAATGACACTGACACTCGGGGTACAGGATAATGACACTGACACTCGGGGTACAGGATAATGACGCTGACACTCGGGGTACAGGATAATGACGCTGACACTTGGGGTGCAGGATAATAACGCTGACACTCAGGGTACAGTATAATGATACTGACACTCGGGGTACAGGATAATGACACTGACACTCTGGGTAAAGGATAATGATGCTGACACTCGGGGTACAGGATAATGACACTGACACTCGGGATAAAGGATAATGCTGCTGACACTCGGGGTACACTATGACGGCACTGCTACTCAGAGTGCAGGATAATCATGCGGGATACGCAGGTTATTTTATGTTTGCTCCAGGTTTTTTTTTCCTCCTTTGCTTTAGTCAGATTTCCCAGTTTACCTTAAGATATAAATATCCCTGTGTCTCAGGCTCCGTCATACTTGTCCCGGGTCTCTCTCCCACCCTGTCTGCCATGCGGGTTTTTCTGGTTCCGTACATAATATCGGCCTCTCCCTTTCCTCTCTGACATGAGCTGGCACGAGGCTTTGATACACCTAGAGCCTGATCAGCTCATCTACAAAGACATTCAGATCCAAGCTCTAGTCTGGGAATGTAATGTGTGGGTAATCTCATTATGCCCTACCAGCAGACATTAAGGGGTTGTTAGTGGTCACGACTGTGGGCAGCTGCCCATAACGATGATATCCTTTGAAGGAGCTGCCGTGCAGCAGGAAGGATTTTATCACCATCAGATGTCTGAGAAAAAGGAAAATTCCCAGAAAGTTAGATCTCTGCTGAAATTCCTTAAAAAATACCACATCCACAAGAATGTAAAATCATCTGGAGTCAATTATCTGCTGTACCTGTACATTGTGAGTCTGAAAACTTGGTAAGGTAGAGACCCAATGTAATGACATTTATCGGAGATGTGAGTTTTCTAAGGTTTGACACACGGTAGACTGGCTTCAAAGTCTGAGAACTCTCCTCCTTCTTCTTCCTTAGTCCCTGCAATGTGGTGTTGACTTTATGGATGACATCTCCAGGTTGTGATCCCGAGAATAGTAATGGATTGGTAACAGTAACGCACATTATGCAGTAGTGTAGTCAGGAACTGAGCCATGGGTCTTCATCAGGAGGGCAGTCAAAATCCAACAGACTCATGGATGAGATGGGAACAAGGATTTTCACTAGGAGAGCAGTCAGGATGCAACCGACTTGACAACGAGGTGGTGGTTTAGTCAGAAGTAGAATCAAAGGTTTTCACCAACAGAGAGGTGAGGATCCAACCAACTGGAGAGAGGTGGTGGTTTTGTCAGGAACGGAGCTAAGTGCATTCACGCCGAGAACAGTCGGGAGATCAAACAGACCCGAGAACGTGGTGGTAGTGAAGTCAGGAACAGAGCCAATGGTTTTCACCAGAAGGGGGGTCACTATCCACCAAGACTGAGGATGAGACGAGAACAAGGGTTTTCACCAGGAAAGCAGTCAGGATCCAACAGACCCAAGAATGAGCAGGTAGTGTAGTTAGGAAGAGAACCAAAGGTCTTCAGCAAAAGAACATCCAGGCTTGAGGATGATATAAGAAAAAGGATGTTCACTAGGAGAGCGGTCAGGATCCAACACAACAGACCTTGTGAATGAGGTGGTATTATAGCCAGGACGGAGGCAAGGGTCGTTATCAGGGGAGCAGTCAGGATTCACCAGGCCCAAGACTAAGCTGGTAGTGTAGTCAGGAACAGGACCAAAGGGTCTTCACCAAGAGAGAGGTCTATTCTAGAAGGAGCTGATGCCACAAGCAGATGGTAGACCAGTCACAGACAAAAACTAGCTTCCAGAACAGGTGCAGAAGTTGTCGCCTAGAACAAGAAAAATATAGATGATAGACAGCAGAAAATAAATATCTGTTCTGTCTCTTTTGCTCCCGTGTTATCTCCTTAGTCAGCAGGATCATGAGTCCTAGAGTTGGACCAATCATGGACATGAAGAATTCTATAAGAAGCAGGGTATATGTAGGGTGTAAATATGGCTGATGAGGTCCTCTCTCCAGTGAGGCTGTCCATCTCTGCCTCCGCTTTCTTAATTCACAATGCTGACCTCACCTGCGCCAGAGGTGTCTCTGCTGAAATCCTGTGTGTTCACACATCTCCCCATCATTCGTGCATGTAGCGTACAGAACAATGGTTGTTCTGTGCATGTGACCATCATCTCTGGAGCTTTCTGATGTCATAGAAGAGGAAACACTGGGAAGTTGCATTTCAACATGCCCAATGCAGACTTCATAAGAGCTAATGTGTTATCAGAGGTTGAGCGTAAATGTGCATAGGAGGATCCGAAGAGATAGCCTTCAGTAGGTGAGCATTTGACCCACCGTTATCTCAGGTGTATGGGCAGCCATAAGTGTTCTGTATGCCAATCATGGACCAGAACATAAGTCCTCGGAGAGGTGCGGTCATGGCTGAAAATGTTAGCACCCTTGAAATTGTTCTAGAAAATGAAGTATTTTTCCTAGAAAATTATTGCACTTACACATGTTTTGTTATACACGTTTATTTCCTTAGTGCGTACTGAAGCAATAGAAAAAAATCAGAGAAATAAAGGCAAATTGGACATTATTTCACAAAAAACAAAAATGGGCAAGACAGAATTGTTGGCAATTTTCCAAAAATGTGGGTAAACAACTTTGTTTCAAGCATGTGATGCTCATTCAAACACGCCTGTATGAAAATCACACCTGATGAAAAGGTGAGACATTGACTCAATCTTTACATTGTATGTCTGTATGTGCCACACTAAACAGAAAGAGAAGAGAACTGTCTGAGGACTTGAGAACCAAAATTGTTGAAAAATATCAATCATTTCAAGATTACAAGTCGTAAGACTTGTAATCCAACCTGATGAAGGGGCCTTCTGAGCCGTGAAAGCTTGATTACAAATATAATTTCTCTGGTTAGCCAATAAAGGTATCACACCTTGAATACTTTTCTCAATTTTTTGGGGGGACATAAGTATTTACATCTAAGATTACAAGTCCATCTCCAAAGATCTTGTTCTTCTTTTTTCTTTGGTGCGCAACATAATCAAGAAGTTTACAACCCATGGCACCGTAACTAATCTCCATGGACGTAGACGGCAGAGAAAAACTAATGAAAAATTGCAATGCAGGGTAGTCTGGATGGTGGATAAGCAGCCCCAAT